>NC_067399.1:237055205-237706455 GCF_016432865.1 Antechinus flavipes | reverse complement strand
ACCCAGAGCCATCTCCTTTAAACTCTTCTCCTTAATTCCTACCCATCCTTTGAAGCCCATGTCAAAATCCACCTTCTAAAACTGGAGCTGGAAAGAAGCTCAGAGAATCAATAATCCAATCCTTTCATTTTACAGATGAGGAACTTAGACCAGAAAAGTTAAATTGTCTGTTCAAAGTCACAGAGAAAAGTAGCAAAGTTGGGTTTTGAACCTAGAATTTCTGAATCCAGTATACTTTCCACTCTATATGTAGCATTCCCTGATTTTAAGTTGCCATTGACTTTCCCTTTTGAAACTCACTTCATACTTTATTTTGTAATTTTCACCACTTGCCACCTGAGTCCATCTTTATTTCCTTTCCTAAAGAGTGATTTGTGGTAGAAGAGAACTGAAAATACTTCAACAGCGGCACAATGGAACAATTTAGCACATATAAATGTAAGAGCATTATTGGCAGATTGATCTGCATTGTTAGGGCAAAGTAAACCACCTCCTTAAATATTGTGGGTGACTTATTCATCACAACATTAAATCTGAGCTAAGAAGACATCAGGAGCAACACCTATCACACATCCTGGGAAGACAGTTTTTATGCCTCATATTGATGAGCGCAGCCATGTGACATTATGGATAAAGCACAAAGCCTGGAGTTAGGAAAACCTGAGTTCAAATATGGCCTCACATATTTATGAATTTTGTGACCCTAGGTAAGTCACTTAACTCTTTTGGCCTTTTGGCCTCGTTTGTGAAATGAGCTAGAGAAGGAAATGGCAAACTACTCCAGTATCTCTGCCAAGAAAATCCCAAATGGGTCATGAAGGATCAGAAACAACTACATTGACTGAACAAAACCACATTGATGAAGTCACAATTTTGAAATGACAAGAACGGATATGAAGAATTGAAAGAAGTTAAGGAAGTCTCATATGAACTGTTGCAGAGTAAAATGAGCAGAAATAAGAGAACAGTATATACAATGATAATAATCATGTGAAGGGGAAAAAGACTAAAAGATTTCAGGATTTGTATCACTTCAATGACCAATTTTGACTCAAGTGCAGTGATAATGGACTATATTTGTCTCTTCTTCATAGAACGGTGATGGGCTACAGGTACAGAATCATACTGTCAGTCAAGATCTGTTGGAGGTATACTTCTACTGGTAATATCTTCTTAGCTCAGGTTTGATGAAGCGATGAAATGAGGCACTCATAAGTTACAGAACATTTAACAAAGAAGGAAGTTTACTTTACCCTAACACAGCAAGAATGTGCAACAACGATCTTATTGGCACTTTGTTTCTCTGGATGTGGTCACTCCCTTGTCTTCATCTTGAAACATCTCTAGTCAGTCATGAGGGTAGCCACTTGTATGTTTCATCAATCCAACAAGAGTGACAAGCACTGATTCTCCAGCTGGGACTAAGCCAAATAACCTTATGAGAAAAGGTGGGACCAATCAGATTACCGGGGAAGAGAGAATGAAGAAACTGTGTCCAGGAATTAAGAATACTGCTTCAGGAAGTTGTTAGTTGTATCACATGATCAATGTTTTAATTTGTTTTGTTTAACTTAGTTATTTTTAATATTTTAATTTTTAAAAACACATCAAAAATATTTTTTTAAGATGGTGCATAGAGTTCAGAGATATTTTAAACTGGGAACTCTAAACTGCCAGATCATCCAGTTGCTTTCCCTTAATTTACAAAGGAAGAAATTGAGTTTTAGGGGAAGATAAATGCCCAATATCACATAGCTAATAGTGGCAGAGCTGGGATTACAAGCCAGGTCTCCCAGTTCCTAGACCAACATCTTTTCTGTTATGCATCCATAGTCTATAAATATATTTCTAAAGTTTCAGGATGCCAGCAATAAAAACAAAACTGTTGGTTTCTCATCTATCAATATTATATTAACATAACAATGGTAGTCATAATGCTACCTTATAGTTTATAAAGGACACTAATATCTTTTTTCATCCTCACTTATGGTGAGGTTGAAGATAGGGTTTTTTTATCATGGCGATTTTATAGATGAGAAATATGAGACAATTTATTTCTTCTACAAAGTAGCAAAATCAAAGCACCAACTCTTAGTTCTTTGCCTTCCTACCATACTACAACCACTCTTAATAGTCCCCCTGATCCATGAGAAATCATTATTCACATGCAAAGTCAACTTTCCTTCTCAATCCCCCCCCTCTTCCTTCCCATTTCTCTTCACATCTCTTTGAAGTCAATAAGAGTGTGTTTTTCTTCATCTCAAATACCTGTAATTGAACTGCAAAAAGCAGGATATCATTACTATTGGGCCTGTTGGGTGTTCTTAGACAAGGCCATCTGGCTTCTTTTGGATTCTTAGAGTGGAATAGAAGAATTAAATTCCAGGGCCAAGAAACATGTGAGGATGCATTCCATTTTCCACCAACATACAGATGAATATTCTAATATGTGTTATTCTTAGTTGGGGTAATATATGAATTCAAAGAAGATTGTAAGATATCACATCCAAAGAAGAAAAATAAAGGTCTAGAAAATTTAATTGTTCTAAGTAGAAAGTACAATGCCTTAAATGCTATTCATTAGAGAGAACCACAAATACTTTCAATATGTATAGTATGACACTGCCAATGTAAAGAAGGAAAGAGAAAGGCATAATAATAGGAAACCGAGGCATTAAAATTTGGTGCATAAGAAAAACAACAAATGGCTAAAGAAGCTGAGGAAAAAGTTTGTGCTTGGAGAAAGGTATTATTCAGCAGAGGGTAATAAAAGGGCAATAACCAGAATTCACCGTTCAGGAATTTGGATGCCAGGGTACCAAGATGTAACCAGCTTTCAAGATCTAACAAATACAGATTTTTAGAATTGGATGGGACCATGGAATGGTAGGCTCTTACTTAGAGATAGAAGGAATATTAAAGCTGAAAAGAACCTTGAAATACGGTGTCCAAGCTGAATGGGCCTTAAAAGAGAATGTCATAACTGAAAGGAATGTTAGAATGCTAGAACCTTAAGGGATTTTAAAAGATAGAATGTCTGGGGCAGTCAGTGGCGCAGTTGATAGGGCACCAGCCCTGAAATCAGAAGGTTCTGAGTTCAAATATGGCCTCAGATCACTTCCTCTGTGACTCTAGGCAAGTCACTTAATCCCAATCGCCTCAGGGAAAATTTTTTTTAAAAAGAACGTCAAATACATGATGGACCTTAGGATACAGGATATTAGAGAATATTAGGATAGGGCTTGAAGGAACATTATAGGTTGTTTAATTCAGTGATTTCATTTTACAAGTGAGGAAAGATAGAAAGATAAAGTTGCTTATTTTAGGGGCATACTGCTGATATAGTTGATCCAACTTGCAAGTTTAGAGATAATCTGGGAGTTTTGGGAGGGGGAGGAAGGAGTCAAGAAACATGAATTCTAGGTCCAACTCCACTATCTGTTAGCAATATGACTTTGAGCAAATCATTTTACTTCCTTGAATTCTTCCTATTTTCTTCCCATCTCCACTTAGGGGATAAATGAGAATCCTTCACCTCTGGTCAGTTTCTTTGTAATATGAAGGAGCTTAATTAGATGACCTCGCTTCTATCTCTGAATTAGAAAAATAGAGAGCAGATGTGAACAACAACTAGATTTCATTCTAGCTGTGCATAGTTGAAATAAAAAAAATTTTTTTCCACATACATTAAAAGATATAGACTACAGCTGGTTATCCAAAGTAAAAAACCAGGTGTGAAGTATTCAGTTCCTTCAAGTTTCCACTCTTCAATCAAAACTAAAGGAAGTATGGACTAGAGAGTTTGGGTCTCTTCTCTCCAAAGACACAAGAGGGAGCATTTTCCTTTCACAAACGGGATGAATTTTCACAAAGTGATTCTAGAACATTGAAATATGAGCCTTCTTTTCTGTTAGCTTCCTTACACCCACCCAGATTTGAGGAGCAGAAGGAATCTGAATAGAGGCAAAGCATCAGCTTTAAGATAAATACATCTAGACTCAGAAATGGTTATGAGTTAGACAGAAATGGAGGTCCTGGATTTCTTCCCCAAAAAAACACAAAATGTCAAAGTACAAGGTCACTTTATGTAATCTCCCTTCTGTGGCAGCCAGTGAGAGCAACTAACTATAAGATGCAAAGGAAGATAAGGAAGAACCAGTCCATTCTCCACTCCTCCCAGGAAACATTAGAGTTAGATGATGGAAAGTCAAAGAAGAGAGAGAGCCAGAAGCTGTCTCCTTTTACTTAATCCAGCTTGATGTTTCACTAACAGTCCCAGGTTTGGAGTGGATCACAAGTGGATCAGGGGTTTTTGTCTCATTTCAAAGTAATAAGCTCTCTCATTTCTGGGTCACTTCAAATCTTGATGCAGCCAGGAAATTAGTTAACCCCAGGTGACCCAAGCATTGAGTCAGCATGTCCCTGTAGTCTCCAGAAATTTCCAGGGAAGCTCTGGCCCATAATCCTGCAGCTGGCCCCTATGACACTATGACAGGATTAGACTGTGTAACTTCATAGACCATTATAATCATGTGGGAAGTTGACAACAAATACCACTGTGCTGTTGTTCAGTCATTTCAATCATGTCCAACTCTTCATGAACCTATTGGAGTGGGTCATTTCCTTCTCCAGCTATTTGACATTTCCTTCTTCTGCTCATTTTACAGATAATAAAACTGAGGCAAACAGAGTTAAGTGGCTTGCCCAGGGTGGCAGTTAGTAAGTGACTGAGTTCTTCCTGAGTGCAGGCCCAGCACTATCCACTGAGCCACCTCGCTGCCCCAGACAGTATCAAAAGTAAAAATACACTAGAAAAAGCTGAGAATCTGGATGTCAATCCCAAATCTATCACTGGTTGTTGTGAAGATGAAATAAATGAACATATATAAAGCATTTTGAAAATTTTAAAGCACTATATAAATGCTAACTGTTATTGCTATTATTATTCTGTGATCATGCACAAATCTTTTCATCTCTATAGGCCTCAAAAGCATGTGACCAACTCCTTTCCAACTTCCCCCTGAGTCCACCTACATTCATAGATATACTTCACCCCCACCTTCTAGTCAAATACCATCCATTAGTTTCATATTCAGATGTCATTTCTGGTATTAAAACTCACCCACTAGAGATGCCTATTCTATTAAATTAGCCAATTAATGTCAGCTTCTCTCTCTCTCTGATGCACATCATCAAAATTTATGAAAGCAATCTCATGCAGAAGATGCTTTTCAGGGCATAGCCCCCCCTCCCAATTTCCATAGCAGATGTGTTTCTGGAAAGGTGTTCGGGCAGTTGTGTGTGTGTGTGTGTGTGTGTGAAATGAAGTTTAAATGCATCAAGGGGGAGGGTTATTTTAAAAAGAACTGTGTTAAATTAATTTTTTTTTGGTAAGACTCAGATTCCCTTTTTAACTATCCTTTTTAACTAATTGCCTTTATAAATTTTGAACTTCACATGTGAATTTTCCATCAAACAGGGTATACCCATAGCTTCTCTATTTTTCTTTTTAAATAAGCTGATGGTTGCTCTCCCCTGGGCATTTGTTGCCTTGGGATCCTCCCTATTGGGAGGGAGAAGAAAAAAGCCTAAGAGCTTTCTCTATGATTGAGGATCCAGAAAGATCATAGTATAATTATAGATTTACAGTTGGAATTCCCACACATTCAGCACTGATGCCCCCAGGCTCTGCCTGAAACTGAGAGATGTGGGAATCTTTCCTCAGATCAGAGAACTAGAACATCAGTAGTATTGCAGGTAGCTGAGTGGCTCTCAGCCCCAATCTGGCTGCTATCTGGCAAGGGTTCCATGTTGGAATACGTGAGGCAATGAAAGAAAGAGCTGGCCAGGTTGCAGGATCATATTTGTTGGGCTAGTAGGGAGGCCTACAGACAAGGAAAATGTCACAGAATGGCAGTCCATAGCTTAGATGCAACCACCTGTCCCAGACAACTGATTTTGCCCATTTTTTGTCCATCCCTCTCTGCTCTTCCAGGAAAGGAGTGAAAGAGGGAGCAGATCTAGGCTGGAAATAGATAAGTTAGAATGAGATTAAGCCATTTGGAACAGGAAGTTATTTTAAGGTTTAATGCTAGAAGATACCTTAGAGATAATCTCATGCAAGCCCCTTGATTTATTGGATAGAAAACCAAGTTCCAGGTTTTTGTAAAAAACCTTATTCTTTTCTTTTTTTTTTTTAATTCTTAATGATACATTCCTGTATCATTCCTGTAGACAGTCAAGAAAACCAAATGATTATACTGACTATATCTAAAAATGTATAATATACTATCTCTTTGCCAAGAGTCAAAGCATAGGAGACATCTCCCCTTTTAATCATCTGAAGTCATAATTGAACACTCCACTATCAAGATTCTCAAGTCTTTCAAGGCATTTTTTAAAAATTTCACATCATTCTTATCATTATATCAATTGTTTTCCTGCTTCTTTTCATTTTGTTCTGCACCAGTTCATGTACATTTTCCTAAATTTCTATGAACTAGAAAAATGAAATTTTCAATGTCACGAAGTTAATAAGTGTCAGAACCAGGATTCAAATCCTGTTCTTCAGGGTTCAAATTTTCTACTGACTCACACTTTTGAATAGCTTCACCCAAAGAAGGGAAGAAAGAAAACAATTATTAAGTATCTTCTATGTGCCAAGCAGAGTCCAAAGTCTGGAAAATATCATCTCATTTTAATTTTATAGCAACTCAGGAGGGCAGTATTATTATCCCTATTTTACAATTGAGGGCACTGGCAGAGAGGGCCACATAGCTAGTTAGAGTTTGAGGCTGGATTTGAACACTGTGTTATTTCCTAATTACTTCCTCCTAGCTTCTTCCTAACAACATGGAAGCAGGTAGCAAACTGGCCTAGCATAAGAGGGTGGGACCAGATAATAATGAAGAAGGAACTGGATTTGGGAGTCAGATGACTTTTTTTCTTTAACTTACTATCTAATAATGAAGAAAGAACTGGATTTGGGAGTCAGATGACTTTTTTTTTCTTTAACTTACTATCTCTATGACCTTTAGAAAGTCACTAGTTTCAGCATATACATTTTTGCCCCAGAAAAGACAGATAATAAATGATAGGAGTAGAATTCAGGTCTTCTGACTTATCATGCTTTTCTCCCTTTCTGTTTTGAGGAAAAGTTTTCAAATAGAGTTCTAGGAGTTAGGAGACAAATTTACTCCATCTCCACAGCCTGCCCTCCACTGCCTCTACCACCTAACCAGAGTTCTTCCATCCCTGTTTCTGCAGTCCCTTGCACCTTTCCCCATGGTCCTTTAGTGAAGGGAGTAGAATGTAACACTACTAGAATCTGAGCAACAATATCTCCTGGAAACTTGAATCTAAAACACCAGAAGCAACAGCACAAAGTATTATTTATAAAAAACACAAGAAAGTTCCAATGAAAGAAAATATTGTATATTCCAGTAGGACTGAGGTAGCAAGAATAGGACTTGTTAACATTCTCCAGGTAATACTGATTGTTGTTGCTTGTCCTTTGTTTTTAAAAAGGACCATGACATCAGGGAGGGGATGTTATAACATGCAAGTGAATTAGATTTGAGAAAGGGAAGGCTGTGCAAGGTCATCTGCCTCATTTTCCCTTCTAGAGTCATCTGACCAATGGCAAGATATAGATCAGGATGACTGCAGATGGCCCTGGATGCAGTAGGAGACCTTGGCTTTTTAAAGCTAAGCTCTTCAACAGGTCTCATTTTGACTGAGGCTGCACCCATTCAGTGACTAAAGATAGGTAGCAATTGAGGCAAAGAATCTCTTCTTTCATCTAGTCCAAAAAAAACATGAATGATTGAATGAATGTGGGAGGGGAAGACCCTCAATGTTTCTGGCCAAAGAATAAATAATTGCTATTTACATCCTATCTAAGTCAATCCAGACCCAAACAATGACAAAATGGAGCTTAGCCTGGGACCTATTGCTGGCCAATCAATGAGAATCAGGTTGGTTTTGGTAAGGAATGGTCCTTAAGAAATCTAGCCAGTAAATTGAACGGATGCCCATCAATTGGAGAATGGCTGAATAAATTGTGGTATATGAATGTTATGGAATAATAATATTCTGTAAGAAGTGACCAACAGGATGATTTCAGAGAAGCTTGGAGAGACTTAGAGGAACTGATACTGAGTGAAACAAGCAGAACCAGGAAATCATTATATACTTCAGCAATAATACTAGATGATGATGAATCCTGATGAACAGGGCTTTCTTCAACAATGAGATGATCCAAATCTAATTGTTCAGTAATGAAGAAAACCAGCTACACCCAGTGAAAGAACACTGGGAAGTGAGTGTGGACCACAACATAGAATTTACACTCCTTCTATTATTGCCTGCTTGCATTTTTGTTTTCCTTCTCAGGTTATTCTTACCTTATTTCTAAATCCAGTTTTTCTTGTGCGGCAAGAAAACTGCATAAATATGTATACATATATTTCATTTAACATATACTTCAACATATTTAACATGTATTGAACTGCCTGCCATATAGGGGAGGGGATGGGGGGAAGGAGGGGAAAAATTGGAACAGAAGATTTTGCAAGAGTCAATGCTGAAAAATTACCCATGCATATGTCTTGTAAATAAAAAGCTATAATAAAAAAAAGACCAAAAATCTTTCCTCCATAGAGAGCTAATCAATATGACTAAATAGCTGTTAAAATAAGAACTGCAAACTATTAACAACCAAATTAAATAATAATATTCCAACACACATAAAAAGGAAATCTAGCCAGTAAATTGATAGAATCTCAACTGCTGTCTCAATTCCAATATCCTAACACTCCTTCCCTCCCTCTTTTCTACTTTCTCTTCTTCCTTCCTTCCCTCCCTTCTTCCTTCCCTTTTTCCTTCCCTCCCTCCCTTTTTGTCTCTCCCCACCCCACATGCACGTTACCAGAACAAAATGAACTTTTCCTATGAATTTCTTATCTGAGATTGTCCAAACATATGTAAAATCCCCATCTGAGATTATCTAATTTTCCTATTTTGCCCAATTTTCCTGCTTTTAAAAAAATTTTCTATAAAAACTCTCTCCTTATTCTATTGGACTGATGCTTCCTTTAAAGGCTGTTGGGTGCATTATCCCAAATAAATGCCGATGTTTGACAAATAAATGCCGATGTTTGATTTGGAGATAGTTTGAGCCTGAATTCTTTCAAAGATGATACCACAATACATGCCTGATATCCCAACAATACCTTGGAGAAACTCTAAGAAGGTACTATTGCCATGACCCAATAAGTCTTTGGAATTGTACATAGCAAGCTAGGTCACAGTAGAGAGTACACTGGGCTTAGAATCAAGAAGACTGATTTTTGTGAATTCAAATCTCATCTCAGACACTTACTAGCTAGGTGGCCCTGGACAAGGCACTTAACTCTGTTTGCCTCAGTTTCCTCTTCTGTAAAATGAGCTGGAAATAGCAAACCACTGCAGTATCTTTGCCAAGAAAAATCCAAATTGGGACACAAGAGTCAGACAGAACTGAAACAACTGAATGACAATGCAAGCTGAGTAAAAGAGACCCACTGGCTTGGGTTGGTTTGGACTAATGTTCACCTTCATAGTGTCATAAATATAGAATGAGAAGAGACATTCCTACAGGTCCCTTAACTAATGGCCCACCTCATTTTAAAGATGGAGAGAGAAAATTTAAATGATTTGCCTAATGATACCAAGTTAGGTAACAGAAAGATCCAGATTTTGAATTCAGGTCTTATGAATTTAGCTCAAGTGATTTTGAAATGTCACTTATAGAAAAAAATATAGAATCCTGGGAACTAAGATCAAAATTATTGTTGTTCAGTAATTCAGTCATGTCCAACCCTTCTTAACTCCATAGACTGTATTTTGACAGACCTGTCTATGGGATTTTCTTGGCAAAGATATTGAAGCACAAACAGGACCACAAAGAAATAAAACAGTCCCTGCTTTTTGTTGGGCCACAGGGTATTTGCCATCATTTCACAGATTTAAAGCTATCAACTAAACTGGAACCAGAGCCCAGTTGTCTTAATCCTCAGTCCAATATTCTTTGCCCTCTTTGTGTCTGAATTTTCAAGGTGGTCACTACCAAAAAAAAAAAAAAAGCCTTTAGGTGGTACAGTGGATAGAACACTAGCTCTAAAGTTAGAAAGATTCATTTTTCCAAGTCTAAATCTAACTTCAGATAATTCCTAGCTGTGTGAGCAAGTCACTTTTGCCTTAATTTCCTCAATTGTAAAATGAGCTGGAGAAGGAAATGGCAAATGCCAGTGTTGTTGCCAAGAAAACTCCAAATGGGATTTACTAAGAGTTGGACATTACTGAAAAATGACTAAACACACTCCAAAAAAGGCTACTTGCTCTAGTTACCTTGACAGCAATTAGGATAAGAATAGACATAGAAATTTAGAACTAGAAGTTCCACTGGATTAAAAATTCCAGGCCTCCTGAACTTGTTTTTTGAAAATATGCTGGAGCAAAAAGTAGTTCATTATCCTGGTGTAAGAATTCAACTCTTTCCTCAAATACCTACTATCCATTTGACCCTAGAAAAGTCACTTAGTTCTGATTGCCAAAAATAAAAAAATAAAGAAACAAAGAAAATATTCTAATAGCTTTTATTAAATAGAATTTATTTCTTTTGTATATATTTTATGTCATGCATTTAAAAATAACATTCCAAGATTTGGTCCATAAGCTTCATCAGACTGCACATGACAGTAATTTATGAAACAAAAAGGTTCAGAAGTTCTATTGTAGCCCAACCATTTTATTTAACAGATGGGGAAACAGAGGCTTGGAAAGATGACCTGAATTGCTGAGGATTACATCACTAGCAAAAAACAAAGCCAGGATTAAAATTCTGATCCTCTGACTAAGAATCTATTTGCTACATTATGTTGCCTAATATGGCCTTGTGGTTCCAAGTGTCACATTTCCCATAGGTGATGTTAAATGAATCTCAAAGAATGTAGTTTTTCCACTTAACTGAATTCTATAGATGAAGCCAAACTATCCTTGAATGTTGTCTCCTTCAAGAGGTTCTAGACCTGAAATATCTGTGCAGTGTACAACAAATGCGCCTTGCAGTCCAGTCCAAATAATAATCATCTTTCCTCTGGGGTGGTAGTGGTTTTTTTTTATTCCAAATGGCCAGCTCCTAGAAAGAAGAGGCTTTCTTTCTTTCTTTCTTTCTTTCTTTCTTTCTTTCTTTCTTTCTTTCTTTCTTTCTTTCTTTCTTTCTTTCTTTCTTTTCTTTCTTTCTTTTCTTTTCTTTTCTTTTCTTTTCTTTTCTTTTCTTTTCTTTTCTTTTCTTTTCTTTTTTAACAACAGCTTTAGTGAACATATTTTCTCTGTAGGGCAATTATTAGAGTCTCTTGCCTGGACTAATTCCTAGAGCATTTCCTAGCCACAGATCCCTGGTCCCTGGAATTTTCCTGTTGCTTAAAGGCAGTAATGCTGCCGAAGAGACTGCTTGGAATGAAGAGAAAGTTATTAGTCAATTCCTAGGACCATTAGAACTTGAGAGGGATCTTAGAAGAGGTTAGATATGGGAAGGACTTTAGAACATAGAAGAGTAGATCTGGAAGAGCCACAGTCTATGGGATGGTCAGAGCTGGAAGGGCCCTTAGAGATTGCCCATTTTCATTATTCTTCATTGTATTGAGGGTTTTTTTTATAACAGTTCTTTTGAAATGAGTTATATCTTATATAATCATAAATTTAAAAAAACCTTCAAAAAGTCACCAGTAAAACCTCTGCTTGATGTATAAATCCCATTCACATCTCTAATTAGATATATTTCTTTTATTAATATGTTAAATATGTTAAATCCAATATATGCTTACATATTTATATAATTCTCTTGTTGCACAAGAAAAATCAGATCAAAAAGGGAAAAAATGAGAAAGAAAACAAAATGCGAGCAAATAATAACAAAAAGAGTAAAAATGTTATATTGTGGTTCACACTCAGTTCCCACAGTCCTCTCTCTGGATGTAGATGATTTTCTTCAATACAAGATCATTGGAACTGGCCTCCGCCATCTCATTGTTGGATAAAGTCACATCCATCAGAATTGATCATCCTATAATCTTGTTGCTGTGTATAAATCTCTTAGTTCTGTTCATTTCATTTAGTATCAGTTCATGCAGGTCTTTCCAGGCCTCTCTGAAATCATTCTTCTGATATTATAGAACAATAATAATTAATCAGATCTTGTGAAAAAGGATATAAGGATTTGGAGGTCTGGATTGTAATCCTGATTCCTCCACAATATGAATTTAGGCAAATCTCAATTTTATTTGATGCCCTCAACTTCTTTATCAATAAAATGAAAGGATAGGACTAGATACTCTTAAATTCCAGTCATTTAGGTGGCATAGTGGATAGAACACCAGGCTTGTGTCAAGAAGACTCAACTTCTTGAATTCAAATACAGCCTCAATTACTAGTTGTGTGACTCTAGGCAAATCATTTAATCCTTTTTGCCTCAATTTCTTTATCAGTAAAATGAGCTGGAGAAAAAAATGATAAATTACTCCAGTATCTTTGTCAAGAAAACCCCAAATGGAATCAAGATGAGTAGAACATGATTGAAATGACTCAGCAACAAAAACAAAGTCCTTTCTAGCTTTAGTGTTCTAGTTAAGGTCACACACCTAGAAAGAGTCATGGCTCAAACCCATGTTTATGGATTCCCACAAGTGAATTATTACTACAATGAAGTCATAGAGCCCATGGAGTTTAACCACTTCATTTTTTTTCATTTTTTTTTTTTTAGTTTTTTTTAATTTTGTAAATTAAAGCTTTTTATTTACAAAGCATATGCATGAGTAATTTTTCAACACTGACCCTTGCAAAACCTTGTGTTCCAAATTTTTCCCTCCTTCCCCCACTCCCTCCCCTATATGGGAGGTAATCCAATTTTAAATATGTTTATATATATGTTAAATCCATTATATTTACACATATTTATACAATTAACTTGCTGCACAAGAAAAATCAGATAAAGAAGGGGAAAAAAACTGAGAAAGAAAACAAAATGCCAGCAATAACAACAGAAAGAGTGAAAACATTATGTTGTGGTCCACACTCAGTTCTCACAGTTCTTTTTCTGGGTATAGATGACTCTCTTCATCACAAGAGTATAGGAACTGATCTGAATCATCTCATTATTGGAAAGAGCTACGTCCATCAGAATCAATCATCATATAACCTTGTTGTTTCTATGTACAATAATCTCCTGTTAACCACTTCATTTTTTTTAATATTTTATTTTATAATAACTTTTTATTGACAGAACCCATGCCAGGGTAATTTTTTTACAACATTATCCCTTGCACTCACTTCTGTTCCGATTTTTTCCCTCCCTCCCTCCACCCCCTCCCCCAGATGGCAAGCAGTCCTTTACATGTTAAATAGGTTACAGTATATCCTAGATACAATATATGTGTGCAGAACCGAACAGTTCTCTTGTTGCACAGGGAGAATTGGATTCGGAAGGTACAAATAACCCGGGAAGAAAAACAAAAATGCAAATAGTTCACATTAGTTTCCCAGTGTTCTTTCTTTGGGTGTAGCTGCTTCTGTCCATCATTTATCAATTGAAATTCAGTTAGGTCTCTTTGTCAAAGAAATCCACTTCCATCAGAATACATCCTCATACAATATCGTTGTCGAAGTGTATAATGATCTCCTGGTTCTGCTCATTTCACTTAGCATCAGTTCATGTAAGTCTCTCCAAGCCTCTCTGTATTCATCCTGCTGGTCATTTCTTACAGAACAATAATATTCCATAACATTCATATACCACAATTTACTCAGCCATTCTCCAATTGATGGGCATCCATTCAATTTCCAGTTTCTAGCCACTACAAACAGGGCTGCCACAAACATTTTGGCACATACAAGTCCCTTTCCCTTCTTTAGTATTTCTTTGGGGTATAAGCCCAATAGAAACACTGCTGGATCAAAGGGTATGCACAGTTTGATAACTTTTTGGGCATAATTCCAGATTGCTCTCCAGAATGGTTGGATTCGTTCACAACTCCACCAACCATGCATCAGTGTCCCAGTTTTCCCGCATCCCCTCCAACATCCATCATTATTTTTCCTGTCATCTTAGCCAATTTGACAGGTGTGTAATGGTATCTCAGAGTTGTCTTAATTTGCATTTCTCTGATCAATAGTGATTTGGAACACTCTTTCATATGAGTGGTAATAGTTTCAATTTCATCATCTGAAAATTGTCTGTTCATATCCTTTGACCATTTATCAATTGGTGAATGGCTTGATTTCTTATAAATTTGAGTCAGTTCTCTATATATTTTGGAAAAGAGGCCTTTATCAGAACCTTTAACTGTGAAGATGTTTTCCCAGTTTGTTGCTTCCCTTCTAATCTTGTTTGCATTAGTTTTGTTTGTACAAAGGCTTTTTAATTTGATATAATCAAAATTTTCTATTTTGTGATCAGTAATGGTCTCTAGTTCATCTTTGGTCACAAATTTCTCCTCCACAAGTCTGAGAGATAAACTATCCTATGTTCCTCTAATTTATTTATAATCTCGTTTTTTATGCCTAAATCATGGACCCATTTTGATCTTATCTTGGTGTATGATGTTAAGTGTGGGTCCATGCCTAATTTCTGCCATACTAATTTCCAGTTATCCCAACAGTTTTTATCAAATAATGAATTCTTATCCCAAAAGTTAGGATCTTTGGGTTTGTCAAACACTAGATTGCTATAGTTGACTATTCTGTCTTGTGAACCTAACCTATTCCACTGATCAACTAATCTATTTCTTAGCCAATACCAAATGGTTTTGGTGACTGCTAACCACTTCATTTTACAGATTAAGACACTGAAGCACAGAGAGATTAAGTGAGTTACTTAGCATCATACAGTTAGTGACTGAGATGTGATCTGTATCTAGTTCTCGTTGATTCCAAGCCTAGCACCCTATTCCCCACATCATGCTGCCTTCCTAGTCTCTATCCAACAAAAGGATCTTATAAATTCTTAGTGCTACAAGGAATAATTTCATTCAAACTTTTAATTTTACTGTTAAAAAAAACAGAACTAAAAACATTAACTAAATACTCTAATATCATAGAGCAGATTAGCAGGGCCAAGCCTAGAACTCAGTCTCCTAACTCTTAGCTTTGGGTTCTGATTCTACTGTCTCCTCTACAGTCACCAGGAATCCCACTTTTAAGATACATAACTTTTCTCCCATTCCCATTTTACTCTTCCTGGTCTAAGAGCTAGAGATCAGAACCATGGCCAGAGTCAAGGTTGTTTGTCAGGCAATTAGTGCAATATAATTATGGGAGTCATCATCTAGCTTTCTTGGGCACAGACAATATCACCTCAAAGAATGCTACAATCCACGCTACTACCCATAACATGGGGTCAAAACAGTCTGGATCACAGCAGTCCACTTATATACTAATATAAGAAATGCTATGCCAAAGGTTGTGATTTTGAGGGTCCTAAGAAAGGTCCTCTGTTTTGGGCCTATCACCAACTCATGAAGTTCTACTGTTACAGATTCATTTCTTTGAGTTAATAATTATAATCTCCAAGGTCTCTTTTTGAGAGTGCAAACCCCTGAGAGAAGTAGTTCATTAAGAATCTAATATGATAATTATCCAAGTGGACTGGAAATCTCTGTGGTCAGAGGTAGCCACCATTTCAGCTCAACACAAGGAAAAATACTCTAATTATTTGTGCCCACTCCCAAAAGCAGAATGGTATTCTTCAGGAAGATGAAAAGAAGTTGCTGGTCACTTGTAGGATTATAGGGTCTTGGTCACTAGTGAAATTCCAACAGATGCTAGATAACCAATGTTCAAAAATGATAGAGGATATTTATGTTTCTGAGTAGGGAGATAAGCTAGTCAGCCTTTAAGATACCTTCTAAAGCTATAACTTTATGATTTCCCATCATAAAAGGAGGTAAACTCACTCTCATGAAAAACTAAGATCTTAGTTTCGAGTAATATTTTGGGATGATATTTTGAGTGGCAGGAATTCAAAAAAGAGCCTCTGTTACTTAAACACACACACACACACACACACACACACACACACACACAAAACCTTAGCTCTGCTTTGAAAAATACAGGTTTCTATTCAGAATATTTTGGAGAGATATTTTCAAGTGAAATCTTTATAGCTTATTTCTAACTCAATTCAATTTAATATACATTGATTAAGCACCTTTTGTGTTAAGAGCCCTATTCAAGGCACTGAGAGTGATGCTGAGTTTGGATAAGGTGCCCCATAAGAAAGTAAAACAGAAAGCAGAAAGAACATTGGCTTCATAGTTAAAGAACCTGGACTGACATAACATTTCTGGCATTTACTACCTGTGTGATCATAATCTCTCTGAGCCTCAGTTTCCTCTTCTGTAACATGAAGATTCCTTAGGAACTTTATAATTCTAGAATTATGAAATGCCCTTATCTAGAATATAATACAGACATAAATAACAAAATACTGTTAAGTGGGAACAAAATGATGTAGGAGAGGTTGTATTTGATAGGATCTAAAGGACAGAAAGGAAATGATTAGGATAGAATGGAAATCCTTGATTGGAAAAAAAAAAGTGTATCATATATCTCTGCTAAGTGTCTGGTAGCCAAGACAAGTAGGAAATTAACACAAATATACAAGGCCCAGAGTTACTGCTCAATGAATAAATACTTAGTCAAAGGTTATTAGTAAATATGTCTTCAAAGAAGAATCGCAAATTATTGATAGCAAGATGAAATATGACTTCAAATTATTAATCAGAAAACACAATTATTTAAAAAATAGCCTTTAATCTCCTTTGCAGGATGATAAAAATGACCAATGATGAAATAGTCACTTTGGAAGAGACTATAGAAAAGCAGAAATATGAATATACTGTTATGGAGCAGTAGATTGGTATAACCATTCTGGGGAGAATTTAGAATTATGCTGAGAATTAGCCAGCTAGATGGTCTGGTGGATAAATCCAGAACCTGGAATTAGGAATAACTGAGCTTTGATATGATCTCAGACAGGCTATGTAATTTTAGGTAAGTTATGTAATATCTATCTGCCTCAGTTTCCTCAACTCTAAAATGGCAAT
Source organism: Antechinus flavipes (assembly GCF_016432865.1). Taxonomy (NCBI): domain Eukaryota; kingdom Metazoa; phylum Chordata; class Mammalia; order Dasyuromorphia; family Dasyuridae; genus Antechinus; species Antechinus flavipes. The sequence continues at coordinate 237,689,314 of NC_067399.1, read as the reverse complement.
AATAATATAACCTCATAAAATTGTTGTGAAGATTAAAATAGATAACATTTAAATAGCATTTAGCACAGTGCCTGGCACTTAAATGCTTTCCCCCTCCTCATTTTTATCCTAAGAAAGTGATGAAAATGCCCAAATCTTTAAACACTTTTGGTATATGCTAGTCAAATAAGCCAAGGAGGTCACAGGAAGAAAGATTCATCTACACCAAAATATTTATGTCTGCACTTTTTTGTAGAAGCAAAGAACTAGAAACAAATTGACAATTTGGACAAATTGTGGTATATGCATGTAATGGTACATTGTGGTGTCCTAAGAAATTTAAAAAAAAACATGAAAAATTCAGAGAAACATGGAAAAAGTTAGATCAACTGATGCAGAGTGAAAAAGCAAAACCAGGATAAGAATATGCTCAATGATTACATTGCAAACAGAAAGAACAAAAACCAAACTGAATGCTTCATGATTACAATAACCAAACCCTGGAGAGGAATAATAAAATTTTCATGGCAGACATAGGGGAATATGGATGTAGAATATCATAATTATTAGGAAACAAGTTAGAAGACCTGAATTCAAATCCTGCTTCTGGATCTTATTAACTATGTTACCTTGAGCAGGTCACAGCTTCCTTGGATGTCAGTTTTTTCATCTGGAAAATAAGGAGGTCAAACTAAATGAACTTTCAGTCCCCTGATGGTGCCCTGAGATGAAGTTTTATGAGTTGGTTAGTTCTTTAGAATTGCTTTTCCCTCCTTTTTCTTTTAAAATCTTTGTTACAAAGGAAGGGTGATAGAGAAGTAGGAGGAGAATTGTATATATAGAAATTAATTTGCTCTCAAGCCAAATGGTATCTATAAAAACAATACAAAATTTGTTGAAAATAAACTGTAAGTAGAAATTCAACAGGCAGACATTCCAGGTGTGCACACAAACTTGGAAGTGAAAGTACAGAATGGGTTTGAGGAATGGTAAATCGTGCATTCTTCTGGAGTGAGCCTTACATGTAAGGAATGGCGCAATAAGCCACTACTGCTTGGATTTCTTAAGTAATTTCCTGATTTTTACTCTCTTCAGTCTCTCCCCTGCATCCTTCTCCCAGCTGCCAAAATCTCCAATGTGCAGGTGTATCTATACCATTTTCCTGTTCAAGAATTTTCAATGGTACTCTATTGACTTTAAAAAAGAAACTTCTTAATCTGGCATTTAATGAACCCACAATCCAGATTGACTTTCATACCTTATTTTAAATTGCTCTTTATGTACCTATGGAATATAGCACTAATTCAGGTATCAGGGAAACTTGTGTTCAAATCCAACTTCAGATTCTTAACTGTATGACCTAAGTAAGTCACTTCACTTCGCTTGCCTCAGTTTCCTCAACAGAAAAATGGGATTAATAATAGAAGCTACCTCCTAAGGTTGTTAGGAAGATAAAATAATATCTGGTTTTGTTTTGGTTTTAGCAAGGCAATTAAGGTTAAGTGACTTTCCCAGAGTCACACAGCTAGTGAGTGCCAAGTATATAAGGCTGAGTTTGAACTTAGGGCTGCACCACCTAGCTGTTCCAAATGAGATAATATTTGTAAAGCTCTTAGCACAGTTGGTACACAGTAGGTACTTAATAAATGCCTGTTTCCTATCTTTCTATACTACTCATTCCATTCAAACTCAACAATTCTTCTCCAGGATTTTATTAGATGCCTATTATAGCTAAGCAAATACAAAGAAAAAAATAATACTGTGAGCTGGTGAAAATCAATTGGTTTGATATGGTCCCAGTGTTCAGGATGTATACATGCTAGATTTAGAAAATAATCTTCCCTGGCTTCTTGCTTTTTGTGACATAGAGTTCAGTTTCATGGGGTCCTGATTCTCATTTCTCATTCCTTGTTAAGCAATTCAGAAAATGCCCTGATGTTCATCCCAGCGGGATCACACTCAAAGAGAAAAATGAAGCCCATTGACAGGTATATAAGGACCCCTGCCTGATATATATCTGTGTTTTATTGTATTTTTATTTATTTTACTAAATATATTTTGCTATGTTGTATTGTTATTTATTTTTTTACCTTTTTATCTGGTTCATTCTAACTTCAGAGTGTTGTAGTCGCTTGGGTCCCTTACAGCCTTGTATTTGACACCTATGGTCTAGGGCACCCCCATTGCTTTGCCCCACAAGGATGGGGAAGGAGCCTATGGAAGCCACATCAGCTCTTTATCTAAAACCTTATATATATATGCATACATACATACATATATATGCATATATATATGCATATATATATATATAGGTCCTGAGTGCCTTGGGGCCTGGGATCAGAGTGTGCAGTTTGTTGTATTTCTGAATGTGTGAGTCTTTAGCCTGCTTATGGAGCCGAGAATAGGGGTGAGGGAGTGTCTTCTATGTTGTCCCCCATTGGTTTCTCTCCTCCCATGGCTGCCATCCCTGTTTAGTACTATTGCTCTTCAGGAGTAAGTTTTGCCTTGTAAATCCCTACTCTCAAGAAACTTATTGGGAAGAAGAGAACAAGTAAATAGATAAGTGCATATATGTAGATAGGAATATGAATATACATATATGAAATACATATGTTTTTGTTTACGTATATACAGAACAAATATAAAGAATAAATACACAATCAATACATATTTACAACTAGGTAGTGCAGTAGATAGAGCTTCAGGTCTGATAGGTGCATATATGTAGATATGGATATGAATATATATATATATGTGATATACGTATGCTTTATTTGTGTATATACAGAATAAATATAAAGAGAATTAACACATAATAGATACATTTTTACAACTAGGTGGTGCAATAAAGTTTTGGGTCTGGAGTCAAGAATACTCATCCTATTGTTTACACCTGACTTCTGACACTAGCTGTATGACTTTGAGCAAGTCACTTAACCAAAAATTTCCTCATCTGTAAATTGATTGGATAAGGAAATGGAAAACAAGTCCAGTGTTTTTGACAAGAAAAATCCCAAATGGGATCACAAGGAATCAGACATTGTTGCGATACAGGAACCACCTGCCAGTGGCCTCTTCCCTCTTGTCTCCAATTTATTTCATTCCCAATCCACAAGGAACATCTGCGAAGGCTGCTTTGCAACTCCTTCAAGTGTTATGATTCACAGCTGTGGAGGCTCTCAGAGAATTTGCCTTCCCCTTCACTTAGGCATGGTCCTTAACAAGACATGACTCAAACAACTGCACAAACAAAAATTACATGCTGCCTCTTCCTTCTTTGCATTGTATCAGCTTCATGTTTGTTATGAATTCCTTCCTTATTTTCAAGAAATAGGACTAAGAGGTAGAATTATAGCTAGATGGGCTAATAAAGACACTGAGTTAGAACTTTTCTAGGCTAGGGAGACATAAGTATGTTTACTGGCAGATTGAAAGGAAGAAGGAAGAAAAAAATTGAAGATGCCCAGGAAGGAGAGCGTGACTGCTAAAATGAGATTTTTGGAGGAGGCAAGAAGGGAAGGAATCAAAGACTAAATTCATAACCTCAGTGTTTGTGGAGAGTAGAGACAAATCTCTCTCTGAGGCAGAAGTAATGGAAAATGCTAATGAAAATTTGGAGGAGGGAAGGAGGGGACTTGAATGAGCTCCTGTCCAATGACCTCAATCTTCTCACTGGAAAAGGTGGCTCAGCCATCCTCTTCAGTGTTGGGATGAGGGCTTAAAGAGAGAAGGAAATAGTGAAATAAAATATGCCGTGCCCTCTGATCTAATAACTCCATAAAGAAAATGATTTCTTCTTCATATATCAGAAATTTTCTCAATAAATTAATCCTAGAGTTATTGTTGCAGCATCTCTCAGCATCCTTCCTATTCTCTCTTCCTTGAGCCTCAAGAAGTAGGTAACCAATGAAGGAGGTTTCACACAGACATAAACATTGCTTCTATGTAATTTTCTCTGGCTATCAGGGAAATATGTTAGTAATGAACATTACTTACTGCTGCTGTTTCTCTCAAGAGAGTTACTGAAAGGATAGAGTCCATACAGGGAGCTTTCTTCACACTTATGGAAGGTTTCAGAGACTCATCTCAGGCAAGGTCCAGACTAAACCAAACCAGGCAGATAGGTTACTTGCAAGTTTTTCCTCAAACTCTTGAGATCTCATATCAGTGGGCTAAGTATTTCTCAAATTTTATCTCTGGCAATTTGACCCAGCTATACTTCTACCTCGCATATACCTGAAAAAGATTAAAAAAATAGGGGAAAAGGATATATGTGAGTACACATATGCATATGTATATATCATACACAAAAACATATATAGCAACTCTTTTTGTAGTAGTTAATAATTGGAAATTCAGTGATTATCTCCTATAGGGGATCAGTTAAACAAATTATGATATATGAGTGTAATATAATAGTATTGTGCCATAACAATGATAAAATAGATAGTTTAAAAGAAAACTAGGAAGACCTCTATGAACTAATTCAAAGTAAAGTGAGTAAAATTTGTAAAAAATTTATTAAATGACAATAATATTGTAGAGAAATATTACAGAGAGCTTTGAAAAATGAGGCCAGAGGACTGAAGATAAAACATGTTACTCTCTTTTTATCAAAGAGGTGATGAACTTATCATGCAAAGAGGGACATAATTTTTGGACATGGCCAATGTGGAAATTTAGTTCATTACTATACATGTTTATGACAAATGTTTTATTTTCTGTTTTGATTTGGTTTGGTTTGAATTGAGAGTGGGAAAGAGATTATAAATCCATATAAAAAAATAAACCAATTATTTTTTTAAATAAAGCTTTTTCTATTTTTTGTGACCCTAGACAAGTCATTTAATCCCAAATGTCTTGCAAAAACAAAACAAAACAAAAATAAATTTTTTACAAACTGAAAAACGAAGACACTCTTATTTCTTACTTCTTTTGAGAGAAATTAGTTTTGAATGGTAGCCCAGTGAGACATGATGGAAGGAGTTGCAACATATGTGGGGATTTATCATACCTAACTTAATAGAAGTCTGCTAACAGCAGAGTGATATTCCTTCAACTGTTAGCTCTTGCCTCCAAATTCCTCATATTTATTTTGCATGTATTTTTATATATCTGTATACCTGTATATCTCCCTCCAAAAAATTAACCACCTTGTGAACAGGGATCATTTCATTTTGTGACTTTATATCCCCAACAGCTGGCACATATTAAGAATTTAATAAAAATTTGTTGAATTGTTCATATTACTTTTATTATTTAGTTGTTTTCAATTGAATTTGACTCTTCATAACCCCATCTGACATCTTGGCAACTATACTACTTTGTCTACTTCATTTGACATATGGGAAAACAGAGGCAAACAGGGTTAAGCGGCTTGCCCCTGGTCACACAGCTAGTAAATATCTGAGGTTGGATTTGAACTCAGGGAGATGAATTTTTTTGACTTCAGTCTCAGCACTTCGTGCACTATGGAATCAGCTGCTGCTCTCAATTAATATTAACTTACCTATTAATATAATGTGCCATTATTCTAAATTCAGGTTGCCTGCTTTTGTGTCTGTATACTTAGTACAGTACCTGATACACAATAACCACTTAATCAAATAATAACCACTCTTATTTTATCAAGATATTGGTACAGTGACAAGAACTTAAGACCTTTGCTTTTTCTGACTTCATTTTCCTTGCCTGTAAAACAAAAGGATTGGACTCAAAGCTTTCTAAGAACCCTGCAAACTCTAAGCTCTTACATCTTTTGATATTCCTTCCCCTTCTTTGGAAAAGTGCCCAGACTTGGGGTTTCAGTTCCCTCCTAGACCACTCTGGTACCCCTAATGCCCTCCAGAGTAACCTTTACCTTTGACAAGCTGAAGGTTGTAGTCAAAGCCAAATGATTTAGGATGATTTAAGATCAGCTCTCCAAGATCAGTTTATCAATGTACCTGATCATACCAAGTTGGGGCTCATGCATTTTCATGGGCACGCAGACAGGACATCAGCTTTTAAAGTCAAGAAGACTGAAATCTCCTGTAATTGTCTCTTGTTTTATTCATTAACATGAATAACAACAGCTGTGGCTCTGAAGTTAATCCAAATGGGGTGTGTGTGTGTGTATGTGTGTGTGTGTGTGTGTGTGTGTGTGTGTTGTTGACTGCTGTGGGTATAGTCCATGATCAATGTTCGGCCACTTGCAAGGAAAAAGAAAATGAGCAAGAGAGAACTAGAAGGGAGAACTTAAAATAAGGCTCCTAATGATGAACCTCTATGTTTTGTGTATAAGAGACAATTAGAAATGTGTTGGTAGCTGAATATTCTCTACTAGCTAACATTTATATATTACCTAATGGTTTGCAAATTGCTTTACATATGTTACCTCATTTGGTCCCTACAGCATCCCTGTGAGGCAGGTACTATACTTATTCCCATTTTTACAGATGAGGAAACTGAGGCACAGAGAATTTAATTGGTCCAGGTTCATACAGGTGGTACCTGAGATAGATCAAATTCAGGTCTTCCTAACTTCAAGTTCTGTACTCTAGTTACCACACCATCTAGCTGGGCCAAAGGAACTTAGAGATCATAGTTTTTTATAACCTCATTTTAAAGGTGAGGAAACTGAGATCATTGGAGAGATAAAGACTTTTCTAAGGTTGTATTGTTAAGTAGATATAAGTTGAGTAAGTAGAATCAGAATTTGAACTTAACGTATCTGACTCTAGTATAGTTTTTTTTAAAATTAAGTGACACCATAGTGCACAGAATTATGGGCCTGGAATTAGGAACACTCATCCTTCTGAGTGCAAATTGGATCTCAGGCATTCTCTAGCCACGAGAATCTGGCTAACTCACTTAACCCTATTTACCTCAATTTCCTTATTTGTCAGATAAGCTGAAGAAGGAAATGGCAAAGCACTCCAGTGTGATCCAAATGGAGTCACAAAGAATTAGACATGACTGAAATAATTCAACAACATTTAAAAAAATTATTTTATTTTATTTATTTTACTTTTCCATTGCCTGTCTTCTTTTTTCAAGCTCTATAAGCAATAATAATTTCTTATACTTTTTCTCCCTTTCTTTTCCTCTTTTTCTGCTTTCCCTCAGCTTGATTGTTTGCACATACCAGATGATCAAAGAAATAGCTGATAGGTTAATTAGCAAAATTAATTAGAAAAGTTTCTTTATATTTCTATTCTCTAAGAATCTTTTTCTTCCTTGAGTTGGGTTTTTGTCTGGATTCAGACCACCAATACAAAAAAGTATATTTGTATTTCACAAGTTTAAATTTCCTAAAATTTGCTTTTCCTCCCATCGTCCCAGGGTCATCAAACCCTTACCTGGCCTAACAACTCTCATCAAAGCAGGAACCCTTCATTAAATCTAGAAAATGAAAAATAAACATAAGATAACTTAAGCAATTTACTAATGTTCTTCCCAGTTATAGGCATCAATGAACACTTACTCCTTTTTATGGTTGGGTTGTTTTTGGTCATATCTGACTCTTGGTGACCCCTGTGGAGTTTTCTTGGCAAAGATACCAAAGTGGTTTGCCCTTTCCTTCTCTAGCTCATTTTACAGATGAGGAAACCGAGTTTTAACTTAAGTGTTAAGTTGACTTGCTAAGTAACTTGTCCAGGGTCACAAACCAGATTTGAACTTGGCAAGATGAGTTTTCCTGACTCCAGACCTGGTACTTTTTAGCTAAAAGTATCTATCAGTAGCTGATGAAGCATGTCATGTATCACATTTATTCATCTGTCCCTTTATTCAACAAGCATTAAGAACTTGGAATATAAATGCCATGCTAGGTGTAAGAGGAGATATAAAATCTAATAAAATGTTTTTCTTGACTTCTAGAAGCTCTGAGACCAGTAGACGTATAAGATATCAATATAGTTAACTAGAACATCAACAGAAGTTCCCCAAAGCCTCTCTAACCTTTAGACTGCCTTGATCTGTGTGCAAAAGGGCAAAACTCTAGATTGGGCCTTCAAAAGAGATAATGGCTTTGGCCATGGCTCTTCACTTCTTTAATATCTTTTTGGTGTCCATTCATCTGGAAAAACTGGAAAATCCTGAACATCTAGAGCTATAAGACAGTTACTGGGCAAATAAATAATCATGGCCTAGCCTTCAGAGATAGGACTTATAAGGAAAAATCACCTCAAGCCATTGTGAGATCAAAGGCACCAAGTCCAGGAGAAAAAAGAGAAATCCCCCCCCCCAAAAAAGACAAAGTTTAATGTCTTGGGAGCCAATTAAAACCAGTTTGACCAGTATGGTCCCAGCCCTCAAGAAGCTTGTACATTAAGACTTAACTAGCTCTAATATTGCTCTTCTCTGGCTGCTTGTTTGCTGTAGCACCATCACAGGTTTCTCAGGTCTCTGTCCCTCATTCCTCATCCCTTATTAGGTAATTCAGAGAATATCCTCATTCAAGGGGTCCAGACAACCTTGTTGCTTTGCCTCACTAGTAACCAAGCAATTTCCTATTAGAGCCATATCAGCACTAAAAATGTTATATAAATTTGAGCTTGAGGGTCTCTGGGAACTTGGATTTTTTTTATTTATATAGTTTATACTGCGGTATGCCTGAATCATTGGAGTTGGGGACAATGTTTGTGGCGTGGGGGACACCCTTCTCCACAGTCGCCTTTTGTCATCTCTTCTTCCACAGCTGCCATCCCCACTCCCTTCCTATTTCTTTGCTTGGTGTATTAGGTAGGGAGGGAGACCCTATTTTCAGTTCTAAAGATCTAGTGCAAAGAAAATAGACTTCAGTAGTAGTCAAAACTATAAAATGAGAAGGTGGGGGGAGGGAGCTTCCTGCTGGTACTAAGGCAAGGGGATTTGTGTCCTTTCTTAGAATTGAAAAAATTACTTCTGGTTTTAAAATAAGAGAGTATGGTAATGCATGACCTTCTCTCAGGAAGAGATACCCAAGGATTTTAACTAAAGTAGATTCCACATTGACTATATGTCCAGCCATGCAGCCTCCTGCAGAGATTATAACAGAGAACAGGTGCACCTGGAACTAAGAAATCAGTGAACCCTGCAAAGTAACATCAGCAAAAGATTTCAGAGGGCAATTCATTTAGTTTTTTTCTTAAAAATTTGGATGCTATACTACTTAGTCCATATAGATTTACTATTAGCATTACTTCATTGTCCATAATTCCTTTTAGCAAAATGTAGTTTCCCTGCTTATCCCTTTTATTTAGGTCTTTTGTTGTTGTGGTTGTTGTTGTTTTTGACCGAAATCATTAATGCAACCCCTGCCTGTTGTTACTTCACCTGAAGAATGATAAATTCTGCTCCAGCTCCTTAAAAAAAGATGTCAGAGGCTCTCAAATGTCAGAAGTCTGAGTTGCTGCTTTGTGTCTGTGCGCTGGCCACAGGTCTTTCCTATGGATATGCCTCAAGAGCACCTTTCAGCTCTTCCTACTAGGAATTTGTGACAGAATGTGTCCCTGGTTTATGGGAGAAATGTGCCATTATTACTTATCTTATTGTGCCATTTCAGTGGCTTTGCCTTGAATTAATTGTGTACTTTGCTCAACTATAAAGGCAAAAATATTAGTGCAAACTGGGTTTTTTTTTTTTTAGGGGATATAAATGCACACAATTTGAAGCAAGGGTATCTACAACAGGACCCATCCTGTAAAGTGGAAGCAGTACTTATATGTGATAGATACATCAGAATTTTACAATAAAATATCATATGAAGCCTATTAGAAATGGTTATTAACATCAAGGACCAGGAGAGAATAAATGAAAGAAGAATTGTAGTTGGTTGTTAGAAAAAGGATGCTCACTTCTATAGCTAAGTGGACAAATTTTGGGGAATATACTATGATTGGTATATGAGAAAAGGAGGGAGGGAGATATGTCCCCTTAGTTTGTCTAATCAATGATATGTATAAACATATGAACACTTCAGAACATCAAGGATCCATGATTCCATTGGCAATGGATCATCTGTCAGAATCATGGAATGAAAGCTGGGATTCTGTGATGGCTGAATTGAGGAATTTAAAGAGCTATGATTTATAAGTAGGATTAGATTTGCTCTATTTAGCCCTGGAGGGGAGAATTATGAACCATAAAGAGAAGATACTAAGAAAAAATTTTAGTTTGATTACAAAAAAATCTTCCTGACAACTGCAGCTACTTCAAATTGAAATGGGAAGTAATGATTTCCCTCTTATTACAGGTCTTTAAGCAAAAGATAGATGCTTACTTGTCAATATATTGTAGGGGATATACAAGGCTATATATCCTTATCTATAAAATGAAGAGGATAGGGCCTTAAAGGTCACTTCTAGCTCAGTGATTTGATGAAGATAAAAGAAAATAGATGATTCTAATAAGAGAAGTGGTTTTCATTTTGTTTGTTTCTTGTGTTTCATTCTGCCTTCTCAATAAATTAAGCATTATCTTCTCCACCCTTTAGGAAAAACAGAAAGCCTACTACTAGCCAGGAATGACTTATCTGGAGGTCAATAATAAGAACAAATGAGAAAGGTGTATCTAGTTAGTTAATTGGACTTTTGCTTATTTATGGTCTTCTTTTTGCTTTTGTTAGCACTAAGGGCAGCTAGGTAGTACAGTGAACAGAAGCCTGGGCTTGGAATCAGGAAGATGCCTATTCATAAGTTCAAATCTGACCTCTGACACTTACTAGTTATATGATCCTGGGCAAAGCACTTAACCTTGCTTGCCTTGGTTTTTTTCCTCTATAAAATGAACTGGAGAAGGAAATGACAAATTAGTCCAGTTTCTTTGCCAAGAAAACTCCAAATGGTTTTGGAATCATTTGGAAATGATTGAGCGACAACGCATTAGTTCAGGATAGGAATGTAACTAAATGCTGATCAGAGACACCAAACATGTATCAAGATATCTCTAGAAAAGGCAGGATCTATTGTACATGGCAACAACAAGATTATACGATGACAAATTCTGATGAATGTGGCTCTTCAACAATGATGATTCAGACCACTTCCAATGCTCTTGTGATGAAGAGAGCCACATGCACCCAGAGAGAGGACTATGGGAACTGAGTGTGGTTCACAACATAGCATTTTCACTCTTTTTGTTGTTGTTTGCTTGCATTTTATTTTCCTTCTCATTTTTTCTTATTTGATTTGATTTTTCTTGTGCAGCAAGGTAATTGTATAAATATGTATGCATGTATGCATATATTGGATTTAACATGTATTTCTACCATGCTTAACATATATTAGACTACTTGCCATCTAGGGGAGGGGATGAGGGAAGTGTGTGTGTGGGGGTAATTGGAACACGTTTTGCAACGATTAATGTCGAAAATGTATCCATGCATATGTTCTGAAAATAAAAAGCTTTATTAAAAAATGAAAAAAGTCCTGAAAAAAATGGAAAAGTAAATAAAACATTTCAGAAGGAAGAGGATTTAAGAGAGAGAGAGAGAGAGAGAGAGAGAGAGAGAGAAGAGAAGAGAAGAGAAGAGAAGAGAAGAGAAGAGAAGAGAAGAGAAGAGAAGAGAAGAGAAGAGAAGAGAAGAGAAGAGAAGAGAAGAGAAGAGAAGAGAAGAGAAGAGAGAAAAGAGAAAAGGTAAGATCTGCTCACCCTAAATAACGATGCTCACAGAAACTTAGCCTTCAGGAGAGTGAACCACTAGGATAAATAAGTAGCTTGACCTAGCAGTCAGCCATAAGGTTGAGACAGGATTGCTGCTGGAAAGAGAGCAGAAGGTTTAAGTTCTCACTTCAAGTAAGTAAAGAGGGAAATGACAAGGAGAATTGTGTGGCAATATGACATTTCCTCGTCAGTGGAGTGGAAATAACGATACCTGTAGGACCTGCTTCATCAAGTTGTGATAAGGACCAAGTTTTTGTAAAGCACAACATGAATGTCTGCCATCCCTCCCCATCACTAGAATAGTCAGGAAACTGTCTCAGACACTTATTAGTTCTGTTGTCTAGTCGTTCAATTATGTCCAGCTCTTTATGGCCCCATTTGGGATTTTCTTGGCATAGATAGTGGAAGGGTTTGCTATTTCCTTCTGTTCATCTTACAGATGAGGAAATAAATGGGTGACTTTGGGCAAAATACTGAACTCCTCAATCGTAATTTCCTCATATATAAAATGAAGATAGTACTTACAAGGCTGTTTTGAGGATCAACTGACTCTCTCTCTCTCTCTCTCTCTTCTCTCTCTCTCTCTCTCTCTCTCCCCCTTTCTCTCTCTCTCTCTCTCTCTTCTCTCTCTCTCTCTCTCTCTCTCTCTCTCTCATTAATGTGTATAAAGCTTTCTGTAACTGTAACCAGTTATCTAATTCAAGCCACTTGACTGAAAGTCCAACAAATGACCATGTCACTTCTGCCTCAGTGACATCCTAGTTTGTAGAGAACTGCCTCTACCACTTATTAGCCTTGTAACCATGAATATGTCACTTCTACTCTCTGTTACTCACTTTTCTCATTTGTGAATCCTTAATATTCTATTCTGTTCTGATATTCTTTATTCCTCCATCAGTTCCATCCCTTTTGACCTGTGATGATTTCCTTCACATCCTCAGGAAAGTAAAATGTATTTAACACATTTCTGAAGGATCTAGCTGTGACAGGATTGAGGAACTATTCTTAGGGGCCTGGGGGTAGCAGGATGATATCTGGTAAGAACTCACTGTTCCTAGCCAGTCAATAGAGGAGAAGGAACCCCAAACTGAAACTAAGATGTACCTCTACTTTGTCTGCTAGGGTATTTTGCAATCTCATCTGAGAAAACTTCATGGGAGGGGAAGCTCCAAGGGGATGGAGATATTATGGGAATGGGATCTTGCTGAATACTTTTAAGTCTCTTGGTGAAGCATTAATTCTCTCATCTCCTGGAAATTTCACAATCTTGTGCCCTCCCTCCTCTCAATCCTCCTCCAGTGTCAAACACTGGGGAAGGGATTTAATGTTCAGAGCCCTTAAATGTCACCGTAAAGCAAAGCAGATGAGATTTTTACAATGACAATCTTTCACTCACATTTCTTAGAGAAAAAAAAAAACATCAGAGATGGGCAAAGGGAGGGAAAACAGACTGTTTAAAAAAAAAAAAAACTTCTATTAAACTCAACTTCTGCTCTAACTATGGTGGCATTTGCCAGAGGAGGCCTAGAAATCCTCCTTTGGAGATAGCAGCCACTTTCAGATTGTGCTGATAAAAAAAAAAAGAAGAAGAAGAAGTTATGAAATAAAGTGACATTTGCTTCCTTGGAGCAGCTTACCTTCTCTGCTGCCCAAAACCTATTTCTGTGGTGAAGCATGTTGGGCTTGAGGATGAGTTGGCTCCTTAGAGTGAATGCTAAGGCTTTCTGGGAGCCACCCATTGCCACCAGGCACTCTCACAGATTTATTTATTTGTTTGTTTTTGTCTCTATTCAAAGGCAACGACAAAATGGGAGCAAAGATTCAAGTGCTTAAAGGGTCCTGTCGGCCAAAGTTGGACCCACTCCAAACTAAAACTTCATTCTCCATTTAGCTGACTGTACTATTGGCAAGTCTAAATATCAGCCTGTTCCAGCTTGAAAATGTGAAAATTAAGAAAAGAAGCTTAAAAAAAAAAAGGAATGAGTCATCTTTGGATCTCTTAAGCATCCTGGCTGGTTTAATTCTAGTCTTTGCTGCCTGTCTGTCTCACTACTTCCCTTGGATCTGGCTGTCTGGGACATTATTATTGGAGACCAGAATTTTTAAAAAAAATCTTGAAGACACATATCATATGGTCTTTTTGTGGGCTGGTCCCAGAGAAGACTTTTCTTGGTTTTAGGTAATAATCAGTATTCTTATCAAATCAGTTGAGAAGGAAAAGATTAGAATAAGGTCTAAGCCAGACAGGTCAAGTATATAGTGGCTGTATTTAGAACTCAGGAGAAGTATTGTATGAGAGCATAAACTCCTGATTATGAGGCCTAGATCTGCCATTAATTGCATGGGAATATGGAAAAGTTGTTTCAGATAATTATAGAATTTATATCTGAAAACAACTTTGTTGTTGTTCAGTTATTTCAATTGTGTCCACTCTTCATAACCCTATTTGGTTTTTCTTGGTAAAGATATTGGAGAAGTTTGCCATTTCCTTCTCCAGCTCAGTTTATGTATGAAGAAACTGAAGCAGCAAAGTTAAGTCACACAGGTAGTAAGTGTCTGAGGACAGATTTGAAATCAGGTCTTCCTGACTCTAGACCCAGTATTTCTTCCACTGCATTCCCCGCCCCCCATAAAGTAAATAGTATATTGTAAATAGCAAAAGCATATTCACACCCATATTTTCTGATTTCAAATCTAGGGCTCTTTTAATCTGTTTCCTTCTTTATAAAATAATCTTGTTGGACTACATGATCCCAAAGGATCTTTTAAGCTCTAACCTTCATGTACTTATGCAGGTCTGACATCCTATATTCTAAGGTCCTTTCTAGTTCAGACACCACTCTGAAGTCCTCTAAACTATAACATTTTATATTCTAAGGTCCCTTCCAGAACTAATATTTATAAGTCTTTGAATATAAACAGGATAAGAAGGCATTTTGTGTAGTGCTTTGCAGAAAACCTCAATATAATTTAAAAGCATATCAGTGGAGTTTGGGAGAAACTAGACTCTTACTAAGAAGCATGAGTGGGGCAGCTGCCTGAGTGGGTGATGAAGGCAGAGCATTGTAACTATCGAACAACCTGTGACTCCTCACCCACCATTCACATGCATGCTGTAAGGCTAGCCACATTTGTAGGCAGAATAGAGAATCTTATTCTATGTAAAGTAATTTAAGGTTACTGTTCTCTGGGCCTGAAATATTATCATTAGAGATGAATTTTTTTTTTTGAGCTTGAGGGATTTTTCAATTCATTGTACTAGCTGATATCTGCTGAGTGTCATCCCTTAAGAAGGTAGAATCACTACCCCTCTTTAGAAGGATAGCATTCAGCAGATATCATCAATGTTTTATTTAGGGATTACTCTGAGAGCAAGACAATAATAATGTGAAGGTGAAGAAAGAAAGTAGAGGGGGTAAATGAGTGGAAAGGCACAAAAATGGATTTTATTTTATTTTGGGAAGGATTTTTGAGGAAAGATTTATTTCAAACTTAATGTGGTATTACCAAAATTGTTCAGCTCATTTGTACCTTTTCTGAATTACCTTCTGTTCTTTTTATTTATTTTAAATATTTTATCAGTGTTCTTTCCCTTTTTTTGGCATTGCTACCATCACACTCTAATTCCACCTTTAAAAAAAAAACCTTCCCCTGTAACAAAGAAATATAGATAAATGAAATAAATCCATGCTTTGGTCTGCTACCTCTAGCCTATTACTTGTCTGTCAAGAAATGGGAAGCACGATTATCATCATTTTTCTGTAATCCTGATTGGTTATTGTGCTTATTAAGTCTTTTATGATTGTTTTTCTTCAAGGGACACTTTACAAAAATAGATTTTTAAAAAGATACTAAGGCTAGATAGTACTCCTTTCAATTTCAAGGGTACTCCACCACTGCCATCTTTGGAACTCTAGCTTTGCAGCATTGTAAGCGCTTACTTGGAAAAGAGATAACAAATAGAAATGGTAAAAACAAAAAACAAAACAAAACCAGACTTTATGTAGAGGCTCACACAGCAACCTGAATTGTTCCAGATTGGGGTCAGAGAAGAAGGGCAAAGCAGAAAGTTATCTGGGATCACAGGCATGTGAACAGGTTGCTCTGTGTGGAAGATGTATCTTGTTTATCCAAAGACACAAAATCCACTGAAAGAAAAAATAAAACTAACCACTCCTTATTTCCTTGGAGCAGACAAATCCTTCCTCAGTTTCCCTCGACAGTATAAAGTATTTTTCGCATGCAGGATGCTTCCCACTAGAAATCTGTTAAGAAATCCGTGGAATCTGCATGTATCTTAGTTACTGGATGAAATCAGAACGGTGGCAGCTTAGCAAAATGGGACTGAAATCAGCTTTCAAACAATCAAGTGCTTACCTGAACCTACAGGGGAGAACAAATCCAGGTTTGGGGCCTGGTGCACAGGCATAACTATAGTTCCAGAGCTCAGCTCTTCCATTGAGCTTCTTCTGCATAATTGCATCTGCATTGGAGACCAAAAAAGAGAGAGAGAGACAGAGACAGAGACAGAGAGAGAGTCATTATCAGGTTGACATGTGTCAACTTCTCAGAAAGAATGACATCTTGCCAAGTCCCTCGGGATCTTAAATTGATGCCTGCCACTCTTGCCTATGACTTCTGAAACGAAGGAGAACCTGATCTTGTATCTGACTGTGAAAGTTGTCATACCATGACTGGACTTCATACAGCTTCTAACGCAACCCTAGAGCCCAAAGCTTTGTTGTTGTTGAGTTATATTTGACTTTTCATGACCTTATTTGGGGTTTTCTTGACAAAGATACTAGAGTGGTTTGCCATTTCCTTCTCAGGTCATTTTAGAGATGAGGAAACCAAGGCAACCAGATTTGAGTGATTTACCAGGATAGACCTGGCACTCTATCCACTGTACCACCCAGTTGCCCCTGGATTTTTTTCTTTCCTTTTATTTGTTTTTGTCTTTTTTTAGGGGTAGACATATGGCAAAGGAAGGCTTAAAAAATATGACCTTCACTTGGAAGTTCACGGAATCACAGGATTTTCAAGTAGAAAGAGACTATCTCTGTGTCCATTGACCTCTATATCTTGACATAATCCATTCCACTTTGGGGATGCTCAAATCACTACAAAGTCTCTCATAACATTAAGCCCAAAGGGGTCTAGTTACAGCTCCTCCCAACTGTTCTTAGTTTCTGGAGTCAAATAGATCAAGCTTTTTGATGATTCCACTTAGAGCATTTTTCTTGCCTTTCTTTATTGACAGCTCTTCTTCTACTTGTAAAATTATAAAATGTCTCCCTTTTCTTCCCTCAGCCAAACCATTCCTAGTTTCTTCAAGGATCCTCACATGAATTAAATTGAAGGCCCTTTATCATTACTGATAGTCATCCTCTATAGCTTATCAATGTCCTTCTTCTTGTCACCTAGAACTAATTACAATAATGTGAATGGAGTCTGAGTAAACCAGGCTATATAGGAATAATAATCTTATACCTAGAAGTGTGACTTCTCTCAAAGCTACCCAACTTAGTTTTTGGGACTGCTGAATTATACTCATGACTCAGACTTAGCTAGCAGATCACTTAAAGCCCCAAATCTTTTTTCAAACTGTTAGTTATCTATGCCTCCCCCACTTTCCTTTACTTGAGAAATTGAAAGTAAATGGGAAGAAATTTCATAGATACTGAAACTGAGGCCCAGTTTGATTAATTGGCTTCCTTAGAATCTTAGAAACAACACAAATGGAATTTCAACTTCACATTCTTTGATGTAAACTCAGTATCTTAATAGAATGTGCTGTCTCAAGAGAGAGAAGATTATAAAGATAGATGAATATTTCCTCCTTCCTGATCCAAAATCAATATCCCTTTCGTCAAAAACCTAACAAGGAATTGTAACTGGAGATCAGATGTAAGCAACAATATGATATCATTGCTTTGTATGTTTGTCTAGGGTCTATAAAATTATTTGAATAAAAGCCAATCAGCTAAAAAGCATTTATTAAACACTTACCTGTGTTCTAGGTGGATAGAGAACTGGGCTTGAAATTAGGAAGACTCATCTTCAGCCTCAGATATTTACTAGCATGTGACCCTGGTCAAGTCACTTAACCCTATTTGTCTTAGTTTTCTCATCTATAAATAAGCTAGAGAAAGAAATGGCAAATTATTATGGACCAGAACTCTGAAACAAGAATTCTTACAAGGTGTTAAGTCAATGAAATTGATAAAGACAATGGTTATCTAATTTAGTGTGGTGCTTAATAGTTCTCTAAGTTCAGTATGATTGATTTAATCTTACAACAAATAATGGTTTCCTAGTGATATGATGACTGGTTTAGACTCAGTGTAGAGCATATCAGCTGGGACTCAGACTCAGAGCCAAGAGAAGACAAAGGACTGGAGGCGGGAGCTCAAGCTCTGGAGCCAAGGAGAGAAGATTCATTCCATCTTCTGTCAGGCTCCTGGTGGATCTTCTGGGGGACTGGGAGACAGATTCATTCACTCCATCCCACACCACCATGGTGGCAGGCCTGGCCTCCTGCACTTCCCCCACTGAGACTAAGGCCAGTCTGAAAGTCTCTCCAGAAAGCTAGCCCAGACCCCAGGCAAGGAAACTAGATTGTGAAGGAGATAATAAAGGATTTGGACTTCAACAACTGGCTATTCTCGTGGTGATTACTCTACTGAAATGAAGGCTGCTCCAGAGACCTCCAGAAAATCATATAATAATAATACTACAGCAAATCACTCCAGCATCTTTGCCAAGAAAACCCAAAATAAGGTTACAAAGTATTGGACCAACTGAAACAGCTAAACAACAAATAAACACTATATACTAAATGCTGGGCTCTGTACTAACAATGAAGAAAGGCAGAAAAAATGTTCTAACTAAACAATATGAACAAAAAATCCCTTAGTCCTGATTATCAAGAAATTCACATTCCTCTGGAGAGGTAATATGAAAATATCTTTTTTTTTAATTTAAATTTTATTTTAGTTAATAATAACTTTGTATTGACAGAATCCATGCCAGGGTAATTTTTTACAACATTATCCCTTGCACTTGCTTATGTTTCGTTTTTTCCCCTCCCTCCCTTATGAAAATATCTTAATAAATAGAAGAAATGTATAGAGCAAATCAAAGTAATGTGAAAAGGGAAGACATTAGAAAAGAGGACGTAGGAGAAAGAGGGACATAGAAGAGAAAGGAAAGAGATATTACAATTCAGTCTTGAAGAAAGCCAAGGAAACTGAGGCAGAGAAAAGGGACCAACATTTTTTTAGTACCAGACATAGTGCTAGCAATATGGATTATGTAAAAAGAGATGAAATCTGGTCCATATCTTCAAGAAACTTTCAATATAGTTGCAATAAGTTGGATAAGACACTATCACCTATATATGAATGTTACCTCCCTACTCTAAAAAATGTTCCAGTTAGGCAAGGAGGAAGAAGAAGGGAAAGGAGAAGAAAGAGAAAGAAGAAGAGGAGGAGGAAGAGGAGGAGAAAGAGAAAGAAGATGAGGAGGAGGAGGAGGAGGAAGAGAAGAAGAAGCAAAAGGAGGAGGAAGAGGAGGAGGAAGAAGAAGAGGAGAAAGAGGAGAAGAAATGGAGGAGGAGGAAGAGGAAAGGAGGGAGAAGAGAGTGCAGGACTGACCCCGATGTACATTCTTCTAGCTAGAAGACCTTAAAAGCCCAAGTAATAAGATTTTCATTTGCTCAATAGACAGCAGAAATGTCCAAAGAAAGGGATTCAACCAGAGGATCTTGAAGGCCTTGCTTGCACTAAGATCTTTGCTCCAAATGAAAAAGTCATGCTCTGCAACAGGCAGAAAAAGAGCTGGTAACTTGACCAAAAAGCCATCTTTGCTCACAGTATTTTACACAAATGGCATCCTCAAAGCATGTCCAGCCTCACAAAGTGCTTTTCTCCAACAAGCCTGAAGAGTAGGAAGTGTCAGCTTTGCATTTTTGCAGAAGGAAATGAAGGTCAGAAAAGTGAAGGCATTTTCTATCAATCACATAGCCAACAGATAGTTAGAAAGCCAGCCTCTGATGTAACTAACCACTCCAGCTGCCTCCTTGGAAATCTGCTGGTCAGACTGTCTAAAACCTCCATGCAAGTAAGAGATGGACCCAAATACCCAAAGGTGGCAGGGGAGCGCCCTTTCTGAACAGTCATTAAATGCCAGACTGAGCCTTCTGTTAGTTGCAGGAAATTTCATGTATCCTCTCTCATTGGTGAATCAGCTCTTCCTCACATAGGGCCTCCAGAGGAACGTTATTCTTTCAACGCACAATTAGAACAAATAAGTGGAACGCAAATTAATTCAGCGCAAAAGTGGAACAAATTTTGTGATTTGCAAGGCAAATCAACATCAAATTCTGTAGTAGCATGATAGGACTCCCCTTTGGGAATTGCCAAACAATGCTTGGTGAGCAGTTAAGGCCATTATAGGCAGCCACTTTGGGACTTGGTTAATATGTCCACAATAGAGTATGCTCTCAGCTTCCCCAGGAACTCCTGATTTTGCCCTAAGGCAGAAAATCTGGCAACCTGGAGAGGTCATTTGAACCCTTACCTCTGCCTCTAAGAAAGACTACTTCAGAGGTGTCCTTATGGAGAAGCAGCTGTTTTATTTTTAGAGAATGGAGAATGATTATGCACATTTTCCCCTTGGGGAACCATTTCAATTCCAAATCAAACATTCCCATATTTTCAGTACCCCTTTTTAGACACAACATATTCTTGAAGACTGCATCTTAAAGTGGATATCTGTAAGAGAAAAACATGGCTTATGTGAAGAAATGGAAACTTCTTTAGAGATTATTTAAGCTCTTCCACAAATTTTAGCCATGCACATTTTTTCTTCACATATTTGGCCATGGATGGACTTTCGTGAACAAGCAGGTAAAAAGGTGTTTGTTGGACAATGTACAATGAGCAGTGTTTATATCTTTATTAGGCTATGTCCCTACTCCATTCCAAGATCTGGTTCGAACTATATATTGAGGTTAGGGTGAATCAATACTTCAAAAGATTGGTGAATTACCTGGTAACAATTTATATAGTACTTCGAGGGCTGCAAAGTGCTTCACTTACATTATTTCATTTGATCCTTACAACAACCCTTTGATACAGGTACTATTA
Organism: Antechinus flavipes; assembly: GCF_016432865.1. Taxonomy (NCBI): domain Eukaryota; kingdom Metazoa; phylum Chordata; class Mammalia; order Dasyuromorphia; family Dasyuridae; genus Antechinus; species Antechinus flavipes. The sequence goes on along the minus strand of NC_067399.1, from coordinate 237,668,561 downwards.
TTATTCCCATTCTACAGATAAGAATACTGAATCTGAAAAAGAACAAGTTGCAAGATTTGCCTATTTAGGGCAAAGTCAGATAATCCTGGGGAAGCTGAGAGCAGATTCGAGAATTACATAGCTAGTAAATATCTGAGGCAAGATTTGATCTCCAGTGTTCCTGGCTCCAAATCTGGGTTGTTGTGAAGGTCAAATAATGTAATATTTGTAAAGCATTTAGCACAATGCCTAGCACATAGTGGATGCTTTTTAATGCTAGATGATAATAATGACAACTAATATAGTTATTATTACTCTATTCACTAGGCCACCTACTTGATAGGAATACTTCCTCTACTACTAAATAGTTTGTGGATAGCTCCAATATACCTGTGTTCAAAGGGGGGAAGTGGGGAGCAGAAAGATTACTGCAGGGCAACTTTCCATTTAACTGGTCCTCAGATAATAGTCATTTATGGGCCTTTTCAGATTGGGAGACCTCTTGCTCTGTGGGTACAGCCTTCTGGAGCCTAGGGTCACCTGGCTGAACAATAACAAATAGGACATTACAATCAGCAAGAATAGTGGAAATAAAACGATCACTTTCTCTTTGAACTTGATTATGTTTCTGACTTCTTAATTCTGGATAGCAAGGTCAAATGATTAGGAAAAGAATTGTTGTTGCTGTTTAGTTGTTTAGTATTACCCAATTTTTGTGACCTTATGAATTAGAGCATACCAAACCCTTCTGTCCTCCACTTTCTTCTGAAACCTGTCCAAGCTCATGTTCATTGCTTCCATGATACATCTGTCCATCTCATTCTCTGCTGTTCCCTTCTCCTTTTGTCTTCAATATTTTCCAACATTAGGATTATTTCTTCTCATTATATGGTCAAAATATTTAAGCTACTTGTAGTATTTGACCTTCCAATGTCTCAATTAGCTTCTTTCAATGTTTATTGATTTGATCTCTTTGCTGTCCAAAGACTCTCAAAAGTCTTCCCCAGCACCACAGTCCAAAAGCATTGATTATGTGGTGCTAAGCTTGTATTCTCATTTCTACAGCCATACTTTGCTACTGGAAAAATCACCGTTTTGACTATATGAACCTTTGTTGACAAGGTGGTGTCTGCTTTTTGGGATGCAGTTCAGATTTGCTATAGCTTTCCTTCCTAGGAACAAGCATTTATTAAGTTCATGGTTGCAATCACCACCTGCACTGATCTTTGAGCCCAAGAATATAAAATCTGATACTACTTCCATTTCTTCGATTTCTATTTGCCAAGAAGTGATAAGACCAGTTGCCATGATCTTAGGTTTTTTTTTTGTTTTGTTTTGTTTATGTTAAGCTTCAAGCCAACTTTTATACCCTCATCTTTCTGCCTCCTCAAGAGGCTTCTTAACTCTTCTTCACTTTCTATCATCAGAGATGTCTGAATATGAGAGTTTGTTGCTATTTGTCCCAGCAACCTTAATGCTGGCTTATTTTTCATCCAGCAAGGAATTGTGCATGATATACTCTGCAAACAAACTACATAAACAAGGTGACAATATAATAGCCATATTCTTTTTTTGATCTTAAAGCTTATACAGATTCATCAAGAGTAACTACTCTGGTACTCCCATCTCTTTCAGGACTTGTCACATTTTGTTGAGAGCCACAAAGGCTTCATTGTAGGTAATGAAGCAGAAATAGATTTACTTACTTATTTCATGGAATTCCCTACTTCTTCTGTAATCCAGAGAATATTGGCAATTTGATCTCTAGTTCTACATCTCTTCAATTGAGCCTGCTCTTCTAGTAATTGTTGGTTCACATATTGCTGAAGCTTAGCTTGAAGAATCTTAAGCATTATCTTGCCGGACCTCGATTGTGCAATAATTTGAACATACAAACTCCAAGTGGGATTTATTCTCTTTTCTCTATTTTGTTCAGGGTTTTCTAACACTATAACCTGATATTCTTGGCTTTCAATGAAATTCAACAAGGATTTATTAAACACCTACTATGTGTCAGGTGAGCAGTTAGGTGGCACAGTAGACAGAGCACCTGGAGGCAGGTAGATTTCTCTTCGTGAGTTCAAATCCTGCCTCAGACACTTATGACCCTGGGCAGGTCATTTAACCCTATTTGCCTCATATATATAAAATGAGCTGGAGAAGGAAGTGGCAGACCATTCCAGTATTTTTCTCAAGAAAACATCAATAGGGTCACAAAGAGTTATTCACAACATAACAACTGAACAAGAATAAGGACGTGGCAGATATTATATTAGGATACATGAAACAAATTGTGTCTACCCGTAAGAAGCTTATATTCCACTGGGGTTTGGGACATAACAGCATGTACATGGATAAAGAAACAACCTATACAAGTTAAATACAAAGGAGTTTCGGAGTCAGGGGGGAAGGGAGAAATGCTCACAACTGAGTCTTCTTTCATGTAATAGGCGGCACTTCAGAGCTACCAATTCCAAAAGGCAGAGATGAAGGGAAAGTGTATTCTGAGAATGGGCAACAACCAGTGACACAAAGAAATGGAAGCAAGAAAGGAATGTTGCCTGTGGGAAACATTGGATTGGCCAGCTTGGCTGGATAGTAGAATTCATGAAGGAGAATATCGAAAATTAAATTGGGAAAAATGAATTGGTGCCAGACCTTAAACTTGCAGGGGTCCTCAAACTATGGCCCGCGGGCCAAATTCGGCAGCTGAGGACGATTATCCCCCTCACCCAGGGCTATGAAGTTTCTTTATTTAAAGGCCCACAAAACAAAGTTTTTGTTTTTACTATAGTCCGGTCCTCCAACAGTCTGAGGGACAGTGAACTGGCCCCCAAAGGTTTCTAATTAAAACAGTGGAGTTCCTAATGTATCCTTGGGGCAATGGGGAGACATCTATCAAAAGAGGCAACAGCAACACCTCTCTGGCACTTTCAGATTTACCAAATGTTTTTTGCTCACAACAAAGTAAAGTAGGACGTAGTAGTGTCCTCATTCCTACTTTATAGATGAAACTGAATCAAAGAGGTTCAGGAGTCTTTCCCACAGTTGCCACTAAGGATTACCTTAGTCTCAAACCATGTCTCAAACCCAATTCTTCTGATTTAGCGTGTACTCAATTTTTCTCTCTGCTACAGAACATTCAGAATGATCTTCTGGTTATTTTCTAGATAGTCTTTAGGATTTTTTTTTTTTTTTAAGAAAAGGCAAATTGTGACACTGAAACTACACTGCATAAGAATGACTTTTCAGTTGTAAAGTGGGACACTGCAACTGAAAATGTATGCATTTGGGTAATGCAGAAGAGGTGATTCAGTCAAGAGGGTCATGCAGAAGATAAGGGAAAACATGATGCAATAAAGATGAAGACCAAGTGCCTAAACAGGAGACAGCAGGCATAGAAGGCTAGAGAGAAGGTTTCTATAAGTTGGTAATCTGAATAAAGGATATTGATTTTTGCAAAGCCTTGTTAATAGCTAGCATTTTTTAGAGAATATTTATATAAGCAATTTCATTTGATCTAGGGGCAATTATTATTTCCCCATTTTACAGAGGAGGAAACTGAGACTGAAAAAAAGATAACTGACTTGTCTAGGATCATACAGCTAATAAGGGCTAAGGAAATATTTGAAGTTGGATCTTCCTACCTCTTTGTCCATTGCCCTATCTGCTACAACATTTTGGCAAAGGGCGGGGGAGAGGGGAAAAGAGGACTAATTTTTTTCTTTTTTTTTTTTTAAAGTCAGGAATGTTTCTGAAAATCTAGATATATGGTCAACTCAGCTGAAGAAGCATGAAATGGCAAAGGAAATGAATGTGTTAGAAGGGAGGGGGAAGATGAAATAAAGATTTTGGATTTCTAAAGAAGCATTTCCCCCCCCCCCAAAAAAAAAATTAATTGTAAAGAATAGTCTTCCTTAATAATTGCCAGAGGATCCGTTGATGTCACATTTTATCACAGAATAGAATTGTGGCATTTTTTTTTATTAAGTACACATCTAGGATGTGAGAGGCATCATTCTTGATGCTGGCATTTGTGGTAAGTAATAGGGCAGTTTGGAAACATGGAAGAACAATAATTAGAAGCAGGAGAGCCAAGTTCTACACTTAATTCTACCAGTGTATAACTCTAAATGTGCCTCTGTACCCCAGGTTCCTAAGGAACGAGATGAGGTGAGATCTTTCAAGATAGTTGTGAAAAACAAGTAAGGCTTCATCTACTTCAGAGTTTGAGTACGCCTGAAAGACTTTAAGCATTGATCCAAGGGCATGCTTAAGTCCCCTTCCTGCTATCCTTCCATGACATCACTTTCTCCCTATTTCAGTCAAATATAGGTAACTATGTACTTATTGGTCAAGTTCAATTTCTTGGGTAGTTCCCAAGTTTAGAATGTGAGACCCTCAGCCAATGAGGATGAAGGTCAGTGGTGGGAGGGGGTATTTGCTTTAGGAATTAAAAGTGTTAACTCTGCCCCAGAAGGGGCTTCCTCCCTTCCATCTTCTGCTCGATGGGTGGGACAGCCTTCTCAGGTATAATAAACTTTTCTTTGCTTCTAGAGATCTCTCCAGCTTTTTTATTAAATTGTGACCCCTCACCATTTCTGAACCACACACTGATCTGAGTTTAACCTGCTAGACTGTGTAGTGCCTAGAATGTGAAACCTGGAATCAGGAAGACCAAAGTTCAAATCTTAGATACTTACTTATACTTAGATACTTAGATACTTACTAGTTGGATGATTCTGGGCAAGTCATTAAATTTTAAGTTTCATTTCCTCATCTGCAAAAAAAAAAAAAAAAAAGGTAATAATAATAACTAGCACAACACCTGGCTCAAAGGGCTATTTTCAGAATCAAATGCCATAATATATGTAAAGTGCTTTGAAGACTTTAAAGTATTATATTAGGAATGAACTATTATTACTATTTCTAAGATATAGAGAATATCAAATGAAAAATCATACTAAATTTTAAAACATATTCTTCTATCCACATTTGTCCCTAAGTTTCATTCTTTCAGTATTCAAATCTTCCTTTTCTATTCTAATCACATTTCCTATTATTTTATGATTTTATGATTGGTATCATAGACCTGAACTCCATCCCTTATTAGCCAAATCATGTTGGACAAGTCATTTAACTCATTTTCTAAGTGTGTAAAATGATGGTTATGATCATAGTCCAGTTTCCCTCACAAGAATCAATTCAACCCAAATCAATAAATTCTTATTAAACATCTATGATATGCAAAAAGATTCAAAATTAAAAACCTAAACAGACTCTGCCCGCAAAGATCTTACATTCTATTAGGGGAAAGCACAAGTAAATGTATACAGAATAATTCCCTCAAGAAAGAGTACACTAATAACTGAGGAAATCCAAAAATGCCTCATATAAAGTGACTCAAACTGTGAAGAGAACTAGGGATTGATTTCAAGTAGCTGAAGTAGGTAAAAAGAAAATGCCTGTAAAAGAAGTATAATCTGCCGAGGTCAGAGATGAGAAACCACAAGTTCAGTTTGATTGGAACTCAAGAATATAAGAAGGAAATTCATGTAAACAGTTTAGAAAGATAGAATAATAAAAATTTAAATGACAAAGGAGTATACATTTTATCCATGCAATAATAATAATAATAGTCATATATTACTTTATGGTTTTTCAAAAGATATCACATATAATTACTTCATTTGATCCTCCAAACATTATTATTCCTTTTTTTCTTTTTTCTTTTTTTTTTTTTTTTTTTTTTTTTACAGATGAGGAATTTAAGACTGAGAAAGGTTAAGCAATTTTTCCAATATTGTACATTTAGTGAATGTTTGAGCTAGAGATTTGAATTCAGGTTTTTCTGATTCTAAGTCTAGCAATCTATCTGTTATTCCACTTAGATCTCTATTATGACAATCCAGACAAGAGGTGATCTGGGTCTGGATTAGAGTGATGGCCTTTTGAATCAAGAGAAAGAATCATAAAATGATAGGCTGATGCTAAGTGAAATGAGTAGAACCAGGAGATCATTATACACTTCAACAACAATACTATATGAGAATCAATTCTGATGGAAGTGACTATCTTCAACAATGAGAGAATCCAAATCAATTCCAATTGATCAGTAAAGAACAGAACCAGCTACACCCAGCGAAAGAACACTGGGAAATGAGTATGGACCACTTTACACTCTTTCTGTTATTGTTTGCTTGCATTTTTGTTTTTCTTCCCAGGTTATTTTTACCTTCTTTCTAAATCCAATTTTTCTTGTACAGCAAGATAACTGTATAAAAATGTATACATATGTTGTATTTAACATATACTTCAACATATTTTACATGTATTGGACTACCTGCCATCTAGGGGAGGAGGTAGGGGGAAGGAGGGAAAAAGTTGGAACAGAAGTTTTTGCAAGGGTCAATGTTGAAAATTTACCCATGCGTATGTTTTGTCAATAAAAAAGTTATAATTTAAAAAATTAAAAGATGATTTGAAAAGTTACAAATAGTTCTATATCTACTTTATAATCCTATAACAGAATAAAAGCAAATAAAACTCCAATTAAATCCTTTTAAAAAAAAAAGATAGTTAGGAATAGAAGGAACCTGAGGAGTCCCTAGTCCAACACTCTCATTTTACAGATGGTGAAATTGAGACCCAGAGAAGTCCAATAATTTGCCCAAGATCACATAGGTAGTGACTTGTCATCTAATTCCCAATTTGTCATTCTTTTTTTTGTACCACTCTGATGCATTGGGGACAGATGTGAGAGCTGTTGCAGAGGAAGACATGACAAAACTTGGCAACTGGATAGGGAAAGGAAGGGTGAGAGATGAGTCTAGAATGTGAACTTGCATGTCTAGGATAGCATCATAAAGATCAAATGAGAAAATGAATGTCAATGTATCTTGTAAATTGTAAAATACTAACTGCCTGAGCAAGAATTATTGTTTTATTAAAATTCACTGATTACTTTGAGGAGAGAACTTCTAACAGATGTTAATTTTTCTTTTAACACCTTGTGGCTGGTCTCCAAGCTAGAAGGGTGTGTCTACAACTACTGAATCATCGTGAAAGGAGAAATCAGGTTCTGAGAAATGAACATTACAACATCTGGAGAGCTGTTAGAATCTTTCCCTAAATGAGACTTTTAAAAATATGGAATGGCCAATGCATTTGGGAGGAAGGGATCTTAAAGGGGGAAAAGATGAGATAAAGAGTAGACATCTTTTTCTAAATATCAGTGACATCTAGAGTTCATTTTTGCTCCTTCTTAGAGCTCAAAGTACCCAGTTATAATTATTTCCTATGACAAAAGTAGAGCCTACCCATATATTCATGAAGTGTCAAGAACACTGGACTTCTAGAAAAGACTTGAGTTTGAACCTTGCCTCAGATATTGATTGGTTTTGTGACCCTGAGCAAGTTACTTAAAACTATATGTCAGTTTTCTCATTGGTTAAATGAGGAAAATCATAGCACCTATCTCTCAGGATTGTTGTGGGGATAAAATGAAATAATATTTGTAAAATCATAAAAGTTTATACCTTTCATTTATAAAATGAAAAAAAATTGCGAAATAAAATTATGCAAGCTTTTAAGTGCTTTATAAATGCTAGCCATTAATATTATCCATTCTTAAATGATGAATGCTGGAGGGAATGTGGAAAATAGTTTCACCAGTACACTGTTAGCAGGATTGTGAATTGGTCCAACCATTTTGGAAAACAATTTGGAGCTATGTTTAAAAGGCTATAAAACCTCATAACTTTTGATCACTCCTAGGATTATATCCCAAAGTGATCAAAGGAAAAAGAAAAGAACACATATGTACAAAAATTTATAGCAGTTCTTTTTGTGGTGACAAAGAATTCAAAATTGAGGGCATGGCCATCAATTGGGGAATGGCTAATCAAGTTATGGTATATGATTGTGGTGGAATATCATTGCTCTATAAAAAATGATGAGCAGGACGGTTTCAGAAGAAAACTTGGAAAGGTTTATATGAACTCATGCAAAGTGAAGTGAGCAGAAATAGGAAAACATTGTGTTGCTGAAAAGAGCTGAATCAGTCACAGCTGATCATCACACAATTGTTGCTGATAGTGTGTACAATATTTTTTCTCATTCTATACATTTCATTTTGATTCTATTTGTATGTCTTTCCATGTTTTTGTTTGGAATTTGTCTGCTTATCATTTTTCATTACATAATGGTATTCCATTATAGCCCTATAACACAACTTGTTCAGCCATTCCTCAATTAATGGTCATCCCCTCAATTTTCAACATTTTTCCACCACAAAAAACATTGCTATAAATATTTTTGTACATGTATGTCTTTTTTTCTTTTTTTATAATCTTTTTGGGATACAGATATAGAAGTGGTATTATTGAGTCAAAAGGTATGCACAGCTTGATTGTCCTTTGCACATAGTTCCAAATTGTTTTCTAAAATGGTTGGATCAATTCCCAAATAATAGGAGAACATTGTAGGTATTAACAGCAGTATTGTAACAATGATCAACTGTGAAAGATTTGGCTACTCTAATAAAGACTATTAATGATCCAAGAATACAAAGGACTCATATTGGAAAATGCTTTCTATGTCCAGAGAGAGAATGGATGAACTCCGATTGTAATTGCAACATACTTTTTCTCACTTTCTTTCTTTTTCTTGTTTAATTTTTGTTTTCGCAAACATGTCTAATATGGGGATATTTTTTGTATGACTTCACCTGTATAATTGATATGTTAATTCCCTTCTCAATGGGTGGGAAAAGAGAGAGAGAGAGAGAGAGAGAGAGAGAGAGAGAGAGAGAGAGAGAGAGAAGAGAAAGAGAGAGAGAGAGAGAAAGAGAGAGAGAAAATTTGAAACTCTATTTTTAAAATATATATATTAAAAATAAATGAATGAATGGATGAATAAATTGAAAAATGTGGTCTTTCTACCCTCTTTTAATAGCCAAATGCCCAGGGGGAAAACACTATTAACCCTTCTTGTCTTCACTTCTTCAACAACCTCTCACTTTTCAAGCCTTTATAATCCTGCTTCTATCCTTACCACTTGGCTGCATCTCCTTACTTTACAGCCAAAACCAATGACCTTTTCTCAGATTTTATCTTTGAACTTTCTTAAATTTTTGATCCATTGAACCACCCACCCCTGGGTGGTTCTAGATAGTCCTTTCTTCCACAACAGGAAAAAAAATTACTCTATTGTGATTGAGCCACTTAACCTCAGTTTCCTCATCTGTCCCTAATGATGATGATGATGATATTATGATAATAATGATGGTGATGATGACAATAGATAAACAGTTTTTGATATAGTGTGTTTAAGGTTTGTAAAACCTTTTACAAATATTATCTTGCTTTATCCTCATAATAAAGGGTTTTGATTAGCTGAACTCTAAGGTTTCTTCCAACTCTAGATCTGAGTCTACGATTTTCTCTTATGTATCTGAATTAAAGATTGGTCATGATCCTCAGTTGGGTCCTGGCACCACTTTGTGAGTGTGTCCCCAAGCTTTTCCTGGGTCAATTTCTCTTTTATTTCCATACTCTTTCTTCATAATGCTATCAACTTTCATGGATTTAATTATCACCTCAATAAATTATTCCTAGATCTGTTATGTCTAGACTTTTTCCTCTCTTTTGAGTTCCAGACCCTAGAGTACAAATTTCTACTACATATGTCCCCTTGGAGATCCCATAGGCATCTAAAACTCAACCCAACCAAAATCAAATTTATAACCTTTCTCCTTAAACTAAACCCCCTGTGATTGCCCGATTTCTGTTGAAGGCACTAATCATTCTTTCAGTCATTTAAATTAGCAGCAAAGAGGAGTCCTCATTCTCACTCCCTTACACCTTACATCCAATCATTTGCTAAACATGATTGTTTCTACCTCCTCAACATTTATCACATCTAAATCCTTTCACCATGTCCTCCCTAGTTCAGGCTTCTTGCCTGGACTACCACAATAACTTAACTAATCTCCCAGCATCCAGTCCCTTCCCTCTCCAATTCATGCTCCAAAAAGCTACCAAACTGATATTACTAAACTATTCATCCTCCTGCCCAAAATCAATGGGTAGGAGATTCAGTGATAGAGAATCACTGAATCTCTATTGTCCTAGGACAAAAAAACAAACTCTTCTACTAAGCATGTGAAGATCTCAATCTGCCTTGGCCTTATCTTTCCAGGATGATTAATCCCTTTCATGGGCTGTACTAATCAGCTAAACTGACTCTCATCCATCTCCTCTGCCTGTCTCTTTGCTTAGGCTTCCCTGTGCACCTGAAATATTCTTTCCCCAAACTTTGCCCCTAGAACCCTGTCCTCCAACTCAGCTTTAGTGCCATCTCCTCCAAGATACTTTTTATGATCCTCACAGTTATCAGCTTTGTACTATGTATATTCTGAACTCATTTGGCATTCATTTTATAGACACTATAACTATCTGTAATTATAAAATATAGTAAGCTCATTAAGGGATGACTGTTTACTTTTATATTTGTATCTCCAGTGAGTTAGCATAGTATCTGGCACACAGTAGGTGCTTAGTCAGTGCTTATTAAATTATTGATAGGTTCGTTGATATAGGTAGGAAAGCATTTCCCTAAGAAACAGAAAAAAATACCAGATTTTTCAGTATTGAACCTCTGTCTATTCCTGGCTACAGCAAAAGTGCCTGACACCAAAAGTAGACCTAATCTTCCATTCTCACTTTTCTCCATAAACTGCTCCCCCTCTCTCCCTTTCTCTCTGAGAGTGGATTGGAAGAAAATGGATGAGATAGCAATTTGTTGCAGCTTAATCTTCAAGGCCAGTGTATATTATCGGCTTAGCATATAAGCCAAGGATAGGATTGATTATGGTAATCACTGAGGGATGCAAAATAGCTCACACTTAGAAATATTCAGATGTCTTGAGGGGTTTTCAGGAAGGGAACCAATGTGTGAGTCATAGAGCCCCCATAGCTTCCTCCATGATTATTTGTTTAATCATGCTGTTAGTATTGAAAGAAGATGTTGCTATTCAGTCATGTCTGACTCTTCATGACTTTTTATGACTTTTTCCTGGTAGATCCTGCAATGGTTTGCCATTTCTGTTTCTAGTTAATTTTACAGATGAGGAAACAGAGACAAATAGAGTTAAATGATTTGCCCAGGATCACACAGCTAATAAGTATTTGAAGCCAAATTTGAACTAGAGTATCCCTAACGCCATGCCTGCTGCTCTACCCACTGAACTATCTCAAAAGTGTTAGCTCTAGGGAAACAAAGGCATGTATTTTATGGGCTAAGATCAAGATAGGAACTTATGGATCATTTAAATCAATCCTTTTCCTTTTACAAAGGAAGAAACAGACCCAGAGACAGGAAATAACTTTTCCAGACGAGAACACTAAGTTCATGACAGAGTTATTAATTAAATTTTCTGATTCCTAGAATAAGTTCTTCCCACCATCCCAAGCTGCTTCTATATTATGCCTGTCTTAGTCCAACTGTAAAGGACACACATACTTTGGTTGTCTTTTTTATCTACTCAGCTTCCACTCAGTTTTCACCCATCCGCAACCATTTCCCCTGACCAGTTAGATTGTGAAGGCAGGGTCCTGAAAAGATCCCTGTGATCATTCTTGCTGATGAGCATTTGAAGTCAAAGGTCTTAGGTTCCAATCTTGGCTCTGCAAATTGTTCCTTTTAGAATCAATTGGATGAGATAACTTTTAATGTTCTTTTCATTTCTAAAGATTTAATTTCATGTTAGTTGCAATAGAGCAAGCCAGTTGCAATAGAGCAAGCCAATTAAAAGCTTTCAGGGTCAAGTTCAGGAGCCTATTGTTAAAATGTTGTGTTATAAATAAGGGAAACCCACCAATAGTCTCACCAAGGACCATTTTTAGTAAATTCATCTCATTCTTCAACTATTGTTGGTGTTTTCTCAGTATACTCTATTAGCCTCCACTAAATGGTGTCTCTGAGCAAAATTCCTAAGCCATCTTCCCTAGGTATTGCCAAAGTCAAGTCTCTGGTTGATGGTACCACGGGGCACCAGTTAATTACATTAATTCTTTCTTCAGCCACTTTCCTTACACACACACACACACACACACACACACACACACACACACACACACACACACACCATGCTTTTTTCCTCTAGTATTTTGTCATATTTTTTGCCCCAGTTTGCCCCTTCATATCCAAAAGTCCTGCCTTCTATGACGTAAGGAATCATGGCTGCAGATCCTAAGGATCTCCTTTTCTTATTTGCTTTAGCCCACACTGATTTCCTCTCCCTCCCCCCCCCCTTTGATTTATCACACAGTGTAGTTGCGATCATTGATTGCCTTTCTCTCAAATTCTGTGTGTGTGTGTGTGTGTGTGTGATTTCCCTAATAAGAGTATAAGGTTCTTGGTAGCAACTGCGTCTATGAAGTGTCTCTCTGTGGCAACATCATTTGTTCTCATTTTTACAAGCATGGAATCATCTGGGACACCTTTCTGTGCTTTATCTCTCATGTCTAACTGAGAGCTATCTCTAGTTATTTTGATCTGTACCTTGCCATTGGATCCAGATGGCTCTGGAGGAGAGAATGAGACAAGTGTCTTTGCACAGCCCTGCCTCATTTAAATTCAGTTCACTTGCATGTCATAGCATCACCTCCCTGATATCTTGGTCCTTTTTGAGAACTAAAGACAAACCACAAATAACAACTGCATCTAACCAGTTACCAGATCCTTCTGCTTTCCTCTCTCCAATATCTTTTATACATGTTCTTTTTTCTATTCCCAGTTGTACCACATGAGCTGCACAACTTTGGGCAAATCCTTTAGGCTCTGCTTGCTTCAGTTTCCTCAACTGTAAAATGGGAATAATAATACTTACTTACTACAGTTGTGAAGATCCAGTGAGATACTATTTGCAAAATGCTTAGCACAGTGCCGCACATAGCAAGTACTATTTAAATACTGGACATTATTATTGTTGTTGCTATTGTTCTTATTGTTAGATAGGACTTAATTAAGTCTGGCTATTATAATAGCCTCCTTAGAATTTTTTCTCCTTCACTTACTCCTTCTTCTAAACTATTTTTTCACATTATTGCTAAAATACCACCTTTTAAGCATAGAAAGAATAAAATTATAGATTTAGAGTTAAAAGGAATCTTTAAGGTCATTTGGTCTAACCTCTCACTTTCCAGATGAGGAAATAGGTTTAAAAAGATTAAATGGTTTGCCCAGCAAGTTGACACAAGTAGAAAATTAAAAATTCTGAGTTTAAACCCTGACCCTCTGCCTCTACAGCCCATGCCTATTTCATTGTAACATGATGCTTATTTCTCCTTTGCTCAAAAAAAATCTTCTGTGGCTCTCAGGTATCCACTGAATAAAATTCAAACACCTTAGTCTATAAGTCAAAGTCCTCCAGAATCTATTGCCAACTCACCTCTCCATTCTTATCTGCCATCCTCCACTGGCTCTACACTGGAGCCAAATTGAATAGCAATGCCTCCAAACATGCCAGGCATCCTCTGAGGCTGTGCTCAGGCTGCTGCCTATGTCTAGAATGCCCTTGTTCTCTTGCTTCTACTAATGAATTCCTACTCATTCTCTAAAACAAAGTCAAACATTACCTCTTTGTGAAATTGTCCCTGTTTTCCCTGGCCTGGTGATGAATGGCCTTCCCCCCAACACTAGATTTTATGGTGCAAGCTTCCTTATATCTTCTAATGTATTTGTGATGTAATGCTATATATTATAGTTGTCTGTATTGATATTTTATTTCCCCAATGGGCCCTAAGTCATTTGAGAATGAGAGCTTTGTAGTACTACTTTTATTTTCCTCAGCCCATAGCAATATTCTGTACATATTTTATACATGTTTGTTAAGTTAAATTAATAGTTGATCATAGCTAACATTTATACAATGCTCTTGGGTTTGCAGACTACTTAATAAAAAGCTCATTTGATACAACAACCTGTGAGGTGGGTGCTATTAATATCCTCATTTTGCAAAAGAGGAAACTGAGTTTGAAAGAGGTTAAGTGACTTGCCTAAGATCATCCTCTAGTGAGTTTCTGAGGCAGAAATTGAACTCAGGTGTTTCTCATTCCAAAGCTATCACTCTATACTTCTCTATTTTCTGTAGTGCTAAGTACATAATAAATCATTTGGTTTTATGCCATCATTTTTTAATTGTGTCTGACTCTTTGCAACTCCATTTGGGATTTCTTGGCAAAGATACAGGAGTGTTTTGCCATTTCCTTCTCCCATTCACTTTGTGGATAAGGAAACTGAAACAAACAGGATTAAGTAACTTGCCCAGAATCACATAGCTAGTCACATAAGGCTAGATTTGAACTCAGAAAGATTTGCTTTCCTGATGCCAGGCCAGCACTCTGTGTACTATGGTGCCACCTAGCAGTCCTCAATGAATCATAGTACAGTGGGAACATTGCTGGAACACAGAAACATATTTGGAATCACGAGCTGAACATTACATTTATATACTGTGTGACCTGGGTCAAGGCACTTGATATCTCAATGAAATATCTCAATTTTCTCTTCGATAAAAAGGGAAAGGGGTGCTCCCAAACATCCTTGAACTTAAAACTACTTTGGATATATTTTAATTTATTTACTTTATATTCATGCTGCATATATTTTTGTAAATTTGTAATGTGCAAAAAGTTTAAAAGACAATTTCTAGGTAATCAATAACTTTATTAATTGTGGCTAGTGAATAACTAATAAAAGGATTAATCATTTGCCGGTCTCTCAGAAACCAAAGCCAGATCATAGCAGCATCTTGATACTCATATGTCCTTGGAAGAGTGTCCTTGGAACAGATATCAATCAATTGTGATTGGTTAATTAATTAATTCTTATTGGTTAACTAATTGGCTAACTAATGAGACAATGAATATTATAATGAGAGGTGGATCTATTCTAATGAGGAGTTGGGGGACATGACTTTGATAATGTTCCTCCAGACCAATCCCAGTCCCTGGCAATCTAGACAGGTGGGGCCTGAACAAGATCAAGGAGAAAATTAAGCCAATATCATTATCAGCAATGACCTTCAGATGCTGATTTGACTTCCAAGGAAATAGGAAGGGAAAAAATCCTGGATCTCCTCAGTAGTAAAAAATTATTAATATGAGAGAGAAATAATCATTTCTGTCAAATTCTTGCTGAGAATGAAAGATCTTTGGGAGTACAGATTGTTCCATTAATCACCAACACCACAATTATAACAGTATTTGTATTTCTTTAAAGTTTGCAAAGCACTTTATATGTTCATTAACTTACAATGCTGGGAGGTATTGCTACTTCCCCATTTTAGAGATGAGGAAACTGAACCTAAAAGAAATTGAGTAACTGAAGTTGTATTTGAATTCAGGTCTTTCTGAATTCAGGTTTTCCACTATAGTCACTTCACCCATTTATTTGCTATTTCATTCTTTATACTTGTATACCCCATGCCCAGCACAGTGATTACATATAAGGATGCTTTGATTAGCCTTTTTCATCTGAAGTGACATAGCCTCATTTATATTTCCTTATACTTTGATACACTGCCTTATGTTACAACTATTATATATCATTTTTAAATATAGTTTATTTCTCTTGGAAGAATTTAAATCAAGTCAACAATTGATCAATTGATCCAAATGAAAGAATGAAGTAGCATGGTTTAGTAGAAAGAACATTGGTCCTAGAATCCAGAGACCTGGATTTCAGTCCCAACTTCAACATTTCTTCCTGACTTAGAGGAAGTTCCTTTCCTTTTTAATGCCTCAGCTTCCTGTTATCTGTAAAACAGAGATAATGATACTTGTCTATTCACTTCACCATATTGAAAGGAAAGCACCTAGTGAACACTATATAATCCTATAGAAATATGATTTTTATTGTTTGAAGACCACTCAGATATTTTGCTAGTTTCAGCAAACTAACTGTTGGGCTTCCAGCTTCCCTCACATTTCTCTGACTGAGCAGCCTCTTTTTACCCTGGAAGCTGGAATAAAAAACCCCATAACATTCCATAATCAACAATCAGGTTATTGCACTATTCCCACACTAATTGAAAGGACTCCTTGATGCAGAAATGCCTGCTTCCTAGTTGAGGAATCCAATTATTAAAAAAATAAATAAATAGGAATCATTTATAAAGCCTTGTCTGTATACAAGCTTTCTTCTGTCTGTTTACCCTGTCTCCCCTTTCCCCCCATATTGATCTCTCTCAGATTGAAACAAAGAAATTTTGGTTTTTAACTCACAGGTTCTAATACTGACCACAAATTGGCATATTACATATTACAAAGTAATTTTTTTGGACTGGGGTTTAGTTCTTCATTATTAAACATGGGCTGCAGTTGATTTATAGAACTCTTGCCATCAAATGACACCCAATTACCATCACAGCACAAGCTGCTGTTGAAGGTCGCATACCAAATGCCAGGGAGAAAGAGAGATGGAATTCAGTACCTTTGGCCTCCTAATGACAAATGTAGCCAGCAAGAAGGCAACAATTTTAAGCGATTGCACTCAAATCACATAGGATTCACATAAGCACACATTCACGATGGGGAAGGCAGGATTTTATGTATCACTGTTTTTTTAAGGTTCATACATTCACCCACAAGGATGCTTTGATTGAATTAGTCCCTTTTATGTTTCTTTATGCTATGATACATTGATTTATGTTATAACTATTTTGTATCATTATTTGGATAGTTTTCCTGGGAAGAATTTAAGTCAAATCAACAAACATTTATTAAACACCTGTAATGTGTCAAACATAGTACTAAGGATCTGAGATTCAAAGAGTTACAAAACAAGCAAATAAATAGATGATAAGTTCCTGTTCTCAAGGAGGTCCCAATCTAATAAAAGGGAACAACATACAAACAACTATATACAACAAATATATACAGGAGAAAATGTATATATAATCCCCACAGGAAAGACACTAGAAGGATATAAGGGGCACAGTAGAGGACACTAATAGGGGTTGAGAAAGGCAGATTTTACTTAGGACTTGAATGAAGACAGAGAGAGAGAGAGAGAGAGAGAGAGAGAGAGAGAGAGAGAGAGAGAGAGAGAGAGAGAGAGAGAGAGAGAGAGAGAGAGAGAGAGAGAGATCCAGGACAGAGTCCTGTGACACTTGGGAGACAAACATGGTTAGTGGATATGCCCTGGATAGTGACGATCCAGCAAAAGATACTGAGAAAGAGTGGTCAAGGAGATAGAAGGAGAATTAGGAGAGAGTGATGACCTGAAATCCTAGAATATCCAAGGAGGAGGGTGATTGAATAGCAGTAGGAAAGAGAAAACTTTTTCTTCTTGTAAGGTTAAAGTGAGGAAAAAATAAATCCAGAATTTCTAAAGGAAATGAGACTCTTTAATAGGTACAAAACAAAATTTACTTTTAAAAAAATTTACTTACTTTTCAGAAAATGACACATGGTTTAGTCATCTAACAATTCTCAAATGATATTTTAAAAACAAACATAAAACCATGGTAACAGTAGAACCAAAAAAAAAAAAAAAAAAAAAAAAAAAAAAGCTCGTGTGGGCTTCTTATTATCATGTTAATCAATCATTATTCCTGGACCAAATGATGTTTTGAAGAATTCAGGTGGAAAAGAAGATTCCTGAATCTGTTTTCCTTGCCCATAAGACCATGACATTTAGAGTATCAAGAATTCAGTATCAAGTGTAACTCTGTGCTAGCTCTCATGGAAACCCTTGGCATGGTTGGAACAAGACAGAATGTGAAATCAAAAAAGATTGGCATTAGTTCCCCTGGCTTCCTGCTTCTCTGCCCCTTTCCCCTGTCATTGATTTGTTTTTCTTTTCACCCTATCTCCCCAAGAAAGCTGGAGAAAATCATTAAAAGAAAAGCATACATGTACTGGAGACAATCTGTTCTATCCCAATTGAGGACTTGAATTTTTAACTGGCTATAAGGAGAGAAAAGGACTTGACTCAAAGAAATGCATCCTAATTGTCAAACCCAAAGGTCTTTTATTATTTGTCATCCTCCTTCATCTTCTTGGTAGACCAGTTCTTAATCCTCTATATATTCTGCATGTTTGACTTATTTAATCTGGATCAGTGGAACCTGTAGTAATCATTTGTTGCTTGTTGCTTTCATTCTAACTATACTAGATCTGGAAAATGCTTTTTTTTTTTTTTTTTTTTTTTTTTGCTTTTTTTTGCTGAGGCAATTGGGGTTAAGTGACTTGCCCAGGGTCACACAGCTAGACAGTGTCTGAGACCAGATTTGAACTCAGGTCCTCCTGACTTCAGGGCCGGTACTCTATCCACTGTGCCACCTAGCTGCCCCTGGAAAATGCTTTTATAGCCAGAATTAAATGCTTGGCATATTAGTGACTCGTTTAGTGATGGAAGTGATATCAGATAGCCTAGACTTTGTATCAGAAACCCTTGGTTCAAATGCCACCTTATCCACTTGCCAGCTGTGTGGCTACCACTCAAGAGACATTAGTTTCCTTATTGTAAAATGAAGGGATTTGACTAAATGTCCTGTAAGGTCCCTTCTGGGTCTAATTCTGTGATCTCATTTTCCTATACATATGTGTGTGTATGTGTGTGTATGATTTATTATACTAAATACAAAATAAGAAGAAACAGAATAGAAAAAAAAAGACAGAGAAGTAAATTTTTTTAAAAAACAGAACAACAATGTCATGTGCCCCCCAGAACTTCAGGGAGGATTCAAAATATGTAACAATAAATTTCAAGAAAGCATATATAATAGAATAAATTATACTCATGAGTGTCCATCTTTTCTTTGCTTCCTTGGGTTAGTCTTTTGTTCTCTGCTGCTCACTTTCGACTTTCTTCTTTTTTCTCCCTTTCATTTCCCCCATCTTCCCCAAGAAGTATGTATATATACATTCATACTCACCCCAAAACCCATCCACATATACATATATCTATATATACAGACACAGATGCATACGTATCTACATATAGTCAGGCACACATATATACATATATATTTACCCACATGTAAACATGTATCTAAAAATATTAATATGACTGACATATAATATAGATTTCTCTCTTGATTGAATGTTTAAGTCTGACTTTGTCTAAGGTCAATAATTACTAGCTCTACTTTTTTTTTCTCTGATAAATTCTACTCCTGATCCTTGTTGTAGTGTTTGTGTATATCTCTTATTTCCTATTGTTGCTAAATTTTCTACTTTGTTTCTGTTCTTTAACTTGCCTTGTTATTACTTAACCTCCCTGCACTCATGGATCCCTCCTTTATCTTCTACTCCCATACTTTCTTTCCATCTTTATCCTTTGCATATTAATCTATACACCTTGTCCCACTGTCATAAATATTTCTAGATATTTCTTTATAGATATACTATATATGTATCCTTTATGAAACATATATACATATATAAATATGTGTGTATGTGTGTTCCATATTTAACCCATTTCTGATGTAAGTAGATGGGATAACTAGATGACATCGTGAATAGAGTATCAGCCCTGTAGTCAGAAGGACCCATGTGAATAGGTTTCCAGAACTATAAGCACTCCTTCCCTTCTAATACTTCTGGATTAGAAGTATTCTGCACCTCATTTGTATATCATAATTACTATTTTTATCTTCTTCTATACAGTATTGCTTTTAAGAATTAGGTCATATTCAACTCTGCCCTAATCTTTCTTTTGAGCTACCCAATTACTGAAGTCAGTCAAATATATGGTATACATTTTCATGCACAATACATAAATAGTTTGTCCATGTTTAATTCCTTGAAATTAGTCTTTGATATTAGCTTGTAGATATTAAATTTTCTACTAACTTCAAGTGTGGTTGAGACAAAGTGATGAAAATCTGCGGGTTCATTGAATGTCCTTTTTTTTTTCATTCAATATTATGAATAATTTTGCTGAACATGATATTTTTGGCCACAGGCCTAGTACTTTTGATTGATGCTGTATAGTATTCCAGAGCCTGTGGTCTTTTATTGTGGCTACTTATAAGTCCTATACAATTCTAATTGTAGCTCTAGCATATTTGAATTTGATTTTTGTTTGTTTCTTGCAAAATTTTCTTTTTGATCTAGGAGTTTTGAAATTTGACAATAATATTCTTATGTGTTTTCCACAAAGGATTTCTTTGACATGGTTATTGGTTGAATTTTTTTTCTACATTTACTTTCCCCTAGTGTTCAATCATTCTAGGATGATTTTCTTTGATTTTTTTTTTTTTGTATTATTGTATCAAGGTTCTTTTTTTTGGTCACAGCTTTCAGGTAGTCCAATTATTCTTATATTTTCTCTTGATATATTCTCCAGATCTATTGTTTTTCTTATAAGATGTTTCACATTCTGCTCTACTTTTTCATTCTTTATATTTTATTTTGTTATTTCTCATTTCCTTAGAGCTTCACTGGCTTCCCCTTGCTTAATTCTAATTTTTAAAGAATTATTTTCTTCTTTAAAACTCTGTATTCCTTTTCTGGTTGGCTAACCTTTTTTTTCATAATCTTGTTTTTTTTGGATGGTTTTTATTTTTTATATTTATCTAATTAGATTTTCCTCACTGTCTCTCATTTGATTTTTAAAGCCTTTTCTGAGTTCTATGAATTCTTTCTGGGTAGGAAGTCATTTAAATTACTCTTTGGGGTAGAAGAGGCTTTTTTTTTTTTCTTTAACTTCAGTGTTCTCCTCTGAAGAAAAATTCTGGTCTTCCCTCTTCCCATAATAAGTTTCTATGGTTGGGTTAGTTCTTTGCCTGTTATTTTTTTTAAATGAGAAATACTAGCATAAGCACCTCTAAATGGGGGAGAGGAGGAGATAGTGCCTCTAATTTCACTTCAGCTCTCTCCTCTGACATGGAACCCCAAACCAAGAACTACCCTCTTCTGTAAATGCTTGCAGTTAGCAGCATCTCTACTCCATTGCCTGTGCACTCACCAGTTGTGCTGGTTCCTTCTAGCCAGGCTGCATCACTTCAGCACAGCTAGGCCTAGCATCCTAGTCAGTAGAGGTTCCCTAAAGTTTCCCAGACTCAGATCCTAAACTCCCTGTGCTATCTAGGAGTAAGTTCCTGTGGCTCTTGTTGAGTCTTCAGCTAAACCCAGTTAGCCCCAGAAGACCCCAGTTGGTGTTTGTTTGTAGAGCTAGTGAGGAGATGTTTGCACTTCACACTGGTTAATCTAATCCTGGGGTCTTTCTCCTGGTCTTCTTGGGTTATCAGGATGTTCTGCCTCGTGTTTTCTTTGTTTTTCACCAGTCTATGTTCAAATTTGTTCTGTTTTTGGGAAAATTTTGGAGAGCTTAAATTTTTCTGACCTACTTCACCATCTTCCCAGAATCCTCTCTATCTCATTTTCTATGATTAAATTTTAAACCAAAGTAACATAAGGGAAAAGAGTTTAAAACCCAAATTCTTTGAGTCCAAAGCTACTCTGCCTCTCTAATTGTAAAATTTTTGTTGAGGGGGATTTCAAAGATCATGTGTGACAAAATTATATCTAGATAAATAAATAAATATGTAGTTTGTAAACCTTAAAGTAAAACATATAAAGGCTATATGGTATTATTATTATTATTATTTATTTCAACCTATACCTGAACAAGAATTTATTTCAACCTATACCTCTACAACTTTTTTGTAGTCCTTTATCAATACTGAGATTTCCACCTTTCAAGAGTAAGTCAATTCCATTTTTGAACATTTCCTTGTTCATCAATATAAAAACTCTATCAAAAAAGGGAATATGATTAGTTTTTTTTCCAAATAATCAAAAAATATCTCTTTAAAAATTTTATAATTATCTGGAAATAGAAGTTAAGTTTACTAATTTTTGAATTAAAGAATCTTCTCCTTTTGAGATATTTGAATGTCTTCAGTCTTGTGACATCACATTCATTCTCCACAATTTCTTTCTTTTACAATCGCCTTTTTGTCCCTTAATGAACAAATATTAATTTCCTCTTTCTTCCAATTTTCTCAATTGAACTAAGAAAATAAAAATAAGAGCCACATAATAAATAAGAATAACAAACAATACATATTCTTAATTTAGCCTTTTAAAAAGATGGACGCCTTCTTCTGTATTTTAAGACTATGAGTTGGAGAAAATTCTGGGAAGATGGTACAGTACATAAAAAAATTCCAACCTCTCCAGATTTCTCCCACAAACAGGACAAAACTGCATTCAAAGTAAACAGAGAGTAATTAAAAACAAATAGGAGTTGGGCAGAACAGTGGTACTCCTGGCACAATCAGAGAAAATATAAAGAAAGATACCAGGAAAGAGATTTGATCCCTGTGAAATGTAAATATCTTCAGGCTAGTTCCACTGAAATGACAAGCAGGAAACCCTGGGGTTAGGTGAGTTGGAAAGTAGCTTCTATCCCAGCCACAAGAACTTTCACTTCCCAGATAGTGTAGGGAATCCAGTGTCTGAATAGGGGAAGATTAAGGGAATTTCTGTGCTGATAAGGAATGCCAGGCCCAGCAGTGCTGCAGATATATGGCCCTAGGCAAGGAGGAATCAGCATACACCCAGTGAGTGCAGAAGCAGTAGAGTAGAGATGCTGCTGGCTGCAATCACTTATAGAAGGATAGAATTCTTAGTTTCAGCCTCCAGGCTACAGGGGACAATCACAGGAGGTACTTAAGAAGCATTATTCCCCTACCACCATAGGAGAAGTGATTACAAGGAGAAGTTATTGTACTCAGTAACAAGTTTTGATGTTTTGTTTTGTTTTTTAAAAAAATAAGCAGGCAGGAGCAGCTAGATGGTGTAGTGGATAGAGCACCAGCCCTGAAGTCAGGACAACCTAAGTTCAAATCTGATCTTAACACTTCTTAGCTGTGTGACCCTGGGCAAGTCACTTAACCCCAATTGCCTCAGCAAGAATTTTTTAAAAATTTAAAAATTAAAAATAAGCAGGCAAAGGAGAAGGAACTCAACCATAAAAAGTTGCTATGGGAATAGAGAATACTAGGGTTTATCATCAGAGGAAGATATTGAAATTAAAAAAAAAAAAGACCCTTAGAAGTAACATCTTAGGTTCACTTCTCCAGAAAGAATTAATAGAAGAATGAAAAAAAGACTTTTAAAATCAAATAAGAAACATGGAGGCAAAATTTTAAAAAACAACAATAAACGATTAAGAAAAACAAGATTATAAAAAAAAATCAACCAACTAGAAAAGGCAATCCAGAGTCTTAGAAAAGAAAATGACTCTTTAAAAATCAGAATTGGACAAGAGGAAGTCAGCAAAGACATAAGAGATCAAGAAATAATAAAATATAAAAAATGAAAAAATAGGAGAGAATGTGAGATATCTCACAAGAAAAGCAACAGATCTGAAGAACAGAAATAGAAAATATAATAATAATTAGACTAACTAAAAGCAATGATAAAAAGAATTTTGATATAATAATACAAAAAATAATGTTTAAAAATTGTCTCAAAGTGTTAGAACAAGAGAGAAAAGTAGAAATAGAAAAAATCTATCCATACCACCTAAAAGAGGTCCTATGAAGAAAACCTATAGGATCATCATTGCTAAATTTTAAAGCCTACAGATCAAAGAGAAAATTTTATAAACAGCAACAACAAAAATTCAAATGTCCTGGAGGCACAATTAGAATCACACAAGACCTATCAGTGGTTACAATAAAAAAAAAAAAAAAAAAAAAAAAAAAAACCCATAAGTCTTAAAATACTGTATATCAAAGATCAAAGAACTAAGGTTCTGACCAAAAATGTCACATTCAGCAAAATTTATCATAATCCTAAATGGAAAAAAAAGATATATATTTATTTAATTCTGGCCAGAATTTCAGGATTTTGTTGCCCAAAAAAACTCCAAAACAACAACAACAACAACAACAAAAACCTGAACATAGCAGAAAATTTGACATATAAGAGCCAAGAGAAATATATGGTAAATATCAAAGACTAAATATGAAGGGACTCCAAAAGGTCAAACTCTAAGGTGTGTAGATTAATGGGAATGAAATAAAGAGTCAGGGAAATGGTGGGGAGAGAGGATAAGAGAGAGACTCTTGGAGCTGATTGATTAAGTAAACACAAGGCAAGCTGCAGGTAGAAGTAAAATACAAGAGGGATAAGGATCAAGAGATACACACAATAATAATGATGAGGAGTAGAATTCATTAGAAAAAAAAAGCAGGGGTAATAATCACTGATCTCAAAAAAATATCAAAGTTAAAATAGATTCAGTCAAAAGAGAAAAAAAGGGAAACTGCATTATATGTTAACCATATTGATATTGTTTTAGACTTGCCAAAACAACAAGATAGTATAAAGTTGAAATAATGCTATGGCAAAGGAAATGATGGGTTAGTGGATTTAGAAAAAATATGGCAAGACTTCAACATAAGAATGATGTTGTCATATACCTTCAGAGAAACATAGGACAAATAAGCATAGTCCAATCTTACATATTTGTATCTGAATGTATATGTGTATATAATTATAGGTATCTATGTATATGTGTGTATGTGTGTGTGTTTGAATGCATGTGTGTGTATATGTAAGTATATGTATGTATAGTTAATATTTTTTTTAAAAGACTTCTGTGAGAGGAATTGAGTAATATTTTTCATCTTTGGTTCTCTTGTATGTATTGCATTGATCAGAGATCTAAAGCTTTTCAAAAGTGATTTTCTTTATAATGTCATTCAATTTCTATTCACTTCACTCTGTATCAGCACATTTGAATCTTCCAGTTCCTTCTAAAACTATCAGTTTCTTATGGTACAATAATAGTCCCTAATATTTTCACATTCTAATTTGTTTAACCTTTCCTTAATAGATGGATATCTATTCAAAAAATACATTCCCTACCCCCCTGCTAGCTGGTAAAGTATTCATCCTTATATAGTTCCATCCTATTGATCAAATATGTGAGTCTTTCTATTTATCTTGACTTTTTCATTTTCATTTCAAAATATCTACTCAATCTTGTCTTTTCAGCAAGAACATTTGAAAATCCTTTTTTTTCACTAAAGGTCCATTTTTACTACATAGAATTTTGACAAATTAAACAGCCTTCTCATATAGATTCTTCTTAGTTGCAAGTATTTATCTTTTCCTTTCAAAATATATTTCAAGTTTTCTTTTCTTTATAATAGTACCTTCCATGTCTTGTATGATTCTGAAAATGGCATCTTGGAAACTTTCATTCAGTTGTTTTCTGTCTAAGTGATTCTCATTTTCAGGGCAATCAGTTCTTCAGTAAGGCATCCTCCTCTCCTAAACATCAATTGCCATTCTTTCCTCTTAGTTATTCCATTCTGCATCCCATTTCATTTCTTCTATATGACCTTTGTGGTCAGATATTTTTATTTTCCTCTGAAGCTTTACCTCAGGGGTTCTCATACTACGGCCCTTGGGCCAGATGCGCCAGATGCGGCCCACTGAGGATGTTTATGTGGCCCTCCAGGCTATGGCAAAATCAAACCGGAAGTGATGTTTGACCTAAACTCATGTTAACAACGCACCCTTCTGGCACTGGGCTGAAGTGACGGAGACAGAGTGTGAGGCGATACCGAGGTGAGATGAGTTCCCAGGCTGGGATGTGTGGTGTGGGGAAGGGAGAGAGATGCAGAAGACAGAGAACTGACAGACCATGGCCTTGTACAGTAACAGCAGCCACCAAAACAGACAGCGCAAGGGGTGTACAGTGCATGCTATGTATGTCACGGCTGCTGCAGGGGGAATTCACTGCAGCAGTGAAGGTTGGATGTGGGAGTTCGAAGAGTGGGAGAGAGAGTTCGGGAAATGGAGGCATCACAGTGCAGAGGCAGCTTGGAGGAAGTTGGGCATTGCAGTCTGTATGTCTCTGTGTGGGCAAAGTTATTGCTGGTATATTGTTTTTGTAGCGCTGTATATATATATTGGTATTTTACTAAGAATAATTTGGAATCCCTAGGAAATAATGATGTCAAGAAAAAGAAAAATTGACTCGGAGTATGGGATATTAAAAAAACAGTGGATTTATGATTACTTTTTCATGCAGTACAAGGAAAAAGCTGTATGTCTGATATGCTAGAATATAGTATCTCTGTTCAAAGAATATAATTTGCGTTGATACTATGAAAGTCAACAAAAAGATAAATATGATTGGTTGGAGAAGTGAGAAAAGATAAAATATTAAAACTGAAAAATACATTGACAACTCAGCAAAATACTTTTGTGAAGCAGAAGCAGCTAAATATTTCAATACTGCAAGCAAGTTTTCAGGTTGCCAAGCTAATAGCATGCACTGGCAGACCATTCGTGGAGGGAGAATTTGTTAAAGAATGCCTTCTTTCTGTTGCCAAAGAAATGTGTCCAGAGAAGGCCAATTTATTTAGTACAGTGAGTCTTTTAGGACCTACAATTACATGGAGGACTGAAGAAATGGAAGACAATCTGCATCAGCATTTGCAAAACTCCACAAAAAATTTCATATTTTTCCTTGGCACTCGACAAAAGCAATGATTTTCATGATTCTGCACAACTTCTAATTTTTATTTGTGGGAGGAATGATTATTTTGAAGTCATAGAAGAGCTTGCTGCACTGCAAAGCATCAAAGGAACAACTACAGGAGAAGATATCAATGAAAAGGTTTGCCAAACTATGACTGGTTTGGAGCTGGACTGGGTTAAACTAGTCAGCGTGACAACTGATGGTGCTCCTAACATGGTGGGGTCTAAGAAAGGAGTAATTGCTCGCATTAACCAAGAGATGGACAAACATAACCATTCTCATCCAATAGCCATACACTGCCTCATCCACCAACAAGCGCTGTGTAGTAAATCACTGAAGGGGAACTCTGTTATGAAAATTGTGGTACCTTGTGTTAACTTCATTAGAGCTAATGCACTAAATCACAGACAATTTCAGGAATTTCTGTCTGAGCTAAATGTTGAGTATGAAGATGTTCTGTATCACACAGAAGTCCATTGGCTGAGTCAAGGGAGAATTTTGAAACGTTTCTATGACTTACTTCCACAGATTACAACTTTTCTGCTTTCAAAAAACAAAAAAGTACCAGAGCTCAATGATGCAGAATGGAAATGGCACCTTGCCTTTCTGACAGATGTAACAGAGCTACTCAACAATTTCAATATGCAACTTCAAGGAAAGGGGAAGTTCATCTGTGATATGCAATCACATGTCAAAGCATTTGAAGTAAAATTAGGCCTCCTCATTAAACAAGTGAAGGAGGAAAACTTCTGCCATCTTCCTACAACTCAAAATCTGTTAGCGGAAAAACCACTGATTGCATTCCCAAACAAAACATGTGTGGATTCACTGGAAAAATTGCAAAAGGAGTTCCAATTTAGATGTAAAGAGCTTCATCTTCACAAACAGGACATATAGCTTTTCCGTAACCCATTTTCTGTTGACATTGAAAATGTGGATACAATTTACCAAATGGAATTGGCTGAACTGCAGAATAATGACTCTCTGAAAGACACATTCAAGTCAAGCAGCCTTCATAATTTCTATGCATCTCTCCCCTCTGAGACATATCCTTATCTCAGGAACCATGCATTCAAAATGGCAACCATCTTTGGCAACACTTATGTCTGTGAACAGACTTTTTCTAGAATGAAACATTTGAAATCTCCAACCAGATCAAGACTAACGGATGCACACTCGCATTACTTGTTACGACTAGCAGTGACAAATATGGAACCAGACATTGACCATCTCATTAGCCAAAAGCAGGCCCATAGTTCTCATTGAAATACTGGTAAGTTTGTTGATTTAACTTTACTTCATTTTAAATATTGTATTTGTTCCCGTTTTGTTTCTTCACTTCAAAATAAGATATATGCAGTGTACACAGGAATTTGTTCATAGTTTTTGTTTTTACTATAGTCCGGCCCTCCAACAGAGGGACAGTGAACTGTCCCCCTATTTAATAAGTTTGAGGACCCCTGCTTTACTTGGATATGTTATGGGATAAATACCTTCTTCAATGTTTACCTCTTTGGCATCTCTAAATCCAAAATATTTCTTCATAGTATTTAGTGTGGTTTTTGGTTTGGTTAAATTAGCAGCCTCAATGTCTGAACTGAGGTTTGTATTTGAGTTCTGTACTCTGCTCCAGTACCCTGTCTGGTATGGGCAAGCCCTTACTTTGTCCTGACTGTAGTAACTAAAGACTAGATCCTACATTGTGAAGGATTTCTTTTTTTTTGCTTTATCTCCTGCTATGGTTCAGGGTCCTGCTGTCTGGATGCTGTTTGAGCCCTTCTTCAACCACAGTCAGGGTTCTAGAGCTTCCATGACCTTAAGTTCTTTTTCTTCTGTTTATATGGGACTTTGCTGAGTTCTTCCTGGACCCTTTTCTCTTACCAAAGGGTTTTTGAGGGTACCTCCTTGCCAAGATCTTCTCAGACTTTTTTTCTAATAGTCTAGGGGTTCCTTTATGGAGTGCCTTCCATCTACCCTGAATTATCTACATCTGAGTTTCTTTCTTATGGCTGATCAATCTGATGCAATTTTAAATTTTTCTAATACTTAACATGCCACCAACTTCCCACAATTTTCAATCTCCACAATTTTTCAAGAATACCAAGGCAATTTACTATTCACCCTTGTACCTTACCAAGAGTTCACCAATGTACAATTTTTTTTTAATAGAGTGAGAATGGCTAGGTTTTTCATTCCATTTTAATATGGCTTGAATTTCAATTTCTTGTTGTTTTTTAAGATCCCTGTCAAGTCTGACATTCTAAGTTCCAGAGTCAAAATCACCAAATGTAGAAACAAAAAAAAACTAGCAAATTCACATTTTTTTTGATAAATTAGATCACTTGATTTAAGACTTCATTTGGGGAAAGATATTCAGAAACCTTTTTTGGAAGGTTTTAGTGCTAGAATCATTCTTCGATGGTTAATCTGTCAATCCCACTATAAACTAAATACATCAGGACAGCATTGCGTCCCAAGATAGAACTTGTGAATTGCCTAGCAGAAGGCTAGGAGGCATTCAAGAATTAAATACTAAAAATGAGGACATATACAGATATTTTTAGCATCACCTGTCTTGATGATCAAAGGTAAATTTTGATAGGTAAAAAAAGAAGAGCCAGGGTAAATGATAAAATGCCACATTCCTGGTCTCTGGTTTCCATATGGTCATGATGAGACTGCTCAAGAGAGTAAATGGACATTGAGCTATAGTAATAACTACAATCATAGAATTTTAGAACTGACAGAGTCCTAAGTGGTCACTTAATCCAATTTCTTACCAGATCCATGAGTCCCTTCTACAACCATTAGAAAATAGAGAAAATAGCCATTCAGTCTCTACTTGACCACTTCTAGTGAGAGGGAGGGAACTCACTATGTGTCAATCTATTGCCTGAGTGGGGAGAAAGAGACTAAGTAGTAATCTAAAATCTGTAGACACTGCGATGCAAGAAAGGACATTCCAAGCTGCTTTAGAGATTGTAATAGATCTGGAAAGGATCTTGGGGGCTACTTATTCCATTTAACAATGGATGAAACAATTGTCTAACTGACAGAGTCCTAAGTGGTCACTTGATCCAATTTTCTATGGCTGAGAAAACTGTTCAGTTCTTTAGAGACCATTCTTCATGAAATGATATCTCTTTCCAATGGGCTTTCATTTAAATTAGGAAATTAACAAAATTTCAGAGACAGTGGAGCTTTATTAAATTGTCCTTAAAAATATGAATGAGGAACATGAGAAAGGCCATTCAGGATCACCTAATTCAATACTGTAATATAAGAGTTCTACTTGAAGCTCTTTTTTCCTCCTCATCTCATAACCTCTTGACCATCTCTGATAATTTACCTCTTTATTCCAATCTCTGATGAAGAGGGGACCCTTCTCTCACCAACTTTAACCCCTCAGTATATACCCTTGATCTGGTCCTCTTTTAGATTTGAGAGATTTCCTTACTTTCAACATCCCTTTCTACCTAATCTTCAAACTCTATTTATTAGTTCCTTTTTTACTGCCTTACTGCAAGTTTTTCCCATTCTTTAAAAAAAAAACACAACAAAGAACCAACAAAAAAACAAAACAAAACAAAACAAAAAAACTCATTAGACTATCTCCTAGTAGTTGCTGAGGCAGTTAGGTAGTACAGTGGACAGAAGCTGACTGGACCTAGACCTGAGTTCAAATGCAGCTTCCCATTTAACTTCTGTTTCAATTTCCCCAACTATAAAATGGGGATAATAACAACATCTATCTCACTACGCTGTTGTAAGGATCAAATGAAATAATATTTATGAAGTATTTAGCAAAGTGTCTGGCACATAGTAGATGCTATTTAAGTATATTTCTCCCATATCTTTCTAAAACCATCATTTGATGCTACCTACAAATACAAATCCTTTTTTTTAAGAGGTTCAAAAATATTTTACTGATAGAGGTGAATGTTATCAAAACAAATTAGAAGACAACTTCCTTTAAGATCAGCTATTCTATCCTCCTCCTCACTTTATAGATGAGAAAACATAGACCCAAGAAGGTTAACTTTATTTACCCAGGATCACTCAAGTAATAAGCAACAGAGTTAGGATCCAAACTCAGGTCCTCTGGTTCCAAAGTCAGTATTTATTCCACTCTAACAATCAGAATGTTATTCAAGTGTTTTAGTGAAATTGTGACCCAGTTGGGGCTTTCTTGGCAAATATATCGGAGCAGTTGATTGTTTCCTTCTCTGGCTCATTTCCCAGAGGAGGAAACAGAGTTAAGTGACTTATTCAAAGTAACACAGCTATGGAGTGTCTAAGGTTAGATTTGGACTGATGAACATGAGTCTTCCCTCTTCCAAATCTAATGCGCAGTACTGTTTTCCCTATATCCAGAGTACTCTATTTGCAAACACAAATCTTCTTAATCCTTCCTGGATCCGACCATCCTCTTGCCTTCTCAGCCAAATTCCTTGAGAAAATTATATATATCTGGTGCTTACACATCCTCTTCTACCATTCTCCCTTTAATCCTCTGCAATTTGACTTCACATCTCCTCATATTGACCGAAATTGCTTTCTTTGAGGTATAAGTGACCAGTTAATGGCCTTTTTCTCAGTTTTCATCCCTCCTGACTTTTCTTCAGGATTTGACACTGTTGAATAGTCTCTCTTCTTAAATTTTTTTATGACATACCCTTCTTTCTGAGTTTTTGTGACATTACTCTTTTTTTTATTCTCCTTCTAAATGCCTGACCAATTCTTCTCAATTTCATTTGCCTGATAAGCTAGGGGACACTCACTAACTATGGTTGTACCCAGAATTTTGATTATGTGGTATTTGATGAAGCCTTCGAGTAAGAATGTGTAAAGGTCAAAGGAAAGCGGTTTTAGGACAAAGCCTATATGTGTGTGTATATGTATGTATATATACATATACCTACACATATATGTTATAAGTATTTGTATTATGGGGAGAGCCAAATGGCACAGTGAACAGAACACTAACCTTGAAGTCAGGAGGACTTGAATTCAAATACACTTAACACTTACTAGCTATGTGATCCTAAACAAGTCATTTAATCCCAATTACTGCACAAAAGAGTATGCATATGGCACTCGTGTG
Organism: Antechinus flavipes; assembly: GCF_016432865.1. Classification (NCBI taxonomy): domain Eukaryota; kingdom Metazoa; phylum Chordata; class Mammalia; order Dasyuromorphia; family Dasyuridae; genus Antechinus; species Antechinus flavipes. The sequence continues at coordinate 237,636,952 of NC_067399.1, read as the reverse complement.
TGTGTGTGTGTGTGTGTGTGTGTGTGTGTATATATATATATATATATATATGTATTATATATATTATATATATCATAATACATGTACCATGCACTCACAAGATGTATGTCATGCACACATATGCGTGCCCACATGTGTACGTGTGTATGCGTGTCTGTATGTATCTTTTCTCTCCTGAGCTATGATTTCGCATCATTGGTGACCTTTTGAACATTTCAAATTAGATGCTTTTTGGGCAACTCATTACCTCTCCCAAACTTCCTGATTATTGTCTAGGCTGTCCTTCAGGCTCCAAGGTTCCCAGCTTTGAAGTTCTTAGTTCCTCACTCTCACACACCTCCCATACCCAATTGGTTGCCAAATCTTATCCCAACCTCCCCAATAGGCCTTAAATTCTTTATGCTCACACAATCACTACCTTAATTCAAGCCTCCATGACATCTCATCTGGACTATTAGAACAGCTTTTTAACTGGACTTCATGCATCAAGTCTCTCCCTGTTCCAATCTATCTTCCATTTAGCTGCCAAAGTAATTTTCCCGGAGCACAGATCTGACCATGTTCATTCACTTCCTATTCAATAAATCCCAGGAGCTCACTAATATCTCTAGGATAAAAAATAAATTTCTCTGACATTTAGAACTCCTCACTACCAGGATGATTCTTACTTTTGCAGCATTCTGAGATGGTACTCTTCCCATGCTCTCTCCATCTCACTCATATAAGTCTCACACATAAAGCTCCTTCTTCCATCTTCATGCTTTTGTATCCACTATTATTTTCCTGTCCCTCATGACTAGAATTCACTCCTTTTTTTCTCTTTATCTCTTAGAATCCCTGATTCTTTTCAAGGTTCAGCTTAAACACAACTTTCCACATGATGCTTCTCCTCTTCCTACTGGCTTTTCCTCCAAAGCTACCTTGTATCTGTTTTATACAACTATAACTATAACCATAGACACATACATGTAGGCATATATACATGCATATATGTGTATGTACATATATGCATATATATGTGCACCCATACATACATACAGATTTATATATACTTTTCTATCTATATTGTTTCCTGTTTTTAGAATGTAAGTTCTCTGAGGGGAGGGATCATTTCACTTTTGTCTTTAGATCCACAGTGCCAGCCATATGCCAGTGCTTAATAAATGCATTTTCAATGATATGTGCTCTCTGGCAAGTTGCACATTCTCTGCATCTAATGAGTAGGGTTTCCAGGACCAGACAGGAGTCTGTTTACTGCCACTAGGTCTCCAGACCAAATATTCTAGTCTAGTAGTCTTCATGCTTTCTTGGTCACTCATCCCCAGCAGTTAAAAAAAAAAATGCCTGAGCACAGATCCCCAGTATATATGTATTTATTTATTCATTTGTAAATTATGCATAGATGCTACTTTACTAATGATTATGTACAATCTAAACAAGAAACAGATATTTTAATAGGTTGACTTGATGAAATAGTATTTGGCTTTCATAGCTTCCCCAATGTGACTTCTCTCCTTCCTGACCACAATTTAGCATTGTTTGTTCTTTGTCCTCCAAGGGGACCAACGACATCAGGAGGGTAATATCTTGACTTGCAAATGAATTGGATTTGAGTGAGTGACAACTGTGTAAAGTCACAGCCTCAGTCTCTCTTCCAGGGTCATCTGAGTCCAGTGGCAAGACATTGGTCAGAAAAATTAGCACAAGGTCTGGATGTAATAGGAGACCTTGGCCTTTTTAAGCTAAGGTCTGTTTGTCTGAGGTAGCATCCTTTTAATAATTAAAGGCTAAATAAGAATTGAGGCAAAAGATGGCCTAGTTTGCCTTCACAAAGAATGTGTCTTCACTAAAAGTCATACTGAGAAGGGGAGTCTCTCAGGATTTCTTCACAACGTGGGAAGACTTTAAACTAAAAGAAGGCATAGCCTCCCCTGGGATCTAATTGGTCTTAGCCTCCCTGATCTCTCTTAAGTGCTATTGTATCTTTGTTGAATATCCTTGCTGTGTAAGGACAAAGTAAACTTCAATTTGTAAATGTTCAATAACTTGAAAATGTCTCATGTCCTCCTAACATAGAACTAGAATTGAGGATGCTAGCATTAGGAACAGGCATCTGATAGATGACAAGAAAATAAAAATAAAGGAAAGAAAGCCATCAGATTTTTTAAATCACACAAGAGATGAAATGTCAGAGTGAATCACAGACAAAAGGACAGCTTTGAAAGTTATATGTTAAATTTATTATATATTTCAAAAGAAAATAAAGTTATAACAGGAAATTTAGTTTCATGTATAATTTTCTTGTCCTGTTCTCAATTGTGTATAAGAAAATAATTATTTGAATTAGTTTTTGTTAAATTCAATTTTTAGAAATACAATAAAATAAAATGGAAAAAGGAATTCTATTACATTAGTCAGAGCAGCTAGGAGGTATAGTACCAGGCCTAAAGTCAGAAAAACCCATTTTCCTGAGTTCAAATCTGACTTTGGACACTTACTAGCTGTGTGACTCTGGGCAACTCTATCCTGTTTGCCTCAGTTTCCTCATCTGTAAAATAAACTGGAGAAGGAGATGACAAATCACTGAAATATTTCTGCCTAGAAAACCCCAGATGATGTCACAAAAAGGAAGAAATCATTGAAAAAATAAAAGATGAAGGCCTCAAGTATGCTGGTATTTCTGTGGGTAGAAAGGGGAACTTAAAGGGAAAAATCTGACAGTTGATTAAATGAGTGGAGTAAGAATGAAAAGTTAAGGATGATACTGAATTTGTGAACCTGCATGACTGGAAGAAAAGTGGTTTCTTGGACAACAATAGGGATGTTAGGAAGGGGAGTGGTTTGGGAGGGAATGACAATGTGATAAGATCTGTGATATAGATAGCAAATATCTATTCCTTTTCTTCCTATGAAACTCATTCTGTTCCACAAGTGGAAGGCAAAGGGAGAAGCACTTACTCTTTGACCTAAGTGCCAGGGTTTTGACCAGGTGGTCAGGCTTTGACCAAAAGGAGTGTCTGCTATTGCCACAAGCAGATTTGTGAAATAGGATGTGAAAATATCAGGGGAGGGAGTGAGGAATTTTGCCTGCACAGCTCCTAGGGTGCCTAACCCCTTCTTCATAAGAATGATTTATATACAAGGCAAAGATATAACTGACTTTAAGCATCTTCTTTAGAGACCATGAATCAGCAAGTGCCTTCTCGATGGTAATCACAAGCACCGCATAGATTTGAAAGGTATCCAGATCTTTCTGGGCCTTCAGAGAGTGATTTTATATACCAAAGCTTCAGTTTTAGCTAAAATCTGTTGAGTTACTTTGGCAGAGATGTGAAGAACTGGCAGGATATAGGATATATAGATGGGTACAATATTCTTAAATGTCTTAGGATGAAAGAGCAAGTCGACAAAGATTCAGCAAGGTTGTAAACCCTCAGTACTTGGTTAACAATATTTACTCACACCTACAAACTATTCAGCACTCTGGAAAGTTGTTAAATTGACACTTCAACCACTCTACTGTCTTTTCCTCACCTCAGGTGAGACACTTCTCACAAAAGGCTGTTTTAACTCCCTTTTTTCAACTGAATATTAAAAAGGTTTTGGCACTTCGTCACCCACTTCTCTCTCCTCTCCCATCTCCTCCTTGCCCACTAAAGGCGAGTGGTGATAGAACCCTTGCAATTTGACAGACTATGGGATATAATCAGAATAAAATTGGGTCTGGATTGTGTCTATGGGCATATTATTTCCCTCTCTGAGCCTGTTTTTTTATCTGAAAAATGAGGAGGTTGAAATAGAGTTGAATCTTAATGTCCCAATTTGCTTTAAATCCTATGATTCTGTGGATATTATAACTTTAGCCAGTGTTCTCAGAGGCCAGACCTGATATTAATCAAATGATTCATCAGTCAACAAGCATTTATTTTAAAGCACCTACTTAGTGCCAAATATTATACTAGGTACTAGGGATAAAAAATATGAAACAATAACTACTCTTGAGGAGCTTCCATTCTAATGGGAGATAAAGACAAAGTGTACAAAAATGGCAGCAAGAGTAGAGAAGAGAATAATAAAGAGGGAGAGACAAAAGAAAAACATTTATTAATGTTTTTAGAACCACATGTTTTTTAAATGTTGGAAAATTCCATTCTGCATGATGTAGGGATTTGAGAGGGGCAGAGGAGAGATTATTCCCATGTGTGATAATAAAAGTTCACAATCTCTTATTAGGGACTTGAGGATACCCCTTACCCAAAGCACACAAATACCTCTTCCCATTCTGTTAAAGAGCCCTGAGTTTACATTCTCAGTTAATCAGGAAAGGATGAAAATCAATAAGATATAATGATCAAATCAGAGTAACAAACCAACAGCATTATATAGCTTGCCTTATGGCACACAAGACCTGCAGCTCCAAAAGTCATTGCACCTGGGCAAAAGGAAATAGATGCAAAAGAACATTCCCATGCCCAGGGTAACAATCAATGCAGGCAGCCCCAGCTGTCATGCTGTCATCCGGAAGCTGCGGAATTACTCCTGCCATATGGGAGAAACTGTTTTCCTGTTGCTTCTGTTTGTTTACAAACTTCTGGGGGCTGAGGCAACTGAAACCATTGATTCTCTCTCATTTACTGAGACAGCCCAAGAGTGTCATGGCTACTGAAAAGCACTAAATTCCCCATTACAAAATTCCTGATTCTATTACATAGTTGATTAGACTTTGCCCAAAATCCGGAATAGTGAGAAAGAATATTGAACTTGAAGTCAGAGGATCTGAGTTTGAATTTTACTTCTTCCAGTTTTTACCAGCATAATATGGATAGCTAGGTAGTGTAGTGGGTTGAGTGCTGTGCCAGAGCCAGGAAAACCTGAGTTCAAATCCAGCCTCAGATACTCACTTGCTGCTTGAATACTGTTTGCCTCAGTTTCCTCATCTGTACAATGAGCTGGAGAAGGAAATGGCAAACTCTAGTATCTTTGCCAAGAAAGCTCTAAATGGAGTCACAAAGAGTTGGACCCAATTGAACAAATCCAAGAGAAATATATCTTGAGCAAATGGCTTTTCTGCGCTTGACCTTGACCTTTGCTTGACTGCTTGAACTTATTTTTCACTTTAAAAATGAGGGAATTGGATTAAATCCCATCTAGTCCTTTGTCCCATCCCCTAGTTTCTTGAGTTCTAGTCCCAGAGTAGCTGTTAATGAATTGAATTAAGATAAAAATGCTTCCTCACACTGAGCCTTCGTTTCTTTTTATTTGTTTTGCTTTGGAGAGGCAATTAGGGTTAAGTCTTCAGTTTCATGGGATTCAGTGTTGAGAGTTTAGAAAACATCCAGTCCAACTTTCTAGTGAACCCAGAGTGAGGGAATCCTTTGTCCCAGGTCATACAGATAATAAATAGCCTAGCTAGGGATTCAAAAAGGGGTTCTCTGATTTCAAATCCTGGGATCTATAGAAAACCATCCCAATAGGCTACTTAAAAGGTCACCAAGCTAAGTTTTTCACAACCAGATTCTCAATTGTACACAACATCCCCTTCCCACCCATAGTACCACCAGGATACTTGAATGAGTAATAAGGACAACAACAGTTCATGCCCTGAAAATGCTACTGAAAAATACTGAAAAATGTACTAAAGCTAATAATTATTACTTTTTTGGCAAATGTTTGTCACAGACTAAATGAAATTAAGTGAGAGAAAGAAGTGACCTTCTGGCTAGAAGTTGATCTTCCCAGCATTAATGATGATAAAAGTTCACTTTTATTTGTCATGTTGCGACACAATTCTTGTGAAGTATGTGGGGCTGACATGACCATCTCATTTCACAGAGAAATAAATTGAGACTAGTGGAGGGGAGATGACTGGGCCAAGATCATGTGCACAGGAAGTGATAGAGCTGGGACTCAGAATCAGGTCTCTGATTTTTCATTGTTTTTCTCCTATACTATCCTCCATTTCAAGCAGTTGGATGGTGGCATTTTTCATTGGCAATCTCTCAGTCAACTAGAACTTAGCACTTAGAGATCATGGAAAGAGATGGGCAGTGTGGTGTGATGAAAAGAGCCTTGTACTTTGAGTCAGAGCAGTTTTCATTGGTACTGACCTTCTGAGCTATATGAACTTGGCAAATCATTAAAGTTCTCTGGTGCCTCCATTTTCTCATCTGAAAAGTGGACATAACAATATTTGCACCACCTATTTCAAAATACTCTGAGAAAATATTGCCTTGTAAGTATTAAAACACAATAGAAATTTGAATTACTATCTAGCTTGATACCTTAATTTTGTAGAGGGCCAGAGATCAGGCACAGATTACCCAGGGTTAGTTACATGGCATATTGGAAGCTTATTTCAAATTTGAATCCTCATTTACAAAATGAGAGAGTTGTACTTAAAGGTCTCTAAGGTCCCTTCTAGATATAAATCAATGGTTTTGTTGTCTGTAATCCTGTGAATTCAGATCTCTCTTGGCTTCTTAATGCTGTTCTAGGTCATGTTATCTTTGATTTTGCAAAAACCATCCATCATTGTGTTTAGTCTTTTCTTCCCTCTTCTTCATCACCTGAGGAATTTTCTTTGCAGCTCTTCTTGACAGGCCTCAGCTTTCTCATCTCTGTTCATTTAGCCTTTCTGCCAAGGCAGAAGGAAGGCATGAATTAACTTGTAGAAACTGATCTTGCTTCTGCTGAATGGTGTTCTAAATCACTAGTCATCTTTTTCAAGCCTGCTGCTGGATTTAGACTGACTTTTTCTCTTTCTCCTAAAGGGTCATGCATTATGGATGAGAACTATTCCTTATTCAGCAACTGAGAATCACTCTTCTATCAAAAACAGCTCTTTTAATGTACCCTAGGAAATCAGAGCCCATCTCTGAACATATATAGCTTGCCTGGCCTGACTCTCAGCAGGGCCTGTTGAACAATTTCTTAAAGTGATAATGGCTTGATATAAAACAGACACCCGCATGTACCCATTGATAAAAACAGCAAGTCCCTGAAACAGATGGGCTATCTCCCAATCTCACAGGAAACACATCATCAGGACCACTCCATCAGCAGTAGTCTCAACTCTGGAAGGCACAAGACAGTGTTGAGACAGAAATATGCAAATATACACTCTTCCTAATTCAGGTGGAATGCAACAGAGTGGTTCTGTTTCTTCTGTGTTCATTTTTCCCACTATGGGGCATGATGAAAAGAGAATTGAATTTGGGATCAGGAAACCTAGATTTGAATCTTGATTTTGTTGCTTGTTACCTCTGCGACCCTGGGAAAGACTTACCCTTAGTGAGCCTGGAATTCCTTGTAAAGTGTTGCAAAGTGAAGGGGATTGATTAGATGGTTGGTAAGGTCTTTTCTAGTTTTAAATCTTAGGATCCTCTTCACCAATCCATGACTCTCTTGAAAGCCATGTTCAGAACTCAACTCTTTCTTTGATTGGATGTCAACACCCTATCTTTCTTTCTTTCTTTCTTCCTTCCTTCCTTCCTTCCTTCCTTCCTTCTTTTCCTTCCTTCCTTCCTTCCTTCCTTCTTTCTTTCTTTCTTTCTTTCTTTTTCTTTCTTTCTTTCTTTCTTTCTTTCTTTCTTCCTTCTCTCTTTCTTTCTTTCTTTCTTTCTTTCTTTCTTTTTCTTTCTTTCTTTCTTTCTTTCTTTCTTTTTCCTTCCTTCCTTCCTTCCTTCCTTCCTTCCTTCCTTCCTTCCTTCCTTCCTTCCTTCCTTCTTCCTTCCTTCTTTCTTTCTTTCTTTCTTTCTTTCTTTCTTCTTTCTTTCTTTCTTTCTTTCTTTCTTTCTTTCTCAAATATAATCTCATTTCATCCTTTTCACAGCACTGAGAAGTAGGTGCTGTTATTATCTCCATTTTACAGTTAAGGAATACAGAGATCAAGTGACTTGCTCAGTCCTGCTAGATTTGAACTTAGGTATTCCTGACTCTAGGCCCAGGGTTTACCACCTAGTTTCCATCACATTGCTACAAATCAAGGTTTGATATATTGTGTTGTTGATTTCTAGACTTTATAAAAGTTGTGGAGAAAACAGTAAGAATACAGATTAAACTTTAAAGTGTGTCTTGGATACATTTTTTTTCTCTGAGAACCAATTGCTGAACATTTACTAGAATACTGCTGCATAAAACACTATATAAATGTAAGCTATTATTAAGAAGGTAAGGCAAATATTGTCTCCATTCTACAAATGAAGCACAGAGAGATTTTAATTAAATTCAATAAACCTATTACATTATCCTAAAGCATGAAGACAAAAAAATGAAACAATCGGAGTCGTCAATGAGTTTACATTTTATTAGAAGACACACAAAAAGTCCATATAAACACAAAAAGGCCATGTATTTAGGAAATTCTAAGTAATTTGGGGGTAAGTAGGGCAGAGGAAAGGTGTAGTAGCAGCTGTAAACTCAAAGTATTATGGGGATTGGAAGTCAGTCCTTCGGAGTTCAAGTCCCAGAGTTCTTTCTACTCTAATGCAGTCTCCCTTTTATAGTCATTTAGGGAACAAAACTTTCTGCCCCCTAAATTAAACAACTAATTCCTTTAGGACAGATTTCTTTTGTATTTCAGTCTCTTCTTCCAATTAGACTTTTCTCTTTCTATTTCTGCTCTATCTCCCTCAATCTAACACTGAGCTTTGAACAGTGGCCCCTCAGTCCACGTTTCTTGTCTGACTTCACTGCTAAGTTCAAGCAGTTCAGCATGCTGTCCCTGGCTTCCTGTGGGCTTTCTGAGCACAGAATAATGACTTGATTCCTGCGAGGCTGACAGCTTTCTGATCTATGGTTTCCCTGGACACAGAAGCTGTACTGTTTGGCTTCTGTATAGTTCCACTTGGACTGAAACCCATTCATCGGGAGCCAGGGGGAGGAGACCTTCCTAAGCAGGAAATACAGGGACAATTTTTACATCTGAGATCATTGACCCAGGGACTGGGGGGACATTCGAAGTAATCTAGTCTAACTCCCTCATTTTACAGGTGAGGTAATCGAGGCCCAAGGAAAAGAGATTTGTCATAGTGAAAGTAGAGTTGAACTCAGCTTCTCTGATTCCAGAACTAATGGAGTCCAGAGGAATAAAGCTATCATGACACTGCATCATGCCCTATATTATCTGGGAAATTGCCCCTAAACTGCTGATTTTGCTCAATATATTGTGGGATCTTTTATTTCTCTTCTTTATAAGAGATTTCTAGAATTATATCAGGCTACTGTCATATTATTCAGCTCTGACAAAATTCTGGCTCCAATTTAGGAAAAAAGAAGTCTTTTTGAGAAGAAAGAGATCTTAGAAGTTATTGAGTCCCAGTCTCCCATTTTATGAAGGGACAAACTGAGATTCAAAAAAAGGAAGTGAATTTCTCATGGTCACAGGATAAATTAGTGGCAAGAAGTCAGATCTCTAACCCCTAGGCAAAGGCTCTTTCCATTTTATAAAATCACAGATTTAGATTCAGTTTAACCCTACCCCCAACCCATTTTACAGATAAAGAAACTGAGGCTCAGAGAGGTTAAAGTGACTTGCCTAAGAGCATTCAGGTAGAAAGACTCAAAGGCAGGATTTAGTCTTGGGTCTTCCTGGCTCTGAGCCTAGCACCCTATCTGAGGTATTATGCTGACTCCAGTTCTGCAGTACAGTGGAATAATTCAACAGAACTCTGCCCACAAAGTAGGGGAACCAAGTTCCAGCCTTCCATAAATTCAAATGAGGGAGAAAATGAAATGACAAAAGTGTCTTAAATCAGACTGCTGGAGGAATGTGCCTCCTCGGCTATCTGAAAAATGAAACAAATGAGGCTTTGGGGAAGTGTTGGTAAGAATGATGTTCCATTATTGTACAGATAAAATGTGTACCGCCTTTGAGAAGTAGCCAGGTAAATTATGGGCTGCAGAACTCAGCAGCCAACAGGACTCCTTAGAAAATCCCAGTGTGGGGCTTTCGGGTACCAAATAAAATCCTTTTCAGTCCCAATAACAGAACACATTGTGATCTATCTGTACCGTTTTAGCCCTAATACACTGTATCCAAGGCAAATGATGAAGCATCTCTGTAACCGCCATTTATTAGGGCCATCCATCAACTTCTCTAAACATTCAGCTTGCCTATAACCCACAGTGAAAAATCCATCCATTGCATTAAATGTAAATAAGTCACTCATTCTGCAGCCCTCTCCCCCACACTGTTCTAGGGACCTCTTGCTGACAAATGCAATTTCTTCTTTTCTGAAAGTCTTGGCCCTGTTTTCCAGAATAGATAAACTAACAACCATTTCCTGAAAAATGAAAATAATCTGTTTCAATTATGTTAAAATGGACAGCCATTTTGATATATCAAGACCAAATCCATCCCCAAGATAACCAACTAAGGGATCCCTAATAAAGTTTACAAAGGGCTTTGTGAAAGCATTCAAATGATCACCCCATTTTACAGATGAAGAGCCTGAAACTCAAAGAAATAAGATGTTGAATATCAACCATGAATTTGAACCCAAAACCTCATGGCACCAAGTCCAGGGTTACTTCACACTGACTCTCAATGCAAGGATGTTTAAAACAATGACAACAATAAATAGTGCTCAACTATTCACAAAAATGAGTAACCAACACTGGCTCTAAAGAAAATAAAATAAAATGTAACTCCCTCCCTCCATTGCAGAGGTAGAAGACTATTAGGAATGTGATTGAATATATTGAGAGGCTAAATATATTGTGATGGTGAGTTTTACTGAATGGCTTTTTTTCTTTATCTCTTTTTATTCTACATTACAAAGATGGCTTTGTGCGAAAAGGAAGAAGAAGTAATATATTAAGAACCAAACGTAACATAAAAACAGAAGATAACAAGAGTTAAGAATAAATAAATAAATAAAGGATTACTAGGAATGCAACAGGTAAATAAAGTGAGTGAGGGAAGGCATGGCAGAATATATTTAGGGACCAGATGGTCCATGAAGCATAAGAGAATTCTCTGAGAAGAATAAAAGGAGAAAAGACTAGAAAAAGGTAGGGTGGAGAAACTTGAATATCGGAAAAAAAGATCTTAATAAGGAATTTGAAGGCTGTTGTTTATTTGGTTTTTTTAGCAGTAAAATGAGACAACTAGATTCATGCATAAAAAGATGGATCTGGCAGTAATATAATAATAATTAATTGCTGTTTGTCCTTTGTTCTTGAAGAGATCCATGACATCAGGGAAGTGATGCCACGACAGGCAAGTGAATTGATTTGAAATGGAGTGTGCCCCAGAAAAGGAATATAATAATAATAATAAGTAAGCAGAAGGAAAAGGAGGAAGGAAGGAAGAGGAGAGGAAGGGGAAAACAAGGAGAGAATGGAGAGGAAGAAAAAGAAAGAAGGAGAAGAAGAAAGAATTAGAAGTAGAAAAGGAAAGAGGAGAAAGAAAAAGAGGAGGATTCCATTTAATCATCAAAATTCCATGAGGTAGGTATTACAGATACTATTGGCTTTATATTATAGATTAGGAAACTGAGACTCAGAAAGCGAATATCTGAAGCAGGTTTTAAATTCCAAATTGGAAAGAAGTACGAGTTCCTGACAGGTCTTTATAGAGAAAATTATGTCAAAGAGATAGAGAAATAATTTTTAACATATAACAATCATTATAATCTTTGAGATCATAAAGATCATGTGTCTCATTAAGTAGATTTATTATCTCATGCTTATTTCAACTAAGGTTAGTTAGAATGAATTAATAATGGACTAAATTATAGATTTAAAGCAAAATCCTATATTTACATAGCTACAAAGCAACATTTTAAAGAAGTAACAATGTGCTAGTTCAGAGAGGAAGATATACATGTCATAAAGATAACCAAAAGGTCCAGGGAAATTTTTCAACAAATAAAATCTTATCAAGAGGTTTTATTAAAGATTCTATATTAGCTTCTTCTCATTTGGTTTTTTAGTTATGTCAAAATTCTTTCCCTAATATTATCATCCATGTGTCAAACTGGTGTTTATTTTTGGCTTTTTTTTTTAGCCAAGTGAGATTAATATGAACAGAAAACAAATTCCTATTGATCCAAGAGGAATGGCATCATAAAATTGAACAAGAAGAAAATGAAAGATTCCCATCAAATTCCGAGTAAAGGAACTTCACAATCTCAGAAGAATAAAAATCATGGCAATGGAAAGGTCAATGGAAGAAAGATGGCTAGAGAATCAAAGTAAGCAAAGTAAGTTATCAATCGTGACTTAAAAGGTGACATAGGAGACATCATCTAGGATATGACTGAAAAAGAAGGATGGCCATCCACCATCCTGAGATTACAGCTCCATCTATGAAATATCATGAAGACTAAAAAGATTAAAGTTTGTTTGGTCGTTCTTTTTTCATTCAGCTATTTTTAAAATTTCTCAGTATAATATAAATGTCTCATATCTGGGGGAAAATATATATCATTCATAGGCCCAGATGGTGAACTAGGTGTTCAAGGTGGGGGGGGGGAAGAGAATAGCTAGACAGAATGAATGCTGTAAAAGCAAATGCAAGACAATAAATGAATGAAGGGAAAGATTTAGGAAATCTGATCAAAATCAGATATGAGAGATGGCATGGAAAAAGAGAAAGAACTCTTGCTCTTGCATCAGAAAACTAAGGTTCAAATCCCAGATCTGGGACTTACTACCTGTCATCTGGACCTCAATTTCCTCATCTGTAAAATGAGGGAGTTGGTTTGATGACCTCTAGCTTTATGACTATCTTCTGAGTCTCTTTCCACCTCTAGAACTAAGACTTTATGATCAATACTCAAAAAAACTGAAGTTGAAGCATCCTTCTCAGTCCTTGAAAGGGATTTGATAGTCTAAAGATGCAGAATGAGTCTAAATTTTCTTTTTTTATTTTATTAAAGCTTTTTATTTACATGGATATGTAAATATGCGTGAATAATTTTTCAACATTGACCCTTGCAAAACCTGCTGTTCCAAATTTTCCCCTTCTTCTCCCCACCCCCTTCCCTAGATGGCCGGTAGTCCTATACATGTTAAATAGGTTAAAATATACATTAAATCCAATATATGTATACATATTTATACAGTTATCTTGCTGCACAAGAAAAATCAGATCAAGAAGGAAAAAAACAGAAAGAAAACAAAATGTAAGCAAACAACTACAGAAATAGTGAAGATGCTACTCATTTCCCATAGTTCTCTCTCTCTGTGTAGCTGATTCTCTTCATTACTGAACAACTGGAATTGGTTTGAATCATCTCATTGTTGAAGAGAGCCATGTCCATCAAAACTAATCATCATATAGTCTTGTTGTTGTCGTGTATAATGATCTCCTGGTTCTGCTCATTTCACTCAGCATCAGTTCCTGTTAAGTCTCTCCCGGTCTCTCTGAAATCATCCTGCTGATTGTTTCTTACAGAACAATAATATTCCATAACAATCATATACCTTAGTTTATTCAGCCATTCTCCAACTAATAAGCATCCACTCAGTTTCCAGTTTCTTGCCACTACAAAAAGGGCTGCCACAAGCATTTTTGCACATGTGGTCTCTTTCCAGAAGTTTGCATTTTCAGACATGGCCAATGCATGGATCTGTTTTATTTGATTATAGGTTCATGATTAAATTTATGGACCTAGATGTTGAGCAAGTTGTTCAAGGTTTGAAAAAACTTATTCTAAACAAGATGTATTATATGGGTTCTTCGAAATCTCCTATGATAATAGTTTCATGAATCATTACTTTTTGTATCAAGGAGGAATGATTTTGACTGTCATTGTCCCCAAGAATGTTCCTAGGCCAAAAACATTCATGTGTTTAGACAGCCTCTGTTCTCAAGAAGCTTTCACTCTGGTTGGGAGAAATGACACATATAAGAAAATTTTAAAAATAAAAAGCATTTAGATAAATCCATGGCAGACAAGTCTGACATTGCAGAAAGGGCATTGGATTTGGAGTTGGTGGCCCTGAGTTTGTATCCTATCTCTGCTACCCACTTCTTGGGCAAATCACTTAACTACTTTAGGTTTCAGTATTTCATCTATCTGTAAAGGTCTGCCAAGGTTCCTTTTAATTTTATTTATTTATTTATTTATTTTCTTCTTCTTTTTTCTTTTTTTTTTTAATTTTTATTTAATAATTACTTTATATTGACAGAATCCATGCCGGGGTAATTTTTTTTACAACATTATCCCTTGCACTCGTTTCTGTTCCGATTTTTTTCCCCTCCCTCCCTCCACCCCCTCCCCTAGATGGCAAGCAGTCCTTTATATGTTGGATATGTTGCAGTATATCCTAGATATAATATATGTTTGCAGAACCGAACAGTTCTCTTTTTGCATAGGGAGAATTGGATTCAGAAGGTATAAATAACCCGGGAAGAAAAACAAAAATGCAGATAGTTCACATTCGTTTCCCAGTGTTCTTTCTTTGGGTGTAGCTGCTTTTGTCCGTCATTTATCGATTGAAACTCAGGTCTCTTTGTCAAAGAAATCCACTTCCATCAAAATATGTCCTCATACAATATCGTTGTCGAAGTGTATAATGATCTCCTGGTTCTGCTCATTTCACTTAGCATCAGTTCATGTAAGTCTCGCCAGTCCTCTCTGTATTCATCCTGCTGGTCATTTCTTACAGAACAATAATATTCCATAATATTCATATACCACAATTTACCCAGCCATTCTCCAATTGATGGGCATCCATTCATTTTCCAGTTTCTAGCCACTACAAATAGGGCTGCTACAAACATTTTGGCACATACAGGTCCCTTTCCCTTCTTTAGTATTTCTTTGGGATATAAGCCCAATAGAAACACTACTGGATCAAAGGGTATGCACAATTTGATAATTTTTTGGACATAATTCCAGATTGCTCTCCAGAATGGTTGGATTCGTTCACAACTCCACCAACAATGCATTAGTGTCCCAGTTTTCCCATATCCCCTCCAACATTCATCATTATTTTTTCCTGTCATCTTAGCCAATCTGACAGGTGTGTAGTGGTATCTCAGAGTTGTCTTAATTTGCATTTCTCTGATCAATAATGATTTGGAGCACTCTTTCATATGAGTGGTAATAGTTTCAATTTCATCCTCTGAAAATTGTCTGTTCATATCCTTTGACCATTTATCAATTGGAGAATGGCTTGATTTCTTATAAATTTGAGTCAGTTCTCTATATATTTTGGAAATGAGGCCTTTATCAGAACCTTTAACTGTGAAGATGTTTTCCCAGTTTGTTGCTTCCCTTCTAATCTTGTTTGCATTAGTTTTATTTGTACAAAGGCTTTTTAATTTGATGTAATCAAAATTTTCTATTTTGTGATCAGTAATGGTCTCTAGTTCATCTTTGGTCACAAATTTCTTTCTCCTCCACAAGTCTGAGAGATAAACTATTCTATGTTCCTCTAATTTATTTATAATCTCGTTCTTTATGCCTAGGTCATGGACCCATTTTGATCTTATCTTGGTATATGGTGTTAAGTGTGGGTCCATGCCTAATTTCTGCCATACTAATTTCCAATTATCCCAGCAGTTTTTATCAAATAATGAATTCTTTTCCCAGAAGTTAGGGGCTTTGGGTTTGTCGAACACTAGATTGCTATAGTTGACTATTCTGTCTTGTGAACCTAACCTTTTCCACTGATCCACTAATCTATTTCTTAGCCAATACCAAATGGTTTTGGTGACTGCTGCTTTATAATATAATTTTAGATCAGGTACAGCTAGGCCACCTTCATTTGATTTTTTTTTCATTAATTCCCTTGAGATTCTCGACTTTTTATTGTTCCATATGAATTTTGTTGTTATTTTTTCTAGATCATTAAAATATTTTCTTGGAAGTCTGATTGGTATAGCACTAAATAAATAGATTAGTTTAGGGAGTATTGTCATCTTTATTATGTTCGCTCGGCCGATCCAAGAGCACTTAATATTTTTCCAATTATTTAAGTCTGACTTTATTTGTGTGGAGACTTTTTTATAATTTTGCTCATATAATTCCTGACTTTCCTTTGGTAGATAGATTCCCAAATATTTTATGGTATCAACAGTTATTCTGAATGGAATTTCTCTTTGTATCTCTTGCTGTTGGGTTTTGTTGGTGATGTATAAAAATGCTGGGGATTTATGGGGATTTATTTTGTAGCCAGCTACTTTGCTAAAATCATGAATTATTTCCAATAGCTTTTTAGTAGAATCTCTGGGGTTCTCTAGGTATACCATCATATCATCTGCAAAGAGTGATAGTTTGGTTTCCTCATTGCCTACTCTAATTCCTTTAATATCTTTCTCGACTCTTATTGCCGAGGCTAGTGTTGCTAATACGATATTAAATAATAATGGTGATAGTGAGCAACCTTGCTTCACTCCAGATCTTACTGGGAAAGATTCCAGTTTTTCCCCATTGCATATGATGCTTACTGATGGTTTTAAATATATACTCCTGACTATTTTAAGGAAAAGTCCATTTATTCCTATGCTCTCAAGTGTTTTTATTAGGAATGGATGTTGGATTTTATCAAATGCTTTTTCTGCATCTATTGAGATGATCATATGGTTTTTGTTTGTTTGGTTATTGATATAGTCAATTATGCTAATAGTTTTCCTAATATTGAACCAGCCCTGCATTCCTGGTATAAATCCTACTTGGTCATAGTGTATTATCCTGGTGACGATTTTCTGTAATCTTTTTGCTAATATTTTATTTAAGATTTTAGCATCAATATTCATTAGGAAGATTGGTCTATAATTTTCTTTCTCTGTTTTCAGCCTACCTGGTTTAGGTATCAGTACCGTGTCTGTGTCATAAAAGGAGTTTGGTAGGACTCCTTCAATCTCTATATTTTCAAATAGTTTATATAGCATTGGAGTTAATTGTTCTTTAAATGTTTGGTAGAATTCACATGTAAATCCATCTGGTCCTGGGGATTTTTTCTCAGGGAGTTGATTGATAGTATGTTCTATTTCTTTTTCTGAGATGGGACTGTTTAGGATATTTACTTCTTCCTCTGTTAGTTTGGGCAAGCTATGTTTTTGGAGGTATTTTTCTATTTCATTTAAGTTGTCGAATTTATTGGCATAAAGTTGGGCAAAGTAACTCCTAATTATTGCTCTAATTTCCTCTTCGTTAGTGGCAAGTTCTCCCTTTTCATTTTTAAGACTAACAATTTGATTTTCCTCTTTCCTTTTTTTAATCAGATTTACTAAGGGTTTGTCTATTTTGTTGTTTTTTTCATAGAACCAACTCTTAGTTTAATTAATTAATTCAATAGTTTTTTTACTTTCAGTTTTATTGATCTCTTCTTTTATTTTTAGAATTTCAAGTTTAGTGTTTGACTGGGGGGTTTTAATTTGTTCCTTTTCTAGCATTTTTAGTTGCAAACCCAATTCATTGACCTTCTCTTTCTCTATTTTATACAAATAGGCCTCTAGAGATATGAAATTTCCCCTTATTACCGCTTTGGCTGCATCCCATACATTTTGGTATGATGTCTCATTATTATCGTTTTCTTGGGTGAAGTTATTAATTATGTCTATGATTTGCTGTTTCACCCAATCATTCTTTAGTATGAGATTATTTAGTTTCCAATTATTTTTTGGTCTACTTCCCCCTGGCTTTTTGTTGAATGTAATTTTCATTGCATCGTGGTCTGAAAAGGATGCATTTACTATTTCTGCCTTACTGCATTTGAGTTTGAGGTTTTTATGTCCTAATATATGGTCAATTTTTGTATAGATTCCATGAACTGCTGAAAAGAAAGTGTATTCCTTTCTGTCTCCATTACATTTTCTCCAGAGATCTATCATATCTAACTTTTCTAGTATTCTATTTACCTCTTTGACTTCTTTCTTATTTATTTTGTGGTTTGATTTATCTAATTCTGAGAGTGCAAGGTTAAGATCTCCCACTATTATGGTTTTACTCTCTATTTCTTCTTGCAGCTCTCTTAATTTCTCTTTTAAGAATTTAGATGCTACACCACTTGGTGCATATATGTTTAATATAGATAGTGCTTCATTATCCATGCTACCCTTTAGCAAGATATAGTGCCCTTCCTTATCTCTTTTAATTAGATCAATTTTTGCTTTAGCTTGATCTGAGATCAGGATGGCTACCCCTGCTTTTTTGACTTCACCTGAAGCATAGTAGATTTTGCTCCAACCTTTTACCTTTAACCTGCATGTATCTCCCCGCTTCAGGTGTGTTTCCTGTAAACAACATATTGTAGGATTCTGGCTTTTAATCCATTCTGCTAATCGCTTTCTCTTTATGGGGGAGTTTACCCCATTCACATTTATGGTTAGAATGACCAATTCTGTATTACTTGCCATCTTGTTAACCCCGGTTTATGCTTTTCTCCCTTCTTTCCCCTTTCCCCCCTTCCCAGTATTAAGCTTGTGAGCACCACTTGCTTCTCACAGCTCTCCCTTTTTAGTATCCCTTCCCCCGCCTTAGAGTTCCTCCCCCTATCTTACCCCTTTCCCTCCCAGTTTCCGTATTCCCTTCCGCTTAGCTTATTCCTTCCCTTTTCACTTTTCCCTTCTCACTTTTCAATGAGGTGGGAGAAGTTTCACCATAGATTGAATATGTCTTAAGATTTTTCACTTAAAGCCAATTCTGAAGGCAGTAAGATACCCACTATATTCATCCCCCTCTATTCTTTCTCTCAGATATAATAGGTTTCCTATGCCTCTTCATGAGATGTACTACCCCCACTTTACCCTTTTTCTGGTATTATGTCCTTTCCACATCAATTTCTAGAACAAGGTATACATGTATTCTTTATATATCTATATAGTTGAAATATAGTTCCCAAGATTAATCTTTACCTTTTTAGATTTCTCTTGAGTTCTATATTTGTAGATCAAACTTTTTGTTAAGTTCTGGCTTTTTCATCAGAAATAGATGAAATTCGCTTATTTCGTTGAATGTCCATCTTCTTCCCTGGAAAAAGATGCTCATTCTCGCTGGGTAAGTTATTTTTGGTTGCATACCAAGTTCCTTAGCCTTTCGGAATATCATATTCCAGGCCCTTCGATCTTTTAATGTGGATGCTGCCAGATCCTGGGTGATCCTTATTGTGGCTCCTTGATACTTGAATTGGGTTTTTCTAGCCGCTTGCAGTATTTTTTCCTTCGTCTGAGGGTTCTGGCATTTGGCCACTATATTCCTTGGTGTTTTGATTTTAGGATCTCTTTCAGTGGGTGATCGATGAATCCTTTCAATGTTTATTTTTTCCTCTGTTCCTATGACTTCTGGGCAGTTCTCTTTGATAATTTCCTGGAAAATAGTGTCCAGGCTCTTTTTTTCATCATACTTTTCTGGAAGTCCAATGATTCTCAGATTGTCTCTCCTGGATCTGTTTTCCAGGTCTGTTGTCTTCCCCAGAAGGTATTTCACATTCTTTTCCATTGTTTGATTTTTTTGGATTTGCTTGACTGATTCTTCTTGTCTCCTCGAGTCATTCAATTCCAATTGTTCAATTCTGATTTTCAGTGAAGTATTTTCTTCACTCACTTTTTAAAAATCTTTTTCTAATTGTCCCATTGAGTTCTTTTGTTCTGTGGAATTTTTTTCCATTTCGCCAATTTTGTTTTCCAGTTCACCGATCCTATTTTTCAAGGATTTTACTTCTTTATCCACTCTCTCTTTAACTGACTTCTCCAGGCTCTTTTGCCAAGCCTCCCTCTCCTTTTCCCATTTTTCTTCCAGCTCCCTTGTGAGAGCTTTTTAATTACTTCTATGAGGTTCATCTGTGCTGAGGAACAGATGATCTCCTCCTTTGGAGATTCACCTGGGGACTGTTTGTTTTTAGTCTCCTCAGGATTTAGAGTCTGCTCTCTATCTGTATAGAAGCTGTCAAGGGTTAAAGTCCTCTTCAGTTTCTTGCTCATTCTATCTAATAATCAAAGACAAACTAGCAAAGAAAAACAGAAAAAACTGGAGTCTTTCTTTGGGGGAGGGGCTGGGTGTGTTACCGAGCTTCCTCTCCAGACTGTGGGGGGCAGCAGTGAGGCACTAGCCCGACTGTGTGCGCCTGCGCTCTGAGATCCCAGAGCGTGCTGAGTCACTGTGGGGGGGAAGGAGGGGCGGCCAGGTCCCGAGAGACTCCAGCTGTTTGGGGTTGTAGTCTTCACCCCCGGTGTTTTTAGCTTCTCTGCTGGGCTGCTGACTTGCTGCTGGAGCAAAGTATCCAAACCTGTAGCGAAGCTCTCCCCGCAGAGACGGTTGCGATCACTCCCCACCCCCTCTCCAGTCTGCTCCCGTGCTCTCACTGCCGCTGCCCGCCGCCTGCGCCCGATCTAAAACCGTCCCAGCCCTCCAGTAAAGACAGACCTTTCTTGGCGAATCTCAAGGATGGCTTCTCTTGGTAACTATTTGTGGGTTTTTTTTTTTTCAGTCAAGCATTAATTCAGAGGCTTGTAACGAAATGGATAGTGAGAGAAAGCGTGGAGCTTATGCAGCTGTGAGCCTCCTCTCCACCATCTTAACCGGAAGTCCGGTTCCTTTTAATTTTAAATCTCTGCTACAATAATCCTAAAATTTGTGTAAGGATTCTAATCATAAGTCTGATCTCTTTTATCCTCAAAACCCTTTAATTTCTCCCCATTGCCTAGTGAATCAAGTCCATATTTCTTACTCCCATTCACAGTTCTCCATAATCTGATTCTAGCTTGTATTTTCAGTCTTAGTTCTAATACTCAATGCATATTAAGCATTCCCCTGATTGTGCACATCTCATGCTTTCTTGCTTCCCTGTCATCACTCACACTGTTCAGACTAGGCCTAGAGTATCCTGACTCCCCCTTTTTCTGATTTGACATTTTGTTTATTCTTCTCAGTTCAATTCACTTGCCAGTTTCCCTATGAATGTCAATCTGGAAGTGATTTCTCCCTCATCTAGCCTCATATACCATTATAATTATTAAACATAGGTGGCTTATCCAATGAAACAGTTCTGGTATTCAGATGATGTTCTGTTGGTCTGGTGTTTCACATGCATTCTGCAGTCCTTAGACCTTTGTATACTCTGCCCAGGAGCACACAAGATGTGGTAGGGATTATTCCAGCACCAAGGGAATGAAACACAGAGCACCAACATGGGGACAGAAATAGTCCCAGGGGATCTCTGAACTACCCTGAGGTAACCATCTCACATCTCTGTCACCCATATCCAGGGTCATCTAAAGTAGAATCTAAAGTAAATCTAAAGTGGAAAGAATCACAGTCATGGGCCCTAGATTTGTACTGAGCAAGGAACATGTTCTGGAAGCAAACTACCTGTGTAGCTCTGATCTGAGGAAAATAGCTCAGCTCTAGCTTCTAGCCCACAATGAAATCTTGTAGAGAGTAATCAGAGCATAAATCTCAAATCAAAGGAGAACCTAGTATTTAATCACACTGAACCTGCAGAATTGCCAATGGACTAATAGTGACTGAATCTAGAAGCAGTCTATTGAAACTCCCATCAAAAGGCAAATCAACGGAATTAACCTTGGGTAAGGAATTTACAGAGCTTAAACTAGAACAGTGAGCACACTTTGCCCCAGGTCATATCACTTTGGAAAACTTGTAGGCTGCCAAACTGAGCTATGAAGACCAAAGAACAAGACAGAAGCTCATGTCAGGCATTCCCTCTCTTCAGAAGTCTATAAAACTCACCACAAATATAGAATCCAAAGTCAAGATGTAGGCTGGAATAATGAATAAACAAACAAATAAAAAAGAATTTCACAATAATGATCTATTATGGCAACAGAGAAATATAAGATACAAACTCAGGAGAAGAAAATGATTCCAAAATATCTAAAAGTAAAAATTCAAAGAAAAATATATCTTGGACATATGTCCAACAAAAATTCCTAGAACTTAAGGAATGAGTTTTTAAAAAGAACTAAAAATAATTTTAAAAACCAATTGATAGTGGTAGAGGAAAAAATGGGAAAAGAAAGAAGGAAAATAAATATTTAAAAAATTAGTAATTTGGAAAAAAGAAGTTTAAAAAACTTACTTTAAAAATTCCTTAAAAACTTGAAATGGCAAAATGGAAACCAATGATTCCATGAGAAAAAAAATGATAAAACAAAGTCAAAATATTGAAGGGGGAAGAAAAGATGTGAAATGTTTCATAGGAAAAAATGACACTTGGACAATAGCCCAAGAAGAGATAAGAATCATTAAACTATATGGAAGCTATCTATGAACATCAACAACAAAAGAGCCTAATAGCCTTATTTCAAGAAATCATAAAAGTGACTGTGTCACAGTCAACAATACACAAGATTAACAGACATTACTCTAAAGGAGCAGAGAAAGTAGAATTTAATGTTCTAGTGGGAAAAAATAGAGATTTATGATCAAGAATAATTTACCCAGCAAAGCTGACTATAATCCCATGGGAGAAGAAATAGATCTTTTAATGAAAAAGACTTCCAAGAATTTCTAATGAAAACACCAGAGCTCAGTAGAAAATCTGACATACAAACACAAGAGCCAAAGAGCAGCATAAAAAGATAAATAGGAGTGAGCGATCATAAGGAATTAAATAAGAAAAAACTGTTTACAATTATATAAGGGGAGATGATACATGTAACCTTTCAGAACTTTATCATCAGCAGCAGCATAAGGAATTAAATAAGAAAAAACTGTTTACAATTATATATGGGGAGATGATACATGTAACCTTTCAGAACTTTATCAGGGCTCATAGAAGGAATATAATTAGAGGGTTTGATAATTTTTTAAAAAATAAAACACAAAGTATGAGGAAGAAAAATACAATTGAAAGAAGAAAAAGAAAGAATGGAGGAAATTATCTAACATAAATGTGCGACACAAGTACATTTCTATTCAATAAGAAGAAAGCAGCAGAGGGGGAATAGGAGACACTTAAACCTCACTCTCATTTTAAATGATTAAAGGATTGAAGAAAACACATATCACAGTTGGATACAAAAATACATATTAAACATAGAAATAGGAGAGAAAAGAGTGGAGGAAAGAGGGAGGAATAAGGGAAAGATTAGATTAAAGGACAAAAATTAATTAAAAGTATAATATGTATAATACAAAATTAGGTTTATACAATAATTCAATATAATAAATTAATGTAAATATAATTATACTTAAGACAAGATATTTGAAACAAATTAAAATTAGTTGAAAATTAAATAACAGTTCCAGAATGGCAGGTCAAGAATAACTCATAGAAACAATTAATAATTTCTTTGACAACAATGGAACAATACAACAAAATTTGTGGGAGGCAGCAAAAACAATACAGTAATATCTTTGACATCATGGGGATTAAGGACCTGGTGCTCCCATGATCTGTCTGGGATGATCTAAGTAACATAATCTGAATAAAAAGTTTTGGCTCTCCCTTCATACTAGAGAAATAGGATTTTTTCTTTTTCTTTTATAGAGTATTTCTAATAGCTTATTGTAAAATTTGGGTTAATTATTTCGTTATAGGCTCCGTGTTGTCTGCTGACTTTCATGTGTCATCTATGGCTCCCATAAGACTCCTTTTTAGAAGTTAAGTTCCCATTTAATTTTTTTATACTGACCCAAGATATATTGAAAATTTGATTGGGAAAATCACAATATGGAACTGTTAAGGAATTTTTTTTTCTTTTTAAAGACTTTGATCAATAAAAAAGAGAAATAGCGGATCAACAAAATGGGTATGCAATGAAAAAAAAACTTAGAAAATAAATTTAAAACTTTTAGTTAAATACTAAAATAGAAATCCTAATAATTAAAAGTAATAATAACAAAACTGAAAACAAGTAAAATAACAAAAAACAAATAACTGAAAATAAATAAATAAATAATAAAATGAGGGCCTTTTTTAAACCAATAAAGCAATTAGCAAATTTGATTTTAAAAAGAAGAAAACCTAATTACCAGTATAAAAAATGAAAACTTTGAATTCGCAACCAATGAAGAAGAAAGAAAAGCAATTATTAGGAATATTTCACCCAACTTTTTGCCCAGAAAACAGACAATCTAAATGAAATGAATGAACATTTATAAAATATAAATTCACTAGATTAGTAGAAAATGAAATAGAACACCTAAATAAGCCTACCTATAGAAAAAAATTTTAAAGGCTAAAATGAACTAACAAAGAAAAAGATTTAAGACTATATGAATTTACAAGTGGAATTCTATCAAATATTTAAAGAACAATTAATTCTAATACTACATAAGTTGTTTGTTAAAAAAAAATGTATAGAAAGTGTCCCTTCAAATTTCTTTTTTATCATAGCTTTTTGTTTTTCAAAATACATACAAAGATAGTTTCCAAATTTCTTCTATAATATAAATATGGTTTTGATACCTAAACCAGAGAGTAAAAATATAGAAAGAAAATTAAAACAGAATATCCTTAATGAAAAACTATGAAAAAAAATTAATAGGATATTCCTAAGAATATGTATGTGTGCAATATATTTCAAAGGCCATACACTATAACCAATCTGGTTTGTACCTCAGAATGCAGGACTGGTTCAATATCAAGAAAACTATAATTGACCATGTTAGTTATTTATTTTTAAATCACACGACTATTTCAATAGATGAAGGAAAAGCCTTCAACAAGGTACATCATCCATTCCTATTTTTAAAAAATAAGCATGGAATTTTCTTTAAAATAAGTATTATCTATCAACTAAATACTAATTGAAATAATTAACAGCTTCAACAAATTTGTAGAATACAAAATAAACTCACACAGATCATTAACATTTCTGTATATTACCAACAAAATGGAGCAAAACATTCTCTTCACAGTTTACTATTAATTGCTCATGGGTAGATTGAGGCAATATAATAAAATGAAAATACTATTTAAATTAATTTTCTTATCCTGTGCTATACCAATCAAACTACCAAAGGATTACTTTATAGAGCTGGGAGAGAGGGGGAATGACAAAATTCATCTAGAGAAATAAAAGATCAAAAATACTAAGAAAATCAATGGGGGAAAAGAGGAAGGAAAACGACTTAATATAGTATTTCAAACTACACTACAAAGCTATAATTGTCAAAGCAATTTGATAATGGGTAAGAAATATTGAGGTTGATCAGGGAAACAGATTAGATAAACAATATACAGAATCAAATGAATATAGTAACCTAGTATTTGATAAACTATTGGGCCAAGAATTCACTATTCAACAAAAACTTAGAAAAACTTGAAAATTATCTGACCAAAACTAGGTATAGACCAATATCTCATACCAAATGCTTCAAATGAGTGAGTAGTTTAGATATAAAAGGTGACATAATAAATAAAGGATCATGGAAGAAAATACCTGTTATGGATAAGGAAAGATTAAAGGACCAAATAAGACATAAATATTTTCACAAGAGGCAAAATGGATAATTTTGATTACATAAAATTAAGGGTTTTTTTGCACAAACAAAACCAATGAAGTAAAAATTAGAAGTGGGAAATTGGGGGGGACGAATTTGAACAAATTTCTCTTTAAAGATCTCATTTCTAATATTATGCAAATTACTCAATCCCCAAATGTTATATGACCAAAGGACATGCAAGGTAGTTTTTATAGGAGGAAATAGGAAAGTATCTATAGTCACAGGGGAAAATTGTTCTAAATCATTAATAATTAGAGAAGTATAAATCAAAATAACTCTGAAGTACTATTTTATACCCATTAGACTGGCAAAGTTGACAAGAGGGGGAAATGATAAATATTGGAAACAATGTATTAAAATAATACACTATTGGTGGATCTGTGAACTGGTTCAACCATTTTGGAAATCAATTTAGAATATTCCCCAAAAGCTATTCACATTGCAAGCTTTGATGTTATCAACAGGTGTATATCCAAAGATATCTAAAAAAGGAGAAAAGATATATATGTCCAAAAAATATTTATAGTAACTCTTTTTGTGGTGGCAAAGAATTGGAAACTGATATGTCCATCAAGTGGGGAATAGCTGAATAAGTTATGATATATGAATGTGATGGAACACTATTGTGTTATAAGAAATGAAGAAGGGTATAATTTCAGAAAAATATGGGAAGATATGTATGATAACAAGCTGAAGTGAACAGTATCAGGAGAATAATTTGTACAATGACAACAATATCATAAAGAAAAAAGGATTTTGACAGACTTAGGAACACTGATTAATGCAATGATCAATCACAAACCTAAAGATCTCATAATGAAACTTGCTTTGTACTTTCAGATAGAAGGCTGACAGACTCAGGATATAGGCTGAAGAATATTTTTTCCCTCCCTCCCTTCCTTCCTTCCTTCATTCCTTCCTTCCTTCTTTTCTTCCTTCCTCCATTCCTTCTTTCCTTTCTTCCTCTTTCCTTTTCTTTCTTCTTCCCTCCCTCCCTTCTTTCCTGCTCCCATCCCTTCTTTCCTCCCTATCTCCCTCCCACCCTCTTTCTTTCCCTCCCTTCCTTCCTTCCTTCCTCTCTCTCTCCCTTTCCTTTCTTCCTCCCTCCCTTCCTCCTTCCCTTTTTTCCTCCTTCCTTCTCTTCCTCCCTCCCTCTCTTTCTTCCTCCCTTCCTCCTTCCCTCCCTGGCTTCCTTCTTTCCTTTTCTTTCTTCCTCCCTCCTTCCCTCTCTCCTTCCCTTCCTTCCTTCCTTCCTTCCTTTTTTTTCTTTCCCCATAGCTTAACACTGTATCTCTCTCTCTCTCTCTCTCTCTCTCTCTCTTCTCTCTCTCTCTCTCTCTCTCTCTCTCTCTCTCTCTCTCTCTCTCTCTCTCTCTCTCTCTCTCTCTCTCTCTCTCTCTCTCTCTCTCTCTCTCTCTCTCTCTTTCTCTCTCTCTCTCTCTCTCTCTCTCTCTCTCTCTCTCTCTCTCTCCCTTTCTTCCTTTCTTGGACATGGATAATATGAGATTTTGCTTTGTTTGACAATTATATTTACAATGGATATTATTTTTCTTGCTGTCTAAATGGGTAATGGAGGGAGGGGTGGGAGTGAGAATTTGAATTGAAAATAAAATTGGATTTAACACATTTTAAGATATGCTTTGGAATAACTTAGAATTTGCTCTCTGCATAATTTGTACAAATCTCAGGATTTGTGATTTTTGTATGTTTTTTTCCCGTCTTAAAAAAAAGTTTTTAAAGTTTTATATAAAAAAACTGAATGAGAGCCTTAGGAGATCTTTAATTAAGTGGATCATGCTGATGGAATCATCAGACTGTGAGGGGTCCTTGAAGACATGATCTGTCGTGTGCCAATCTTCAGATTCACACACTTTAACACTGTACATAGCAAATGATATGTGCTTAATAAATCTTTATTGACTGAGGGATCAAAAAGCACTAAAATTCTGATTTCAGCAACTTCCTACATTGCATGGACACTGCAAATTGACCCTAGACAAGTCAATTACTCTCTCCAGGACTCAGTTTCTTCATCTGTAAAAGAATGGGTTAGACTTGGTGACCATCAAAGTCCTTGCAAGGACCTTGCAAGCATATATGAGTTAACTCCTCATAGGATTATAGAACTCAGAACTTAAAAATTCTGAATTCTATAATCCTATGAGGAGCTACCTTATATATGCTACTCTCCCAGACTGAAGTAGATAGACTGATGTAGATAGTCTCCATGTTCCTTCCAACTCTAAACTTATGGTCCTATATGATAACAGATCTCTGATATAATCTTGGCAGGTTCTAAGACATTATCATACCAACTCTCATCTATGCTTTCATAGCTATGAGGCATATTTCCTTTGTATATATAATACATATTATAATGCATTATAATAGAAATACTTTCATTGGCTTTCTGTCTATTAAAAAATCACAGTGCTATAGATTAGCATAATTAGAATAGATTGAAGGGAATCTATCCCCTAGGTTTTGTGGAATAGATCAATTACATCCTAGTCTTGCTAAGCAGTATTCCCAGACCCTCTGCTGCTGAGGAAAGCAGCCAAGATAGGATCAAAGACACACAGATGTTACAAGCTGGCCAGATTGTCAAACAAAGTGGTACAACAACACCCTAATGCTCAAATATGTGTATTCATCATCAAATTTTTATTGAACATATAAATGAAAGGCACTCAGCTAGTCACTGTACAAGGACCCTCTAAATAACTATAATTCTATCTTGGTCCAGATAGAGCCTGTATTCTAGTGAAAACAATTGCAATAATAAAAAATTCACTGGTCTACAAATCAGAGAACCTGCACTCCTATCCTGGCCCAAACACTATTAAGGAGTATAATGCCAGACAGGAAAGTGGGGATAACAATCTTGCTTCTGCCATACTCAGCTGTTATGAGTAAAACTCACTTGAGTTGGAGATTGGTAACCTGAGGAAAGAGTTTTGTAAAGCCACAAAGATGTAGAAATGTGAATTTCTGTAATATAACAATAATATCATTGTTATGGAGAATTCCCAATCCATCAAGGCAGAAAAACAAAAGCCTTATTATTCATAGTCTTGGAAAGCTGCCAGTTTGGATCATAGCTCCAGACCAAAAAAGATAGGCATACTTAGAAATGACCAGCTGTCCTAAAAAGTCAATAAATGCTAATGACACAAATATAAATCTCACTTGTTCAGTACTTTGTCATATTCTACTCTTTGTGACTTGATTTGGGTTTTTTTCTTGACACATACTAGAATAATTTACCATTTCCTTCTCCAGATCATTTCACGGATGAGAAACTGAGACAAACAGGGTTGAGTGACTCACCCAGGGTCACACAGGCTAATAAATCTCTGAAGCCAAATTTGAACTTAGGAAGATGAGTCTTCCTGATTTCAGGTCTGGCACTCTATTCACTGTACCATCTAGCTGCCTATAGAAATCTCAGATATCTCCTAATTTACACATTCATCTATATAATTAACCCTGTGATATGGAGTTAAATTAAGAAACAGTCCCCTCCCCCACCCAATTCAAAAAATCCATGTAAAGGTTTTGATTTTTTTTTTCTTTTATAAGGTTTTTATAGCAACTTATTGTAAATTTCGGGTTAAGTATTTGGTCATAGGTTCTGTGTTATCTACTAGCTTCCACAATCCCTCCCCCAAAAAAGTCCCATTTAACTTCTTATGCCAATTTGCAATATATTGAAAACATGACAGGGAAAGTTGTGATGTGAAAGAGATAATAACTATGTTCATTTTGAATTTGTTCGACTTCTCTATTATGCCCCCAGTAACTCATTGGAAAATCTCATCTTACAAAATCCAATCATTTTTGCTCCTCACACTTCATTAGTTCCCTCTGCCCCTCTTATTGGAAATGGAGCCCTAATCTTCTCAATTCCCATTTAAAGGGAGGAGAACACAGAGACATCTCAGAAATCTCCCCATGCCTCATTTGACTGTACTTCTCTTGGACTTCTTTGCCTTCTCTCATGATACTTGTATTGGATTTTTTTGACTTTCATTTCCCTAACTCAGGTCCCTCTTGCTTTTCTGTATTTCTTTTTCTTATTTGTATCATCAGCACTTAGCACAATACCTGGCACATAGTAGGTGCTTAGTAAATGTTTATTGAGTGACTGATTGACATTAATTCAGAGACAGAACTAAGAGAGGCAAGGTACATACCAAGAGCATAATATGAGGGTGAGGGGAAGTGGATGGTAAAATATGGTTTTTAATGTAAACTTTTATAAATATATGTGTATATACATATATATGCATTTATTAGTCCCTGTTTTTATTTTTTCTGTAAAGTACAACTTGCTACTTTTTAAATATATAATAGTTATCTTGTAAGATATCTATTTTTAATGCCAGGAAATTCCACTCCCTATGGCCATGTATTTTGTGATATCAAGTCATATTTGTCACAGTGCCACAAATTCTCCTGATGAGCACAATGATATGCAGGAACAAATTTATCAAATGGGGAATCCCCCTTCTCAAATTTTTCAAACTTGGCTAATCCAATCCAAGAAGCATCTATTAAATGCCTGCTGTGGGCAAAACACTGAAAATACAAAGACAGAATGAAAAAATATTATCTATCTCCAAAGAGCTTCCATTATAATGGGCAAAATGGCACAACAAATGAGTTATCCTGGGTCTGTAGAGTACTGATATTAGTATGAAATTGAAAGGCTTGGTTCTTGGAGTAGAGAAAAGGGAAGAACTCCTCCCTTGGGGGAGGAGTAGGAAGAACAGATTCTGGGGATGAGGTAATGAGTGGAACAGTCTGGTTAAAGTGTCCTGAGGAAAAGATGAGGCTGAAAGGGTACAAATTATCCATTGTCTAGAAAGAAATTAAACTATCATTATTGGCTGCTTTCCTAACCCTCTTGGCCAAAATATTAGTTTCTTAGATCTTTTTTTTTGGGGGGGGGAGTCATAAATCATTTGGATTTATTGTCTATCTTTTTCTTTTGTTAAGCTATTTCTCCCCCACTCCCTCCAATAAATGGAAAAACTTCCATTGACAACTTCCTCCTAATGTCTTATTTCAACATCAAAGCAATTCTAGGCTCCCATAGGCTATACTAGTTGCACATAAGTTCTGATAGGATCTACCAAGTTGGGAAGGCTTCAGTTATAGACTCAGTGACAGACACTGCCATCTTAGGACCAGCTTAGTTAAAGCCAGAGAGAATGTTTTTTGTATATATAAGCATATATATATATATATATATATATGTAAACATGTGCCAGAACATGTGTACATATAAATATACAAATATGTTAAATATAGAAATATATAGCTATGAGGCATATTTCCTTTGTATATATAATATATATTATAATGCATTAATATGTATATATTTATATATACACATACATTGCACACATGTATATAACATACATGTATATACATATATATCAGGCATGCTTTGCATTGTATATACACATGTGCATTGTATTGTGTGCCTATATAAATTGGCATACATGTATATCTTATGGCATTGGGTTATACATACATGTATTACACATTCCTACATGTGTGTGTTTATTCACAGCACACAGCGATTCAAAACTATCTCCTGCACTGTGGGAATGGACACAATCCACATCAGTGAAGGGAGAATCCATTAACAAAATTATGCAACTTTTAAAGTACTGAAGTACTGATCTATAGGGACAATAGATTGGGAGCCAGCATGACATGGGGAAAGAGAAATAGGTCTTGAGTCAAATTCCATATTTTCCATTTACTACTTATATGATATAGGCAAGTCATATAATTTCTCTGGAATTCATTTTCCTCATCTGAAAAATGAATGGGATGCATTTGATGGTGCCTGAGTTCCCTTCTCATGTTAAATGTGTGATCCTATGAAAATGGAATGAACTGCCTGATAAAGTGGTAGATTGTCTCTGGAGGTCTTCAAACTCAACCTGGAAAACCAGTCAGTAAGATGTTATAAAGGTAATTCTTGACCATGTGTGAGTTTGAAAATACTTTAAAGGGCTTTTTAAGCTCTAACAATCTATGATTCCATTTCACTAAGGATGAGTTACTTCCCTTGTAACCCTATAGATGGCCATATTTGTGTGTCCAGCCTCTTTCCCAAATGGCCACTTCCTCATTTGCACACAGATAGGCAAATTCTGCATTAGATTGAGACAATTTTTTGAACTTGATTAGCAGAAATTGATTTGGTGTTTGAAAACCGACTGGGGCTTTATTAAATGCTGGAGGAAGGAAGATTCTGGCAAGGACCAGCTCAGATCTTCACTGAGAAAGCTTCTAGATTGTGGTTGAATTCAATTGTACTTTAGCACATTAATTTAGTGTGATAAATTAGTACCACTTAGTATTTCTTCCTAGGAAGGCTAACACTAAGTTATATGAGACACAACCAAATCAGCAGCTTTATTTTTTAGTGATTCTCTTTATTTTGGAATTCTCTTTTTTGGAAAAACCATGAGTTCAATTTTACCTTTTGGGAGCAACAGCATGATTCCTTTTACCTTCTGGAATTTTAACCTATCCAAGAGGAGAATGAGTCTCCACCTGTAGAAAGCCCACCTTGTAATTGGCATAGAATAAATGAGACTCTGCACTAAGACAACAATATTCCTCCTAGAGGTCCTTATTCTTTTTCTTATTTTCCTTATTCTTTTTCTTGGGTTCCTACTTGATCTATACCACTGAGGGGTACATCTATCCCCACATCCCAGCTTTATAAAACCTCTCTCCTGATCTGACATTTCTCCATCCTCATAGAAGATCATGGGCCAGATTCTCTTCTCCCAACGTCACTGTCCCCATGGTTGAATTGTCCTCCATATTCACCACCATCATCACCAAAACACCTATGGTTTCCCCAGGTAAAATACTTCCTAGTTATCAGAGTCCCAGTTTAACTTTGAGCTTAAAGAAGAGAAATACAAGATTAAATTTCCTTGCCTCCTTGGAAAAACAGTGAGCCCTTCAAATTCTAGCCTTTCCCAACAAAATTTTACTCCTTTATGAGACTGTGAGTCTTAAATGTACAAAGGTACTATTGTAGGACTTAATAATAACTAACTTTTACATAGCACTTTGAGGTTTACAAAGCACTTTATAAATATTGTCTCATACAGATCCAACCATTTTGGAAAGCAATTTGGAACTATGCTCAAAAAGTTATCAAACTGTGCATACCCTTTGGCCCAGCAGTGTTTCTATTGGGCTTATATCCCAAAGAGATACTAGAGGAGGGGAAGGGACTGACCACATGTACAAAATTGTTTGTGGCAGCCCTTTTTATAGTGGCTAGAAACTGGAAACTGAGAGGATGCCCATCAGTTGGAGAATGGCTGAATAAATTATGGTATATGAATGTTATGGAATATTATTGTTCTGTAAGAAACAACCAACGGGATGATTTCAGAGAGGCCTGGAGAGACTTATATGAACTGATGCTAAGGAAAATGAGCAGAACCAGGGGATCATTATACATGGCAGCAAGAATATTATACAATGATTAAGTCTGATGGACGTGGCTCTCTTCAACAATGAGATGATTCAAACTAGTTCCAATTATTCAGTAATGAAGAGAGCCATTTACATCCAGAAACCTACTCTACCAATAACTTGCCATGTGACTCTGGGTATGTCACTTCCCTTCAGGAGCAGTTGTATCATTGGACTATGTGATTCAGAGCCAATGGGAGCTTAGATTTAAAGCTAAAGATTTAAAGATTGGACCTTAGAGGTCATCAAAATCAGCCCCTTCATTTTACAAATGAGAGAACTGAGGGAGTTGATGTAGTTTAGGTCTGAATCCAGGTTAGATCTTTTTTTTTTTTTTTAATAATTTTTTATTGATAGAACGCATGCCAGGGTAATTTTTACAGCATTATCCCTTGCATTCATTTCTGTTCCGATTTTACCCCTCCCTCCCTCCACCCCTTCCCCGAGATGGCAAGAGTCCTTTACATGTTGAATGGGTTGCAGTATATCCTAGATACAATATATGTGTGCAGAACCAAACAGTTTTCTTGTTGCACAGGGAGAATTGGATTCAGAAGGTATAAATAACCCGGGAGGAAAAACATAAATGCAAGCAGTTTATATTCATTTCCAGTGTTCTTTCTCTGGGTGTAGCTGCTTCTGTCCATCTTTGATCAATTAAGGCTCTCTTTATCGAAGAGGTCCACTTCCATCAGAATACATCCTCAAACAGTATCATTGTTGAGGTATATAATGATCTCCTGGTTCTGCTCATTTCACTCAGCATCAGTTCATGTAAGTCTCGCCAGTCCTCTCTGTATTCATCCTGCTGGTCGTTCCTTACAGAACAATAATATTCCATAATGTTCATATACCACAATTTACTCAATCATTCTCCAATTGATGGACATCCTTTCATTTTCCAGCTTCTAGCCACTACAAACAGGGCTGTCACAAACATTTTGGCACATACAGGTCCCTTTCCTTTCTTTAGTATCTCTTTGGGGTATAAGCAGGGTAGATCTTTATCCCATCATCCCTTGCTGCCTCCTATAATTCTAAAATTCTACCAAAGCCTCTTCTATCCAAGTAGAAGATGGGCTGGGTTATGATCTTGGTCCTAGTTTAGATTTGCATCACACAGGCTTTAAGGGAAATGTCAAAGAAAGAATGGAAATGAGCAATTTCTAGGACTTGAAAAATTGGGAGGGGGGGAAGAAGAGAAAAGAAGGAGGGAAAAGAACAGAAAGAATCATGAGAATTCCAAATAATTTTTCTTTGTTTTAAAAAGCTCCTTCAGAAGTTAGCAAATGAGAGCAGACTCGGGTTTTTCATCTTCAAAGAAAAAGATTGAGTCAAAGATCACAGTGAGTCTAATTTCAATCACTCCCAGGGCCAAGCCTGAGGTTTGCTAAGAAGCTTTTCCTCTTTCTTCTGGCTATTGCTGATTTCAAAGTGAGAACACAGAATTCAAAATGTAAAGAAAAGAGACTGGCCAAACATGCAACATTTCAGCAGCCTGTGAGGACAACACTGAGATACCCTCAGCTGGACTCCTCAGAGAGCCAGGAAGTGGAGACAGATGGACAGTTGGTAGAATCTAGAAGCCTAGCCTGCTTCTTAAACTTCTTCCTCTTTTTTTCCCCTTTGCCCCAGGACAGACATCTGTTGGAACAAGCTGCTTCCTTTCCGTGCAAATTGTGAGAAAAGAGACGTTTAAACTGAGTGAATCCCTTTTCCAAGAGCAGACGTGATGCTGAAAAGTTTAAAGGAAACCTGAATTTGCCATATTGTGCTACTATGGATGGACTCCACTGTATATACCAGCAAGAGCCAAGTAAAGTTAGGCAATTTTTCTTTTGAAAGTCAGTTAATAACACTCCTGTCAGATTGGCTAAGATGACAGGAAAAAACAATGATGAATGTTGGAGGGGATGCGGGAAAACGGGGACATTGATGCATTGTTGGTGGAGTTGTGAACGAATCCAGCCATTCTGGAGAGCGATCTGGAATTATGCCCAAAAAGTTATCAAACTGTGCATACCCTTTGATCCAACAGTGTTTCTATTGGGCTTATACCCCAAAGAGATACTAAAAAAGGGAAGGGGACCTGTATGTGCCAAAATGTTTGTAGCAGCCCTGTTTGTAGTGGCTAGAAACTGGAAAATGAATGGATGCCCATCAATTGGAGAATGGCTGGGTAAATTGTGGTATATGAATGTTATGGAATATTATTGCTCTGTAAGGAATGACCAGCAGGATGAATACAGAGAGGCTTGGAGAGACCTACATGGACTGATGCTAAGTGAGATGAGCAGAACCAGGAGATCATTATACACTTCGACAACGATATTGTATGAGGATGTATTCTGATGGAAGTGGATTTCTCTGACAAAGAGACTTAACTGAGTTTTATTGGAGAAATGATGGACAGAAACAGCTACACCCAAAGAAGGAATACTGGGAAATGAATGTGAACTATTTGCATTTTTGATTTTCTTCCCGAGTTATTTTTACCTTCTGAATCCAATTTTCCCTGTGCAACAAGAGAACTGTTTGGTTCTGCAAATATGTATTGTATCTAGGATATACTGCAACATGTTTAACATATATAGGACTGCTTGCCATCCTGGGGGGGGGGAGGAGGGAGGGAGGGGGAAAAAACGAAACATGGGTGATTGCAAGGGATAATGTCGTGTAGAAATTATCCTGGCATGGATTCTGTCAATGCGAAGTTATTATTAAATAAAATAAAATTTATTATAAAAAAAAAAAAAAAAAAAAAAAAAAAAAAAAAAAAAGAAAGTCAGTTAATAGATTGTCAGCCAGTCAGTCAACAAGCACTTTTTCTCTTCCTTCCTTCCTTCCTTCCTTCCCTCCCTCCCTCCCTCCCTCCCTCCTTCCCTCCCTCCTTTCTTTCTTTCTTTCTTTCTTTCTTTCTTTCTTTCTTTTTTTCTTTCTTTCTTTCTTTCTTTCTTTCTTTCTTTCTTTCTTTCTTTCTTTCTTTTTCTTTCTTTCTCAATTGGAATTAAGTGGCTTGCCTAGAGTCACACAGCTATCTGAGGCCACATTTGAATTTAGATCTTCCTAACTATAGGGTGAATGCTCCATCCATTGTGCCATCTAGCTGTACAAACAAGCATTTATTAAGTGCTGATTAGGTATCATACACTTTCCTAAGTGCTGGGGATATAGAGAGAAGCAAGAAAACAACCCTAGTCCTCAAAGGCCCATAGTTTAATGAGGGAGACAATACAAACACAACTATGTACAAACAAGCTACTCTTGTTTTTATTCAGTCATTTTGGTCTTGTCTAACTCTGCATGACACCATTTAAAGTTTTCTTGG
Source organism: Antechinus flavipes (assembly GCF_016432865.1). Lineage (NCBI taxonomy): Eukaryota > Metazoa > Chordata > Mammalia > Dasyuromorphia > Dasyuridae > Antechinus > Antechinus flavipes. Next base: position 237,600,730 of record NC_067399.1, on the reverse strand, counting down.
CATAGATAACTAAATTGTTTTGCTATTTCCTTCTCTAGCTCATTTTACAGATGAGGAAACTAAGGCAAACAGGGTTAACTGCCTCATTCAGAATCACAGAGCTAGGAAGTGTCTGAGATCAAATTTGAACTCAGGAAGAGGAATCTTCCTGACTCCAGGCTCAGAATTCCACTGCACCCTTCTAGGTGCCCCAAACAAGCTATATACAGGATAAGTTGGAAATTATCACAGAGAGAAGGCACTAGCATTGAGAGGATTTGGGAAAGGCTTCTTATAGAAGGTGGGATGTTAGCTGAGACTTAAATGAAGCCAAGGAAACAGAAGGCAGAGATAAGAAGGGAGGGCATTCTAAGCATGGGGGACAGCCAGAGAAAATGCCCAGAGTTGGGTGCCAGAGTGCCATGTGGCAGGAACAGTAAGGAGGTTAGTGTTCCTGGATTGCTGCATATCGTAGAAGGGAGTGAGGCGTAAGAAGACTGGAGATTACAGAATAAAAACAGAATCACAGAGCTTTAGAGTGGAAGGGGCTTCTTAAGTCACCTATTCCAATGCACCTGTCCTGCTCAAGATTTGTCTCTACAACATACCTGGACAGCATTCATCTTTGCGAGACGGGAATCACTACCTTCCAAGGGAATCCCATCCCACTTAGAGTTAAGAAGTTTTTCCTGACATCAAAGCTAAATTGCCTCTTTCCCACTTCCACCCACTGCCCCTACATCCCAGCTCTGGGGCCAAGCAGAGCAGTCTAATCCCTTTTCCACACTCCAGACTTTAGTCAGCATGGTTTTTTCTCCTACAAGCTGCTTATTTCTAGCTCCTTGAGGCAGCTAGGTGATTCGCCTAATAAAATGCTGAATCTGGAGTCAGCAAGACTCAATTCAAATGTGACCTCACTTACTAGCTATGAAACACTGGGCAAGGCACTTTGACATATTCTCTTCTTAAAACTCATCATGGCACTCTTAGTGCCAAGAAAAATTATGCAATTTTTCTTCCGGCTGCTCTCTTCTTCCTCCTTCCATGCCTTCTTTAGGGGACTCCTTCTTTACCATCCATGAGTGGTCCATGCTAGAATTTTGGAACAGTTGCTATCTGCCTCTGTTTTCTCTACTGTAAAATAAGGATAACAGTAGCACCTGCTTTTCACAGGTTGTTGAGAAGATCAGATGAGATAATTTTTGTAATGTACACAGTATAATGCTGAGTCTGACTCTTTGTGACTCGAGTTTTTCTTGGTAAAGATACTGACTTAGGTGATTTACTATTTCCTTCTCCAGTTCATTTTTATAGATGAAGAAACTGAAGCAAACAAGGTTAAGGGACTTGCCCAAGATCATGTAGCTAGTAAGTATCCAATTTGAGTCCTTCTGACTCCAGGCCCAGTACTCTATCCACTTCACCACCTAGTTGCCCCACTGTAAACAATGATTAAACATCCACTATGTGCCAGACACTGTACTAAATTGGGAATACAAAAAAAAATTACCTAAGCCTCACTGTTTGGATCCTAACTGACTTAGATGTAAATAGCAGTCATTTCTGCTTTAGCTAGAAACCCCTTCCCTTCTCAGATTTATTTATTTGGATTTTGTTTTAGGTGAAGGAGATTTTTTGCCTCAATTGCTACTCATTCTTAATCAATGAATGTATGAGGCCTTAGTCAAACTGAGCCCTATTGAAGATCTTAGCTTAAAAAGACTAAGGTCTTCCATTTCATCTGGGGCCATTTCCAGTCATCCTGATCTATATATGGCCACTGGACCCAAATGGTTCTGCAGGAGAAAATGAAGCAGGTGACTTTTCACAGTCCTTCCTCACTGAAATCCAGGATTGGATTGGACTAGGATTGGATTGGACAAATCCAGGATTGGATTGGACTAATGAAAGAAGATGCTATTCCCCTTCAGAAAAACAGATGACAGATGAAAATAAGTATAGTATGATCTTACATATATGTGTATGTTTAGATGTGTGTGTGTGTGTATGTGTGTCTGTGTGTGTATCCATACTTAATTATAGCCTTCTTTAAGGTGGAAAGTGGAAAAAGAAGTGGGGGAAAATAAAGTAAAAATTATACAACAAATAACAGAAGAAAACCAAGAAGAAAACACAGAAAAGCTGGACAACTATGAAAATCTTGTAGGTATTCATTATATAGATTTTCTTGACACATAAATTCTTATTAAATCCTCTCATTCTGCTGTGTCTAAGACAATTTTTTTCTAATTTTGTATTTAAGTGAAATTAATTTACTCAAAACAATCCCAAAAGAAAAAAAAAGACCTAAGACATTCTCTGCCCTTGAGAAAGACTGGAATAATAAATCATTAAGAGGAGATAGCATGGTAAGTAGAAGGTAAAGTAGTATAGGAGACAGAGCACTGAATTTGGAATCAAAAGAATCTGATTACTGTGAATAGACTGCCAGCTTAGAGTCAGGAGGAATCTAGAGTTCAAATCTAAACTCAAACACTTAACACTTCCTAGCTATGTGATCCCGGGGCAAGCCATTTAACTCCAACTGACTCACCAAAAAAAGAGAGAGAAGAAAGAAAGAAAGAGAGAGCGAGAGCGAGAGCGAGAGCGAGAGAGAGAGAGAGAGAGAGAGAGAGAGAGAAAATCTGATTGCAAATCTTGGTTCTGCTACAGTAAAAAATTGGAGCCTTAAACAACTTACTTAATTTCTGAAGGACTCAAAAGTAAAAAGTCCAGGTGGGAATAAAAATAAATTAGCTCCAAAGCCAGGGGACCTGGATTCAAATTCTATCTCTGAAATGTATTATCTGTGAAGCTTTTGATAAACCCTTTCACTTTTCAGGCTTCAGTTTCCTCACCCTTAAAATATCAGATGGTCCCTGACACCTCTTTCTAGCTCTAAATCTGTGGTCCTCTGATTTCTAAGTTACTTTACAACCCTGTGGTCTTATTGTTGAAGGGAGGAAAGGTTATTGAAGAATAGGCAAGGTTGGATAGGGAAGGGATGGCCTAGGATAAAAGAAAATTTCTAAGTGATAATGGCATGTTACATGAGTGTTGTACTTAACCATTTCATCACCCTGATTTTACCTACTTCAAAATAACTGTATCTGATGGGTAATACAGATATTACCCCATTTCATAGATATTTCACATAGCCCAGAGGTCATATGCCAATTAATGATAAAACTAATGCTAGAACCCAAGGCTTTTTTCCCAGGCTCTATATAATAATGTACACTCTATACTAATTGTTAGGCTGAGAATGTGGAAAGACCTTTTTAAGAACCCAAAGCTAGCTAAAAAAATAGTCAATGAGTAAATCCTTCTGGACAACTTGATGGTATAACTGATAAAGAACTGGGCTTGTAATCAGGAAAATCTGAGTTCAAATTTGGCCTCAGACATTTACTAACTATATGCCCTAGGCAAGTCACTTAATCTCATTATGCTTCAGTTTCCTCATCTGAAAAATGAACTAGAGAAGGAAATGGCAAACTACTCCAGTGATTTTGCCAAGAAAATCCCATAGACAAGTCCATGGGGTCAGGAAGAATGGATAAGATTGAATGACCAAATAACAACAAACCCTCCTGAGTGACATACAAATCAACTCTCATTACTATTAAATTATTAACAATAACTATGAAACTTCAAGGAAGCAAAGAAAAATGGACAGTTCTGAATACAATGTGTTTTATTATCATATGTGCTTTCTTGAAATGGAAATTTATTGTTATATATTTTGAAACCTCTTATATGTTCTGCTACACATGACAACGGTTGGTTTTTATTTTTTTTTCTATTGCTTCTATTTCCTATTTAATTTTTAAATTTAAAAAATAAAAAATAAATTCAGATCTGGAGAAAAACAGTAACTTTGCTTTTAAATTTAAAGAAGTTGCTTTCACATTTTTTCTCATATGATCTGTATAACAAGCCCTTATTTTAACATTAGTCTCTTGAGCATAGAAGATCCTCCATGAATGAATCAATTAAAAATTGTCCTACTTATGAGGTAAGTAGAAAAGAAATGACTCTCCTCATTTTTAATTTAGAAAACAGGTCCAGAAAGTTAAGCATCTTCCTTAGAAAAGATTCAGATGAAGAACCTAGGTATCCTGACTCCTTATTCCAGTGTCCTTTCCACATCTAGACATCTTTGGAATCAGAATTTATAGCATGGCTTTTTAGTCTGCTGTCCACAGATTGTGGTAAGATTTTAAGGGGTTTATGAATTTATATGAAGAAAAAACTACTTGATTATTTCAATATAAAACTTATTTCCTTGGTAATCTTCTGTTTTTTATTTTATTCTTTTAAGAACATTATTCTGAGGAAGAGTCCATTGCCTTCATCAAACTGTCAAAGGGGTCCATGGCACAAAAAAAGCCAAGTGCCCCTAAATTCATCAAGTCCAAATTCCCTCACTGTGCAGGTTATGAAAATGAGGCTGAAGAGAAAAAGGAACTTTTCTCCTTTCTGTGAGTGTATGAGTAATGGAGGAGAGAGAGGGATCCCACTTCCTAATAACCTTTGGTCACATGTATTGAAGTGTTGTCAAAACAATCCTATATATATGAGAACCATGAGCCTAAGATCCCACACTTCCTAAGTATGCTTAGGGTACTGGCAGCATATCTGTCTGCTTGGAAGGAGATGAGTTAGCCCATCTATCCGGGTATGACATTTCATCTCCAATTATATTTAATTAGAACTGGAAGGCTATTCTTGTAGACTGGTAATAGATGAGTCTGCTGATAGACCCCCCAAACTTTATTAAAGCCAAAATACAGAGACAGCTTTGATAATTATCAGGAGAGGCTGGCTGCCTTGATGGATAATCTGCCATAGCTTCTTACTCTGGACTCCATTCTGTCAGCTCTCACATTGGTCCTTTTTGGGTTTTTTGGTAAACAAATACCTCAAAGACTGCACAACTGAGGTGGGGGCGGGGGGTCTCAGCCCCTTTCTTGTGCAGCCTGCAGCCTGCCTGGCAATTACACAGCTGCAGAGATTAGAAAGAGCCTTAAAAAAAAATTACACATATACATTTAATAACCCCTCTGCTTTTCTACTGACATGCGTGCCAATTGTTATTTAAAAAGCTGGGTTTCCATGGGGCTGAATTCTCTCAGTGGGGAGGGAAGGGGAAATAGCAAAGCTGTAAGCACAGTGATTAAACTTAGGGAATTAACCAGAGAAGAACATGTCGGGGCTGTTCCCCATCAAAAGCGGTGGCTGATGCCTAGAATTCTTTTTCCTCTCCAAGAAATCTAATTTACCAAAAGGCAGGACAGCAGGGGAGCCATGGAGCTTGAAAATGTCCTGGTGGTACTTTATAACTGCTTTGTACATACTGTTAATTAATGTTCTGGATTTGCATCTTATATGAACTCAACTTGATTATCCCAGCGTTGCTGAGTAACCTCCTTAGCTCAAAATATGAGCACCATATCTAGCATTCTCATAATACTTTAATATGACCAATCAATAAGTGTTTTGTTAAGCCTTAAAGAACAACAGAAGTGTTAGCTATTATTACTGTGATTATTATCATTATTAAGCAACTACTAGGTGCTTCCATTGTGCCTCCAAGTGCTAGAGATCCAAGTTCAAAAGTGAAATTCTCCCTACCCTAAAGAATTTTGTATCTTATTAGGAAAGACAACATGTATGTATGTAAGTTCCTAGAAATTATATTTGATAGAGAGTGAGAGAGATCAAGACAGAGACAGAGGAAGGGAGGGAGAGGGAAATGGGAGAGGGAGAAAAAGAAAGAGAGGAGAAAAAGAGAGAGACAGAGAGAGACAGAGAGAGAGAGAGAGAGAGAGAGAGAGAGAGAGAGAGAGAGAGAGAGAGAGAGAGAGAGGAGATTATTACTATGGAAATGACAGAGACTAAGAACCATCTTGTATTTTATCCATTTCATTACTCACCCTAACCAAAAACTGAATTATTTAATAGTTACCTGCCTGGTAAAGAACTTTTCCTTACTTAGACTAGGCAGGTCCTTGGACACATGCACATTCTATCATCATGCTATATTCAAAGACTTTTTAACTTGGTAAAATCTACCAGAGCCTGTAGCCTAATGACATAGACCTTAATGAACTCAGGAAATAACTTCTTCATACTGTCACGTGACTTTAGAGCATTATGTGTAAGAGTATGCCCTCTTTAAACAGCAACTAGGTGACACAATGAATAGAGCACTGTTATTTGAGTTCAAATCTGACCCCAGATTCTTATTAATTATATTACCCCGGTGAAGTCTGCCTGCCTCATTTTCCTCAACTGTAAAGTGTGGATAATAGTAACACTTACCACCTAGGATTGTTATGAGGATCAGATGAGATATTTATAAAGAATTTAATAGAATTCTTGGCATATAGAGGATGTTTAATAAATGAGTAAATACATTGTACTTTTACTTAGTGCCCATACTTCTTCCCCTCCCCCCAACTCACTTTTGTACTTATGAGTATACTTCAAGATTGGGGTAGGGAGGGAAATGTTTTGTAACTACTATTTCTGCTAGATAATTTGAGCAAAGATCTTTGTTAAAGAACTTAATCTAATGGCTGACTTTTAAGAGAAAGCACACCAATTGGGGCTCAAGAGAAAGCAAAAATTAGGAAAATAGACACCCAAAGGATTTACTCTAGAACTCTGAAAGTAGCAGCTGCTACTTAGGGGGAATCCAATCTACCAGTCTCAGTACTGGTTGGAAAAGTGATGTGCATATATAAAAGAATAACTACTCACACTTTCCTATTTATAAAGTGCTTCCCTCACAACAACCTTATGAGGTCAGTAGTCCTGCTATTAATAACTCCACATGGCTCAGAAATGTGAAGGAAAATACCCAAGATCATTCAATAAGGATGCTGCCGAGCTAGGTCAAAAAAATACAAGGCCTGGATTTTTAAGAACTAACTCAAAATCTACACATTTAGATGCATCCCCTTGTTTATAATTAGTTAGTTCCCTGTAACCCAACTTAAGACTTCTTTGCTTAGAATTATTCAAAGAAACAGCCATAGAAAACATGGAAAGACTTGGACTTATGAAGGAAGATGCTATTCGCCTTCAAAGAAACAGAGGATAAACAAGCATAATGTGGTCTTACATAGATGTATATGAATGTATATGTGTTTATATGTATATGATTATAAATACCTATGTAAATATATGTATATATGCACATATATACATATATACTTAATTATAGCCTTCCAGGGGAGAAAAGGGGAAAAAAAGAATAAAGTAAAAGCACATAGCAGAGAACAAAAGAAAACCTACAAAGAGGCAAAGATGGACATCTTTGAACACAATATATAGCATTTATTATATAGGCTTTCTTAAATGGCAATTTATTGTTTCATATTTTGAATCCTCTCATGTTCTGCTGTGCACATAGAATTTTTTTCTATCTTGCACTTAAATTTCTAATTAATTAAAAGGGAAGACAAAGACTTTATGAAAGCACCAATAGCACAAGTAGCTACTATGACACAAATGTTCAGAGCTTACTTATATTTGCAGATTACAGAGTCTCATTTTTCCACAATAAAGATGGCAAATTCAAAACTGGATAAGATGCTTCCAATGTTAATGTTCTTTTATGGGCAAATCCTCCTGTACTGTTTTCTTCCTTTCCCTTTCTTAAAATTCAGAGCATTTGGGTGTGCTGTAGGACCATCAAAATTCCACAGTAGATCCCTACCTCACACCTTATTCTCACCCACACACTGTTCTCATTCTATTCAAGCTTTTATTCCAACTATTTCTTCAATCTACAACAACTCTCCTTGCTTCCATCTCCCACGTAGCAATGAGACATGAATGGACTTAAAGGTGTAATACTATTGGCAAAATATAATTATTATTGAGAGGTAGTATGGAGCATTTCATAGAGAGCTAAACTCTAAGTCAAAAAGAATTGGATTCAAATCCCATCTCTGACACATATGGTCATGGAAAATGAGATCTAGAGCCTTGCAAGCAATAGATAGGAGATTTTAATCCAGGCCTTTGACGATAGTCATTGCTGTTTCTGCTCTACTCTTCTGCTGGCTCCTACCAAACCACTGTACTTCTTCCAAGTAAATTTTGAAGACTCCAAGTAACAGATTAATTGTAGATCTGCATATATAGAGGGAATGACCACATTGGAACTTTGTCACACCAATTAAATCACAGGTCTGGACCAAAATAGAAATTCCTATCATTTTCACAATCCATCTGTCAAAGTCCTACTCAAATTTTGCCTTCTTCATGAAGCCTTTTTAGAATTATCTTTCTACATTATCTTTCATTGCTTACACCTAGATACAAAAAACCTTTAGAACTAGAAGCTTTAGGAATCTTTTAATCTAATTTCATTTTACATAAACCAGGAAAGAAGTGTCTTGTTTGGCTTGAACTTGGATCTCCTGGGATATCTCTACTGCAGCCCACCACCACCAAACTTTTCTCATAGATACTCTGAGTTACACCTTTTGGCATTTCATTATATTCAGTCATTAAGGGAAAAGACATGCACGTTAATCTTGTCTCTCTAAAGAGGCAAGAGAGACCAAACTAGATAACATTTGTAAGACAGTAATTAATGGTAGCACTCCAGAAGCTGAAGCTTAAATACTTTGGCCACTTAATGAGAAGACAGAACTCATTTCAAAAGACCTTGATGCTGGGAAAGATTGGAGGAGAAAGGAGAAGGGGGCAGAAGAGAATAAGATGGAAAGACAGTGTCATGGAAGCAACAAACATGAGTTTGGAAAATAGTAGAAGACAGAAGGGCCTGATGTCCATAGGGTCACAATGAGTAGGATGCAACTGAATGATGAAATAAAAACTCTTAAAGCAATAAGAGTCTCTCTTATAGAATGAAGCCTTTGATTTGTTCTGTATTGTAAGAGAACTATAAAGGAAGGACTTCTAGATCTGAATTTGAGTCCTAGCTTGGTCTTAGCTATATGATCTTTAATAAGTCATTTCCCTTCAGCAGACTTCCTTTTGCACATCTTTAGAATGAAAGGGTCTGTGCTTCCAGAAGGATCCTTTCAGCCAGGACATTCTATGACTAGTTTGCCCTTTGTTGTATATGGGACAGACTTGTCTTTCAAACAAAGATGTTAAGAAACAGCACTTACAAACTTCAAACTATTTTATAAAGTAGTAATCACCAAAAACATCTGAATTGGTTGAAAAAGAGAGATAAATCAACTGAACAGACTGGACAAGGGAGAATCATAAACAAAAGAATTCAATAACCCAGTATTTGATAAAGCAGAAAACCAAAATTACCTGAAAAAAACCCTCCTTGTTTGATAAAATCTTTTAGGAAAATTGAAAAGCAATCTGGCAGCAATTTGTCTTAGACCAATGCCTTATACCACATTCCACAATGCATTTTAAGTGACTATACAACTTAAACATTAAAGATCATGTTTAAAAAAAATAGAAGAGAAACAGATAATACATCTTGCACAGTTATGGTTAGAAGATATATTCTTAACCAAATAAGAGATAGAGGGAATTACAGTAGATGCCATTGATTGCTTGAAACTGAAAATTTTTCTGTACAGACAAAATTGATGCATACACCTAGGAAAAGAAAGGAAGTAGTTAAATGGGAGGAAAATCTTTGCATCAAATTTCACTGAAGAGGTTTTGGTATCTGGGCTAAATAAACTCTCTCAGTAGATAGATAGATAGAGATATAGAGATGGATAGATATATGTACACACACCCACACCCACACATACATATATATATATATATATATATATATATATATATATATATATGTAAGTAACATATATATATGTAAGTAACATATATATATATGTGTGTGTGTGTATATATATATATATATATATATAGTGTGTATATTTATGACTAAGAGCCATTAAGTGGTCTAAGAATGTGAACATTGCTGGGCTTATACCCAAAGGAACCCAATAATGAGATGAAAGTTTCATATAAACCAAAATATTTATAGCAGCAGTTTTTTGTGATAGTTAAGAACTGGAAACAAAGTAGATAGCTTGTGGTTTGGGACTTTTTTAAATGAATCAATCAGTTGTGCTGATTTCTTTTTCCTGTCTAAAAAAGAAATACTTTGTATATACAGAATAGTTGTCTGAGAGGGGAAAGAAGAGGTATACTTGGGACAACTATGGGTTATGCAAGAAATATCAATAAAAACTTATTTAAAATTTTGAAGTATGATTCAGAGGATTGAGACACCAATAAGGTTTCCTGCCTCTCTCCTATAACTTTCATGAATAGCTTTGGGCAGACACTTAGTAATCAGTTAGTACTATTAACAGTCGTCATTAAGCCAACTTATATTTATGTTGGAAACTGTATGAGGTGTTTTGAAAATCACAAAATTTGCTTATCCCCTCTGGTTTGGGGGACAGGAAGGGGATATCCTTTTGTTTGTGTTCATTTTTCGCAGCAATATCTTAGTAACTTAAGGAGGAGAAAATGTATTTCCAATGAAGAAAAATAAATATTTTCAGGAGAAAACAAAACACACCATTTGGAGAAAATGTCTTTTCAGAATGCCTTTTTTCACGGAGTTTGATTGGACCACTTTCCACTGCATTCATCCCAATGACCAGGAGAGGCCGCTGTAAGCAGAAACTCTTGTATTAACCCAAGTAAAGCTCTAATATTGAACTAGCCATATAAGTCCATCACTTTATAATGGGAGAAGCACCAGACATAGAAGCAAAGAACATGGGTTTGAATAATGTTATGTCACTGACCTTGAGAAAATCCCTTCCCAGCTACAACTATCCACTCCTTTCCTTAATGTGTAGCATAAGGAAGTGGACTAAATGACCTCAAAGGCACCTTCCAATTCTAAAATTGTCTTCCTTAGGCAGCAGTTCAGGCAAAGATGTACTGGAGATGGCTCTAATCAGCTCTAGAAAACCAATCGTTAAATTTTCAGTGTCAGCATCTGTATCTCAGGAATCTGTAAATGTCTCAAATTAGGACTCAAATTATTGTTTTCTTGATTGTCTAGACTTAAGAAAATAGGGGAGGAAATTCCAATAGAGCTGATTTAGCTTTAAAATGTGTCTTGTATCTTTTTCCCCCTAGAAAGCCAGTTGTTAATTATTAACCAGGACATCTCTAAATCCAATTGAGCAATAGTGATAGAGTCTTCTCTTGAGATAGGGTAGTATGTTGGAAAGAGTGAAGGATTTGGATTCAGAGGCCCTGGATTCAAATCCTGAAGTCCTTGGGTCCAAATCCTGCATCTGAGGCTTACTATTTATGTGATTCTGGATAAGACATTTAGCTTCCTTAGTTTACACATCTATACAAGAAGATTGGGTTAAATGGCTTTTGAGGCCTTTTCAGCTTTAGATTTGTTGATCCTAAATGGCTTCCCCTTGATCTATAAAGTGAGAAAGTTGGTCTAAGATCCTAGGACCTTCAATTTCCTTGTCTATAAAATATAAAGATTAGCTTCATGTCTCTTTTAGCTATAAATCTACTCTTCTATCACCTTCTCACTACAAAGGACAGTACTTACAATAAAATGGCCCAGAAACACAATTCTCCAAGTCACTATTGCATGAAGACAGATTAGACCATTCTTCCCCCAGAAATTGGATCATAAGAGTTCAAGATCAATCATTTCAGAAGTGTCATAGTTTTATTGGAGTGCAATATGGACTGCATCAAATCTTCACATCAATTGTCTCCAGTATGTTGAACAAGTAAAAAAAATTTAAAAATAAACAAAAAATAAGAAAGGATGAAATTTCCACATCTTACTTTCATGCTCTATTTTTGCTCTAAACTAATGCTAGGCATGGAGCTAGATTCATGAGCCTGTGTGCTCCTTTCCTTCTGGTTCTTCCTAATGCATCATTCCAGCTTATAAACTTGGGCTTACCCCCAGGTAGATTTTTAAAATCCAGCTTTAAATTAAGTCAGGAAGACGTGTTACCAAACAGAAAAAGAATTTTTTCATGGTTGGCACACAGGTGCAGTAGCTAATTTATCCAAAAGCAATAACTTTAGTACTAAAGTCTGAATGACGAATAAAAACTCTCCTCTACCTCTTCAAATTCTACCTATTCTTCAAGGCCCAGGTGATATCCCACTTTCTCTTTCAGCCCTCACCATTCTTCCCCTTCAGTAAGATTTTTTTCCCTTAAGATTGACATAAAACATGACCTCCTAATGGCTACCCTGCTTCCATTTTCTCCTGTCTTGTACCCATTCTCCATACAACTCACAAAATGGTACTCCCAATACATGATTTTATCCATGTTGCTTCTCTGTTCAAGAAGCTTCAGTGGTTCACTTATTATCTTTAAGATGGTATATAAACTCCACAGTTTGCTATTTAAAGTCCTTCACAATTAGTTACAACTTTTTAAGGTTGCTATCACATAACTCCCTCTCATATACTCAATGTTACCATTAAAGCAATGTACTTGTTAATATCTGCATATGGTATTTTATTTCCTGTTTTCCGAACTTTCCCCATTTTTAGATGATTTTCCCTCCTCACCTCCACATCCATAGAACCCTCACATCCCTTCTAAGCTTAGCTCAAGAAATACCTCCTAGTAGAGGAGGTACTTTTCTGATTTTCCAATTGCAATTGTACCCTTTCCCAGAATGGCTTTGTATGTACTTTGTACATATTTTATATTTGCATACATGTTGTATTCTCCCCAGTAGAACCTAAACTCCTTGAGGACAAAGATGGTTTCCACTGTTTTCTTCATACTACCAGAGCTCACACAGTGCCTTTTACAGAACTGAGTGTTCCTCTCTACCAATAATGATCACCATCCTTCCATGTCTGCCTAGCTTAGATGATTTTCATCTATTCCCTCCCATAAGTTCCCTACAAGGGATTCATTCAACAATGATGTCCTCCCTTGCATTCTCTTGAAATCATAGGAGGTACATATTGAGCATTCAAAGTATCTATTCTCTCATTTACATTCCATGATCTGCCTGTCTTCTTTTCTGCTCATACATACATTTGGTAACATATTTTACACCTTTTCTGTGTGATTCCTTTTTTGAAATGCTTGATAATCTTCTCCTTCTCACCTACCATGTACCTCTCCACTGATTACTGGATGATTCTCCTCTTCAATTTTTCAGAGTCTGCAATAATCTGCAGACCTTGTATTCACATACAGGCAACATTACTGGGAGAATATCCATCTAAGAAAGGAAAAATGCTTCTTTAAAGGAAAAGAACTTCAAAAGAACGTTGTAACTTCCCAAAGGCAATCTAGGCTGTTATATTTATCTTGCTATATAAGTCTTGATAATGAACTCAGGATTCATAATGTCATTTTTTTTTTCTGTCAGAGGACTTCTGAACTGAAGACACACCCAATTGGTAAGGTTCCTCAACTCTTCTTTCAACTAAAAGACACAGTGGTTGCTACTCTTCAATTTTGGACCTAATTCTCTGTCCATTTGTAGAGTTCATCCAAGACTAGATAGATAGATAGATAAAACAGATAACAGAAAGAAATGGAACTACGTATACATATACACACACATACACACACACAAGTATCTGTATAGATATGTACATACACATATATGTATGCACACACATGTGTACACATACATATTATGTAATCTTATTTTTATTTATCTAGTGCATGCTTGACACAGTGGATAGAGTGGAGTAAAGGAAGACAAAAGTTCAAATCTGGTCTCGGACACTTACTAGCCATATGACTCTGGGAAAGTCTGTTTCCATTTCAGTTTCCTCATTTATAAAATGGGGATAATAACAATACCTACCTCACAGGATTGATGTGTGGATTAAATGAAATAACACATGTAAAGAACTTTGCAAATCTTCAAATGCCATAGAAATGTTTACTCTTATGATTATTGTCTCCTTAGAGAGATAAGCCTTGAGCCGTCCTTCCTCTCAGCTATAACTTACTTTTGTCTTCTGGTTTCTTTTATGTCAAGGATGTCAAGGTTGATATGATTCACTTCCTTCCACAATTTTTCCCTTGGCTAATCATAGCCTTGGGGCTTGACCTCTGATTGATGAGTCTCCTGGCTAAGCAGCACCAGCTATCCTTGCTTCATTGTTTGCTAACACTCACTCTCTAGACTGATCCATCTCTTCAGCTGCCTTATCTCTACACAGATATCCAATTCACCCTCCCCTACATAAATATACACCTTTCCAGACTCTCTTTATGGCTTGTTTCCTGATCATAGTGTTTTCAGATCATTTTCTCCTTGTTGGCCAGCCTTAGGTTTTGGTTGGAAGAATTACAATAGCCTTCATTGCATTTTGAATGTCTTCTTAGCCTTTTTGAGTCCCTTTGAGAGCATTTTCAAGTCTTTAAGAATTTCCTGACTCCAATTGCCTGTGGCTCAGAGATAACTTTCCTCTCCCCCTGTTTCCCTGTAAATACATAGTACATACTGTGTGTTTTATATATGTGTGTATGTGTGCATGTGTATGTGTGTATGTGTGTATGTTGCCCTATTAAAACATAAATTCCTTAAGATTAAGGATCTCTCTTTAAAATTTATATTTCCAGAGTTTAACTAAGTGCCTATTATGTAATAAGAACTTAATAAATGCTCTATCTATGCATCTACCCAACTGTCTATTTGTCTAAAAAGAGCAGCTCACATTCTACTAGAGGAACTGCAAGACTACCATGACATAGGTTGGTCTTTGCAAAAGAAGGCAACGTCTGTTGCAGGGACAATATTCAAAACCTGGCAGATAGACCTGCTCACACCCTGCTAGAAAAGTCTTCAAGAGTCTGGAGTATGAGGTTATCATGAGGCAATGAAGTAGGACTTTGTGGACTACAAATAACAAGGCCCTACTAAATGCTTGTTCAATTGATTCGAATTGAATTAATAGATGTTTATTGACTTATAGCTAACCAAAGGATCATAATCACCACTGATCTTGAGATATCACTTTGTTTTGCTTTTATTTTTTTTAATTTTTAAAGCTTTTTATTTTCAAATTCCATATGCACGGATAATTTGATAACATTGACCCTTGCATAGCCTTGTGTTTCAGATTTTCTTCCCCTTCCCTCCACTCTCTCCCCTAGATGGCAAGCAATCTAATATATGTTAAACATGTTAAAATATATATTAAATCCAATATGTATAAACATATTTATACAATTCTCTTGCTGCATAAGAAAAATCAGATCAAAAAAGAAAGTAAATGAGTAAGAAAACAAAATGCAAGCAAACAACAACAAAAAGAGTGAGAATATTATGTTGTGATCCACATTCCATCCCCACAATCCTCTCTCTGGGTATAAATGGCTCTCTTCATCACAAGATTATCAGAACTGATCTGAATCCTCTCAGTGCTGGAAAGAGCCAAGTTCATCAGAATTTATCATTGTATAATTTTGATGTTGCCATGTACAATGATCTCCTGTTTCTGTTCATTTCACTAAGCATGTAAGTCTCTCCAAACCTCTCTGAAATTATTCTCCTGGTCATTTCTTATAAAACATTAATATTCCATAACATTCATATACCATAACTTATTCAGCCATTCTCCAACTGATGGGCATCCACTCAGTTTCCAGTTCCTTGCCACTACAAAAAGGTCTGGCACAAACAATTTTGCACATGTGGTCCCTTTCCCTCCTTTATGATCTCTTTGGGACATAAATCTAGTAGAAACACTGCTGGATCAAAGGGTATGCACAGTTTGATAGCTTTTTGACCTAGTTCCAAATTGCTCTCCAGAATGGTTGCATCCATTCACAGTTTTACCAACAATGTATTCATGTTCCAGTTTTCCCATATCCCCTCCACCATTCCTCATTATCTTTTCCTTTCATCTTAGCCGATCTGAGAGGTATGTAGTGTCTTAATTGTCTTAGAATTGTCTCAGAATTGTCTTAATTTGCATTTCTCTGATCAATAGTGAGTTAGAGCACCTTCTCATATGACTAGAAATGATTTTAATTTCTTCATCTGAAAATTGTTTTTTCATATTCATTGAGGTATCACTTTTAAGCATCTTACATACATTGTCAAATTTGAGCCTTCAGTTAGCCATTTTACTAATAAGAAAATTGAGGTTTAGAGAATTTAAATGATTTACCCATCATCACACATCTAGTAAATATCAGAAATAGAATTTAAACCCAGGTTTTTGGTCTCCAAGTCTGGCTTCCAATAATTTATTTACCAAATCATAAGAGTTCCACACATTCAATTCTCTGTGAGTGGGGAATGTCATCCAAAGACAATTCCAAGTATTTCCTACATGCATCCACTCACAACAGTTGCTTAATTGCTTCTGTATTAGTCCCAGATGTCCTCCTGTCTACATCAACTTGGCTTATTTGACTCCATCTCCTTCTTTTCTTCTTTTTTTTCCTTCCCTATAGTTTCCTTCCCAGTCTGATTTCATTTCTGGACTAATGAGTGAGTTTTAAATTGGAATGAACAAGTGACATTCCTATTCATTATTTAATCCGCTTTCAGATGTGAATGAACACTTCCAGGGATAATTACCACACTGCTCCAGATTCATTTCTTGAAAGCCATCACAGACAGCAAGCACTGGAGGTAACAGTCCAATTCAATATTTATGAAGTGACATTTTCACATGAATATGGAGCTTTGGCAATTATCAGAAGTTGTGTCTAAAAGCCTCTTTCAGTGAATACAAATGTTGTTTATTTATTTTTACCATTTTAACTGAAAAACACAAAATAGTATTTTGTGTACTATCATCTTACAGAGGCCTAATTCTTCTTGGGGTAAAACTCATTATCCCTGAAGGGAGGACTGGGGAAATAACTGAGGAGGAAAGCTATCCCATTGACTAAAAGAGCTTTTCTGAGAGGTACATATAATCACTTCTCTCCATAAGGTACACCATTGCATCTGGACATTTTCTGGACCAGAGGGGCAGTCACTTGGCCAGCCACATAATGAATATATTTTCCCTCTCTGAAACATACATAATACAGGATGTTCTCTAACAGCTATGTGGGAAACAGTTTGCCTCTTTAGTGCAGCATAAAATCAAGAAGGACACAGGAAAAACCAAGCAATAAAAGCTGTACAATCATGCATGGGATGGTTTCCCACATAAGACCATGAGTTTTTCCATCATGAGAAGTCTTCAGTGGCCACTTGCCAAGGATTCTGCAGAGCAAATTTATATATCACATATACCTAGGATTGGACAAGTTCCCCCACTAGTCTAAGACTCTATGACTCAATGATTTATAAGATCCCAGAATCATAGATTTGGCATTTGAATTTTCTAACCTTAGAAAATAATCTAGCAACTTGAGAAATCATTCAATTGTATCTCTTTGATTTATAGAGGAAAAAACTAAAGCCCAATACAGTCAAGTGACTTGCCCAGAATCACCTAACTAGTAACTGTCTATGTTAGAATTTGAACACATATCTTCCTGATGCTGAGTCCAGCAATGTGGTCTCTACACCATCTAAGACTTGCCAACAAAAGGGTATGATCCAGTGGTGATAATTTAGTAGTATATTGGGAAAAAAACCTTTGACTGAGAGTTTGAAGACCTAAGTTTGAGCCTTAATTCTATCACTCTAGAGCTGTGGAATAATATAATCAGCATTTATGAGCCACCTACTGTGTACTCTACAAGACATTCTGCTAAATTTGGCTGATGCAAAGACAAAAAACAGAAAAGTAATTACATTCTGCTGGAGATACTATGTCATATAAACAGATAAACATGTACATGACAATTTGGGGAGGAGGGAATGAATACTAACAACTAAGAGGATGAGGAACCTTTTTGATTTTTCTGAGCCTCATTTTCTTCATTTTAAAAAAAGATATAAAATTGGGACTGCATATGGAATTTATTGTTCATCTACAAGGAAATTACTTTTGTAAACCTTTACAGAAATATGAGTTATTATTATTATATATAGCACATAATGGATGCTTAATAATTGTTACTTAATAAATGAATGAAAAATATGCTTTCAGATATAAATTTGTAGAGCAATCCCATTGTGGCCATCCTTTTATTTTTTAAATTTTTTTATTAAAGTTTTTTTATTTTCAAAACTTATGCATGAATAATTTTTCAGCATTGATCCTTGAAGAACTTTGTGTTCCAAATTTTTCCCCTCCTTCTCCCCATTCCCTCCCCAGATGGCAAGCAATCCAATATATGTTAAACATGTTTGAAAAATATATGTTAAATTTAATATATGTATCCATATTTGTACAATTATTGTGCTGCTCTAGAAAAATCAGATCAAAAAGGAAAAATGAGAAAGAAAACAAAATTCAAGCAAACAACAACAAAGAGAATAAAAATGCTATGTTGTGATCCACACTCGGTTCCCAAAGTCCTCTCTCTGGGTGTAGATGACTTTCTTCATCACAAGATCATTGGAACTGGCCTCAATCATCTTATCGTTGGTCCATCAGAATTGAGCTTCATATAATCGTGTTATTGCCATGTACAAAGATCTCCTGGTTCTATTCATTTCACTCAGCATCAGTTCATTTAAGTCTCTCCAGGCTTTTCTGAAATCATCTTCCTGATCATTTCTTATAGAACAATAATATTCCATATTATTCATATACCATAACTTATTCAATCATTCTCCAACTGATGGGCATCCACTCAGTTTCCAGTTTCTAGCCACTACAAAAAGGGCTGCCACAAACATTTTTGCACATGTTGGGTCCCTTTCCCTCCTTTATGATCTCTTTGGGATACAAGCCCAGAAGTAACACTGCTGGGATCAAAAGGTATGCATATTTTGATAGCTTTTTGGGCATAGTTCCAAATTGCTCTTCAGATTGGTTGAATCACTTCACATATTCACCAACAATGCAATGTCCAACATTCACCATTATCTTTTCCTGTCATTTTAGCCCAATCTGAGAGGTGTGTAGTGGTACCTCACAATTCTTAATTTGCATTTCTCTGATCAATAGTGAGTTAGAGCACCTTTTCCTATGATTAGAAATGGTTTTAATTTCTTCATCCAAAAATTGTCTGTTCATGTCCTTTGACCACAACCCCAGATGGGATCACATAACTGCCAGTGGGGTTAGCAAAAAATTTGGCAGTAGTAAAAGGTATCAGATATTCCTTCAAGATTTTAATTTTTTATGTAAAAATAAATAAGCACCTCTCATGAGCATGGAAATTTGCTTTTGTCTTTAATAAATGGTAAAATTATATACATACATATATACATATCAAAGAATTATTTCAAAATAAATACTTTTATGATTTATTACCAATAAATGTATATGTTTTTACATACCTATATACTCAAAGTCACATAGAAATTTCTCAGGTGAAAATGGGTTGCTAGTAGAAAAACATTTAAAAAGTCCTGTTCTATGTAAACACAAAGAAAGGAAAATCAAGAATCCTCTAAGAACTGGGTCTTCATTGGCCAGTCCTCCCCTGATATGTATCTAACATTACTTTTTCAAAGCATTTTACATCTATTAGCTTCCTTAATCTTCACAATTATTCGAGGAGATAGATCATTGTTATTTACCCACTTTTAGCTATCGAAACTGAGACCAAAAGAGGTGACATAATTTATATAGACACATTTTTTTATGTTAAGTTACAGTTGGAGCTAAGCTCTCTTGACACCCAGCTTAGTGTACTTTTCAGCAATAATAATAAATATCTTGATCCTAGCTGTGGCCTCAAACACTGCTTTCAATAAAAACTGACTTTCCCTTCCTCAGTGATAATGATGATTAACTTTATACATGCATTGGGCTGTGCAGTTTCCAAAGTGCTTTTGCCTTCTATTGTAATGTCTTTTTTCTCATCTCACAGCCTTATCTAGTGCTCATGCTTCTGTCTTCCTTTCCTTTCTGCCAGCCTCAGATAAGGTGGCTTTGTTTGTTGAGTTGTTTTTCTGGTACTCTTGACATCTCATGATCCCATTTGGGGTTTTATTGGCAAAGATACTGTGACTGATTTGGCATTTCCTTCTCCAGTTCATTTTACATCTGGAGAAATTGAGGCAATCAGAGTTAAGTGACTTGCCCAGGGTCACACATGAATGAATTTTCACCTCTTTCTGTTGTTTGTTTTTCTTTCTCATGGTTTTCTCTCTTTTGGTCTAATTTTTCTTATACAATATGACAAGTATGTTTAAAAGAATTGCACATTTTTAACCTATATCAGATTACTTGCTGTCTTATAGAAGGAAGGAAAAAGGAGGGAGGGAGGAAAATTTGGAAAACAAAGTCTTACAGAAATGAATGTTGAAAACTATTTTTATATGTATTTGGAAAAATAAAATACTATTGAGAAAAAAAGAAGAGTTCCATGGGCTTTACCAGACTAATGAAGAAGTCCAGGGTGAATAAAAACATTAGAACCCTAGCCCTCTTACCTCACAAAGGGCCCTGATATAGTATAATCTTGTCATGCTTAGAGACATAACAGTCTCACCATCAAGAAGATGTGGGTTCAAATCTATCACATACCGGCTCTGAGATGTACTAGCTGTATGACTTTGGATAAGTCACTTATCCCCAGGACATTGTCTTAGAGAATTTAAGTTTCAGAGAAATCACTGATCTGTTAAAAAAAAAATTCCCACCCAGAGCTCTTAGGCAGATACATGAAATCACAATACATAATAGGCTCTTTTGGGGACAAAAGGGGGCCAGGCAATTGGAGTTGACTCACAGTGGTTGTTTTTTTTTTTCCTTCATTCTTGAAAAAGACCATGACATCAGGGAGGGGATGCCTTGACAGGCAAGTGCAATGGGTTTCAGTGAAGGAGGGATGGGCAAGATCATCTGCCTCACTTTCCCCTCTAAAGTCATCTGAGTCCAGTAGCCATATATAGATCAAAAAGACTGGAGATGGCCCTGAATGCAATGAGAGGCCTTGGGTTTTTTAAATAACTAATAAGTGTCAATTGTCTGAGATTGCATTTGAACTCAGGTCCTCCTGATTCTGGGGCTTGTGCCCTATCTACTGCACCATCTAGCTGCCCCCAGTTTAAGTGCTTAATAAATATTTGATTCACAATTCTTGACCTGAAGATCAACTTCCTTAAGAGATGGGCAAAACACTGAAACTTAAACTCCAAAGAGTGAAATTCCTTTGAAAGAGTCTTGACTATAAGAGATTAAACCTTACAGAAAGGGAACTAGAATCCTGAGACCCTGAAGCTAACTACATCTAGAAAAAATATTCTAGAAAAAGGAAACTCTTGGAAAACAACCCCAAACAGCTAGTGACATAGGTTAGTCAGCCCCCCTCCAGACACCAAGAACTTTTGCTCATGACCTAGACTGCTAAGAACATACTGCTATGTGTTGTTCTGACAAGCACAAGATTGAAAAAAAAAAAACCAAATCTACAACATGGCCTGTTTCCCACTGCCATTTAAGACACCCTCTAATTACAGTCATCTAATTAAATGGTTCTGCAGTCATATACTTTCCACTGACAGGTCAAATTGTACTGGGAAAGGGACTTTTAAGAACACAAAGTGTTTCTAGTAGGATCTTTTTAATCCTCATCTTTAATCATTCCTTTTTTTCTCTGAAAAGCATCCAAATTTCATGTCAATGTGGGATAAATGTTTCAAATAAATAGTGATTCAGCTAAATGTCTGTTTTAGGATTGCTGGGGGGATTAAACTACATTTGACAAACTGTAATGGAATATTACTATGTTACAAGAAACAGTGAATATGAAGGATACAAGGAAACCTAGCAAGCCTCTTTTAAAGTGATTTAAAATAAAGTAAACAGAACCAGCAAGCAATATACACGACACTAACAATATAAATGAAAACAATATAAAAAGAATATTCTGTAATTCTAGTGATTAAAATTATATCCAAAAAAGATGAGAAAATGTACCTTCCTCTAGTCTTTGTAGAAGGGAGGCAGGCAGGCAAGAAGGAAGGAAGGAAGAAAAGAAGGAAAGAAGGAAGGAAGGAAACATTTATTAAGTACCTACTATGTGCCAGGCACTTTATAAATATCTCATCTGGTCCTCACAACAACTCTAGAGGGATGTTATCATTATACAATTGAGAGATCTGAGGCAAACAGAGTTAAAGTGACTTGCCTAAGATCACATAGTTAACAAGTGTCTGAGATTAGATTTGAATTCAGGACTTCCAAAATCCAAGCCTGATGCTCTCTTCACTGAACCAGAAAAAGTAATGCATGTACAGAGGAATATCACCTATATTGATAATTTTTGGTTGATGTGTTAATTTCACTGAATTGCCATTTTTGTGGTCTCTCTCTATTTTTTATTACAAGGAATCTTGCTGGAAAGAGAAGTAGATGAGGACATATTCAGAAATGAAAGTGATATAAACACAAAATATAATAAAATAGTATTATAGTACTATAATTTGATGTAATAAGTCTATATAGCAAAAAACATTTATAGCAAGCTAATTAACTTTGTCCTCATTTCAGATAAATCTAGGCCTTGAAGAAGAACAGCCTTTCAAGATTCCTAGAAATGAAATAAGTTTTCAAATGTTCATTTTGACAGGTCAGAAAAGCCAGTCTTTTTAGATGTGCTTGTCATGAGAAAATCAAACACATAATAGAGATTTTAAGGCAAGGGAGCTTAAATATGGAACCATGCCCCCAGGACTTTTGTCCTCCCAGGAACTGAGATATGATGCTGGAAATTCTGAGACTGAAGGCCAAGAGATATCAGAACTCCTGAGGCAGGGCTGTTCAAAGCTTCTCAGAATTAAAAGGCTATCTGGACCAAAAGACTCTTAGGACTATCCACAGAAATCAAACCCAAATCCAGGCTTTCAACAACCTCAAAACAGAGAGAGAGCGGTACTTGGAAGAGGTTTCCCATGACACCACTGTCTTTTATGTCAGCCCTTGCATTAACGGGTTTTAGAGAGAGCAAGATATCTGCTAGCTATTGGAGGGATGAGGGTAGAGGGCCTCTCTCTGAACCTGGAATTCAATCTAGGCTCTGTAGTATACTTCCTTTTACCTGTATTGAATGACACTGCTTACTCAGAAATATTTATTCCTCTTAGGGTAATTAGCTTTTGTTGAAATAATCAAATAGCAAATAATGATGAGATAATAACAAAAATAATAAATGTTCACATTTAGATAGGATTTTACAGCTTCCCTTGAAACAATCCTGTGAGATTGATGGTACATTCAACCATAAAGCAATATTCAACATTTGTTCAACAAATATGTATTAAATCTTTTCTGCAAGCAGAACTCTGCTAAGTCCTACAAGAGATTACACAAAGTTTAAAAAAAATTGTCTCAATCCTCATGAAGTATACTTGGGAATAATATGCAAATATATCAGAATATATCAGGATAAAATCCTCTTACTCCACATACAATATTCTTTGCTCTTCCATCCCATTCAGTTCTTAAAAAAACATTTCTTAAGAACCTTTTGTTGTTATTTAGTTGTGCCTGCTATCTCTTGATCCCATTTGGAGTTTTCTTGGCAAAGATACTGTAGTGGTCTGCCTTGCCTTCCCTGACTCATTTTACAGATGAGGAAACTGAGGAAAACAGGATTAAATGACTTGTCCAGGATCATATAGCCAGAAAGTATCTGAGGTCAGATTTGAATTCAGATGAGTCTTCCTGACATCAGATCCTATCTGATGAGATCCTCAGTAATTAGGTGCAATTGGCAGAGAAAGACAGAAGTACTGATGGAATTGTTTCCTGAGGCAGACGTGGAGGGACACTGATGAGAATCAGTTCAGCCTCATAATTTCACCCTTGATAGAGGTCATGGGTAGCCCCACCTTGCTATGTTAGGTCAAACCCTGAAGTTAAATTTCCCCTATATATCTGTTCATGGCACACATCATCTTTGCTGAACACATTTTGTATTATAGCCCACCATGTCACTTTGTCTTGTGATGTCTTCCCCCACTTTCTCCCCTATGCCATGTCTCTCCTCTCATTGACCACCATGTCTTTCTTCTTTCTTCTTTTTATAGCTAATTAATTCTTTTGGATCTATCAGCTAAGGGCATATTCCAACATCATGGGATGTTCCCTTTCTCCTGCTTAATTATGAGTTCCACTAGTGAACTTTCCATCATTAATTGTTAAAACCTCTTTCCTTGCTAACTATATGTTCGACCAACTCTATTTCATAATTACCACTCCTGATGTCTATTGTATCTCTTCATTTTGTCTATAACCTCTTCTCCTAAATAAATCTACATTTTGCCAAAGAGAATGGCCATTGTGAATTCTTCACATGACTAAACCCCAACATTTGGTGTCTAAGTCTCATCATTTGGTGTTAAACCATAAACACATTATTTGGAACTAGAAATTGCTCTCTTACACCAATCACATCTATATCCATTATAGCTCCTAGCTGCCCAGTAACCATGGCCACCAATGGATGCTTATTAAGTTCAATGCATATGTTTATTAAGTACTTTAAATTCTAAGGGCTAAGTGCAAAGGGATGCAAAGACAATGCAAAAGTAGACTCTGTCTCTATCTAAGGTACTTACCTTCTATATCCTACTACATCTTTTCTATTATGTAAATCCTAAACTCTCTAAAGGGACCTTTTAACCCTCAATTCTATGAATTAGAGCAGAAGTATCACACAAGCCACTTCACACTTCTCCTAAACAGCCCACAACATTCCCAGCCTGAATCAGATTAAAATGTAATTGAAACATATTTTTTAAATATATACAAATTCAAGAAAACACCGATAATGTTAATATGTGATTTTCTAAGCTAATGTTGTTATTTGGGTATTTCAGTCATGTCCAATTCTTTGTGAGCTCATTTGGGATTTTCTTGGCAAAGATACTAAAACATTTTGCCATTTCCTGCTCCAGATGTTTTTATAGACAAGGAAATTTAAGCAAACAAGATTAAATGACTTCCTTAGGGTCACAGAGCTGGTAAGTGTCTGAGGCTGGGTTTGAACTCAAAGATACTGGAGCTATTTCCCATTTTCTTCCCCAAACATGGCTGTTTGGGATGTCACATTTTGATTTCTGGAGATTGTGATATTTCATAATTCACATTCATACAACATCACCAAATGTTGCATAATGTCTAGAGAGCTATAGACTGACTATGTGATCCTGAGGAAGTCACTTAATTTCTTAATGTCCTGGGTAACTTTCTAATGGCAGAGCAGATGTGGTGGAGGGAAGCCTAAACACTAAATAATGATAATATCCTCAGAAGTAACTTCAGAGAGGTGGAATAACTTGACCAGGATCAAACAGATAAAGTTCTGATTTCAACTTGGGTGTTCTGGCTAAATCTTTTATGCCCTGAGACTTTAAAAATGAGCAGGTAAAATGAGGCAGACATTGAAAAGGGAAGGGGGAGGAGCAGTCTCCAGGAAAAAATGGAGGGGAAGACACTGTAATCCTCTGACAATTGTCTGTCTAGTCTGATGGGGAAAAAAGGCAGTGAAAACCCACTTCAAGATCTGGGAGATTAATAACCAAAGACTTTAACCTGGAAATAGCAAAATAGAGAAAGATACAATGAATTGACTGAGGAGCTCTGGGCTTCTGAACCATAATGCTCCATCCGGAAATAGTATGAAGAACTTGTGATGCTTTATCCCCAAAGAAGGGATATCCCTTTAAATTTCTAGCTCATTTTCTAAAAGTAGAATGGCTTTCTAATAGAATGTGAGGGTTGGAAGGAACCTCTGAAATCATCTAGGCCAGGGATTCTATTATTATTATTTTATTGAATTTCATTTTTCAGTTCCAAATTCTCTTCCTTCCCCAATCACTGAGAAGGCAAGACATCCAAAACCCATTACCAATATGAAGTCATGCAAAACAAATTTAATCATTAGCCATGTTCCGGAAAAAACAAATAGAGAAAAAAAATGCTTCAATATGCACTCTGAGTCCATGATTTTTCTATCTGGAGGTAGAGAGCACTTTAGTCAGTCTCAGCAACTATAGTGGGTCACAGGTTGGATCAGTTATTAAGTCTTTCACAATTGATAATATTTACAATATTGCAATTGCCATGTAAATTGTTCTCCTGATTCTGCTCACTTCATAGACCAGGATTCTTAATCTTTTTTTTTTTTTAATCATGGACTCTTTTGGCAGTTTGGTGAAGTCTGGTGACCTCTTCTCAGAATAATGTTTTTAAATGTATAAAATAAAATACAGATGCTTACAAAGAAAACCGATCATATTGCACTTGTTATTCAGTCATGTCCAACTTTTCATGACTTTGGGGTTTTTTTGGCAAAGATAATGAAGTAGTTTGCAATTTCCTTCTCCAGCTCATTTTACAGATGAGAAAAACTGAGGCAAATGACTTGCCCAGGATCATACAGATAAATTGTCTTAGGCCACATTTGAACTCAAGTCTTCCTGATTTCAAGACAATCTATCTACTGCCTCACCTCACTGCCCCATTGCAATAGTTACCACCCCATAAAAAAATTTTTTTGAAACAAGTCCATGGATCTCAAGCTAAAAATTCCTAATCTAGTTTAATCCCTTTATTTTATTTATGGAAAAAAAATATCCATTCCCTGAGTCTTATGTATTTTTTTCCCAAGGTCATTCAGTGAGTTAGTAGCATAGTAGCCCCAGATGCAATGGGTTTGATCTATATCTGGCTACTGGACCCAGATGGAAAGTGAGACTGATGACTTTGCTTAGCTCTGCCTCACTTAATTCCAATTCATTTGCAAGTCAAGACATCACCTTCCTGATGTCATCTGTCCTCTTCAAGAGTGAAGGACAAACAACCACAGCAGAGGTAGCACCAAAATGCTATTTCTTGTCTCTCAGAGGAAAACTAAGCTTTGACACACTAAGTGACAAAAGAAAGACCAAGGGATTCAAATCAAATCACAAACTCAAGGTCGCCCAGTGAGTCAGCAACAGTCTCCAAAAAAAGAAACCAACTCTTCAACCACTTAACTGTCACAACCAGACCAGCCTCCCCTTTCATTAGGATAATTAAAATTAAACTACTTAGAGTAACTAAACATTAGCAGAAAGGAAGTACTCAGAAGAAAAATCCAATTTCCAGCTATTCTGTCGGGGGTAGGGGGATGTCATGTCCCCTGCTGTCTCCCCTGATCACAAACTAAGCATGTATTTTAACTATCTATTTAATATAGGCAGGGTATATGCAACATCACTATTGTTTTCTGCTTAAAAATATGAAAAATTTTAGTCAAATTCTAAGTAATCTGCTGGGGTCTTAGAGAAGAGCACAGAGAATGAAATAATATTTATCTGTGCAATGAAGCAGTTGCTTGGGCAAGACAAACTATGAGACCCATTCTGCCTGTGATTTTTCATGCTCTTTGTTCTAACGAGCCTTCTATCTGGCATTCTATGTTATATGCTCAAAGTTCTTTCCTAACTCTACCATTCTGTGTTCTGTGGTCTAGATTATCTTGTAGTTCAGTCTTCTTTCAATGTTTTGAGGCTTCTTTTCAGCTCTAGTATTTCTATGTTCTGTATTCTATGCATGTAGGAGTGTATCTTGTGGAGCACTTAGAGCTTGATTAGACATTGAAAATACCTGTGTCATCTACTAAATCCCAAGCTATTGTCTTCCACCTGCCTGACCACAATGAAATGTCATGGATGCACCTGAATAGCAAGCACTTAAATAGACTGTCATTATAAAGAAAAGAAATAGGCAAGATTGTGAAAGATGATTAATAGCCTACTTCCATGTTCTACTTAATCCTACTTCCATGTTCTATAACCTTCAAATGTAAAAGCTCAGTCCTTTCAGATATGGTGAAGCTCTATTATTTTTCTTAATGCACAGCGGTAGGAAGGCAGAAACAACCCTTAGCACTTCTCTTCCTCCTCTCTGTCTGAGTTTTTTATAATTCTCAGCATTCGCTAACATCCATGATATCAAGATCCCACTTCCATCCTGATGAGAGAGAATAAACCAGCAGAATGTTCATGGGGAATGTGGTAGATACTTCCTTCTGTGCTTGAAATGTGGAAGAAGAATTCAACCTTGTACCTGTTAAACAACTGATTCCTCAACTCTTTTCAGAAGAAAAATTAATCTTTCTGATTAATTTTGGTGAACCAGTCCCAAATATACCAAGTTTAGTCCTGCTGTTTTTATCTCCTATGTCTATATAAATCCTTCCATTCCTTTATATCCTTAAATATCTATATCTTCATGAAGCTTTCTTTTCTCTGACTACTTGGCAGTTGCTAAAGGAGATAATATGGCAACAATAGAAAGTAGAATAAGAAGAATTAAGTTTGGATCTTGCCTCCATCACTTTAGATGTGTGACCTTGAGAGTCACTTTATCTGTCTCTCCTCAGTTTCTTCATCTATAATGAATTAGATTACTTTAAAGTCACTTCCAGTTGTAGATTTGTAATCCTGTGATCTCCTTTCTCCAAATTTCTAAAGTATTTAGTTGATACAGGCACACTAGCCCTTGTTTATACAGCTTTTAGTATTCTTGCCCAATGGTTCCCATGCATGCCCATGTCCAATGGTCCCCAGCTGGACAATAAAGTTCACAAAATGTAAATCTCTACATTCTTCAAAGGATCCAGACTGTAGTTTATTGAATAGCCACTACATATTTGTTAGTTGATTAATTTGACAAACATTTTAAAAAATACTTCCTCTGTGTTATACCTGTGTTAGGTTGTTATGGGCCAGAACTCTGAACTTGAAACAAAGGATTGAAACAAGATGCTAAGTCAGAGGAATTGGTAGAGACAATGATTATTTAGCATGGTATTTAAGAGTTCTCTAGTTCAGTACATGTACTCAGTACTTACTAGAGTGCTACAAGATTCACACCTTTAAGAGAGCGTATATAAGCTAGCAGCCTCAATGAGGATTCAGTCCAGGAGATTCAGAAGCCAGAGCTCAAGCTCTTGGAACGAACCTTCTAAGAAAGCTAAGAAAGCAGGAAAGGAGACAAGACTTGGAAAGAGACAATAAAGGATTTGGCCTTTAATACCTGGCTGCATTTGGGGTGATTACTGAACTGAAACTAAGTCTGCCTTCAGAGACCCCAAAGAAACCTCAACAAGAGAAGATTACATTTTAGAGAAGAATATTACACTAGGTGACAGAGAAACAAAGGTGACAAATGGTCTAGACTTTGACTTGGCTTACTGTCTACTGTCTACTAGCAAGGGGAAATATATGCACACAAACTTAAATATTGACTGAGACTGAAGTTAAAGAGTGAGAGAGACCGAGACAGAGAAAGAAAGAGAGACAGACAGAGAGAGACAGTGAGACACAGAAAGTGAGAGACACAGAGAGATAGAGAGAGAGGGACAGAAGAAGCTAACTTTGAAGAGAGAAAAAAAGACTTTCAGCTTCAGGGAAATGTCAAAAAAGGAGAAGAGAGAATTGATAAAGAGAATTTCCAGGACCATGAGAATACACAGACAAAAAAAAAAAGGATTGAAGGCAGTAAGGGGAGGAGGGGTGGAGATGTTTGGTAGAGTGTATGAAAAAGAAAGGAGTGAAATAATGGTGGGAAAATACATAGTAGCCAAGATGTGGAAGAGATACTCAAGAGATGCTCACCAGCCAAGATCATAAGCCTATCCTTCTAAAGCAGAAAGGAGATGTGGTGGGGAGGGTAAAGAAAGGTAGCTGGGAAAAGCCTAATATTATCCTTGAGGCCTCTAAAACTTTTGTCATCAAGCTATGGTTATAGTTCCAATTGCTTGCATGATGCTCTCTCAGTTATCTTCCCAAGGAAAGCAGGCAAGCAGATCAGTACAACAGTACTCTTATACATGTGCCATTTCACTTGTACAGTCACTTCAATCATTTGCCATCGCTACTCTTGCCTTTTTCTCAGGCTCGGTGCTTTCTTCATTTCTCTTTGCCTAGCCTTCTCTTTCTTATTCCTCAAAGTGCAGCTTTCGATATCCTCAAATCTCAGAATTTAAAAGGATCTCAGAAGATCTATGGTCCAAAAAATCTCTGACTAGAAATCATATCTACAATTTTCCAGCTTCCACTCAAAAACCTCCAGTTATAGGTAACCTTTGAAGCCAGCCCATTCCATTACTGGACAATTCTAATAAGAAAGTCTTTTTTCTTTTTATTCAACTGAGATTTTCCATTTTGCAACAATGTCCACCATTTCTCCTTATTTTGAACTGAAAGATTCCTCTCTGCTATTTGTACACATTGGTCCTGTGTCTGTCCTTAGGGATTAAACAGAACAAGTATAATCCATTTTCTATGTGGTATTTTTTCAAGTTGGACAGGCAGAATAAGGTACAATGGAAAAAAATACAAATGGATTTGGAAATGAAGATCTTGAGATCAAAACGTCACTGCAGCACCTGCTACCTGTTTTGTTTTAATCCCTTTGGATCTCAGTTTTCTCATCTGCAAAGTGAAAAGAGTAGACTCAATGACCTCTTAGGTCCCTCCCAGCTCTAAATCTGTAACCATGAATCACACAAAGATGACTAACACATTCTTTTTCACTTGATCTCTTCTCCAAGACAGCTCTGTGGTACAGTGGACTGAGTATCAAACCTAGAGCCAGGAAGACCTAAGTTAAAAATCTGGCCTCAGATGTTTATTAGCTATGTGATCTTGAGCAAATATTTAAACCACTTTTTGTTTCAGTTTCCTTAATTGTAAAGTAGGAATAATAATAAGACTTACCACCCAGAATTGTTTTGAGGATCAAATGAGATAATATTTATAGAGCACTTAGCAGAGTACCTGGTATCATAACAGCATAATAAAATGCTAGCTATTGTTATTGTTATTTTTATTATTGCTATTCCTTCTCCTGGTTAAACATACCATGATCCTTCAACTAATCCTTATGGTCTCCATTTCCTTCATTTTCCCTTCATCTTGCTCTAGACAAATTATAGCTTGTCAAAGTCCCTCTTCTCCATGTCCCACTTTTCAAGATGGTGAGGACAGACCTAAGCAGAGTACTGTGCTATCTTGTATTTATGAGATTTGGGGACTCTGTGAATAGTGCTGAGGATGGCAGTAAGGATCACCATCCTTGCTAAGAACACTCTGTTTCTAATAAATTGCCCTAAGATTATATTGGCTTTGTTTGAAATGCTCTGAGTCCAATGCCTGCTGTCTGGATCCTATTGGGCACCCACTGGACCTGCTCTCTTATGACTTACATTCTAGAGAAATGTATTGAGCCACATTATAATGAATTTGAAGTACTTGCTCTGTGTCATCCCCATGCTAGGTGACAGAGAAACAAAGGTGACAAATGATCTAGTCTTTGCCCTCAAGAAGCTTATTGTCCACTAAAAAGGGGAAATGTGTGTACATAAACTTAAGGATTGACTATGATTGAGAGGGGAGAGAGAGAGACAGAGAGAGACAGAGAGGAGGGAGGGAAGAAGAGACAAACAGACAGAGAGACAGAGAGAGAAACAGAGACAGAGAGATAGAAAGAGAAAGAGAGACAGAGAGAGGAAGACAGAGACAGAGAGAGAGAGACAGACAGACAGACAGACAGAGACAAAGAGACAGAGAGAGACAGAGACAGAGACAGAGAGAGGAGAGAGAGATAGAGACAAAGAAGAGAGCTAAAACTGGGTGCTTAATATTCCTAAAGCATTGTTGTTATCAGGTTGCTCTCCTTCAGAAACCCTGCCATCAATAAGATAAAGTCCCAACTCTTTAATCTGAAATTGAAGGCCCTCCAAAATTTGGCACTAGTTTTCCCAAAATTATCCCACAACTCATTACTCCCCAATTTTAGCCTTCTTTTCTAGTCATGCTTGTCTAGCCATCTCCCTCAGGTACACATTATCCTCACTTCTGCTTCTCATACCTTTATACCATCTTGGGATGCGCTTTCCCTTAGTTTTCGTCTCTGTTTATTCCAATCTTTCCAATTCCTCAAATCACAGCACTAGATCCATTTCTCTATCCATGAAGCTTGCCCTGACCACAACAATCAGCTAACACTCTCTGTCTCTGTCTGTCTCTGTCTCTGTCTCTGTCTGTCTGTCTCTGTCTCTGTCTGTCTCTGTCTCTCTCTGTCTTTCTTTCTATCTGCCTTTCTGTTTCTTCATCTCTTTGTTTCTGTCTCTCCCTCTCTCTCCTTTTTCTGTCTCTGTCTCTATCTTTGTCTCTCTGTCTCTCTCTGTACTTCTTCTTCCCTCCATCCTTCCTTCCTGCTTTCCTTCCTCCCCCTCTCTGTCTCTCTTTCTCTGTCTGTCTTTATATTTCTCTGTGTCTCTGTCTCTGTCTATCTCTCTGTCTCTGTCTCTATCTCTCTGTTTCCCTATCTGGGTATATCTCTAAAATGCCTTTGTCTCTATCTTTGTCTCTCTCTCTGTCTCCTGGAGCACTTATTGTCTATACCATTAATTGATTCAACAAACATTTATTTAAATTATGTTGAAATGACAACTATGTGCAGAGCACTGTATTTCTAACTGGGAGAGATATAAAGATTATATAGTATTAGTAGGGAATAAAACACCAACAGAATGAACTATAAAACATATTATATGAAAAGCATCTTAGAAAAAGGCTACAAAAATTATATAAGAAAATGGTCTTGTTTGTTGATACTTCACAAGTTCATTATTTTTTTTAAATCAACTAGCACAAAAGCTTTTATTATTCATGTACTATGGGCAAAGCATTTTGCTAGCCCTGGAGATATAAACAAATCCCCAATATGTCTGTGCCCTTAAGAAGTCCTCATTCTGCAGCATCTTACTCATAAAAGCCTTTAATATTTTCAAGACAGTCCTTCAGATATTCCTCTCTATTCCATTCTCTACGACACCAGTACCACACTTTTATTAATAAAACCTACTTTTAACTCCTTCTTCTTCATCATAATTCATCTCTACACATAGTGCAATTTCACTAAAACTTAGTAATCAAGACAAAGCAAATTATTTCAACCAGGGTCTATCTAATAAAACCCTTACATGTCAGACCCCAGAATTCCTGGAAATGTGATTTTTTTTTTGCACAGCAGCATATAAACAGTGACTCACATTTAGGTATGGTCAGTTACAACCCTCCCTACCAGGACCATCTCTAGTACTTCTGTTCAACTATTCTTCCCACAACCTAAATCTCAATGATTGGTATTTTGTTTAGTTTTGTTTTATTAATAGTATTTTATTTTTCCAAATACATGCAAAGATAGTTTTCACATTCACCTTTGCAAAACCTTGTGTTCCAATTTTTTCTTCCTCTCTCCCCCCCATTTTCCTCTCCCCCAAACAGCAAAAAATCCAATATAGGTTAAATATATGCAATTCTTCTGAGCATATCTCCATATTCATCATGCTGTATAAGAAAAATTTGGTCAAATGAGAAAAAAAACACGAGGGGAAAAAGGCAAGCAAACAAACAACAACGTATTGTTTTGGTTTTTAAATATTCCAACTTCCATTCTTAAATGTTCTTCAATTTGAAGGCGGTCAATTGGTCAAGGTCCTCAAAAATATTAACTCTGCCCTTTAGAATATTAGATCTACCTGGCTTCAAATCATCTACAGATCTAATAACTATTTTGTTAATTCTATCATCCAAACTGCAATAAAAAATTATTCCCATTTATATAATACCTGACAGTTTACAAAATACACCTCTCCTGTGATATAGAAGAAAAAACATTGAGCTCAGAAAAGGGAGACCTGAGATCAACTTTGGCACTTATCAACTGTGAGACCTTGGAAAAGTTACAATCTCTTTGAGCCTTCCTTTCCTCATCTGTAAAATGACTATTTTCATCCTCACCTATCATAACTCAGCTCGGAAGGCTGTTTTGGGTACGGTACATTACAAATCTCAAAGCAATATTGAAATATTAATTTGTATTAATATTTTAGTTTATCCTTATAACAACCCAAAAATACCCTACTGTAAAAATACTCTACTCATTCACAGATGGAAAAACTGTATTTGTCCATGGTCATAAATCTAGCAGGACTTGAGTCCAAATCCCTTGCCTCCAAAACCAGAATTTCTATCTCTATATTGAGCTACAATAAGAAATTAAATGATTGGAAAATAAGAGTTCAAGAAACTGTATTCCAATCATCAGATTACTGATTACTGAAATTAAGACAAACTCCATCTCCTGCTTTCCATTTGTAGTATGGCCCCTCTCTGTCTTAGAAAGAGATTTTTACAGTCTGGAACAAGCTGATCATCCCATAGCTGTGCTGATTGAAAGTGATTGCAGCTGTATTTCATTATTTGTTCTTGTTTCTTCCCAGCTATTGATGCTGAACTTCTCAACCTATAATTTCCAGTTATGTAATAGGAAGAGGTTGGGGGGACTACAATGGTAATATTTGACTCTTCTTGAAAGGGTAGACTGAGTGGCTGATTCCATGAGTTGTATATTTTATCATTTTGTAATCACAGTAATTTTGTTGTTTAGTTGTTTCCAACTTATTGTAACCTTGTTGCCTCTGTTGTTGTTTCAGTCATTTTCAGTCATGTCTGATTTTTCATGACCTCAACTGGGCTCTTGACAAAGATACTGGGGTGTTCGCCATTTTTTCCTTCAGCTCATTTTTACAGATGAAGAAACTGAAGTAAACAGAGTTAAGTGACTTGCCCAGGTTCACATATCTAGTAACTCTGAGGCCAGATTTGAATTTAGAAAGACGAGTCTTCTTCCTCCAGGTCCAACATTCTACCCACTAAACTACATCTAAGGCAAAGAGATTAAGTGACTTTCTCAGGGAAACACAGCTAGTGTCTGAAGCTGAATTTGAACTCCGCTCTTACTGACTCCAGTCCCAGTGCTTGATCCACTGAGCCAACTAGCTGCTTCTCAATTCATCATAATAAATGACATTTACATGGTGCTTTAAGGTTTGTAAAAATGATTCAAACACATTATTGTATTTTTTCTCTCCTAATGACCTTTTGAGATAAACACTACCTCTTTTCTTTGTTTTTTTTATTAGCTCTATTTTTTATTATTTTATTAGCTCTATTTTATAAATGAGGAAAGTGAGACTTTGAGAAGGGTAATAATTTGTCTACATTATGGTCCAATAGTTAGTATGGATTGGATCTAGGACTTGAGCCACATCTTTGGACCTCAAGACCATTGCTTTTTTTTCTATTGGACCACACAAACTCTTGGATGAAAAAATGAAGCACTGTGTTCTTTCACTAGGTTTTCCCCTAGTGTTGTCTAGCCACCTCCAGTTAGAGCATCCTCTACCCAGTTGCTCATAGCTAATCTTTCTGAGAAAATAGATGGGAAGCCAACACTCCAAAGCATCAACCATTTCACCTTGGGCTGTCCTTCCTCGAACAGGGAACTATGTTTTCCTTTAAGCCCTCCTCTGTGGCCTCAGATTTGAGGAATGTGTTTGTTACACTCTGTGTTCCTTATTAGTTGTGCCTTTAGCCCTTCTAATCTTGTCCCTACAGGGCTGTGCTATTTCTTTCTGTACCTCACTAATCATCTGGCTTGGTTTTGCTTCGGGGGATTTTCCCATTTGTCCTTGAATTCTATACAGAGTTATGAGTTTACTTCATTTGGCCTCATGGACTTCACTTTCTCTACCTTTGCTAAGATCAAGGACATTTGTCAGGATCTCCTTCTTCCCCCATATTCCACACTTAAAAACCCTTTTACATAAGAGGTGGCCTTTCTCTTTGCCAAGATAAAGCCATGCATGCTCTCTCATCTTCCTTGGGGAACTTGCCTTTTTTGATCATCCCCTGACTCATCTCAAATCTTTTTCAACTGGTTCCTTAACTTCAAACTATGAAAATTCCCAAGTTTCCTCCATCCTTAAAAAACAAACAGACAAACAAAAAACCCTTATTTGGTTTTTCTATTCCCTTAAACTATTGTTTTGCATCCTTTTCATAAAAAACTCCTGGAAGTTGTCTGAATTCTTTGCCTCTACTTCACCTCTTACTTTTTGTAATTTGGCTTCCAGCCTCATCACTGTTGAAGCAGATCTCTGCACTATTACAAATTACCTTGAACCACTAAATTAGTGATCTTCTTAGGACTCATCCCTCTTGATAGTTTTTACCACTCCGACCCACCATCCTTTCCCCTCCAAAGCTATTCCTTTTATTAAGAGGGAAGTGGAAAAGCATTTATTAAGTGGCTACTATGTGCTAGGCACTGTAAAGCTAAACGCTTTACAAATATTATCTTATTTGAGCTTCTCAACAGCCCTTTGGGTGGTGCTACTATAATCCCCATTTTACAGTTGAGCGACTAAGACATTCAGAGTTGGGACTCACCCACAGCTAGTAAGTGTTTAAGGCAAAATTTGAAGTTGTCTCCCTAACTCCAAGAACAGCAGTACTCACTGTGCCACACAACTGCCCATTACTTTGCACTGTATACATTACACCCATTACACTGTTCTCTCCTTTTTTTCTTCTTATTCCTTCTCTCTATCCATCATTTTCCTCCATCCCTAACTATGGGGTACACCATTCTTTATTCTGAGTTTTTTCCTACAAAGGCAGAATTTTCCCACTACACCCTAAGAACCTTCTACATCTTGTTTAATTAATTGTTTCCTTTCTTTGACCCAATTCCTATCTACAATCCATAGGCTACCTATCAGTATACTTCTAATGTTCTGATACAACAAATGGCTTTGATTCTTCCCTAAAG
The DNA here is from genome assembly GCF_016432865.1 of Antechinus flavipes. Classification (NCBI taxonomy): domain Eukaryota; kingdom Metazoa; phylum Chordata; class Mammalia; order Dasyuromorphia; family Dasyuridae; genus Antechinus; species Antechinus flavipes. Next base: position 237,564,072 of record NC_067399.1, on the reverse strand, counting down.
AGCTCAACTCATCCATACTATAGTGCCAGTAGTTCTGGCCAGGCTTTGTTAGTTCTATGAAAACTCATTAAATCCCCAAATTTGAATGTCCAGGGATGTATTTTCCATTTATTACATTTTTGTTATGGAATCAACTCCCCCTTGCACTGATGTTTTTGCCAACCCAATCAAAGACATATGGTGGGGTATGTCTAATGCTTGGAAATTGCTGCCAGTATAACCAACAAAGCCATTTGATCATAGAAGAGCTACTGAAATGCCAGGAGTCATCTTAGTAATTACAATCCTCCAACATCTGACTTCCAGCTACTTTGGTGAATTGACCAAAGGCTTCATCTACAGGCCCTTCACCACTGATCCTCTCTAGAACATGTGTAATAGATTGTGATTCCTGTGATGTTTCCCCAATTGCACTGAATGGTACTTCTCTTGCTCAATTCTTCTTATGGCTTTTCCCCTAATTAGGACTAAGGGTCACTAGCCAAAAACTGCTCATGGTTCCATGTAAATTTATTCCCAGATCCAGAAAAAAGTGCCATCCAACATTTTGCAGTTTTACAATTCACTAGAATTGCCTTCATAAAAAAGAACACTATTATAAGACTCCTGAGACAGAACTGGAGTCAGTCAATCAATGGGCATCTATTAAGAACTAAGCAGATCTGAGATAATAGGAGTTAAAATACAAAATTCACATAGGACTTGTTCTCAAAGAGCTTCATTCCACTTAGGGGAATACATATGTATAGATACATGTGTAGGACTGTGTATGTAGGTATATAAGTGTGAATGTAATTAGGTTCCCTGCCATCCCGCCTCGCCCAGAGAGTTTTACGTACAAACTACATATGTGGAAGGAGAAATAACCCTACATTGATGGAAAGGATATTGCAAGAACACTTCTTGGTATTCTCTCCATCAGTTTGGAGGCTTCTCTCCTTCCTCTCATGCAACAAAATGCAAAATTCTCCAGGTTTGTATAAAATCTTGATATATACGTTGTATATTGTCTAAAATATACATACTAAAATAAATGAGTACAGTTATTTGGAGGCACTAACATTGGGTGGGGCAGTGAATAGGGTGCTGGACCTGGAGTCAAGGAGACTCATCTTCCCGAGTTCAAATCTGGACTCCAGATACTTGCTGTGTCCAGTCACTTAACTCTATTTGCCTCAATTTCTTCATCTGTAAAATGAGCTGGAGAAGGAAGCAAACAATCCTAATATATTTGCCAAAAAAACACCAATCAGAAACCATTGAACAACAACAAATGAGTACATCTGGGTGAATCAGAAAGATCATTTAAAGGAAGTTAACCTATAACCTTGAGCACCACCCCCTAATTAAGCAAGCCATCACAGACAACACATAAGGGAGCCATAAAGTGTGTAAGTAAACCTTTATGTTTGCAAAGTCATTTCGTCACAGAAGTCCTGTGAGGAAGGTAGCATAGGTATTACCATACCCATTCAAGAGATGAAAAGTTGGACAGATTATGTGATTTGCCCAAGATCACATGGTCCATGTGTGTGACAGAATTCAGAATCAGAGTCAAAGTTTAACTCCAACTTTTGGCTGCCAGCCTAAATCTCCTTCCACTGCATCATATTAACTATGTTGCTGCTCCATAATCTTGGTAATATAAGCAAACAAACAAGTTCCTACGTCTGCAGAACAATGTCCTGAGGGTTAATGTGCTTTATGTGCAGAGTTAATGCTGACCACACACACACACACATAATCCCTTCAAGAAAAAGTATTTTCAGAAAAGAATTTATAGAAGACACTCCTTTCCTCCTTTTCCAATCTTTCCTGTCAAAATCACTTTGATTATGCATATCTAGACATGTTACTTCTCTGCTCAAAAGTCTTCAATGACTCCCAAATGCCTGAAAAGCAAAACTCTAAATCTTTTATGCAGCATTCAAGGCCTTTCAAATTTTGGCCCCAAATGAACCTTCCACCTTAATCTCATATTACTTTGCCTATTTCACTCCCAACTCTAGGATCGAGACAAACAGACTATTCTCAGTCCTCCTACCGTTCATTGTACTTCTCTAGCTTTGTTTAGGGTTTTCTTCAAGCCTGGAACACCCTTCCTTATTGTTCATAGAATGCCTATCTATGCTTTGAAGGCTATTTCAAGTTCCACCTACTCTATGAAGACTTTGCTGAACCCTCAGTGAAGAATTATTTTTTTCTCTTAAAACTCATATAGCATTTTGTTCTGTACCTTTCAAAAACACTTGTGTCTTAGAGATATCTGAGTTTATTTCTTATTTCCCCTTAAGCTTCATAATAATAATAATGATGATTTTTACACAGAATTTTAACTACATAATCTCGTCTGAGCCTTCAAACAACCCCGTTAGGGAGGTCTCTCTGTGGCTCTGTCTCTGTGTGTCTGTCTCTTATCTCTCTCTCTCTGTTTCTGTCTCTTCTCTCTTGCTCTGTCTTTCCCTCTGTCATCTCTCTCTTTGTCTCTCTGTCTATCTCCCTCTCTGTCTCTCTCTCTCTGTGTCTCTCTGTCTCTCTGTCTCCCTCTCTCTGTCCCTCTCTATGTCTGTCTCTGTTTCTCTCTTTTTCTCTTTCTCTCTGTCTGTCTGTCTCTGAAGAGAGAGAGACAAATAAAGGACCAAATAAAGACAAAGAAACTACAGTTAGTACTTACTGAAGGCAGAATTTGAATCCACATTTTTCTGACTACAAATCTAGCACTTTAGTATACCACAATACCACAGTGCCTCTCCATGGAGGAGCTCAGGGCCTGGCACATCATATGGGCTTAACAAATACTAACTGGACTGATGGATTAAAGGTAGGAACTATGTCTTATCAAAACTTTTTTTTCTCTTTCCCCTGACCCAAAGCACACAATTGCTGCCTAATAAATGTTAGTTGTAAGCCTAAATGAATAAATGTCAACTGTGCCCCCTTCACACTTCCAGACATGCCTGGAAGCTAGTTTGAAGGACAAACCTTCAGGACCTGGAAATACCCATTTCCCAGCAGAGCAAACCCCCTCTTTTCTTTGAAATGAAATAACTTTGCTTTTCTAGGGTGGTAAGAGTCAGCAACAACACAAGCACTAGAACACTGTAGGTGGGAGTTTGCCTCTGTTTACCCACTCTGAAGGTGCTCTCCTTTCACTACCTGCTACCTCCTACAGTGTGGGGCTATGGTTCACTGAGAACTCCTCAGACATCTTGTCTCAACCATTTCTCTCTGTGATCCAGTTTGTTACTCACCGCAGAAGAGTAAAGCAGAGCCCACCAGAAAAGCCAGAGCAGATCAAAGCCAGACTCATCTGCTGTCCCCAGTGAATAATTTGGGACAGTAGCTTACAGTCATTGTGGGAAATCAAAAATTCATTAGTGCTGGAGGAAGATGGAAACCAGCCTGGAGAATCCCTTCCCAAGCCGTAGGCAGAGGAAAAATGTCTAGGGAAGGACCCAGTGAGAGGGCAGTGGGGGACAGACAATCTCAGGGGAATGAGAAGATGGAAGAAGGGTATCTTAAGCGAGTGCTCCAAAACTGACTTCATTCATTTGGTTCTGTGGTTAGTAGCTGATCCATTGGAATATTTCCATGACATTTTCTCTCTTTTCCTAATTGCTGTCTCTCACATAAACAACAACTGGTGTTGGAATCCTTCCTCCTTTGGAGACACCCACATTACTACCTCCCTTCCATCCTCCCCATAATGCCCTCCCTCCCTTCTGTCTTCCTCTTAGTTTCTTGGAATGGACCTACCTCCTTTCAATCAATTATTAAAGAAGTGTTTTTGCAGCATCTCCATTCTCACCTTCTCCAATTAAGCTCTAATTGGGAATATGGACCTAACGGGCCTCTAAAATAGCACCAAATATCATGGTTAGAAGAAAAACAACCCTCCAGTCGTTCACATCCTCTCCTAGGATGCCTCAGGCTCATTCTTTGAGAGCCTGACCTAATAGTTTCTCAATATTTCTCTTTAAGAAGTTTTAATTTAGTTATTTCCAACTTCATGTTTCCTACAGTGGATTGAACATTGTGGAGGTAGGGGACGTGGATTTATATCCTGGGTTCCTACCTACCAGTTATTGTCTGTGTGATCTTTGAGCTCTCTGAGATTCAGTATCCTCAAGTGTAAAACTGGAGAGTTGAACTAGGTGACTTCCAAAGTCCTTGCCAGTTCTAGATATATCATCCTGTGCCTCTGCACTTTTGAAAGGCATTGATTGTATCCTATGCTTCTTCTCTAGACCTTCTGACACAGTAGGTTATACCTTTCACATTGCAGGGGTTAGGAGTACAGCATCCTCACTATCTGGAAAATCCACATAAAATCTTTGGTCTCCTTTGTACAAGATAAGTCTGAATTATTAAAGTATTAAAAGATAAAATATATCAATATTATATAATACTTTATAAATGTTTTATGCATTTCTCAATTTCTAAACTTTGCATGTAATCTACAGATTCTGCAAAATTCTACAAAATTCCCTTTTAATTTTTTATTCCAAAACACAATATATTGAAAATATGATGTGGACATGATAACTGGATTAAGTGTTCCATGCATACTTGTTGACCTAATTGACAGCTGGGACACAGAGGGGTCAGATACAAGAATCAGCATTTGTATGTTATCTACTATGTGTTAGGCACTGTGCTGAGTGATTTTTATAAATATTACCTCATTTAATCTTCATGACAAATCTTTGAGATAGAGGCTATTGTTATCCTCATTTTACAGTTGAGAAAACTCAGGCAAACCTGAGGTTAAGTGATTTACTCAGAGACTCTCAGCTACTAAGTGCATGAGGTCGGATTTGAACTTTGATTCCAGGCTTGGAACTCTACCCACTGCACCACATGGCTCTTACAAATCTCATGGTCTTCTTTGTTCCATTCTAACTGACAAAAAATGGCCGAGCAGAGACCAGCCTTTAGCCCCAAACAAAGTTAGATTTGGCAACTTTTATTAGTGGCAAATTATGAATATTGCCATTCAATTTATTAGAAACAACATGTCTCCTTTGTATGCAGCCCCAGATGGCTAAAGTAGTGATGGCAGGAGGAATGGGAAATAGGAGGAATTTCCTATATCCCCAAAGGATCTATACCATATAGCTGCTCTGATAGCTGCACTGCCCTATGGGAAAATGACATAATATTGGGACAATTCTATTTTAAAGTCAATGGAGCATCAACATTTGTCGAGACTCTAAGAAGTTCTCATTAATTTTAGAGAAGTTACATAAGAATATTCCACAATATTAGAAATGTTGGAGAAAGAAGGGACCATAGAAACTCTATGGTCCAACTCCCACGTTGTTATAGATGAGGAAGTCGAATCCCAGAAAATTTAAAGGATTTGCTAAAAGTCCCAGAGTGAGGTACTAGTTCCCTGTTAACAGGTGTCAGAGACCAGAATGAGATCTTCGGTCTTATTCAGGGAACTCTGGAAGGTTTGAGGCAAAGGTCATTTGAATCACCATGCTCAGGCCCCAAAATCAAATTGTATGAAATTGGCTGAGCAGTTCTAGAAGCTGACAGCATGTCCAGTTTTATTATTGACTGGAAACAAATAGAGATATCATTTTTCTTTTTCTACTCTCCTATACTAGGCCTCCTCCATGACAGTGGCAGCATACCTATGTGATCAAACCTTACTTATGCTAAGAATCAGGGAGTCATCAAATAAGATGATTTCTGCTGGAATATTTTTCAAAAAATCTTGGGTAATTTTGATATACATAGGAGATATCTGGTTGGAAGAGAGCCTTTAAGGTAGCATTTTGCTCTATCAAATCAATTGTCCTTTTCCTTTTTTTCTTTTTTTAAAATAGTTCACAATAAGCACAAAGTAGTCCTGAAACCATAGATTAGAGCTGGAAAAGGCCTTAATCACCTACATTTTCCCTGTCTTTTGCTCCTCATTGTTCTTATGCTTTGTGCCCCTTTCAGCCAATTGTATTATGTACTTCATTGGATAATAGTGCTTGGGAAAGCCTTCAGTTTTCTTTTTAACACCTTCACCTAGGATGTCCTGACTCTAAAATAAACATGATTATCATGTAAATTGTTCTCCCGGATCTGATTCCCAAAGTAATTGTAGATGTATTGCCATTCAAGAGGCATTAAAAGTCCCATAAACTCAAAAGCACATTCCCCATCAAACTACCATGGTGCCCGAAATTCCTATCACTAACATTCCTTCAGCTTACATCATCAACTCCAGAAAGTTCCCATGAAAATACTATTTTTGTAGGCAAGGAGGTGGCTCAGAATGAGTCAGAAACACCTGAGCTCAAATCTAACTTCAGATACTAGCTGTGTGACTTTAAGCAAGTCATCTAACTGAAGCTTGCCTCAGTTTTCTATAAAACAGGAAGAATAATAATAGCACCTATCTCGTAGGGCTATTATGAGGATAAAATGAGATAACTGTAGAGTGTTTTATGTCTTAAGATGCCTTGTAAATACTAATTTCTTGTTGCTATTACCTTATATCTATATAATGATTTATATTTACAAAATACTTTCACACCCTTTCTCTCATTTAATTCACTATCTATGTGAAGTAGAGAAGATTAGATCTATTTTATAGATGATTTTACTTGAGGTCCAGAGCACTTAGATGACTTGCCGAAGACCTCACAGCAAATTAGTAACAACTAGTTCCACTTGGTTGGATCCACTAATCTGTTACTGGTAATACGTTAATCTACTAGCATAGATTGCTGACATAAATTAGCACTAGTAGGGAAAGTGAGAATCAGGATAATAGGGTAGGAAAAATGTGGGACTTCAGTACAGAAGACCTAATTTTGAATCTCATCTTGATCAATTTCTTTGTGCTATAAGGCAAATCATTTCTCCCAAGCTTGTGACCCCCATCTCTAAAATGAAGAGCTTGGAGACAAGACTATCTCTAAAGGAAATATCACAATCTAACATTCTATCTTCTATTTTACAGCATAAGTTTTGGTTGAGAAGGGGCGGGGTCAGATAAGTTCTAAAGCAATAGCCCATGTTCCCCAACACAAGATAAATAGGGGAGAGTATTTAGACAACATGCTCAAAACATTAGAAACTTGGAAAATAGGGAAGTAAGTAAATGAGATAAAAGAAAAGCCAACAAAAATAGACATGGAAAGAGCACTGGAGTTAGAAGTTCAAATCCTAGCTCTGACATTCTGTACTTGAGTGATGTTGGACAAGCCATTTAACCTCTCTGAGACTCAGGATCTTGATCTATAAGTTCTTAGATTTAGAGCAAAAAGAGACTTTGGAGGTCTTTAAGTCCTACCAAAACACAAAATGGTAAAATCACTTGCTTAGAGTAACACAACTAGTTAGTGTCTGAAATGGGATTTGAACTCAAGTATTAGCTGATACTGTGGATAGAGCACCTGGCCTGGATTGAGGAAGAGCTGCATTCAAATGTAGCCTGATCCTCCTCAACAAGTCATTTAATCCTGTTTGTCTCAGTTTCCTCACCTGTAAAATAAGCTGGAGAAGGAAATGGCAAATTACTCCAGTATTTTTTCTAAGACAATCCCAAATGGGGTCACAAAGAGGGGAACATGATGAGAAAGGATTGAATAACAACACATTCTTGTTTCAAAATGTAATGCCCAGTCCATTGTACTACACGGTCTCTCAAAAAAGACCTAACCTCCAAGATCCTCCAGATTTATAGCTATGAAGTTCACAATTTTACTCACAGTCATGTCTCTGCCACAAGAAATTTCCCATTTGCCAGATGACTTGTCCTTTGGGTGCCTTCCTGCTATTCTCTGGGCCCTTAATCTGTACCTGATGACCCCTTTCTTTATTCTCTTTTCAGTTGACCTTTAAGGGTTAGAGTCCAGTAGAACCTGGACCTTGTATCATATCCCAAATATTCCATTTCCCCAATCAGCTTTCACTCTTCTAACTTAAGGCCCTGTGATTAGGGGACTGCTATAACAGCCACTGGGGACAAACCTTATCTTCTCTCTAAGCAAGGAAAAATCCAGCAAAAATCAGTTACTGATTAAGGGCTGTGCAAGGTGGAGAGAAGATCAAAAGCACACTTTTCTTGCCTTTCAACTCCTTGTTAGAGAGAACAACCAAAGGAACTCCTTTGGAGTTCAAAGGACTAGTGGAGGACAAATTTTCTGTACAGAAAAATGTCATTTTCTCCCAAGCGTGGTCAGCAGGGGGGCCATCCCCTCTCTCCCTGCTCCCCACTCTGTGCCAAGCCTCAAAGGGCCCACTGCTGCCTCCGCCTGCTGGCAGTATGAGATAGGCTGCACAGGAAGTCCTTGAACCACTAGCTGGTACTTGATCCTGAAAAGATCACTGCTGTTTCATGGTGCTGACATGTTTGGCTCTATTAGCCCTGCTAAGATTCATTCCTCAAAGGACAGAGCAAGAAACAAACTCCAATGTTAAAAGCCATAGAAAGGGGAAAAAAAAGAAAAAGAAAAAAATCTACCACACATATTTTTGACAGGCCACACATGAAGAATTTGAGACAAAGAAATAAAGTACCTTGTTCAAGGTCAAACAAGGACAGAATTAAATGTTAGAACTCAGGCTTTCAGTCACTAACTCCTGCTTTGACACCAGATTCTGGATACACCAAACTGGCTCCCACCTTTCATGGCAAGGAGGAAGGCTATCATCACAAGAGCTCACACAAATTCCTCTTTTATTATTATTATTTGTAGCTTTTTGTTTTTTAAATAAATGCATAATTTTCAACACTCTTGCAAAACCTTGTGTTCCCAATTTTTTTCTCTCTCTCCTCCCCCACCCCCTCCCTTAAACATCAAATAATCCAATATATGTTAAACATGTGGCACACATTTCTCAAAACAAAATCCATTTTGTGAACAACTCTTAACAATGCAAATAATTGGTCTTTGAAGTATCCATTAAATTTAACAATTATTTATTTGGGTGGTTTGTTTCCCTGAAGATTCCATTAGAATAGTATCTGTATCTTATTTATCTTTGAATTTTTTAAAATAAATCACAAGATCTGAGTTGGAAGGCACCAATTCATACCTAGATAGTTATTCCTTCTGTTGCAATCCAGACAATAGTTATCCAACTTCCACTTAAGACTTTCAGAGATTAGGAGCTCTGTATTTCCTAAAACACTTCATTCTCCTTTGAAAAGAGAGCTCTAATGTTGGGTCATTTTTTTTCAAGTTGAATTCAAAGCTTGCCTTCTGCCTCTCCTCAACTTTATACCCTTTGATTCTGGGTCTGCCTTTTGGACCCAAAAAGGATGAAGCTAATGCTTCTTCTATATGAAACAAAGGTGCTTTCTTTACTCCAAACTGAGCATTCCCATTCTTACAATTGATCCTACTGTCATAATCTAGATCTTGCTCATCATTTGTGTGATACCTAAGTGAAAGGTTCACAAAATTATGATTTATTATCAGCAAATGTTTGATTTCTTATACCTATTTTATATACCTATATACCAAAGGTCTCATAAAAATTCCTTGGATGAAAAAGGTCACTAGTGGAAAAAGTTTATGAAAGCCTGATCTACATTATACACTTCAATAAAATATTGTATGAGGATGTATTCTGATGGAAGTGGATATCTTTGATAAAGAGAAGATCCAACTCAGTTCCAATTGATCAATGATGAACAGAATCAGCTACAGCCAGAGAAGGAACACTGGGAAATGAATGTGGACTACTTGCATTTTTGTTTTTCTTCCCAAATTATTTTTACTTTTCTGAATCCAATTCTTCTTGTGCAATAAGAGAATTGTTCGGATCTGCACACATATATTGTATCTAGAATATACTTTAACATGTTTAACATGTATAAGACTGCTTGCCATCTAGGGAAGGGAGTAGAGGAAGGAAAGGGAAAAATCAGAACAGAAGTGAGTGCAAGGGATAATGTTGTAAAAAATCACCCATGCATATGTTCTGTCAATAAAATGTTATAATAAAAAAAAAAAGGCTTGATCTAGCTTTTCAATGTCTTTAAAATGTGAAGACCAGCAAATGCTACAAATGCAAAAGAGAAGGAATTTACAATCTAATGGGTAAAGACAGTACACAAAAAGAAATTGAAATGGAAGAGAAGAGAAGGTCCCCAGCAAAGAGCCATGATGGATAAGTCCACAAGAGTGCATTTGGGTCATAAACAAAGAAATGACTTACCTGGGAACTTCCTTAAATTGAGGGGGGGGGTGTCTTCCTACCTCTACAGAGAAGGGCAAAGGGTAGGACTGATAAGGTGTGACTCAATCTTGCAGGATGCAGCAAGACAGTAGGATTATCTTCTCCTTCATTCTCAACCTGTTACTTCTCCTAGTTTGGGGGAGAGGAAAGAAAGAATGTCTGGACCTGTGATTTCATTGGTGTGAAGAACTCGAGGGGGAAAAAACTTCCTCCACTAATAATATCATCTATTATTCAATTGTTTTCCAGTAGTCTCTTTGACTATTGTGACCCAATTGGAGTTTTCTTGACAAAGATACTAGAGTGGTTTGCCATTTTCTTCTCCAAATCATTTAACAGATGAGGAAACTGAGGCAGAGTGCAGTGACTTGCCCAGAGTCACACAGCTAGGAAGTGTCTGGGCTTTGATTTGAATTTACAAAGAGGAATGACTCCAGGCCTGACATTCCATTCCCTGCTTCATCTAATTACTCAATATACATCTATATTTACAGTCTTAGAAAATTACAAGGGGCACGGAGAGGTTGAATGACACCACATTGATACAGGCAAATGTGTATCAGTTGGAACTTGAACCAGGCTTTCCTGATTCCAAAGAGAGCTCACCATGTGTTGTATCTTATTTTTTTCTTAATGTAACCTAAAATCACATTAAGCAGTTTGGGATGATATGTCACCTGTTAACTCTTACTATAGCTTTAATACAGCTTGAAATCTATTCTAATTCCATAAATAGTATTCTACATTTTTTCCATAGGATTTTAGTCAAGTCACCATCTCCAGCACTTCTCCTTTGCCACCTCCTTATGCAGAATTGATTTTTCTTAAAACTCAAGTACAGGACTTCCCATTTGATCTTATTATATTTGATTCAGTATTCTTGCCCTGTGGAGATGTTTTTGGATTTGATGCCTGATGTGTGAGCTCCCCTCAGCCTTATGTCACTGGAAAATTTGATATGTATGCTATTTATGCCTTTATCCAAGTCACAAATTTAAAAATGAGCCCTTGCTATGTGCTTAGTACCATGTTGGGCCCTGGAATACAAATCTCACCACAAAACATGGTCCTATCCTCTTTCTAAGAGAATGGTAGAGGGAATGAGAGATAACCAAAAAACCATAATAGAAAGTGAAGTTAGATATAAACCTTGTGATTAGGTATGAGGAAAGTGCTAAGGGATGAGGTTTGGAAAAGCTGATATCCTGATCCCACTTTCTGACATTTAGCACATACTGTCCTGTCTCACTATATGACAGTTTGTCATGTTTGTATTATGTTACCCATATTAGCTTTAGCTTCTTAAGGACAAAAACTGGGTCTTTTTCATCTCTTTGCCTTTACTTTCCTTTCAGGGCCTGGCATAGGATAGAAGGTCAGGAAATAGTGGATGAACTGAACTGATTTCAGAATATACCAGGATGCACTGAAGGAAATAAAGGCTAGAAAATAAGGAGGGAGAGAGGAAAGAGGAAAGAAGGAAAGAAAGAAAGAAGGAAGAAAAGAAGGAAGAAAAGAAGGAAGGGAGGAAGGAAGGAAGGAAGGAAGGAAGGAAGGAAGGAAGGAAGGAAGGAAGGAAGGAAGAAGGAAGGAAGGAAAAAAAGGAAGGGAGGAAGAAGGAAGGAAGAAAGAAAAAAAGAAGGCAGGAAGGAAGGAAGGAAGAAGGGAGAGAGAGGAAAAAGGAGAGAAAAGAAGAAAGGAAGGAAGGAGGAATAGACAGAGGGAAGGAGGAATTAAGAAAGGAAGGAAGAAATGAGGAAGGGATGGAGGAAGAAAAGAAGGAAGGAAAATATAAAAGGAAGGAAAGTGAGGAAAAAGAAAAGGTGGAAGAAAATGAAGAGAGGAAAAAGAAAGAAGGAAGAGAAAAATGGAGGAGAAAAAAGGTGAAGAAATAAGAAAGGGGGAACAGGGGAAAGTGAAGAAATAGAAAGAGAAGATAATATAAGAATAAAAAGAGTGAGGGAATAAGAGGGAGGTAGGAGAGGAAGGAATGTAGAAAGAAGAAGATAGAAGAAATGAGAAAAAAGGAAAGGAGGAAGGAAAAGAGAAAAAGGGAAAGAAGCTACAGAAAGTTCCTAGACATCTCTTCAGGTATAATAGACTAAGAGAGTGACAGATCGCACACAGCCAGAAGGGATAGAAAGTTTAGCTCCAGGGGAGAGAAGAACTGATTAATATTCCTGCCTTAAACCCTTAGCACAACTGAGTATTTCTTGGAAACTGTTTCACCCCCACCCTCCCAACTAAGAATCCATTCCCTTCCTAGAGTCCACCTAATACATCACTTGTACCTAACCCTAAATGCCACACTTATGTATTCTAGGAATTTCTATTTGTTTCTTTTCTTCCTATTAGGCTATGAACTTTAAAAAAAATCAAAAATCTATGTCTTAAACAAACTTAGTATCTTTACTATTGTTTTGCACATAATAAGCCCTTAATGAATAACTTTTAAAGTTAAAAGAGAGCCAACTTTCTAGATCATCTTGGCCAACATTATATACATGTGAAAGAAGATACCCTCAAAGGAGAATCAAGCATCAATACCAGCATTTATATATATTTTTTTCAATTTTAAATTTTGCAAAGTGTTTTCACAAATATTTTCTCCCTTTATCCTCATAGCTACCCTGGGAGATAGGTGCTAGTGTTTATGAATGAGAAAATTGAGGCAAAAAGAAGTTAATGGTTTGCCCATGATCACAAAGCTAAGTAAATGTCTGAGGTCAGATCTGAACTAAGATCCATTGTACCACCTAGCTGGCCCAGAAGGGACTTGGCTAAGGTGACACAGCTAGCAAACAGAAGGGCAAGAATTATAGCCCAAGACTTCTGGCTCCAAATCTCCATAATTTTTTTTTCCCATTCTACCATAGTATTGAGGATGCCTTTTGATTCTGGTAGTAATCAGCAACAATGATAAAACATGTGATTGACTGAGATTCTTTAAATATCCATATTTTATTCCAGCTTGGGATTCACTGCTAGGCTAAATTGAGATTTTAAATTTTCCACATGGTCTTAATAAACACAGGATCCTCTCCAAATGAACAAAGGGGAAGCCACCCTGGAAAGAGACACAATGATAACGATTTGGAACTTTGTCCTAGAATCAAGTAGATTATCATGGATTTCACCTGTGGTCTGCATCAAGGCTCCTTAAACTTTTTCTACTCATGACCCCTTTATCCCCAAGAAATTTTTAGGGGACTCCTGGTATGTGAGTATATAAATATAGGTGTTTTAAATTAAACATTTATTGATAATAAAGCATAAAGAAATTATCATTTATTAAAGATGAAAGCAAATGTGCTTATTAATGAGATGGATATGTTTGTTTATTTTTAAAAAGATTTAAATCTTACTGTTGCCAAATTTTTCACAGACCCCCACATTCAATTATACAACTCTATATGGACTTGCAACTCACAATTTAAGAAGCTTTGGACTACAGGATCAAATTAGAAGAGAGAGCCTTCACCTGTTTCTAGAAACCTTTTCCAAAAAGTAGGACCTAGTGGCTCAGCATTATGGGAAGTTCCACTAGATTTAGAGTTGGAAGTTCCCGAATCCCATAAACAGGATTGATTTTGATACCTTGGAGGTAGATGATAATGTGCAGTGATAACATCCATATTCCCGCTGAACTCAACCAGTATCTTCTAAGGTACCCTTCCAAGGTCCAGAGAGGAAAACTATTGCTAGGTGCCTCAGGTTATAGATAGCTTGTGCCAGAAAATATTTGGCTAAGTAAGATGTGGTTAAGAAAATGTTGGGTTTGGAGCCAAAAGCCTTGAGTACAGATCTCTGCTCTGTGATACTGTTGACAAGTTAACAAATTCTTTGGTCCTCAGTTCCCTGATCTGTAAGAAGGTATTGTTCTAGATTGTCTCTGAGGTCCCTGACAATTCTGGTATTCTGCCATCCTAAACTTGTCTGTGATAAAGGAAATCACTATGGGGATTCTGGAGAGACTATGACACAGTAAACCCATTGAAAGGATTTATAATCTACCTAAGAAGATAATAGTATAGTGGGTTTTTTTTTCAGATTTATCCAGATATCAACCCTATGAGATATGTAGTAGAGCAAATATTATTATTATGTCCCTTTTGCAAATAAACAGAAGTACAGAGAGGTAAATATTATTTGTCCTATGTTAATTACTGGACAGCTAGGTGACACAGTAGATAGAATGTTGGCGCTGGAGTCAAGAAGATTTATCCTCCTGAATTCAAATTTAACCTTAGACACTTACTAATGTATGACCCTAGGCAAGTCACTTAAATCTGTTTGCCTCAGTCTCCTCACCTATTAAAGGAGCTAGAGAAGGAAATGGCAAACCATTTCAATATCTTTGCCAAGAAAACCCTAAATGGGGTCACAGACAATCAGATGCAACTGAACAGAAACACATTAATTTGTAAAAAGTAGAGCCAAGAATAGAGCCCAATTTTTTTTTTACTTTAAGATAAGGGATATTTCAAAAGTTTTAGAAAAAAAATACAAATTTTGTTTTGTTTGAAACTTATCCACAGGTTCATTAGATCATAGAGTTGTAAGGATCCTTATCATATTTATTACTGAATAAAAATGCCTAACCACATAACACTAATCACAGCTCCATTCCATAGTACTTCAACTTTACAGAGTGATTTCTTCATAACAATCTTCTGAGATATATAGCACAAATATTAGTAGCCTTAATTTACAGAAGAAGAGCCTAAGGCTCAGAAAGGTTGATTGACTTGCCCATGATCATACAGTGAATAAGTGTATAGCTGGAGTTTGAATTATAACATGTAATATTCAGTTTATAATTCAGTTTGAATCATAATATATAATGAGTTTCCAATGAGAAGTACAGACTGTAAAGAATTCTGAAGAAGCAAGATAAGAACCACAGCTAGATACCATCCTTTCCCAGATGGTCAGACATCTGGATAGAATTGGGGAGGATAGCTGAGGAAGCAACTATCACCTTGCCACCTTTTCTACAAATACAAGTTATTCCCTAGACCCCTGGAGACATGCCTTGTGTGGGAGTCCCAGTAAAAAAGCCAGTTCAGTCTTCAGTCTTCAGTCTCCCATCAAATTGAAAAATTTCAGATCTAAAAGGGTCTTCAAATGCCATCTGAGATTACTCATATCTGAACAAGAATCCTCTCTACAACATATCTAGCAAATGGCCATCCAACCTTTGCTTAAGACCCCTGAAAAGATCTCCTCTGCTATCCTTAAAGACTGACCACTTCACTGGTATATTGGTGCCATGAGGTTATGTGATATAGGAGAAAATGTATTGGATTGAAAGTCAAAGAGCCCAAGGAGAAATTTTGACTTTGCTGCATATTCCCTACATAATCTAAATTATTTACCTTCTCTGACTGAGCCTCTGATGCTTTTCTTTATAATCATTGTTTCATTGTACCTCTGAACCTTCCACCTTGCCCTCTGTCATCCTTGGGTTTGGGAGCTCAAGGAGCCATCAGGATATTGTTTTTTATTTTGTAGAGATTTTTTTTAATCCACCCACTTGGGGATGTAAGCTATGGCAGCAAAACCTGGGCAAAGCAGATCTACATTCAGAACTTTGCTGGCCCTTCTCCTGCATCAAACATTAGTCAGATGCCATATGCTCTTGCTTTCCAGCATGTCCCAGCTTCCATCTGTGGTTCTGGATTGCTGTGCTCTTAATCATATATTGATGATTTCACCATGTTGGCAAGTCAGCCAAACTGAAACCCAGACAGTGGGCCCCTTTCTCCCACTTGGGATTCATCAGGAGCTAGATTTCTCTCCTAATTGAAGCTTCACTGAACAGCCTCAGAAAAACAAGAGAAATGGAGCAGCTTTCAGATTTTATGATTACTGTTTTCCATATCACATGAGAACAGAGGGCTGGACTTGAAATAAGGAGATCTGAGTTCAAATCTCAGCTCACCCTCTCCCTATAGCCTTCCTTGATATCATACCACATAGCCACATCTCACAGATCACTTCCTTCTGCATTGCTCTAATGCATTTGTTGGGAAATACTCTGATCATTATTTTAGAATCATGAATCTATACTCTGAAGGATCCTCTAAAGTTATCTTGTCCAATTTCTTCATTATTGCTGTAATTGTATTGTATCTCCTTAATAGAAGACCGATTTGTTGGGGACAGACAGCTCTGTCTCATCTCAACTTTATCATTACCCCAGCACATGGACAAGCTCAGCACACAGTAGGCATTTACTAAATATTTCTTATTTGTGTAATTGTGAGGCACTTAACATTTCTCAGGCTCAGTTTTCTCATCTATTGAATGGATATATAATGCATGTACTGTTATTCCCTGAAATATTGGGTTAAAAATCGCCATTCCTAGGCAAGATGAATCAACAAATTGTTCTATACTCTTATTCACAATCTCCATGATCTCTGAAACTAAAACACTCCTCCCTGGGAAGATTTCTTCCCTTTTTAGAGAATAAGCTCTTTGAGGACAGGAACTGACTTGTTTTTTAAATATGTATATCTAGCATTTAGCACAGAATATGACACATAGTAAGTACTTTATAAATGCCCTTTCAATTCATTTATTTAAAAGTATTATCTAAACCTCAAATTACTATAAAATCTGATTTCTCTTATCCACCATCAACATAATTGCAAATAATAATAATAATGGCCTTAAATAAGAGAATCTTACTTTCCAAATTATAATGTAAACTCCTCATTGGAAGAAAACCAATTTTTGCTCAACATATAATTAGAACACTGAATTAAAGTGTTGACTCTACCACACATTACCTATATGACTCTTTGATAAGTTTTTTAAATCTTTTCTCAAATCAACAAGCATTTATTTTATATTTTTATTAAAGCTTTTTATTTTTCAAAACATATGCGGGGACAATTCTTCAACATTAGCCCTTGCAAAACTTTGTGTTCCAATTTCCCCCCCTTCCCCCACGCTCTCCCCCCAGATGGCAAATAGTCCAATATATGTTAAACATGGTAGAAATATATGTTAAATACAATATATACACATATATTTATACAATTATTGTGCAGCACAAGGAAAATCAAGTCAAACAAGTAAAAAAAAAGAGAAAGAAGCAAAATAAAATGCAAGCAAAGAACAACAAAGAGAGTGAGAATGCTATGTTGTGAACCATACTCAGTTCCCACAATCCTCTCTTTGGGCGTAGATGGTTCTCTTAGTCACTCAACAATCAGAAATGGTTCAACAAGCATTTATTAAGAATCTGGGATGAACCAGTCACTGTGCTAAGTGTTGAGAATACAAAGAAAGACAAAAATAGCCCCTGCACTCAAAATCTCTCTCTTTCTCTCTCTCTCTCTCTCTCTCTCTCTCTCTCTCTCTCTCTCTCTCTCTCTCTCTCTCTCTCTCTCTCTCTCTCTCTCTTTCACACACACACACACACACACACACACACACACACACATTGGAAACCAATAGAACATGGAAACAAAATGGCTATGGAAGGCTGTTTCAAAGATTGAGGAGAGTGGGAAGGATGACGATATTCTTGAGGATAATAAGGAAGTTAGAAAAAGGGGAGGGTTTGGGAGAAAGATAAAGAGTTGTTTTGGACACGTTGAGTTTTGGGTATCTATGGAGTATCCAGTTCTAGATGTCTAACAATGGCTGGAGATGAATGATTGGAGGTCAGGAGAGAAGTTAGGGCTGGATGTAAGAATCATCTGAATAGAGATGATAATTCAATTTACTGGACTCACAGGACAACTTGTTAAAATAGTACAGGGGAAGAAAAGAGAGGAAACAGGGCAGAATTTTGGGAAATACTCTTGATTAGTGAG
The DNA here is from genome assembly GCF_016432865.1 of Antechinus flavipes. Lineage (NCBI taxonomy): Eukaryota > Metazoa > Chordata > Mammalia > Dasyuromorphia > Dasyuridae > Antechinus > Antechinus flavipes. The sequence goes on along the minus strand of NC_067399.1, from coordinate 237,546,043 downwards.
CATGACCAGATAAAGATCAAGTAAAGAAAATTGAGAACAATCAGACCTGTAGGAGAAGAATCTATAGAGAACTGAGAGAGAAGAGAGTTTCAAGGAGGTGACCAACATTATTAAAGGCCCCAGAGATAGCAAAAAGGATGAGGTTTGAGGAAAGGCATTAAATGTGGCAATTAAGAGAAGATTCGGTAACTCTCAAAAGAGCAGTTTCCGTTGAACAATGAGGGCAGAAGCCAGATTGCAGAGAAGGTTACCAAGAAAGTGAAAGGAAAAGAAGGAGAGGTACAGGTTGTTGTCTGCCTTCTCAAGGAGTTTAGCCCTGAAGAGGTAGAGAGATATGGGATCATAGAGGGGATGGGTGAATCATGTGAGGATTTTTGAAGATAATGGATATATGATGATATTTGTAGTCAGTATGGAAGAAGACCATAGACATAGAAGCAGACCAAGAGAGATTGAAGATTAGTGAGAGAATGGGGATTATAGGAGGTAGGTAGAGACAATCAGCTGAAGAAGACAGGTAGAATGGAAACACTGGTGCGTGTAATGCTGGGTTAGCCTTGGCAAGAAGAATTATCTCTTCATGTGAGACGGGGAAGAAGGAGGAGATAATAACAGAAGACATCTGAATGATATAAAATGAGGAGAAAAGGGTACTCTATATGAATGATTTCAATTATTTCAGTGAAATATAGGATAAGGTTATTATCTAGGAATAGAGTTATGATGTCTATGTTACTAACATTATAGGGGTTTTTGCAAGAAAAGAACTCATAATATGCTTACTATCTTTTAAAAAAAACCAAATTCTCTTTCTTACCTATTGAGAAGGCAAGAAAAATAAAACCCATTATAAACATATATGTATATGTGTGTGTATGTGTATGTGTGTATATGTATACATATAGTCAAGCAAAACAAATTCCTTCATTGGCCTCTGGCCATTGGAAGAAAGGAAAAAACAAACAAGGAAACAAAGAAAGAAACAAGGAAAGAAAAAAAAAGAAAAAATAATATCTGCTTTGATCTGCACACTGTGTCCATCAGTTCTTTATCTGAAAAGGCTAATATGTTTTATCATGATTCTTTTGAAGTTGTTTTTGGTCATTTTGTTGAACAGAGTTGCTGGTCTTTCAGAGCGAATTATATTTACAATTATTGTTATTCAATAAATTGTTCTCCAAGTTCTGCACTTTTCTTTCACTCTGCATCAGTTCATTTCTTATATCATTTCTTATAGCACAATAGTTTTCTACTGTATATACTTACTGTAGTTTGTTCAACCATTTCCCAGCTCATGGGCATCACTACAGTTTCCAATTCTTTGCCACCATAAAAATAGCTGCCATAAATATTTTTGCACATATAGGTACTTTTCCTCTTTCTTTGATATGATTATTATTCTCCTAGAAAGTTTTCAATAAATGCATATTTATTATTGTTGTTACAACTAGTAACAGTGCTTTGATTTATACTTTACTGATTACTCAAAGCACTTTTATAATTGCTATCATACTTGTTTTGCCCTCCTTCACAAATACTCCCCTCACCATAGTCTTCTGAAGTACATTATAACAAACAGAACCTGACCTACTCACAAGGCAGTCAGACTCTATGTCTTCCCTATCTATTTTCCACAATGCCAAAAATTTTGGCCATTAGTCAAGACTCTGTTTTACATCATTGATTCTTAAAGCCCCTGTTTGAATGTAAATACATTAACAGGGAGGAATATCTAACCCATTGTTTCCCATGAAACCTTTATATAAATTGGTTTTTCAAATTAGCTTCAGAGGTGGAAAAGACCTCAGGCTTCTGGCAGGTGACAGGACTTTAGCTGAGATTTGAAAGAAGCCGGGGGCAGTGAGTTAGGAGGCATTGATGACAAGGGAGAAGTTCCAGGTATGAAGGACAGCCAGTGAAAAAAGCTTGGAATCCGACATGGAGTGTTCTGTATAAGGGAGACCAAATAGAATGTTACTAAAAATACAACAAAGGAGAGGGATCTCTTCTACCATATCATACATCATGGTGGTGATACCTCAGCTAAGCCTTGAAGGAAGAGAAGATGGAAAAGGGAAACTGATTTATCCCCAGAATCAGTTTGACTAGACTATAGTTCCAGGAGTCTGAGAGAAATTTGGAACCAATGAGATGAATGAGGAGGATGCTCCTCAACATGACTGAAATGGCATTGTAGATGATGGAAAAGCCCTGATCTACAACCCAGGAGACCTTGGGACAGGATCTGCTCTACCTTTAACTTGTTTCATTTCCCTGGGTCTCTGTTTCCTTATCTATGAAATTAAGAAGTTGGACTATAATCATTAAGATCCCTTCTACTTCCAACTTGCTATATTCTAGGTTCCTTCCTGGCCCCAATATCCTTCTAGTGTCTCTTCCAAGTCTGATATTATATTGTCTTAAGATTCTAAGAGACTGCAGAAATGGATCAAGAGCTTTGAGCACTAACAGAAAAAATCTACAACTTGGCTCTACCTTCTCAGCATTAGAATTCTGAGCCACCTCCTTCCTTCCTGTAGCGTGCCAACCTCTGTCCCTCTCCTGGTGAGTTACCTTCCTACTTACCATCTGTCAAAGTGGTCTTTACTAAAAGCAAAAAATTGTTATTCCCACACTGCTCACTTTATCCCTCACCATCTCTTCATTGTTGGAACACAGCAAAACTGTGACCAGGATTCCATTTATTAATCCATATTTTAAGATCATTTATCTTCTCCTAATGTGTTGTAGTCAAGAAACTTGAAAAGTGGGATAATGGGGCTTCCCAGAAAGAGATTAGTGTAATTCAACCTTGGGACAAGAGTTTGAGTTTTCTTCTGGAAAAAGGGAATTAAAAGAGCAATATCTGTACTAAAGTCTACACTTAGCTACTTACTACAGTAGCAATTATACTTGACCTTAGACAAATAAGTCCTGAGATCTTTATTTCTTCCTGTGTAAACTTACTAAAATGAACTGATGATCACTCTATCAGTGCAGTTCAAGCACCTACCTGGACATGGCTTTCCAAAATTCCTCTGAAGACACGCCCAGTGCAGGGGATCTAAATCTTCCCTCCAGTTCCTCTAATATTTCAAGGATGTCAGTGTAGGCCCTCAAGCCTTCTTTTTATTGTCCTTCATTATCAATCCATGAACTAGCTATAAATTGGGGTAAAAAATACCTTCCTGGCCCTGGTTCTACCCTGTTCATCTTTCAGGATTATTCTCAAGATCCAAATGAGAAATGTTATAGTTGTATCTGACTTCTTTGATTTCATTTGGGGTGGGGGGGTTTTGGCAGAGATACTGGGGGGGGGAGGAGTTTGCCATTTCCTTCTCCAGTTCATTTTACAGATGAGGAAGCTGAAGCAAACAGGGTTAAGTGACTTGCCTGGGGTCACACAGCTAGTAAGTGTCTGAGGTCAGATTTGAACTTAGGAAGATGAGTCTTCATGAATCCAGTCCCTATACTCTATCCACTGTGCACCTAGATGATGTATGCAAATTGCTTTGAAGCAATAAGGCATTCTATCAAAGTGAACTGGGATGATAATTCTTTAAGCAATTTTCTTGTGCTAGATCTCTCTGAGTGACCTTGGATTAGCCAAAGGAACAATGCCATCAGTTGATTGACTGATTTCCTTGTATTGTCAGAAATCATATTCATTCTTATTGGGGCTGTTTTCCTATTCTCGCAGATTTGTGGAAAAGCTGTTTCATTTTCTCCTTCAGTGTTCTCTGCTGGGGAAAGCAAATGGAATTTCATGGGATTGGGTGTTTGGACTCTCTCAGAAACAGTGTTCTTTAGACCTCACCACCAAAGCAGCTGGAAACCACTGTAGTTGGGCTCAGGCACAAAAGGAAAGACCAAATAATCAGTTAATAATCCTTAATGATACACACACATTGAGCTCCTGCCTGCAGGAGAGTGGTATAGATCTGGAAGAGGTACAGAAGCTCTGCATGTGGCCCTGAGTATGAGAAGAAATCATTACCCTGCTTGGATGTGGGGGAGAGCTTGGAATACTTAAAATTTATTTTAAACTCACAGCTTTCTAGCCTGTGCTGTAATTATTTTTCCATTATGTTTCTTCTGGTCCAACCTCTGGCCCAATCTCTTCTCCTATAAGCCTTTCCTAAGCTTCATTGCAAAGGAAAGAAGACTAGATGTGGGTAGAGTAGCCAAAAGTCTTTTAGGAGAAAGAGAACATCCTGAGCCACAATATAGAGTTAGTGGATGTACTGTACTGTGGGCCAGTATGGTGGGAAGAGTTCACAACTTAAGACTTAGGAAAGAGAGAGCTAAGATCCTATCCTAGCTTTAACAATTAGTTCAATGCCTGAGCAACTTAAGGGCTTCTCTGGTCCTCAGGTTTTTCATCTGAATAATGGAGTGTTCCTTACCCCGTAAGAATACTGTGACGAAAACACTTTTTAAAAATGCAAAGCAATACAGAAATGTGAAGTATTGCTTTTACGATTAATACTAACACACTCTTTTGATCCAGTACTGTTGGTCATCTCACTTATGCTAGATTTCACAAAATCACAGAATCACAGAGCTGGAAAGCACTTCAAAAGCCATTTAATCTACTTCCTACCTGAGCAAGAATACTATCTAGACAATCTACATCTGAGATGTCAGATTCATGGCATAGGATCTCATAAAACTCTTCCCTCAGTAGGGGAACTTGATTATAATCTATAAGTTACAGAGAGGGAGAACTCCTTATCCTAAATCCTAGTCACACTGAGCAATTAGGACCTGTTTCCCCTTTCTTCCTATAAGTGGCTCAATTTATCTCCTTATGGTTCTAGTATAATCCCTGATGGTTTATAGTTCTCTAATATTATTAGCTTAGCCCCCTCTTCTAGTGGGTTCCCCCAATATTGATTGCCAGCTAAAATAAGGATTTACTCTACATTATTGATCAATCTAGTGATTAATACCCCAGAATCATTTAACCACTTATTTTTACATCTTTGGATGGTATGCTCTTTGAGAGCAGAGTCTTTTAACTATTTTTGTATCTCCACTGCTTGGCACAGTGCCTGGAACATAGTAGGTGCTTAATAAATGTTTATTGACTGACTTCTGAATGTGCCATAGACCATGAATGATAGATTCCTTGGCTACTGTTAAAAGTTCATCTGCCTGCAAACTATGATAGGAAGTTCAATTCTGAGCTCTAGTACTCTCTCAACTTATTGAAGATCACAGAGTGCCCAACACAATCCATTGCCTCTCCAGGTCTCCTTTACCTAATAATAGATGGAAGAGACACAGTAGGGACAAAATCAATAGCAAGGTGATGTGCTCATGGGAAGAAGAATGACTGGTGCTCTACCCACCCAGAGACTTATAGCAGCTGGGTCTTCCTTAACTGAACACAGCTGGGGGGGAAAGACCCTGCTGCCTATATAGAAGGTTTTTGTATTCATAATCAACAGCAATCAAAGAGCTGTTTCTTTATCACCTTGTAAGTCAATCAGATAAAGCCATAGAATACTAGAGAAGTGCATGAGAAACATTATAATAAGCTGAGTATTAAAGAAGACTGGCCACTGAAACAGAGTGAGACTCTTACAAGAAATACTCTGTTCTCTGTCTTTCTCTGTTTTTCTTTGTCCCTCCCTCTTTCTTTTTTGTCTCTCTCATCTTTCTCTCTTCTCTTTTTTCTTCTCTCTTTATCTATTCATCTATCTGTCTATTTCTTTTCCTGTCTTTTAAGTGTGTTTGTACTTATTGAGACTCTCTCTTGCACAGTGGTAGGAATGGAGGAAATCCTCTCCTTGTCTCAGCAGGAATAGCTGCTATTGGCACATGGCTGCAAGAGTGTATGGGCTAATCTAGAAGACCCAAGGGCTAAACTTTAATTTTCTGGCCAACTCTTTTGGTTTGTTGTCTCCCCCTCCCCAGGCATAAATGACTAATCAGCAAACATGACAGATGACTACCTAAAGAGTTCTGGAATTTGTGGCTTCCTCATCTGAGCTGATTAGCAGGATTTTTTCTGCAACCACAGTTTATTCAAAGAAAATGACTACTGAAAACTAGGTAAGCCCAAACCTAGCTGTCAAAACTTCCCAGAATCCTGAGTCTTGAAAAAGTTAATCAGACAATGAAGAGAGCTGAGGTAGAAGTAAATATGGCTGTTCAGCAGCCCTACTAAGTGTTTTATGTTCTATGTATCAACTTCTTCAGACAATAAACTGTTGCAAATTACTGTTTCATCTTTGACATCTTTATCTATATATGCTTATGAGACTTGTATTTTAATCGTTTCCTTTGTGTGGAAAAAATAAATAACTGTTCTATATCTGGTCTATAGTATACATTGAGTCCCTTCCTACTGTCATTTGGGGATACCCTAGGGACAAGCCAAATGTAAACTTTTAACATTTTCCTGGGATCCTGAGGTAGGGGACTGAGTCAAAAACAACTAGAAAAAACCCAATCCCTCCCTTCAGAGTCCAGGATCCCCAAAACGAAACTCAGCCCAAATTAGTACAGAGATGGGGAATCACATTGGGTCAGTTGTTATACTTGCAAAAAACATGGCTATAAATAAATTGGATGCCACCATAAAGAAAATGTAGTTTTGATGCTAGGGAAACTGAAGTCTTTAGGACTAATTAAGCACAGTCCAATTATAACCTTTCAAAGAACTTTAGCTTAGAGGACTGAGGGACAAGTAGTACTTTTAACTGGGATCACATTAGAATGAGCTTGAAATTTCCCAAGAAATTATTCTTTCCTAAGTAATTTTCCCTGGCTAACTCCCATGCTGGTCATTTTCTCTCTCCTCATCTCTATCTCCTAGATTCCTCTAAATCCCATCCAAAATCCCATATTCTACAGAAAGTCTTTCCCTGTGATTCTTAATTCTAGTGTCTTTCCTTTATCAATTAGACTACATAAGGTTTATTTGTACAATTCTGTTTGTTTATTGTCTCCTTCATTAGAATGTGAGCTCTTTGGGGGCAAAGACTGTATTTTGTCTCTTTTTGTATTTCCATCACTTAGCACTGTGTCTGATTTATAGTAGGCATTCAATAAATACTTATTGAATGGCAAATGTAAACAAGACAGTGGACATGATGATTGTACCATGTCCAGATCCACTATTTATCAATGAAGAGTTAGCACTTACCATCTCAGCTTATCCAAGATATTAATAGGATAATGCTCAATGCTTTCACATTTGACTCAAGGTAATTGTGGTATCTTCTCCCACTAAGGAACCCCAACTCTGTTTTTTAAAGTATTTATTGTTCAGTTATATCTGGCTCTTCTAGACCCCAATTGGAATTTTCTTGCCAAAAATCCCAGATGGTTTGCCATATCTTTCTCCAGCTTATTTTACAGATGAAGAAACTGAAACAAATAGAGTGGACCAGGATCACAGAGCTAATAAGTGTCTGAGGCCAAATTTGAACTCAAGAGGATAGATCCTCCTAACTTCAAGCCCAGCACACTATCCACTGCTTGTCACCTAGTTACCTCTGAAGTTTTAAACTTGGTTTAAACATCAAATTCATCATATACTTTCTGATAGCCAGGATGGGACCAGGACAGCTTTGAAGGCTGGGGAAGAAGAGAAGAGGTAATAGACAAGTCCCATGAAGAATTTATTATAAAAGCATAAAAGATTTCCTGGCCATTATCCAAAGTTAGAAAGATGAGTTTATTTCCATTGGCTCTTAAATTTGCCCCAAAGTACTTCTCATTTGAAACCAGACCAAATAGACTCTTCAAAGATTTATATCAGATATTTCCATTTTCTTCTTCATATAGCACTGCCCAAAATGATGGTCACTAGTAATACTTTTGGGAAATGGGTGTAGGAGAAAGCAAAAAATATATAGGTCAGAAACCACGAGAGAGTAGTAGGTAGCAAATATTAATTTAAAATTCATCACATTGAGTCAAGAGAGATGGCTTTCATTATGCTCAAGCCATTGTAACATAATCACCTATCATTTTCTTCTCCATTATTTAGTGTTATATCATGTGTGTAAGTATTGGTTAATTTTATTCATATTCAGAATCAACCCTGAGGGTGCATTTCTGTTCTTCTGCTTCTTCCTACACACTATGAGAAGGGAAGACAAAACAAGTTACAGAAATTGCTTCTGAGAGTCACACACACAAATGCCAACACAATAACAAACACTCATTAATATAAAACAAGGGTAGTGACACAAAGTTTAATTAAAACATGATCATGCCCTCATGGAACTTTGAGTCAGATTGGAGGATGGGATGCAAACATAAACATAATGCAATATTACATAAACTCATTAGAAAGATACAAACAAAGACTACATAAAACCCTCTTGGAGGCTAGGGAATGTCATTACCAAAGGGTGGAATTAGGGAGGAATCCATGCAAGAGGTGCTGGCTGAATTGGATTTTAAAATCTAAATGGAAATACCATGAATATAGAGTGGGGGAGAGAGCATCCCAGGAATAAAAAACAACATGATAAAAGGCAATAAGACACTAGTGGAAGCCTTGTTTGGAAAGCAAGAAGTATCTCACTTTGGCCAAAATATAGCCTACATGGAAAGGAATAATATGAAATAAAGGAATAGAGATATAGCAGTGCCAGATTGAGGATGACTGAGAATGCCAAGGAGAGAAGTTTAAATTTGACTCAGTAGTTAGTGAGGAATCAACAAAAACAAGCAGGATATACAATAATCTATAAGTCAAAGGATGACAGAGTCATCACTTTAGAGCTAAAAGGGACCTTTTTATTAAGTAGGTGTCAGATTCAGATGAAGCCAAAAGCAGATATCTGGGGTGCTAACAATTCAAAGGCAAGGGATTTTCAGCATGACTAAGTTTCCTTGAAATCTCACATTACAAGAAAGCATAATGAGTAGGCTTGCCAAACACAATAGTTATCTTAAAGTATTTCAAAAGTTATTTTGGAGTGCCAAATAGAATGAAAGATACCCCAAAGTTCTCCCAGAAATGAAATGAGCCAGATACTATCAAATGTTCTCTGAAGATATAGCCTCAAGACTCTTAATTAAAAACAAAAATGGCAAGTCCCATGCAAAAAAGAAAAGAAAGAAGAAAGAAAGAAAGAAAGAAAGAAGAAAGAAAGAAAGAAAGAAAGAAAGAAAGAAAGAAAGAAAGAAAGAAAGAAAGAAAGAAAGAAAGAAAGAAAGAAAGAAAGAAAGAAAGAAAGAAAGAAAGAAAGAGAGAGAAAGGAAGGAAGGAAGAGAGAAAGGAAGAAAGAAAGAGAGGAAGGAAGGAAAGGAGGGAGAGAGGGAAGGAGGGAGGGAGAAAAAATGGAGAAAATCAAACGAGCTTCCAATGAATGTCCCATGACTTCAGTTAACTATGAGCTAAACTTGAATAAGATGAGAGCTATTCACAGGCTTAATCAAATGTCATTTGTCATAAATCCCACCTTAAAGTTTTCTTAAAGCACAGAATTCTATAGGAAAAATTCAACAAGAACAAATAAAAGTTCCATGAGTTATCAAGCTCCAAGGAGATTCTGCCATATTTATTGTATTCATACAAAGGATTTGTTATGTTTATAAAAGTTATTATTACATATAATATAAATATATGATATAATAAATTATAATAATAATGATGATGATTATTGTTATACTGTGTGCATCTGCACTCCTTCCCACTAACTAGCTAGTGAATGATGAAGGAACAAGTCCCTGAAGGAAAAGGTTGAGAGGAGGGAAAAAGAAGATATATGAAAAGATTTAATGGTACCCGAGATGTTTCACTGGTCTTGCTACTGTGGACTCTAGATTCATAACAATTAGGTTATGCCAAATGGACTTAGTCTGTGAAACATCTTATCTACTCCCCAATTTCAATGCTGGGCAGGGGAAAGAGGGAGAAGTTAAAGCTGAAGAAATTCACTAAAGTTCTACAATGTTTCAGAGCCCAGAGAATCACGATATCTGAAACTCTAGAGCTGCCATCTTGTTCTTCTATATCCCAGAGCAGCTACAACTTCTAGAGAAGCCCCAAGTTTCTGCCATGTTTTCTAAACTAGCTATGAACTTGCCATAATATACTACCTCTCTTTTATGATAAAATAAAATTAGAAGTCTATTTCAAACTTGCATATTTTTAAGGCAGAATAGAATATAAAAATTCATCTAAGAGAGACAATATAGTGCATTGGACAAATAATTGGTTTGAAAACCTCAATTTGAATCCCAATTATTATTCACTGTCTCTATGACCTTGCAAAAAGGCTGAAAGACCACTAGTCAAAGATGTTTTGTAGAGATTCTTGTTCAGGCTCAGATAGAATTAGTATTCTCTGAGAAAAGGACAGAGGGGGAGAGGGAGGGAAGGAAAGGGGAAGGTAGAGACAGGCAGACAGAAAGACAGAGAAAGAGAGAGAGAAAGACAGAAACAGAGAGAGAATTGATAAATGATATATACATTCAGCTAGCTACATGAAAAAGACAAATAGATGATAGATAATTAACAGAGGATAGATATGTGAATATCTAAATATATGTGAATATATAAACCTAAAAATAGATAATAGATGTGTAGACATAGATAGTAGATAATTAATAGCTAATAGATTTGACAGCTAGCTAGATAATAGATACAGACAAATAGATGATAGATAACATATGTCTATATAAACAGGATGAGGTCCAAAAGGCACAAAGTTGAAGGAGTCATCTGGAATGAATTCATAGGTCAAGGGACTGAGTACTATATATAACACCATAGGGCAGACAAAGTTCCTACTGAACTCTTAATTAACAAGGGGAGAGAAGGGACTTTTTATAGGAAAAGACCCAGAGCAAAGCATGCTAACTATGCTAATTGTGTGTGTCAACAAATCAACTGATAGTTGTGATTGTACTATTTATACAAGACAGCTTCAGGAGTTAACATTAGCTTAACTTCCAAATTGTATAAGATAACTGTGGGTGTCAGTACTGTTAGTTCTGTCTGTACAAGATAGCTCCATTGGATCAGTTTGCTACTTACTGGGGCTCACTCAGATAATGGGGTTGTTACGGTCTTTTGCTGGAGTCCATTCACCCCATCAGACACATATACACATAGGGAAAAAGGTAGGCAGTATCTATGTATATAGATGAGAGACAGAGAAAGAGACATAGAGAGACATAGAGACACAGAGAGACAGAAAAAGACATACACACACACACACACACATACACACACACACACACAACCAGAGAGACAGAGACATAAAGAAGAGGGAGGGAGAGAAAGAGAGAGAGCACTTACTAAATACTTAATATATTCCAGGCACTTTTTCTGGGCTGGAAACACATTAAAAGCCTTCACTTTAGTTTAACTGAAAATGTAAGAAATAAACATGCTCTAAAATCCTTCCCAGACTTTTCCCTTTTTAAAAAGTGTATTAAAAGGTCAGGAATAAAAGCTAAGTAGGGGAAGAGAGGAAAGGATTAATCATGGTAGCCAAATTTAGAACAAGAAACACTTCTCACCTAATTAAGATCACAGCCTTCCCTTTCCCCAGAAAGAATGAGAGTTATGGTCCACCTAAGAACAGTGTCCTCTTTTCATTCTGAAGGGATTAGGGTACTGATCACCAGGATCTCACTTTGATTACTCCAGTAGAGCACTTGAGGAGAGTGGTCAAAAAAAGGAATTAAGTAGTTTGGAGCGATTGACTATTCCATCAGATAGAGTAGAATGCTAACCCAAACCTGTATTTTATTATCTTGTGACCTTTTTCCTCATTTAAGATTCCTATAAATGTTACTTCAAAATGTCTTGTGGAAGAGAAATATCCAAGGACATTGAGGATGGAATGGAGACTCAGTTTAGATGTTTCTCTTTCTCAACTAGAAATGCTTGGGTTTTTGATAATATTAAATTGATAAAAAATTGCATCTATCAATCTGTGCCCAAAATTCAAAGTACAATATTAATATTTTGACAATATGATTCTATAGTCACTTTAAATTCTCTGGATCTCAATTTTCTTCTCTGTAAAATTAAGGGATTGAATAGAATGATCTTTAAAGTCCTTTCTAGCCTTAAATTTTATAACCTAGTTCAGTATCCTTAATTTTCAGAAGAAACTGAGGTCCAGGGAAGAGAAATAATTTGCCTATACCCTTTCAGTGAGTTAGCAGTCGAGGGAGTGATATTTGTAATCTTGGTTTTTGCACAGGGCTATTAAATCATGTCGACTTCTCTTTTATGTACTGGCTAGTAATGAGGTTGTTTTCATTTCTTTCTGATTCAGGCTGGTTATCCTTTTGTTTGGGAGGCTTTCCAAAATGATCTTCTGGAATTTTTATAAATTGGGACGACACATCCATCTTGCCTCAGGGATAGAGAGAAAACTGAATTTGGACTTGAACAAATGGCATTCTCTCATCCAATTCTGTGTTTCCAATACAAGACTCTGAAAACAAACAGAATCCCATGGCTGGTGATGTGTTTTGCAATAAGCCCCAGCTGAGCAGACCCATCTTATTAGCCTTCAAAGTCCATTTCCTAACTCCCCTTGAAGAGTCCTATAATTTTTACTGTTTAAATAAGGCCAACAAATAGAAATGAATGGAGGTTCCCTAATCTCAAACATGTCAAGAGTACTTTAACATAGTGGCTTGAAATTTCAAGCTCTCACTCTCACAAGCTTCCCAACATTCTGAGAGAATTTACTTATCACATCAATAGTTCTAGTCAGGACTTTGTCCTTTTTTTTTTTGTCATAATGGGTAAGCTTTTTTCCCTTCCTGAGCCTTGGTTCACCATTTGTAAAAGAAGGGCTAAATTACTTGATTTCCAAGAAGCTTTCCATATCTAATATTCTATGATTAGTAGCCTAATCAAAATGCAAATATAATCCTTGAGCTCTTGAACATGGATTCCTATAGACAAAGTCCCCAAGATTCAGAGTTATCTGTAGCTCCACACCCACTCAAAAACCATAACTCACATATCCCAATTGATATTGTTTACTTATACCAGCCCACCAGAGGGCATAGTAAATTCAACTCAAAGACATTTAATGATATAGCAAATGTAAGAAAAAAAACAATAGAATATTTTCTCATAAACTTGGGGCATTTTATTATAGTTACTTCATCCTGTCCAACTCTTTGTTACCCTATTTGTTAGTCTCCTGGCAAAGATACTGGATTAGTTTGCCATTTCCTTCTCCAGCTCATTTTATAGATGAGAAAACTGGATTAAGTGACTTGCCCAGGGTCAGACAAGCAGTAGGTTTCTGAGGCGAGATTTAAACTCGTGAAGATGAGTCTTCCTAATTGCAAGTCCAGTGCTCTATCCACTGTGCTATCCAGCTGCCTCACACCTGGGGCATACATGCGCTATCAGAAATACATGCACTATCAATGGGAAGGATGCCCACAAATAGGGAACATATGCAGGGGAGCACTTGTGTTTCTTCCAGTAATATCACCATGCTGCTCCTGCTGGTATTGAACAGAATACAGGCTAACAGGCAAGCAGTCTGCTGGTCCTGTGGGTGCTACAAAGCACTGTGTTGTGGCTTCAGAGTCTTGTGTGTGAGAAGCATCCCTTGGGGTTCAGCTTCCGGCTTCTGTTAGAGACTTCAGTAGCATTGCTGCTACTTCCCCATAGGAAAAAAGAGAGAACTCCACCATATTTCTTTTAGGTTGGGCATCAGAGGCTTATGCTACACTTTCTTTAAGAAGTTAGATCCTTCGTGCCCTTTTCAAACTAGGGAAAAACTCCTGATTTCTCTCTCCCCATAATGAGAGGATGATCTGTCTCAGAATTTAACTGGTTGGTGAGCTTTTTGTTTTCTTCCCTCAAAAAAGGGATCTTTACTTTGGGGAATGAGTCTGGGACTAGGGGCAGGGGAGAAAAATGGGGTAAATTCTATTAGACTCAAACAGCTAAGTAAAGACTAAAGGAATTTAATCTGTCTTCTAATCTCCATCCTGATAAGAGAATCTGAAGTTCTTAAGTTAAAACCTCTAGATAACGTAAGGTTTACAAGTTCTCGTAGTTTCTATCTACTTTCTTTGAGGATACCATGTCTCCAAATCTATTTCAGGACATTGTGCCGAAGAAATGTGAGTCTGAAGCATGTGATTTCTTCCCCAACCTGCCCAAGATCCTTTGGTTTCTCATACTAATGAAAGGAGAGAAAGAAAAGCAAAAAAATAATCATCTCCAAGCGGAGCTCAATACGTTTCAAATTCCAGCCACACACAAACATACACAAATACACGGATTTGTGTATATATATACAAATACATATATGCATATGTACTTACAACTACATATACATGCATATAGCCATCTGTGGAATGTGTATACATACACATATATGTATACACATATATACACATTATAGGATATATTCATATGGGGTGTGTGTGTGTGTGTGTGTGTGTGTGTGTGTGTGTATCTACCAAGAAAACTCCTAGGTTTTGAAAGCAGATAAGGATTTTAAAAGGCAGAGATAAAAAAGGGGGAGAAATGTATTCTAGGCTAATTTTTGGAGCAAGAAAGAGAGAGGAGAGCACAGGTCAAGCTGGAAGAACACTTAGCAGTACAGTTTGGCTAGAATAGAGAGAGTAAGAAAAAGATAATACGAACTAAAAATAATAAGATAGATTGTGGTGGGTCTTAAATGCCAGGATAAGAACTTGAGAGTGTGTCCTTTAAGCAATGAGGAACAGTGAAGGGGTCTCCACCCCTTTGCTTGCCTATAAAAAATGGAGCTTGGATTAGGTGACCTCTCAAGTCCCTGGTAGTTCTGTAATTATGTGCTCCAAGTTCTTTATTTCCTTCTGACTCTGACATTTTGTGACTTTAAATATCTAGGTAAGTCTGAAAATATGTGAAACGTCACACCTTCTGTAATCTATCCAGACCTATATTACTAATCATAATCATTCAAGGCAATTCTTTTCTTGAAGCTTGATTAAACTTGCGTGTCTGTGTCTGTGTCTGTGTCTATGTGTCTGTGTCTGTGTATCTGTGTATCTTCTTCATGGCTGTTTCTCTTCTGTTCTTTTGAGGTGGCTTGAAAGCCCTAGTGAGGGTTCCCAGCTGTTGCTCCCGAAATACCCCCTTCTTTCCCCCTGGGCTTGAAGATAAAACTTGACCCCTGGGATAAAGACCCAGAATGTGGTGGATAAGCCCACAAAACTTTGGCTCCTTAAAGGTACCTCATCCCTGGCACAAGCCTGAAGGAGAGCAGAAGCTCCCCAGCTGGGCCCACCTCAGCTCTGAGAAGCTAGGCTGCTGCTTTCCAGGACCCCCCACCAACTCCAGCCCCGAGCTGTGGGGCTCTTCCCCCACAGAGAGTGCTCTTAGCAAATTCTCTGTCTTATAGATTCTCTTTGGCCAGTACTTCTTCCCTTGGTCCTCTTCTGTCACACTGAGCACAACCAGCCTGCTCGATTCTAGAGCTTGAAAAACAGACGCATGACACACACCGGGAGGCAATGTCAAATGTGTAGCATTAGGCTGTTATTGTCCAGAACCATCTATTCAGGGAGGCAAAGAATATCAGGGCTCAGATTTGGAAAGGACCCGAAAAAACAGAAGGTTCTTGGCTGCATCGCTGTTTTGTTTTTGTCTCGCATCCTCTGTCCTCCTAGAATTCTAGTCAAAAGAGGATTCCCTGCAAGTGGGGGTGTCCTAAAGAGGCTAGCTCTGGGATATTATGGAGTCTTCTCAATATGTCCAGAAGAGCTTATGAGAGTTAGACCCACTATCCACACAAGAAAAATCAAGTGGGTGAAAAAATGTCAGTTGTCTACACTATGCTTTGCAGCTAGATGAATAACTTATAGAACTGATCCATCAATATACAAAACCAAAACATAAATTGCAAAAATATAATGAACTGGGCCTAAAACTGAGTCAGAGAAAAAGAGTAAATTGAGTCCTTTTGGACAGTTGCAAAGTATTTTTTCTTTTCTTTTTCTTGCAGAGACAATTGGGGTTAAATGACTTGCCCAGGGTCACACAGGTAGAAAGTGTTAAGTGTTTGAGGCCAAATTTGAATTCAGATCTTCCTGACTTAAGGGCTGGTGCTCTATCCACTGCGCCAACTAGCTGCCCCTGCAAAGTTTTTTTTTAATAGATGCCAAGCTATTTCTAGAAATTAAAGCCCATTTTTTAGCATTAGCATTTCAATGGTGATATTTGAAGCAGTAGAATAGAGCTGTATCTGAAGAACTGAAGTAAAGATTCGCCTAAATGACATTACAGAGCACATGGTAAGTGTAAACAGGCCAATCCACATTAAAAATGATGAATTATGTAGAATAAGTAGTATAAGTGGTTTCCAAAGGATAGTCAAGGGACCCCTGAAGATCACTGAGAGTTTTTTATTGAATAGATGAGGTGAAAACTATTTTCATAATACTAAGATATTTTAATTTCTAAAACAGTAAATACTGATAGATATAATCCACTTAAATAAAAGCTCAATAAGGGGCACATTAAAATTTAAGAACATAAAAGGGTTCTGAAATCAAAAAGACTGAGAATTGTCAGTATAGAGGATATGATTAAGGGAAATGCATGAGACAGGGGGAAACTGATAACATGTTATATATGCCCATTAGTATCTGTATAAGGTGAACAGATGAAAGGAATGCCCCTATAACAACAAGCAGGTTCTTCCTTTCTCCCTCAAAATTTATGGGAGACCATAAATATATCACACGAGAATGGATAGATTTAGATGGGTTTCAGTCTCTATTTGGAACGTAGCAGAAAGCTGATCTTGACAGAATCACAGATCCAGAATGTCATTAGATTGTCACTACAGCTCAATTAAAAACATAATGCATATGCTGTCTATATGCATTTAACAGTTGATGGATCAAAAGCTCAGAAAGGGGAAGTACTTTGGCAAGATCATACATATAGCTAAAGAGTGACAGAACTAGGACTTACCCTAAATCACCTGACTTCTAGTTCAAGATTCTAATCACTGCATTATCTTGAATGGATAAAATGGGCTTTTTCAAAAGATTAGTCTGAATATGAAAGTTTTTACATGATTGCACACATATAAACTATATTGGATCATTTAACATCTCAGGGAGGAACAAGAGAGAAAGGAAATAATAGAATTTTGAACTCAAAACTTTTTTTAAAATAAGTTTTAAAATTGTTTTAACATGTAATTTGGGAGGGAAATAAAATATTATATAAAAAACAAAAAATTAGTCTGGCATATGGTAAGCAGAATAAATGATGGGGAGAAGATTAGAAACATAAGATTTGTCAGGAATCTATTCTGGTTTTGGTATAGTGGGAGAAGCAGCTGATGTGGAATTAGTACTTGTAGGTTTAAATCTTGAATTCTGACATTTGCAAGATGGATGGCCATAGAAAAGTCATATAATGTCTTTCAGCCCCATTTTTATTGTCTGTTAAATGGGAATTATAAGCCTAGCCCTGCCTTCTCCCCATAGCTGTTGTAAGAATCAAATAAGTTAATGGATTTTTTAAAAATGCTTTGCATATTTTGAAGAGTTTCTCTTCAAGTTCTACACTCTGCTGTATCAGTCAAATCAAGTCAACAAACATTATTGAGCATCCACTATGTACTAGGTATAGTGCTAAGTAGATGATATACAAAGAAAGGCAACCCTCCACCCTCAAAGACTTCATAAACTAAAGGACGAGGCAACACCCAAACAATTGTGCACAAACAAGATATACATATACACACATGTGTGCATAGATAGATAGATAGATAGATAGATAGATAGATAGATATTGGTATGTGATAAATGGCAATCATCACAGAAGGAAGGCATTAAGGTTAAGGAAGACTGGGAAAGGTTTCCTGTAGAAGGTGGGATTTTAGCTGAGACTTGAAGGAAGCCAGGCAGTGGGGAAAGCTGAAGAGGGAGAGCATCCCAAGACTTGAGGGACCAGACTGTGAAAATGCCCTGATTCAGGAGATGGAGCATCTTGTGTAAGGAAGAGCTTGGAGATCAATTGGATTGCAGAGTATGCAGTGTAAGAGTGGAGAAAGTCTCCTTATTAAGCATTTAATCATCAAGCCACTCTATTCATTTTGCTATTGAAAAATGTTTTTAAAATTTTTTAAATCTTTACTTAAAAGGTCTTTAGTTTAAAAAAAGGTTTCATTTACCAAAATCCTTAAAAAATCTAAAGCAAAAAGTCTTGCTGAGTCCCATGTTGTGCTCAAAAGCAGCTGGGGGTGGAAGATAGGGGGAAGAAGAGGAATTTATTAATTATCTAGCTCCCTTCCATGTGTCTCTGGAGGAAAGCTGCTGGCAGATATGGACCAAGACACCTCCTGCCTGACAGGTGCTAAAAGCATTCCCAAGCTGTCGGAGGCAGTGCAGGGCTCTCTTGTTAAGTGCTCTCAGTGCTGGTCTGCCCAGAATGGCATCATTTCACAGCTCCCTGCTATCCATCACCTCTAGTTTGTATTGTGATTCTCCTCTTTCCACTCTACTGTAAATATAAAATTGGTTCCCCTGTCCAGGCGCCTCATCACCTGCTCCTTGAGCCCAGAGCAGCTGGAAAAATTCCAAACAGTATAGCAACAACAGGAAAAACTTGGAGCTCATATGTGTCCTCCCCTTTTTCTGCCCCAGCTCTGATTTTTCATAGCCTTGGTCTCTCCCCTTCCTGGTGCCTGTCAGGTGTGAACCTCTATAAAATGCAGTCTAGTGTGAGAGATACTTGCTGACTGGCGCTTGTTTTCATGGATACTGGCTATTACAATAACAAGCACAGCTGGAATTAAATATAATTAAGAAATTAATATAAAATAATTTATATTATATATATTATATGAATATATATTATATATAAATATTTATTATGTATAATACAAAATAAATATAATTAAGAAATTACCCTGCTTCACACAGAAAATCCTTGACAACTCTAAAATCCTCTCATTTAATAGGAGAAAAAAGAGGCCAACAGAAAAGTAAGTAGCCCACGGTCACACAACAAGGATATAGAAGAGCTGCTAAAAGAATTCAGGTGTCCTGGTCAACAGTTAAGTGGTTTTTTCCCTTTTTTTCTGAATTTCCTCTTAATTGTATTGAATTTACCTAGATGCCTTATTTGGCTACTTTTCCAGGATCTATCTGCTCCTTGAACAGAAATTCCTTTGTAAAATCAAGCTGTATTCTCTGAGCTAAAAATATTAAAAAGTCAAAGCACATAAAATACTGTGGAATCCTGAGGAACACTCTTCCCCACTCGCTAGGACGCTGAATTCTGCAACTTATTATTTGGGCATTTTCTCTACATTTTTTCAGGTTTTTGGACTTGAGGACCTTCTTTCCCAGTCATTTTATAGACCTATGTGATCAAGACTCAGATGGCTCCACAACCATACCCTATCTTTGTAAAAGTCCTGCGGTCAGTTGGATTTGTTACTGTTCTCTTCAGCTCCTTAAAAGCATCAGGCATTTTATTAATAGATAGTCTTCCAGAGGAGGTTGACATCTCCTATAGGCCATAGGAAAAATCATTGAGTTGGGGGGGTATCCAAGGGAAAAATTAATCAATATATAACATATAATACCTATCTATATGAGTTTGGACAAATCACTTCTCTGGGGCCCAGTTTTTTTCTCTGTAAAATGAGGGTTAGGGAAAGGTAACAAGGGATGTGACTCAGGAACCAACTTTGATGTCAGGAGGAGGTGGGTTTGAGTCCCATTGTGGGTTAGATGACCCTAGGAAAATCATTTAATCCATTAATACCTCCAAGAAATAGCCCCAAGAGTCTAAGTTTCTAAGCAATTGTAGGTCTGTTTGGTAGAGGGAGTTTGTAACTAGTTTTCCATCCCAGTGAAAGTCCAGGTCTGGCCAGCTACCTCTAACCCACCCCAATACCCTCAAAAAAGAGTTGATTGGGCAAAATGATCTATAAGGTCTATTCTAGGACTCGATTTTAAAATCTGTGAATCTGGTCCTGGAAATTGATGGTGCAATTGGCTAGTCTCTCATTTAAAAAAAGTCTGAACCAGTGTTCATCAATATTCATTAGCCCATAGCACTAGCTATAAGGCAGAACTGCAAGGGCAAGCTCCTGGAGGTTTTGGTGTCCTTTGGTTGTATGCACCACATGTGGAAAGGAAAAATTAGAAGTCTTTGAGCTAGAAGGGAATTTAGAGCTAATTTACTCAGGTACATTGTTTCTATTATTCATCTATCATTCATTTGGAGTTTTCTTGGCAGAAATACTAGAGTGGTTTGCCATTTCCTTCTCTAGCCCATTTTACACATGAGAAAACTGAGGCAAACAAAGTTAAGTTACTTGTCCAGGGCCACACAGTTAGTAAGTGTCTGAAGTCAGATTTGAACTCAGGAAGATGCGATTTCCAGAGTCCAGGCCCAGCACAATGTGCGCTATGGCGCCACCTAGCTGTCTAGGTGAAGAAATGAGCAAGCTATCAAGCTAATATAGATGTAGCTACTAACAGTCCACACTTAGATCTAGGTCTGTCACTGACAATGCAGAGCTCTTCCCAATCTACAGGCTTCCTCTTCTCCAAGGCAGGTATGATGCTCCAGAGCCTCAAGCCACTTGTTTATGCGACTCCCCCTACCCCAAATTGCTTTTGATTTACTTGGTATAAATTTGGGTATTTACTTAGCTGTATTTGGTTATTCTCTTCTCTCACCTCTGAGGAAAGAGACTTTCTGAACTTTTTTTGTTTTTGGGTTCCCTATGAAGAGAGGAATAAACATTTATATTGCACCTACTATGTGCCAGGTACTGTGCTAAATGCTTGAAAAATATTATCTCAATGATAAATGTTGGAGGGGATGTGGGAAAACTGGGACATTGATACATTGTTGGTGGAGTTGAGAACTGATCCAACCATTCTGGAGAGCAATCTGGAACTATGCCCAAAGGGCTACAAAATTGGACATACCCTTTGATCCAGCAGTGTTTCTACTAGGCTTATATCCCAAAGAGATATTAAAGAAAGGAAAGGGACCCATATGTGCAAAAATGTTTGTGGCAGCCCTGTTTGTAGTGGCTAGAAAATGGAAATTAAATGAATGCCCATCAATTGGAGAATGGCATATGAATGTTATGAAATATTATTGTTCTGTAAGAAATGATCAGCAGGATGATTTCAGAGAGACCTGGAGAGACTTATATGAACTGATGCTGGTGAAGTGAGCAGGACCAGGAGATCATTGCACACAGAAACAGCAAGATTATACAATGATCAATTCTGATGTTCTTGGCTCTTTTCAACAGAAAAGTGATTCAGGCTGGTTCCAATGGTCTTGTGATGGAGAGAGCCATATGCATCCAGAGAGAGGACTAAGGGAACTGAGTGTAGATCACAATATAGTTTTCACTTTTGTTGTTATTGTTTGTTTGCACTCTGTTTTCTTTCTCATTTGTTCCTTTTTGATCTGATTTTTCTTGTGCAACATGATAATTATGGAAATATGTATAAAAGAATTGCACACATTTAACATATATTGGATTCCTTGCCATCTAGGGGAGGGGATGGGGGAAAGAGGATGAAAAAAATTTGGAACACAAGATTTTGCAAGGGTGAATGTTGAAAACTATGAATGTGTTTTGAAAATAAAAAGCTTCTAAAAATAAAATTAAATGATAAAAAATTCCAAAAAATAAAAAAATTATATCATAGGATCCCCACAGCCACCTTGGGAGAGGGACATTCTTATGTTCCCTGTTTTACATTTGAAGAAATTGGAGTAAATAGAGGTTAAGTGCCTTGCTCAGGATGACACAGCAGCTAGTAAGAGTCTGGGGTCAGATTTAAATCCAAGTTTTCCTGTCTCCAGGACTAGTACTCTATACACTTTGTCACCTGGCTTGCATTATACCCAGCATGCAGTAGATGTTTAATAAATGTTTATTGAATTGAATCAAAGGCCCATGTATCATTCTCAAGTTCCTGAAAAACTTGCTTTTCAACTTCGTGTAAATCATCAGTGAGAGGAGAAATAAATGAAAATACTTGCAAGCCATTGAGAAGGAAACAAATTGAAGCTAGAGATGCCCCTTTGATTGTCGAGGATTATGGGTTTCTGTGAGTGCTATAAAACCCTCTGACAACCAAAAAGCTCTGGAAGACAAATTTGGATTTTTAGTAGCCTTAGGTCAAGGCTCAGTTCTAACCTCTTACTTTGTTGATTTGGATGTCTCACCCTCACTCTCTTCCCCTTCCAGTCCCCCCCTCGCTGGTTCAAGGTTAACAGAAACTGAGAAGAGGATCATAAATGTGCAGCTCAAAAGGCTTCAGGCTCATCTAGCTGCCCCTCCTCCACCTGGTGTGCTCCAGATAGGGACCCTCAAACTTAGATAAGGAAAGGAAGTGACTTGTCTGATGTCACACTGAGTAGTAAATGGCAGAGCCAGGATTCAAACCACCCCCGCCAGCTTCAGATCTAGCATTTTTCCTATTGCACTACTTAGTAGACAGGAATTATTTAACTTACTCTGAAATCTGACAAAATTCTTTTTAAAAGGGAGTGGTCACGTGGGTCATGTTGAATCTCTCAAAGTGGTGGACCTAGAAAAGCAGTAAAATAGCCCCAACCTGGGGTCAGAACATTGGAGTTCAAATTCCAGCTCTCACACTTACTGGCTGGTTAGTGAACTAATAGAACCTTAGAGTCATGAGAAATCTCTGAAGAAATAACAATACTGTGCCTAACCAAGTCAGGAATCTCCTCTACAATAACCCAAACAACTACCATCCAGTCTGTGTCTGAAGAGTCCCAGTACCTGAGAATTCACTAGCAAACAATTCTGGTTTTGATAATTTTGTTGTTCAGTCATGGCCGACACTTTATGGCCCAATTTGGGGTTTTCTTGTCAAAGAGATACTGCAATGGTTTGCCATTTCTTTCTTCAGCTATTTTTAACAGATGAGGAAACTGAGGCAAACAGGGTTAAGTGACTTATCTAGAGTCACACATAAGTAACTGAGGCTGGATCTAAAATCAGGTCTTCTTTACTCCAGGCCTGATACTATCCATTGTACCATCTAGCATGTTCTTTGTTTTGTTTCTTTTAAAAATTTTTTTTTGTTATTCTTTGTTGTTTATTTCTAATTTTTGTTGTTTGCATTTTGTTTATTGTTTATTGTTTATATTTTGTTGTTTATTTTTATTTGTTGTTAAAATTTTGTAATTTAATTTTAACAATTTTGTTATAGTTGTGTTGTTTTCTTTGTTGGATTCCAAATATGAATGGATGGCTAAAATCTCTCTCCCTACTTTTGCTTTAGTCTTTGTATATTTATCCGAGATATCAGGGAGGAAAGTATTCTTATCAATTATTCTTATCTTGGACAGTTTGACAGATTTCTAATTTCAATAATTTGAGAACAGTACAAATGGCAATCCATCTATGCCTTCCCATTCTATGTGATTCTTAATTATTCCCTTTCCTAAGTACTCCAGAGAACCTTTCCAATAACCTGGAGGCCTTCCATTGCATCAGAAACTCTAACTTTTGAATCTGTGGGAAGATTTCAGGGGATTCATAAACTGGAATGGGGAGAATTATATATCCATTTTCATTTCCTTCTAATAGAAATAGAGCATTTTCTTCCATTATGAATTTTTTTAAAAATTTTCTGAAAAAGCTTCACTAGACTGCCACAGGAATCTAGAATACTAAAAAAGGGTTAAAAACTTTTGTTCCAGATCTTTTCTTATCTCATAAATAATATTGCTGTCTGCCAGCTATCCTTTTATTAATTTATTATTTATTTTATTTATTATGATTTATTTATTTTATTATTTGTTAATTTATTAAATGTTCCCTACTATATGACCAACCTACCCCCTTTTCTGATTTTCCACATTGGAAATATTTTTATGCTGATTCTTACATAGAAATGATAATTTTATTTTCAAATTTGATTGTGTGTGTGTGTGTATGTGTGCGTGTGTACAACCCAAGGTAATTAGGATCAAATGACTTGCTCAGGGTCACTAGCTAGTAAGTCTCAAGTGTCTGAGACCAAATTTGAATTCAGCTCCTCCTGACTCCACATGCCACCTTGTTGCCCTGAATTCATAAGTTTAAATTGCAGCCTATATGACTGACTGCTCATCAAACATTTCCTGATTGCTTTCTACATGACCTGAAATTCTGATTCCTGAGAGATTATGATGTTCCATGATTTAAGCCACAGAGCATCACTGGAAGAATATTGGTGTTTAATAAAAGGATAGGTATTTTGTGACAGAGAGGAACTCAGAATATTTAAAAATGCTTTGCAGTTTCCCAAATGCATCCATCCTAGTCTTTTCTCATTTGATACAGGACCCAACTCATTATTCATCTACAAAAACCTGTGCAAAATATATAAATATATGTATTTAGATATGTATATTGCAGTCAGAACTGCTATAACATGACAGATGCCTTCCCAAAAAATCACTTCACTATGTACAATTATAAATAAAAACCACAGAGCTTGTGGGGAAAATGGGGTTGGGGTGTGACACTCAAAAACTTTATCAGTGACATTTTTAAAAGCTAGAAACCCAATAAAATTATAGTACAGTTTTATACATATTAAGTAGCTTAAAATGCATTAATATTATAATGAATAGTAGTTTCAAGGGCCTTGGACTTCTGATCAGTTTGGATCTATAGGACCCAAGATGGTAAAGTCAAGTCACTGCTGGCCTTGGTGGACCAAAAATCCTGATTCAGAGGATCTTGCTATGATGGTAGGTTAGGAGAGAAAATAAGGGCGAATCAGTCATCCTCAGCCCCTAATTTCTATTGCCTCAGAAGATATAGAATAAATATGACACTTCACCTTAAAAAAGATCTTAAGTTGATTGGTGGAAGTGGGTGTGGTAAGGATTGCAACTTGCGAATAATTATGATGCAGTATTATCTAATTTTATAACACAGCATAGACAATGACTCAAGACAGTTGGTAGGTGTCTATGGTATGTACATATGCTACTCTATTCAAATGGGTTAGTTTTCCTACTGATGAAATTGTGGAAATTGAGGAAATTTGTATTATACTAAAATTGTTCCCTAAAATATCAATTATACTGAAACGAATTTATATATGCATAAACATATATAGATGTATATTATAGTTAAAATATATACATATATTTATATATACATGATAACATTTATCTTGAACAGGCACATAAAATAGACAAAAGGCATTCTTGTTTTACTTGATTTTTTTCTGCCTAGTTTGCAGTTATTCCAGGGCTTCATACAAATAAATCAAAATTGCATGCAAAGATAAATACATATAGGAAGAGAGTTTTACCATACAAATAGAATCCCTTTTTTATTCTGGCTCTGCAGAGAACATTCTCCACGACACTGGCAACACCTTTAAGGAGGAAACATTTCTCTAGATATCACTTGATACTGATCATCCTCATTGAACAAAAATATAATTGTGCTTACAGCTATAAAGGCATCTTCCATAATTTTAATGTACACATGAGAAACACTTTGTTGGAGGGGAGCCTTAAATGCTATAAATGTCTCTACTAAAACAATTTTCTTTTTATAATCAATTAACAATAAACAGAGTGAGATATTATGATCCCTACTTCTCTCAGTTCAATGGTGCCAATTTTGACTGTAGAAAATCATCTGGGTAGACTTAGCTACTGTGATTAAGACAATACCAAAGGACCCCATGATGAAAAATTCTATCCACCTCCAGAGAGAGGAAAGATGAACTCTGAGTGTTAATATAACTATACTTTGTTTAAACTTTATTTTTCTTGGGGATTTTGTATTGTCTTTTTTTCAACATTGTGAGTATGGAAATATCTTTTGTATGATTTCATATATATACATACAATAAACACATATGTGTATATATATATATATACATATATATATATATCATTTGCCTTCTCAAGGGGTGAGAGAGGAATAGGAAGTAAAAAATTTAAAACTCAAAATTTTAAAAAAATAAATGTTTAAAGAATTTATGATCTAGCTGTGTGACCTTGGGCAAGTCACTTAACCTTAATTGCCTGAGGGGGGGGGGAAGAATTTATGTGCATCTGGAAAATATTTAATGAAATAAATAACAAATATGTTTTTAAAAAGGAAAAAAATCATCTGGGAAAGTCTGACTGTGTGCTTCTCCTATTTGTTTCATTGGAAAGCTGTATAGATCAGTGGCATCAAACTCAAAAAGAAATAGGAGCCGCTACATTGTACACAGGAATACTTGCAAGTTGCTTATTAAATATAATATTATCTAAATTTTATTGGCTTTTTAATCATTTTGTTAAATATTTCCCAATTACATTTTAATCCAGTTTAGCTGTACTCAAGAGTGTTGTGAACCACGTTGGACAACTCGGATCTAGACTATTTATAGAATCTAAAGCTGAAAGAAACTTAGAGATTATTTTAGCGCAATCCCTTTATTTCTCTTGCTCAGGAAGTCCAATTCTCTCAAACCCTGGGATAGAACAAATGCTGTTTTGCCTAAATAGAAGGAAGTAACTCCTTTCAGTTAAGTATGCCCTGGCTGAAATGGTGGTTATTGTATTGGGAAGGAAGACTAAGTGTTCCATTCTCATCTATGACTTTCTTTCATCCCTCTTGGTTTCAATGATTTCCTATTTAACTTTCCTTCCTTGCTACTTGGGACTTCCTAGATATTTCCCTCTAATCTTTCTTCCTTGTCTGTTCTAGTCAACTCACCAGACCTATTACTTACAGATGTAGAAATATAGAATAAGAAAATACAAGTCTCAAAAAGATTTTATAGAGATGAGAAAATAGGTGTAGGAACAGTGGTCACTATTGTTTTCCCATTCATCTTTTTTTTCTTTTGGTATAATAATTCCACCCACAATCTTTTACGTTATTTGTCCCTTCCAGCACTGATTTCTTCTGTATATACATGTTGTTTATATTGTTTAATTGTTTTCGGTCATAAGTGGTTCTTGGAAAAGATGTCTTGCTGTCTCTTCCAGTTCATTTTACAAAAGAGGAAACCGAGGCAAACGAGTAAGGTAACTTGTTCAGAGTTGCACTGACAGTAAATGTCTAAGGTGAGATTTGAACTCAGGAAGATGAGTCTTCCTGATTCTAAGCCCAGTTCTCCATCTACCACTCATCTAGCTACATGAGTCAGGTCCAAATGTTTGTCCTAATTTCATCTAAAGTGACTTGGACTTCCTCATAAAACACATCCAAGTGTAGAGTCCAAATGTGGTAGTTTCATTGGAATAACTAGTGAGATTTGTTCACTATAGAAGCACTTGCAAGTCTGCACTATTCTGCAGCTATTTGTTGTGGTCCTTCTACATTTGTCTATCAAATGCTCTTGGCGATCTGGCTAGCTTATCTGGGTGTCGGGCTCAGTTTTCTGAAAGCTCATTTGTCACTGTTTTTTGCTATGTTATGAAATGCGGCTGCCCATGATCTTTCTCCAGAGTGGATACCTTCAGGCACTACTCCTATCCCTTTCTATTTCCTATTCTCTTGTTTTCTTGGCATTTAAAACCCTTTGAACCTGAAACCTTCTGTCTTTCCAGTCAGTTTTCATATCCTCCTCCATGTTTTCTGTAGTCCAGCCATACTAAACTATGTACCATTCTTTCATACAGTATTCCATTCCCTGTCTTGATGCTTTAAAACTCATTGTCATCCATGCCTAATATATTTTCCCTTCTTATTTCTACCTCTTAGAGTCCCAGATTTTCAAAACTCAGCTCAAACATCACCTTCTATAGGATACTTTTCCTTATTCCCCCATCCATTAGCATATTCCTCAAAGTTACCTTTCATCTACTTCATATATGCTTTATATGTAACTATATGTATATTTGTTGTCTCCCCCCAAGAATTATTTTCCTTTTTGTCTTTGTATCCAAAGTACTAACAATGCCTGGTACATAATGGGCACTTAGTAGGTGATTATTGATTGAGTAATCTTTTACTATAATACTTTATAAATGAGCTTCTACTGTAGATTGCACTATCTTTGGATCCCTTGTTATTTTCTCCAGAGCTCAAATGTTTTCTGAGGCAGTTTTGGGACTCTTGCTTCCCACATATAGATAATATTTTAATTCTGGTAAACGCCTCTAACTCTCAAATAAACATAAATAAATTAACAAATGTAAATGAATAATTAAGGGAGTTATGCATTAATTTGAGAAGTTTCCTCAATCAGTCTGGTGGGATTATCAGTTGTAGAGATGGGAGATGGGGTGTCATATAAGAGAAATGGCAAGTAGACCAGGATAGCTAGTCTGTAAAGAATGGAAGGGGGGAATCAGTTAAACTTTCAGTTTCAGTCTCCTTAACTATAAATTGGGAATAATAAAACCAGGAGCACTAATTTCATAATGTTACTGTGAGGTTCAAACAAGATAGTCTGTATAAAGCAATCTGAAAACCTTAAAGTGCTATAGAAATGTCAGTTATAATTATTCATGGAGCAATCATGAAAAGGGGGGGGAGGGTTAATTGTATCTTGCATTCACAGTTTCAGTGATTCAATTCAATAATAATTTATTCAGTGTCTACTGATTAATCCCTCAGGAAGCTTATATTCTACTGAGGAAATACAATATGAATATATAAATAGATGACCAGATGACATGAGAGGGAGAGAGTACTAACAACTAGGGGAGAATCATTAAAAGTTTCCTACCCTTAGGGGATAGGATATAAACTGAGCATTGAAGAAATGAAGGTTTTAATGTGAAGATCAAATGGAATAATCCATAATTAGTTATAATAAGCCATATAAATGTCAATCATAATTAACAGTATTTTCATGATGAAGATATATCAATTTGCTAACTGGTATGCCTAATTAATCTATTAATTTAATCCTCTTCCAGTTTTAGATAGAAACCAATGGGAAGAATCATAGCATAAGGTAAACCATACTGGTTTTGGAGTACCAGAACCTGGATTCAAATCCTGCCTCTGTTACTCCTGGACAAGTCATTAAACTTTTGAACTGCAGTTTCTTTATATGTAAGCAAAAAAAGATAAACTAGATACCTCTAAGGTCCCTTTCAAACCTAAATTTATATAACTCAAAAATTAGTTAGCTCATTGGTTATCAGAAGGAAGGAAAGTGGATTTCCTAGGCTAGGGGGGAAATTTAGAGTTGTATAAGTCTCCAATTGTTTCTCCAGAAAATCTCCCAGTTTTTCTTTTTACTTCCCCTCTAGAGAAGCTTATCTTGATCAATATAATCTGGTTGTTTTGAGGAAGATGTCTCTATAGAAGCAAAAAATGCCTGTGGTGTATAAATGCAAGAATGCCATACAGCTGATTACTTAGAAACTACATACCAAGGCAGGTCCAGGCTAAATCCACTTAGTAATTTTTGAGTCCCTAAAGGTCATCATGAAGTATAGAGATAACTAGCCACCAACTCCCTCCCCCACAATCCCAGTGATCCCAGGTCTTTCAAAACCACAGAACCACCTTTGTCAGCCAACTTAGTCAACCAGACTAGAACAACAGAGTTAGTTCACAAAAAATGGCTCAGTGGATAGACATGTCTTCTTGAGTTCAATTCTAGTCTCAGAAAATTATTAGTTGTATGAGCCTGGGCAAGCAATTTAACCCATTTGTCTCAATTCCTCATCTGTAAAATAATCGTGAAAACAAAATGAAAAATCATCCCAGTATCTTTGCCAAGAAAATCACAAATGGGATCATGAAGAGTCAGACATGACTGAAATAACTGAACATCGTACTAGGTACCATGAAAAAGAAAATATTAACAGGAGTCAGAGTTCCTGTCCTCAAGGAGGTTGTATCTTATTTTAATAATAGCTTTTTATTTTCAAAAAACATACAAAAATAGTTTTCAGCATTCACTCTTGCAAAACCTTGTGTTCCAATTTTTTCTCCCTCCCTTCCCTCTATCCCCCTCCCCTAGACAGCAAAGAGTCCAATATAGGTTAACCATGTGCAATTCTTTTATACATATTTCCATATTTATCATGCTACACAAGAAAAATTAGATCAAAAAGGAAAAAAATAGAAAGAAAAAAGCAAGCAAACAACAACAAAGATGAAAATACTATGTTGTGATCTATATTCAGTCTCCATAGTCCTCTCTCCACATGCAGATGGCTCTCTCCAACACAAGACCATTGGAATTGCATTGAATCACCACATTGTTGAAAAGAACCACGTCCATCAAAGATGATCACCACATAATCTTCTTGTCGTGTACAATGATCTTCTGGTTCTGCTCATTTCACTCAGCATCAGTTCATGTAAGTCTCTCCAGGCCTTTCTGAAATCAGTCTGTTGGTCATTTCTTACCGAACAAGACTATTCCATAACATTCATATACAATAACTTATTTAGTCATTCCCCAATTGATGGGCATCCACTCAGTTCCCAGTTTCTTGTCACTACAAAAGGGCTGCCACAAACATTTTTGCACATATGGGTCCTTTTCCCTTTTTTATGATCTCTTTGGGATACAGATCCAGTAGAGTCACTGGTGGATCAAAGGCTGTGTACAGTTTGATAGCCCTTTGGGCATAGTTCCAAATTACTCTCCAGAATGGCTGGATCAGTTCACAACAAGGAGATTCTATCTTTATGATGTATGTCTTCAATGATGTGGGATTCTCTTGACAGTAAAGGATTCCAGGGTTTTCCTTTGGAGGTCACCTGGAGCTATCTGTAGAGATGGGGAAGACTTAGTCTTAAGGAATAATCTTAACACCATGTTCTTAAATCAATTTCATCAATTTACATATAATCCTAGAATTTCAAATTGAAATAAATCTTAGACACAATAGAGAGATACTTTAATTACTGTTCCCTCCATTTTTAAATCTGTGATTGATTCCTCCAATTCTATAATTTGATATGTGACTTTTTCCTTTCCTGAATCTCATTTGTTCCATATGTAACAAATGAAGTGATTGGATTATTGTATCTAAAATCCCTTTCAGGATTGTCCTATGATTTCATATTTGAGGGTCACAAAATTAAAAGCAAGTCTCAAAAGGCAAACACACACACACACACACACACACACAACACACACACACACACACACACTGTCTTATATGTGACCACTAAAGTCAGAGAGCATCCTTGTTTAAACAACTACTGGCCAGATGCTATTTCTGTGGGTAGGGAGCATCCTGAGCATTGACTTCCTAATTCATTCATATATTGAACTCCTACCTCCCAGAGATATTGATCAGGGCCTGTGGTCACCATCAAAAACAGCTAGATCTCTCTTAAACAGAATCACTCTCCAAGCTGCCTTGGCAGGAGGGCCCTCCGGGAAATGTCACTGCTTTCCCTTGGGCCTCCTCCTAAGTCCCCTTTTCATCTTGTGCTTCTGAACAGAATTGAGTCCTTAAGGTCGCCTGACTTGAACCCTTTTGTCCATTACCAGCAAGCTGATGACACTCTCAGAATATGAGTCCCCAGTTAAATGTCATTGCCTTGATGAGGTTCCTATGAAGGCTTACATATCTTTTCTAACTGTACCACTGTGGGCTTTTCACATCCATCTATTGGCACAATGCTCTATATAAATACACTTAACTTTTATAGGGTTCTTGGAATAAACCATCCTCTCTTTCCTGCAGAATTGGGGGAAGGGCTAGAAATATTGCTAAGAGGCACCAAGGCAGGAGAAAACATGGCATGATGGGGCAGGGGGAAGAAAAGCGGATTTAGAATCAGAGCACCTGGGTTGGGTTCAGATATCTCCTTCCAGTGGCTGGGGCTATAAACAAATATCATTTTATGAGTCACTTAACAAGTCACTTGATGAGTCTCAGTTTCTCCATCCACAAAGGGAAAAATTGCACTAGATCATTACAAGATTTACTTCCAGATCTGAATCCTATGGTTCTGTGGACCTCTAGATTTCTAAATGAAAGTTCTATTAGCCTCCTCTAACAACTCTCACTTAATTACTCTGTAGCCCCAAGTATCTTTCCAGGATTGGCTCACACTCACACACACACCACCACCATCAGTAATGATCCTAGCAGAGAACCCAAATCCTTTCATTCTATAAGGGTATCCTAACTCCTTTCCTTACCAGTCTACCCATATCTGAAGCCAAATTTAAAAACATAGTCTGTTGAAGAGTGATAAAAGGCACTAAGGGATGCTGTATGAGACCTTGTTGAAGGCCATCTCTGAATTGAATAGAGAAGAAATTCCTCCATCAGGTATTTCCAGAATTAGACTCACTCAGCATCCAGATTTACTGTACAATGATCAATGGTCTTTTAACTAGTATGGAGGTTAACCAGAGAATCACAAAAATTCTAAAGGTAGAAGGTTTCTGATAACATAAAATATAGAATGTGAGAACTTGCAAGGGTCTTAGCACTGAAAGAGAGAACATACAATGTCATAGCTGGAAAGGACCATTGAGATCATCTACTCAACTCCTTCATTTTATGATTGGGAAAACTTTTTTTAAAGTTAAATAATTCATCAGCTTTTCTTTTAAAGCTCTTCTATAATCTGGCTCCTTCTCACACTTCCTAATACTTTTCTCCCTTCCTATTTTATAACCCAATAACAATGACCTTCTTGTAGCTATATAACACTTCATCTCTAGACCTTTTCACTGATTATCTTCTGTACCTAGAATGTTCTCTTTTCTAACTTCAACCTTCAGGTTTCCCTAGGTTTTTTAAAGACTCAGTCCAAATCCCACTTTCTGCAAGACCTCTCCCTGCTCCCCATTTTCCTCTCACTGCTAATATATTCTCTCTGAGATAAATTCCTATTGACCCTGTATATAATTTGCTTGTAAATTTTTTTGCATGATGTTTCCCTAATTAGAAGATGAAGTTCTCTGCTCTCAGAAAAATATGGAAAATCTTCCATGAACTTAAGCAAAATTAAATGTACTGTGTACAAAGTAAGAGCAATGTTGTGGGGTGATTAACTGTGAATGATCTTGCTATTCTCAGCAATACAATGATCCAAGATTATCCTGAAGGATTTATGATGGAAAAATGTTATCCATACAGAGAAAGAACGAATTGTGTCTGAATACAGACTATAACATACTCTCTTTTTTTCACTTTATTTTTCTTGGGGAGTGATCTATGTTTTCTTTAGCAACATGACTTTTATGGAAATGTTTTGCATAACTTCACATGTGCCTTCTCAATGAGGCTTGAGGGTGAAAAGGAAGGGAGAGACTTTGGAACTCAAAGTTTTAAAAACAAATGTAAAAAAATTACATGTAATTGAGGAAAATAAAAATATAATTTTTCTAAAAAGATGATGAAATCCTTAAGGACATGGTCTGAATTTTTTGGTTTCTTTTGTTGACTTTCTTTGCATTCCGCAGGGTTTAGCACAGTACATGGCAAAGCATTTTAATAAATATCTGCTAACTGACTATCATAGAACTGAGACTGGACCCTAGGTTTCTTGACTCTTAGGTCTGTACTATTTAGTATACTGTCATTGTGATACTTTCTCCAACTTTCCCTCTATTCTCTCTGTCTCTCTCTCTCTCTTTCTCTCTCTTTCTTCTCTCTCTGTTTTATTCCTTAGACTAAGAGTATTACATATGATAAAGACATCACAGGCAACCTCTGCCTGCTTGCAAGTGTGCATTTATTTTTGTCTTGGCTATAACTGATTGGAATATAAGGCAGCATTTGGGGAGAGGAGATATCTAGTAATTCAATCTAATGTGTATGATAATATTCCCTATGGATGAGATGGGGGATATTACATCCTCTTTTTTTATTTTATTTTTTTCTGAACTTAAAAAATAAAATAAGTATTTTTATAACATAATAGAATAGGAAAGATGATTACACATGAAATTGCAAAAAAAAAAAACAAGTTGTTATCTTTTCAATATGTAATAGTTATCATGCAACTTTTTTCTTTTTTTTTTCTCCCTCTTTCCAAGATGATTACCATTAGACATAAATAATATATGTAGGTATATAGGTATTTGTATGTTTGTGCATGCATGCATGTGTTTTGTATATAAAACCATTCTATACATACTTCTATTTAAAAGTGTTTTTTCAATCCCCATCCTCTTAAGTGGCAGGGCCAGAAGTGACTATTTCTGGAATTTACTCACTCTTTAGTTTCTATCCTTTTGCCCAGTCTGAGTCTCACCTCCCTAAGTGGTATGTTAAATTAGGGAGGTGTTTAGGGTTGGACAATGCAGAGTACAGTAAGCTAGAATAGACTTCAAAAGTATCAGAAAATGTCAATACTGGAATTGACTCCAGAGATCATTTAGTCTAATTATGCTTCCCAATTCAGAATTTGCTTCTATATAGTCGCCAATTAGTCCAGCCTCTATTCAAATGCCTTCAAGGATAAGGAGCTCCCCAACTCCAAAGGCAGCCCATTCTATTTTGGGAAGCTTCTATATGAATGTGTATACCAATATGAATGCACCACTAAGTTTTTTTGTGTCTCTATCTCTCTGTTTTGGTTTTGGTGTCTGAGCAGTTGGAGAATAGTCCCTTTATCAATCTTGAATAAATAAATACATAAGTAAATAAATATACATATTCAGCAGTTTCTGAACACAGCTTAGTTAGCCAAAAAAATAGTATGTGGAAAAGGTTGTGATCTTTCAAAATTACATGCTATCAGAGTCAGAAGAAACTTTAGAAAATCAAATATCAGCCCTGGAAAGAACCTTTGAAGAATAAAATGTTAACTCTAGAATGACTTTACTACATAGAATGAGGAAGTTGGAAAGGATTTGTAATGTTAAGATTAGAAGGAACCTTAGAATGCTATAGAATATCAGAACCAACAAGAAATAGAGAAAACAGAATGTTCCTTCCAGAGAGCTGGAAAATCTCTTAGAACTGGGGTTAGCAAACTAACTGGTTCTGTGGGTCATGGTCTGCCATCTTCTGACTTAGAACATAAAATGGCAGAGTTGGCAAAAATCTTAGAACATTGAGAGTACTGGGGGTGACAGCTGTGGAAGTAATTCAATAGATGGGGGGCTAGAGGAAAAGAGAGCCTGGGAAGTAATGATCTTCCCAAGATCCTATGTCAGGTTAGTGACAGAGCTCACTTCCTACCTCCCCTTTTAGAAGAAAATCCTTTCCTCTAAAACTGGTTATGCACCCTTATCAAAGGACAAGAGCAAAAATCATTGTCCATTTCTATATCAGAAAGTATGGTGGAAATAAAATTTTTAGCTATGATTTTTCCTCAAGTGTTGTTGTTGTTGTTGTTAGCTGCACTCTCCAATGAATCTCTGTCCATTTGTTGGGGGAAGGGGAGAGGAAGGAGAATGTCTGTGACTTTATCCTTAGACTGTCAGGTGTCTTTCAACTTTGAGGTTTGTCCAACTAATATCATCATCAGGACTCGAATCCAGGTCTTCCATGGGTAGCTCTCCATTATCTCCATTATGCATTAGCTGCTTTTCTATCTCTGCCCATGCAAGGGGAAAATACTTATTCATATAGTATGCGATGTAAAGAGCATTTAAATTATTTACTATTAAAAAACACTGAGCTCCTAATTTCTCTCTCTGAATTATTTATCACCAACATCAACAGTTATTTATATGCAGAACTGTATTAGCAGTAACTCTGTTAAAGCAAACTCATATTCCAAATTGATTCTACCAGCTTACATGATCTTAGAACTGAACTGAGTGAGACCTTAGAAACCATTTAATTTTACTCCCTCATTTAAGAGATGAGGAGATTGAAGCTCAAGAAGAAGTAGTCTGTCCAAACAGAGGTACTGAGTTGCTGTTAAGTTCATGAAATCAGAGACTTTTTCTTATATATTCTGTGTCTTTTCTACTCAGCCCCTCACACCCATCCACCCATGAGGAACCCAGAACCTTGCAGATTCTTTGACATGTCAAAAGAGCCAAGATTTCATCAGAGTGGTTGTCCTCCTACTGATTCAGATCACAACCCCTTGAGGGTTTAGTTGATGACCTTTCACGAGTTGCTGTAGTTGAATAGATTAATTAATGACCCAATGACCAGTCTTCAGTAGTTTAATGAAGGCCTTATACAGAGAAATGGCTTAGTCATTATTTGCTGAAGGAAGGAAGGAAGGAAGGAAGGAAGGAAGGAAGGAAGGAAGGAAGGAAGGAAGGAAGGAAGGAAGGAAGGAAGGAAGGAAGGAAGGAAAGAAGGAAGGAAGGCAGAAAGGAAGGAAGGAAGGAAGGCAGGCAGAAAGGAAGGAAGGAAGGAAGGCAGGCAGAAAGGAAGGAAGGAAAGAAGGCAGGAAGGAAGGAAAGAAGGAAAAGAAGGAAGGAAGGGAGGAATGAATGAAAGAAGGAAGGAAGGGGAGAATGAATGAAAGAAGGAAAGAAGGAAGGAAGGGAGGAAGGAAGGAAGGAGGGAGGAAAGAAAGGTCAAAATACAGGCAAATGGATGTCACATGAGTTCAAGAAGAGGGAGATCAGTGCAAGCCAGAATTGTTTCCCAGAAAAAGCAAAAGGAACTCAGCCTTACAAATACTTAGATTTGAGTATGTGCAAAGAATGGGAAATATAACTCCATGAAGGGGAACAGCATGAACAGTACTTTAGATTATAAGGAAAATGTGTTTTTCAAGGAAATTGAAGAGAATGTCAACCTTATTAAAACTGAGATCTTATATTGATGAGTAGAGCTGCTATAAGACAGAAAGCAGGGGAGAGGCAGATTTGGTAGGATTTTCAATTTAACCCTAAAAAATCTGGACTATCTCCTCTAAGCAGTGGGGGATTTTTAGAAATTTTAGAGAATGGAATGATGAAAATAGTATTTGGGAGAAGATTATTATGGCAATACATGCATGAGGGGAGGGGAGACTGAAAGACAAGAAGCCAGTTGGGTGCCTGTTATGGTACTGTTTACCACTTTTACAAATGACTTGGATGAAGGCCTAGATGGCAAGCCAATCCAATTTCCACGTGACTGAAATTGGGAGGACTGGAAAGTGTGTTAAAAGACAGAATCAAGATCCAGAAAAGTCTACCCAGGCTAGAATAATGGTATAAAAGATGGGGAAAGGATGGCTAAATAATAGATCCTGGGAGGGGAGGAGTTGAGTAGTAGTGGTGGTAGGGGGAAAATGAGTGGATTTTAAGAGATTTAACAGATCAGTAGTAGAATGGGGAGAGTCTCAGTGCCTGAGTACTGGGAAGGACAGTGTTCCCTAACCTTTTTCAGTTCTTCTTACATCTAGGTCCCTATGTCTATTATAGAACATCATTGTGGAAAGGGTGTCCACCTGCCTTGCCACCACCAAAACCAACTATTGACTAACTGCCACCAATTTGACAGGTGCATTCAAAAGCTCCAGTTAAAATCATTTCAATCAAATAAAATTTTAAATATGTTTTATTTTCTCCCAATTACATGTTAATAAAAATTGTTAATATTTGTTTTTTTAAAAATTTGGAATTTGAGATTCCATCTTTCTTTCTTCCCTACGCTCCCATTCTGCTCCTTGAGATGGTAAGCAATCGTACATGTGCAATCATGTAAAACATTTCCATATTAGTCATTTTGCTCAAGAAGACTCAAATAAAAAAAAAGAAAACTAAAGAAAGTAAAAAATAGCATGCTTCAGTCCACATTCACACAATATCAGTTCTTTCTCTGAAGGTAGATAGTATGCCTCATTATTTATTTTTTGGGAGTGATTTAGATCACTGTATTGTTGATAATAGCTAAGTTATTCATAGTTCTTAATCATACAATATTTCTATTATTTTGTACAATGTTTTTTCCTGGGTCTGTTCACTTCCTATTGCATCAATTCATATAAGTCTTTCCAGCAAACAAGTTTTGGGGTTTTTTTGGTAGTACTTACACTTATTTCAGGTATATAGTTTCTATGCATATTACTTAGCAAAACTAGATTGTAAAAAATATACAAATATCATAACAAACATTATTAAATAACATAACTGGCACTAGTATAATAAGCATATTAATAAAAATGGTAAGGAAGAATCATGGAAGAGGACTGAAACCCATGGCATTTTTCTTTTTAACCAAACAAACGCAGTAGCAAAATAATAACAATACTTACAAGAAATACAGAAGATAGAATATTTTTATTACAATTTTTCCAGAATCACTTGCTTTTCATTTTAGTCAATTAAGTAGAAAAGTTAACAATGCTTGCATTTTGGCCAGTTTCAATTTCTTTTGTAAGCAAAAGTTAAAGGAAATAAAGCTGGCCATACTGGGAATCTGCCTGTGAGTTTACTGTACTGTGTATATTTTGATTCAATGATTGGAGATGGGCATGTCAAACAAGAAATTCTAAGGAGTCTTTTAATATCAAAGGAAAGTGATAATAAATTGCTACTTAGAGTAACCTAAAGCCATTGATGTTTATTGAGTAGGGCAATGATATAATCAGATACAAACTTTGGGGATATTACTTTGGCAGCTGTATTGAGCATGGATTTGAGAGGGAGAGAGTCAAGACAGGGCCTTCAATTAAAAAGCTATTGCAATAGTCTATATATAAAACAATGTGGGTCTGAATTAGCATAATGGATGCATGAGTGAAGAAAAGGAAATGAGTGCAAGAAATATTGTGAAGAAACAGCAAGATATGGCAAATGTTTGTACATCTGTTGAGGAGAGCAAAAATAAAGGGGGGAATGAAAGTGAGGAGTCCGAAATGACACAAAGGTGAATAAAAGAATGGAGATATTATTGACAGGAATAGGGAAATTTGAGAGAGTGAATCTGAAGGAAAAGATGAGTTGTTTTGTACACATTGAGCTGGAGATACTTATGGAACCTCCAATTGGAAATGACTAATAATCAGCTGATGATATGGGATTAGAGATCAAGAATCCCAGTACATATATTGATTTAATAATCATCAGTAAAAAGACAGTAACTAAATGTCACCAAATAAGAGAGTGTAAAAAGAAGGTAGATCTTTGGAGTACACCCACTGTTGGAGGTACATTGTATATACAGCAAAGGGGAATGAGAGACATCTAGGAACAGAATCAAGAGAACAGTGTTACAAAAACCTAGAGAAAACAGATTATGCAGAAAGACAAAGTGGTCTCCTATGCCAAATGTTATAGAGAGAACATGAAGTACAAAGACTGAAAAAAGTCCAGTAGGTTAATAAAGAATTAATAAAGAATAAAGAGAACTTTGGAAAGAGTGGTTTCTGTTGTGTGATGAGATTGAGGCAAGCTTACAAATGATCCAGAAATGAGTGAGAGGAGAAGAGAGGAGAGGAGAAATAAACAGCTTTTTTTTTTTTAGAATTTTAACTTCAAGAAAGGAAGAAAGAATGTAAGACTGTAAGAAGATAGATGCTTAACCTAGAGAAGAGACTTAGTAAGGACATGATAACTGTTTTCATGTATCTAAAGGGGTGACATGAGAAGACAGATTAGCTTCATTCTATTTGGTCTTTGAGGGATGAACTAGGAAGATGGGTGGAAATTGCAGGGACAGATTTCATCTCTATGTTAGCATATGGAAAGCTCAAAGCCTAAAAAAAGCTTTTCTAGCACAAAAATGAAAGGCCGGGAATGTGAATCAGTCAGGATCAAAACAATGACTTTGACTATTGGGCTCAATTTTGCTTTGTGGCCCTCTTATTTTCCCAGAAGGAAAAATATTTGAGGAATTGAGAAACTGAGACACCTCAGATGCTG
Organism: Antechinus flavipes; assembly: GCF_016432865.1. Lineage (NCBI taxonomy): Eukaryota > Metazoa > Chordata > Mammalia > Dasyuromorphia > Dasyuridae > Antechinus > Antechinus flavipes. The sequence goes on along the minus strand of NC_067399.1, from coordinate 237,506,377 downwards.
AGAGACTTTGACCATTTGTTGGAAAAGTAGCCCCCAGGGCAGATGCTGCTTACTCTAGAGATTGCCAACAGAAATCAACAGGGATTCATAAGAAATATTTAATCTTTAGAGGAGAGAGTGACGGGGGCTTGTGATTTTGCTGTCTCACTTGAAGCCAATTCACTTGCAAAACAAGACATTACCTTCCTGATGTCATTGGTCCTTTTCAAACAACAAAAAAAACACCTAAAACTAGAAAGAGCTCTCCATTGGAGAGGCAAGCCCAATGAGCAGGAAACAGAGATCCAGAAAACAGAATTGAGCCTGAGGATACCAGCTAAAGCACCTTTGTTCTATGTTCTAAAGAGCGGCTGCTTGAACTAGAGAATCTCCTGGCTTGTTGTAGCCAGTCTCTGAAGTCAGGAAAGGACTGTGAATGGAATGTGTTGGAGATCTTTTTAAAAGACCTGTAAGAGCAAAGAAAAAAATACTATGAGTTTTAAATGGAAAGATCACAGCAGAGTCCCTTTTCCCATTAGGAAAACTCTAGCTAAGAACTACAGCTGAATCCAGAAACAGCAAAGAGATGCTTCACAACAATGTGCACAATAGAGCTGACTAGAAACATCCCCTAAAGGACAATGAGAGAATGGTGGTACCTTCAAAAGTAATCAACCTCAGTTTTCCCATCTGTAAAATGAGGAGATTGGACTCAGTTTCTAAGGTTCTTATCAGCACTAACTTTCTATGATTTAATTTAATTCAATAAATAATTCTGAAATATCTATAATAGGCAAGGCCCTGTGCTTAACCCTGGAGATAGATGTACAATATAGTCTCTGCTCATACAGAACGTACATTCAAGAGGACAAGGATGAAAATCAATTATTATAAGGATGACAGATTTTCCACTTCCAAAGGCAAACTTCTAGGAGAAATTTCAAGATTGAAATATCCCCTTTAACTGGGGTGTATCAGAAGAGATTTCAGAGAGGAGATGATATCAGGATTTAAATTAAGAAAGAAAAAGATGGAGACAGAACACAAGGAGTAGATTCTAGGCCTTCTGAAGAGCCTGAACAAAATCACACAGGAGTAGGAGGATTAAAATAAACAATGGATAATGAAAATGAAGGAGGATAAAAATGAAAATCATCCATTTTGAATAAACCATAGAACACAAGAAGGGGAGTAGTATGAGGGAAAAGCTGAAAAGATAGGTAGAAACTGAATTGAATGTCAGAATTGGGAATTTATTGGATTTATTCTTTAGGCAATAAAGAAACATGGAAAGTTTTTGAAAATAGCATTAGCATAGCAGTGCTGCATTAGGAAAGTTACTAAGATAGCAAGATGACTAGTGATAGGATGAAATGAGGGCCTAGACTAGGATAATTGTGATACGAATAAAAAGAAGGGCTAGACAAGAAGGATAATCATTTATTAAATGTCAGCTATGTGCCAGACATTGTACTAAGTACTTTCACAAATATCTCATTTGATCCTTGCCACAGTCCTGTGAGGTAGATATTACTTTATCCATATTTTATGAAAACTGAGGCAGGCAGATTTGCCCAGGGCCACATAGCTGGGAATTACCTGAGGCTGGGTTTTGAACTCAGGACTTTCTGATTCCAGATTTAGGGCTCTATCTATTGTGCTATCTAGCTACCTCAATGCAAAAGAGGTAGAAATCACAAGACATGATTACTAAGTGGTTGTAGGGAAGGGGCAAGAATCAAAGATGACTATTAGATTAGCCTCCTTTTGCCGGTCAGGACTACTAAACTGTGCATACCCAGCAGTATTTCTACTCGGCTTGTACCCCAAAGAGATCTTAAAGAAGGGAAAGGGATCCATATGTGCAAAAATGTTTGTGGCAGCCCTCTTTGTAGTGGCTAGAAACTGAAATCTGAGTGGATGCCCATCAGTTGGAGAATGGCTGGGTAAATTGTGATATATGAATGTTATGGAATATTATTGTTCTGTAAGAAATGACCAGCAGGATGAATACAGAGAGGCCTGGAGAGACTTACATGAACTGATGCTGAGTGAAATGAGCAGAACCAGGAGATCATTGTATACAATAACAGCAATATTATGTGATCATCAATTCTGATGAATGTGGTTCTTCTCAACAGTGAAGTGATTCAGGCCAGTTCCAATGGTCTTGTGAGGGAGAGAGCCGTCTGCACTCAGAGGGAGGACTATAGGGACTGAGTATGGATCACAACATAGCATTTTCGCTTTTTGTTATTATTGTTTTTAGCTTGCATTTTGTTTCTAACTTTTTTCCTTTTTGATCTGATTTTTCTTGTGCAGCATGATAATTGTGGAAATATATATGGAAGAATTGTGCATGTTTAGCATATATTGGATTACTTGCCATCTAGGGGAGGGATTGGGGAAAGGAGGGAGAAAAAAAATTGGAACACAAGATTTTGTAAGGGTAAATGTTGAAAGCTATGTGTATGTTTTGAAAATAAAAAACTTTATAAAAAAGATTAGCATCCTTTGACTCTATAGTCCTGTAACTCTATAAAGATTTTTATTAAAGATTTACTAGATTACAAAATCATAAATAGCATTTTTAAGTACTTCTTTCTAAAGGTAACCAGGGACTTAAGAAAGTCTGGGAACCCTAAATGAGAATAATTGCTTAGGTTTTTATTTGGTTTTTTTTTAATCCTATGAAACCAAATCCAAAAGCAGCAACAGGGGAATGGAAAGGATGAATTTTTATTCTCTAGGGGGACATCTGAGGGGAGAAAGCCAGCAAATCTATTAATCATCATTGACACCCAAGTGGATAGTTAGTGTTTATAGTAAAACAAAATCTCTTAGAAAGAAAAATACCATCTGACTACAATCAAGGGGATATTAGAGAAAAAGAAACAATCTTACCCAATTATCTTATTTATAAAGATTTACTCAATTACAATTAATTCCCTACCTCTTTCATAATATTCTGTTAATTAGTAGTAAAAATAGGTATGTTTTCCAGACAGTTGCTATTATTATAAACTAAGTAGTGCTTCAATGCTCATAATATGCTAATATAGCAATAATTAAAAGCTTCAGTATTCAATTTAATAACTATGTTCAGTTTGGTAAGAATTAACTAATCTCCTACCTACAATTCCTGTGTTCCTAAGCAGAACTGATTATCACACTTTTAAGCTCCCCATGACAGCATTTGGAGTATTAGTGTCATGAAACCACAAAAATGTTAAAGATGAAAAGGACCTGAGAAATCATCCACCCCCTCCCTCATTATGCACTGAGAAAATTAAGAGTCACACAGGGAAATGGTATGTCCAAGGTCACACAACAATTGCATGGCAGAGCTCCCAGCCTCATGGTTCCAAATCAAGATTTTTCCACTATTTTTGGAAACTGGAGAAAAAAGAAATTTCAGCCTGTTTTCCTCCTTTTCCTCTCTCTCTCTCTCTCTCTCTCTCTCTCTCTCTCTCTCTCTCTCTCTCTCTCTCTCTCTCTCTCTTTGTCTTTTGCACTACCAAATGTTATCCTTTCTAGGAGCCCAGGCTGGTTATTATTTCTTTACCATAATTAATAATTATAACAAAAACAACATTTACATAGAGCTTATTTTGTGCAAGGAATTGTACTAAGCACTTTGCAACTATTAACTCATTTGATCCCCACAACAATCCTGGGAGGTAGTTACTATCATTGCCCCCATTTCATAGATGAGGAAACTGAGGCAAGCAGAAGTTAAATGACCTGTCCAGCTAGTAAGTTTCTGAGGACAGATTTGAACTCAAGAAAGAATATTCCTGAATCCAAGCTTGGCACTCTAACCACTGTACCACCATCCTATCCTATCTTCTCATCAAGCACTATTAAGGCTTAACTTCCAGAGAACATTTTATAAAACTTGAAGCTTAATTAACTCTTCTGAAAAGTTGAATTATGAGAGTTTAGAGATTGGAAAAAAAGAGTTCTTTGTTCCTAGTCCTGAACTTAAAGATCTCCTGGTTATCCTTTAGCAATCCATGTTCTATGACCCATTTTATTTTATTTTTATTCTTTTTTAATAGTATTTTATTTTTCTAATTACATGTAAAGATAGTTTTCAACATTTCTTTTTGTAAGACTTTGTGTTGTAGCAAGGAACTGGAAACTGAGTAGATATCCATCAGTTGGAGAATGACTGAATAAGTTATGGTACATGAATGTTATGGAATATTATTGTTCTATAAGAAGTGATCAGCAGAATGATTTCAGAGAGGCCTGGAGAGGTTTACATGAACTGATGCTAGGAGTGAAGGAGTAGAACCAAGAGAACATTGTATATAGTAACAACAAGATTATACAATAATCAATTCTGATACACTTGGCTCTTTTCAAAGTGAGATGATTCAGGCTAGTTTCAATGGCCTTGTGATGGAAAAAGCCATCTGCACCCAGAGAGAGGACTGTGGGAACTGAATGTGGATCACAACATAGTATTTTCACCTTTTTTATTGTTATTTGTTTGCATTTTATTTTATTTCTCATTTTTCCTTTTTGATCTGATTATTCTTAAGCAACATAATTAATTAATAAAAGAATTGCACATGTTTAACATATATATTGGATTACTTGCCATCTAGGGGAGGGAATGAGGAAAGGGAGGGAGAAAAAAATTGGAACCCAAGGTTTTCTAAGGGTGAATGTTAAAAACTCCCTATGCATACGTTTTGAAAATAAAAAACAATTTAAAGACTTTGTGTTCTAATTTTTTCTCTCTCCCTCCATTACCTCTCCCCTCCCCAAGACAGCAATCAATCTGATATAGGTTAAATATGTGAAATCCTTTTACATATATTTCCATATTTGCTAAGACCCATTAATCTTAACATAGTGACATTAAAAGGCAGAATCACATGATGATAATAATAATAACAATAGTAATTCACATTTATATTTTGCTTTAAAGTTATAGTGGATTTCACAAGAACCCTGTAGGGAAATGATTGAACCAATGGAAATGATTTATTAGTCACTTCATACATGATAGATGCTGTGCTAAGCTCTGAGGATACAAAGTACAAAAACAGAAGAGTCCTTACCCCCCCCAGAATCTTATGTTCTAATAGGGGGAGACAATATTTAAGGAGAGTAGCAAGTAGGGAAGGATCTGGGAAGGCACAAGAATGGTGAGTAAGACCACAGGGAAATGATTCTTTTTGAGCAAGAAGTAGAATGCAGGGTTGAGGGAAAAGGAAGAAAATACCCACATACATAATGATTGGGCAAAGGGCAACAAGACAAGTTGCGTAAACAACTAATTGGGAGCCGTCAAGAAGGTAACTAGAGTAGAGCAATCAGGGCACTAAAATGTAGGGGACACTGGTAGCATATGTACTCCTTAAACAGGCAGAAACAACTGAGGTTATCACCAACTTAGCAAGAATAATTCATTAAAAAGAAAGCTATCAGATGTCAAGCTTCCTTTCAAATCCCAAGGAGTAGCCACAGCTAGGAGATCTCCATCTTGACCTGGTCCCACTATTCTCTCCACTTCAGTGACACGTTCTGGCATCCCTGGTTCTCTTCCTCTACAAGATCTCAGTTTTTAGGGCTATATTTCTCCTTAAGGATTTTTTTCTGAAAACAAAGTAAATTTGTCTTAAATCAATTTAATGTCATTTTTTCATGCTGTTTGCCCAAAATACTTTTCCTGATACTTTTTATCAGTGCCCAAATTGCTAATTATGACTCTAATATGGAAAATAACAATACCGCCTAAGTTTTCTTTAAGCTATAACTTTCTATATTATAGAACAGACTCAAACAAAAAGCATTTTTAGAATGCCTACTATGTGTTCAACCTTGTGCTCCAAATGAAGCATAATGCCATAATGCCAAAGAGGGGAGAATTAAATGAATTCTTTTTGGCCCTGGAATAGTGAATTAAGAACAATAGGTGGGTAGAAGTCCCAAGGTGGCCAGATTTCAGATTTCAGTATAAGGGGAACCTCCTCAACACAGCTTTTCAGTGGTGGAATGGGTTGGCCAAGTAAGTAATAAGATACTTATTTCTGAAGCTCTTGGAGAGTATGAAGTATTCATGGAGAACTGGGACTGCCACTGTGCCACTGTGAGGATTGCTGAGCCCTTTTCCAGGGTGTTCATATATACTTTTTGTATCCACCTGTTACCCAACTCTCACCTGAGGCTCTAAAAAGTTGTAGTTTGCCCAGTGGTCATATTCCAATAATCTTGATGGATAGGCTAAATATGACTGAAGGTAACCAACAGGCAACTCATTGATGAGTTGGAAGGACGTCTACCCCAAGCATGTGAAGATTTCCCCCAGCAGTGGGTTAACAAGAAAAATTTGTTCCAAAGCCATGAAGGCAGCTGAAGGAAGTGCTATAGAACACTTAAAACTTGGTCAAACGTGGAAGATGCCAAGGTCATCAACTTCATCTTGGGCTGTCACCGTCACCTTGACTTTTGTCCTTTCAATGTAATTTGATGGATCCGGAGGAGAGAGTGAGGTTGACAATTTTATACATTTCTGTCTCATTTAAATTCAATTCATACCTACGTCAAGACATCATCCTGTGATGGTGGTCCATGAAGGACAAACAACAGATGGTCCAAGCATGTGTTAGAGATGTTGTGGACATGGATGTTGTCTTAAACATGAATTGTTTGTTCCTGTTGGAGGTGGGACTAAGTTATCTCACTCAGATGTACCAAGAAAGAACGCTGGCTCTGAATCTGAAGAACTTGGACTTAAATCCCATTTACAATGCTTACTACTGACATAATCCTAGAAAAGTTATTTATCCTCCTAGAACCTCAGTTTCCTCATCTATAATGTGAAGGGATAAGATTAAATGGTCTTTCAGATTCTATCCTCTCAATCTATGATCTCATTTATGATAACAGCCAACAATTATATGACTTTAAGCTTTACAAGGAGATTTATACTGTGATTGGTCAGTCATACAGCTATTAAGTGACTGAGCAGAATTTGACCTCAGGTCTTCCAGACTCCCACAAGTTTAACACTCTTTCCAAGATATCAAGCTGCCTGTTGTGATAATGATCGGTATAACACATTTATACCACCTCCAACCACTCCCCATCTATTGAGAGTGACAAGATTGACCCACAGGAGACAATTTCAGATCCATCCGATGTAGTGATGAAGTGTGAATGTGAAGTGATGTTTGGCTTATAGAAGCAATCTCATGGTTTGAGGATCACATCCCATATCTAAGTGAGATGATGATAATGCCATCAACTGAAATAGGGGAAGTGGGAGGACAGACGGATTTTTAGCAGGAAATGAATAGATATAGATTTTTGGATATAGCAACATAAATTTAAATCTGGGAGGGATCTCAGAGGCCATAAGTACAACTCCTTCATTTTATAAAGAAGGAAAGTGATATAGATATTGTTTAAGCAACCTTCCTAGGGTCACACAGCTAGTAAAAGATGCAGGAAAGATTTAAGTCCAAGACTATCTGACTTCAAGCCTAATTCGACATCCACTACACCACACTGCCTCTTTAAGTGTCATTGGGACATCCAGCAAAGCCAGTTATTAAATGACTGGAAATACATGCAGCATTATAGCTTGAAAGGGTATATATCAGCTTTGGAATCATTTGTCTTAAGATAATAAAAATAATAATTCGTCTAAAGATAGAAAAGCCATGGGGATGAATGAAAACACCAGCAAACAGAAGAAAAGAGAAAATCAGAGCTGTGAGAAACACCCGCCTTTGAAGTAGGGAAGAGGAAGATGAACCAACTAAGGTGATGAAGGAAGGACACTAGGGAACTAGAGTGACAAGAATGCCACAAGAGGGGAAAGTCCTCAGAAGGAAGAGGAGTGGTCAACAGACTCAACTGCAGAGAAAGGGAAAGAAAGGGGATTGAAACCCTAACTACCTTGGGCATTCAGAGGAAAGACAAATAAATGCCTGTGGGCTAGCGCAGCCATCTAAGTCCTCATTTCACAGGGCTCACTCCTTCATCAAGGTAACATCTTAGAAACAGACTTTAAGATCAAATACGAAAACTTTCCTTTCCTCCTCAGCTCCAACTGCATTGCGGTGCAGTCTCATTCTACCCTCTCTGCATACCAATCCCCCTAAGCCTTGCCTGCTGGCTGTTTCCGGGTTTATGGATCACCTGGGACTCACCTTCGAATCTCCAACTAATTGAATTGGGGATTGGACAGCAGTGTTTGATTATTTTTTTCTGTGATAACTGCTTTGGCAAAGGGCCCCAATGAATTGCTATGCAGTCAACATAACACTGGACTGCTTCTGACTAAATAAAACATTTATCAGTTTAAGTATAAAAATGTGAAAGAAAAAAATCTATCTCTTTGCAAATCAAATCTGCCTAGCAAACTTTTCAAGCCCACGGAAGCTGTAATGTTGGCAACCTCTCCATAAAGAAGGACTGAAATAATAAAACTCACAGGGGACAAATTAAAAAGGACTAAGTGAAAGGTTTGGGGAAAATAAAAGACAAAGGTGGAGAAGAGAGGAGAAGGGAGGAAAAAAGAAGAAAGAGAAGGAAAAGAGATGGGAAATTGAGGGAAAGGGGAAGAGCAGGAAAAGAGAGGAAAGAGAAAGGGAGGGGAGGGGATGTAAAAGACAGGAAGCAAAAGAAGATTTGGAGAATGCTAGAGGAGGAAAGGGGAGAGGAGAGGATTTGAGGAAAGGAGAGAAGAAAGGATAGGGAGGGATGGGAGGAGTGGGAAGAGGGAAGATGTGGTCAGATATATAATGCTTCCCTGGACAGTCCTGCCATTTTCCAGCATTGTGCCTTTGTTCATGCCATCCTCTATCACTGGGAAGAAAAGTATCATATTTAGCTCTTGAAATCCTTCCTTCTATCCTTCAAGGCCTAGTTCAGGGGTCACCTTCTTTTTGAAACATTCTCTGCTTCCCTAAAAAAATGAACATCTACCCCTTCAAATTTCCCTTAGCACATTGTTCCTTTCCCCTATATTGAATCTGGGTTAAGTTCCACTTGAGAAGTTGCCTGAATGGGAGGCTTATCTCCCTATTATATTATAGGCTCCTTGGGAGCAGGATAGACCTTGAAAAATTGTCTGGTGTAATGGAAAGAATACTAAGTCTAAAATCAGGAGGCCTGGATCTGAGTATCAGCTCTAAAATTTACCAATTTAGCAACCTAGGAAAGTCACTCAATCTTTCAGCCTTAGTTTTCTCTCCTCTGCAAAATAACCTTATACAACCTCTCTGACTAGAGTGTTGAGAGGAAAGCAATTTGTAAACCTTAAGCTAAAGCTGAATAAAAATGTGAGCTATTATTATCCATCTTTACATCCCCAACTCTCTAATAAAAATGTGCTAAGATTCTGAATTCTGAAATAAAATGGAGACTTCATAGAATATAAACTCCTTAAGGGTAGGGACAGTTTCATTTTGGTCTTTGTGCCCCCAGTAATTTTTCATCTCAGGAGGGGAAGGATTGGGACTTATGATATCATTTTTGTAGAGAATGTCCTGGGAGGAAATTCCTTCTAGCAATGCAAATGTACATAGATACATACACATGTTTGTGTTTATGCATATATGGGAGATAGGTGGGAGAGGGAAGAAGGAAGGGAGGAAAGAGAGAAAAAGAGAGAAAAGGAAGGGGAAACAGAGAAGCAGATGGAAGAAAGACATAGAGAGAGACAGACAGACAGAGTCAGAGACAAAGAGACAGAGAGATAAACACAGAGATACACACAGAGAGAGACAGAGACAGAGAGAGACCGAGGAAAACAAGTGCATTTTCTGGGGCACTAAGTGGCTTGACTAGCATATTAAAGTCAGTATATTTTCTATCTACTATACCATTTTTATCTTTCACATAATACAAAATGAATGCTTAATAACTGCTCTTAGATTGTTTATGCAGATATGATAAAGCAGTTTAATGAGCAAGGGAAGAAGAGGAGACTGAATCACAGATTTTAGAAGGGGATCAAAAGAAAGATCTCTCCAAATCAAAAGTGCACGAAAGGAGCTGAAAGAAAGATATAGTAAGAAGCAGCAGGAACAAGATCATACCTAATGTACATTCTTTGAAACTGGATGACCAAGTGAAAAATAACATCTTAGAGACAAAAGAATGTTCAATTTATAGGCAAAAGATCAGGGCTTTCCATCAATCTGGGAATGGCTGAATAAGTTGTGACATTATTGTGATGGAATAATCTTGTGCTATAAGAAATGATGAACTGCATGGTGGAAAGACTTATATGAACTCACACAAAATGAAGTGAGCAGAACCAGGAGAACGTGATAGATAATTACCAATATTGGAAGATTGATCAACTGTGAAAGACTTAGCTACTCTGACAAAGACAATGATTCAATTCCAAAGGACCAATGATGAAAAATGCTATCTACCTCCAGAGGGAGAACTGTGAACTCAGAATGCATATTGCAGAATACATATTTTTAATTTTCTTTCTCAGGGAAGGGGGAGAGGTTAGCTATGTTTTCTTTTGCAATATGTAGTATGGAAATATGTTTTACATGACTTCACATGTATAATGAATATCAAATTATTTGTGTCCTAAAAAAGAGAGGGAGAGAATTTGAACTGAAAAAAATTTAAGTGATTCTTAAAAGCTGCTTACATACAATTGGGAAATATTTAAAGAACTACATGAATATATATATAAATTATACATATACACACATACACTAATCCTTATACTTTCTAAGGTTGTTGTAAGCTATAAAGTGCTCCAGAAAAGTGAGCTATTATTTTTGCTACTCTTTTTAGTGAGGGCAGGATGCCGACAGGATAGCCAATCCAGGTAGGGCATGCCTTCCTGTTGCATACATTTTCATCCCTCTCACATATACTCTGCCCCCAATACACTTATATACAAAGAAAGAGGTGAGAGGACCCTCTTTCTATTTTCAGATTTCTCCTTCCTTAAAGCTGATCTTATCCCAAGTAGGGAGGGAGGAGAGACAAGTATATTCTGAACCATGCAAACAATATTGAGAGTGCTGAGAAAGAATTTCTATTTGTCAGTATCTAAAGGCATCTGGATCATGCTGATAAGAAGGTGATGATTGTGTTTTTCTTGTTTCCTATTACTCTAGTTTTTTAAACCAAAATTTCCCATGGGGGTAGATTTCCAGCTTGGTAGTATTTCAATGGATGCCCCATCTAGTTTCTATCCTTTTTCCTAACCCTAGATAGCCCAGAGTTCCCAAAGGCAGACAGGAATCTCCTTGAGGTCATTTCATAACAGAGAACACAAAGAAACATCCCAGATAGTTTTCCCCCTTTTGAACTGTACAAAGTGAAATAAAAGAACTAGAGAAACTTTGATCCTTCTTTGCTTGCCTTGTGCTGGTGCTTTTGAGGGGGCAGGAAGCCTCTCTCAAAAATAAGAAAGCTAAATGAAATACCTCCTGGGGAAATTCAGGGGGAGGTAAAAGCAAAGAACATACAAACTTCTGTTCTGGCAATAACTTTCAGCTATCTCCTTAAAAGACACTCAGGGCAAATCTTAAAAATCTGCTTAAAGGAAAAAAAAGGTAATCAGATTCTACCAAGGACAGCTCAATACAACTGTTTTTTCATTGGAAAATCTGAATTCAAATCTAGCCTCTGCCATTTACCATCTATGTGACCTTGAACAAATCTCTATAAGTCTCAGTTTCTTCATCTGTAAAATGAAGAATAATACTTGTACTTCCTTATATAGAATCTATGAGGATGTAATGAAATAATGTATGTGTTTTGTAAGTGATAAAGTATAATATAAATATAAGCTGCTATACTATGGTGTTTCTTGCCTTGTCTTTTCTGATTTATCATTATTACCTTGAAGCCAATACTTCCAAATACATTTTGGTATACTACTAAGGACTAGTCCTAAAATTTCATTCGCAAAGGAAGGTCTCTTTCAAAGCAGGTCAATCCCTTCTGCAGTTTAGAATCATAGAATATAATCCTGTAACAAGACAACCTATCCACCTTTGATTTGTTTTTGCTACTATTGCAACGACATTTTCTCATTTATCAAGCTTTTATTGGCCTTCTTTATAACTGCCACTCATTGCTGAGTCTGTCCTCTGGGGTCCAGCAGAACAAGTCTAATCCCTCTTCCATCTGGTATTTGAAGACAACTATCTTCAGTTGTCTTCTTCATACCCTCTCTTATTCATACTAATTTCTTCAACTAATTTTTATTTTGTAAAAATGGAGACTTTTCACCATTTTGGTTACTCTCTTCTAAACACTTTTTTCTCTTAGAAATATCCTTGTTAATTCAATGGTTTTCACCATTGAAACTGATGATGAAACCACTGAAATCATAAATGTCCTGATGAGACAGATCACAGCAGAAATATCACCTCCCTAGAATATGTGCTGCCTCTCTCTATGCAGCTCATATGGGATCAACTTTCCTGTTCACCATACTTCCTTTAAACATCTCCATTTGTAGGGAGTTCATCATCATCCTTCCAGTCACCCAGTTTTCCAGGTTCAGAGTCATTCTTCCTTTTGCCTTATCACCTGTATCCAATCATTAACCAAGTTTTGCTCATTCTGCCTCTACATCTCTTAGATTTATCTTTATCTCTCTATTCACCTGGTTCCCACCAAGATTCCTTTCACTACCATTGCTCAGAACATTGGAAAAATTTCCTAATCAGACTCCCATCTTTTTTCCTCCATTCGTCTCCACAAAGCTGCCAAACTCTTCTTTCTAAAGCACAAACCTGACCATGTTGTTCCCATGCTCAAAAACTTCAGTGACTTTCTATTTTTTCTAAAATGAAATATGAACTCTTCCACTTGGCGTCAAAAGTCATTCATAGTGTATATACAGCTGATCTCTCCAGGATTATTATACATTAATTTGTGTGTTCTATGATTCAGTCAAATTGGTCTACTTGGTGTTCATCAAACTTAGCACTGTATCTCATCCTTCTTTGCCTTTATACAGGTCATTCCTCATAAGGAGAATGTACTCTTTCTTCACCTCTGCTTCTAGAATCATTTTCATTTGTTTCAAGAATCAGCTCTTACACTAATGCATTATTGGCAGAGTTGTGAACTGATCCAACCATTCTGGGGAGCAATTTAGAACCATGCCCAAGGGGCTATCAAACTATGTTTACCTTTTGATACAGCAGTATCATTACTGGGTCTGTATCCCAAAGAAATCATAAAAGAGGGAAAACGACAAACATGTGTAAAAATGTTTGTAGCCACCATTTTTGTAATGACAAGCACCTGGAAATTGGATGCCCAACAATTGGAGACTGGCTTAATAAATTACCTTATATGAATGTAATGGAATATCATTGTTCTATAAGAAATGATGAGCAGAGGGGCATCTAGGTGGTGCAGTGGATAGAGTACCAGCCCTGAAATCAAAAGGACCTGAGTTCAAATCTATTCTCAGACACTTAACACTTACTAGCTGTGTGACCCTGGGCAAGTTACTTAGCCCCAATTGCCTCAGGAAAAAAAGAAAAAAGGAAGAAAAAAAAAAAAGAAATGATGAGCAGGCTGATTTCAGAAAAGCCTGGAAATACTTACATGAACTGATGCTAAATGAAATAAGAAGAACCAGGAAAATATTATCCATAGCAAGAAGATTGTGTGATGTGATTACATGTGATTATCAACCATGATGGACTAGGTTCTTTTCATAATGGGGTGATTTAAAGCAATCCCAATAGAGTTGGGATAGAAAATGTTATCCCACATCCAGAGAGAGAACTATGGGGATTAAATATGGATGGAAGCATAGCATTTTCACCTTTTTTTCTGTCTCATGGTTTTTTTTCCATTCTGGTCTGATTTTTCTTCCATAATATGGAAATATGTTTAAAAGAATTATACAATGGGGCAGCTAGATGGTACAGTGGATAGAGCACTGGCCATGGAGTCAAGAGAACCTGAGTTCAAATCCAACTTCAGTCAGTTAATACTAGCCGGGTGATCTTGAACAAGTCACTTAACCCCAATTGCCTAAACAAAAAATAAAACAAAACAAAACAAAACAAAACAAAAAAAAAAAGAATTGTACATATTTAGCCTATATCAGATTACTTGCTGACTTGAGGAGAGAGAAGATAAGGGAGGGAGAGAAAAAAAAATTGAACACAAAGTCTAACATAAATGAATGGTGAAAACTATCTTTACCTATATTTGGAAAAATAAAATGCTATTGAAAAAAAAAAATTTAAGAGTCAGTATCTATGTCATCTCCTAGGGGAACACCTTTCATAATCCCTTTAATTGTTAGCATTCTTTCTCTTCCTCAAATCTAAACTTAGATGCTTACATGTTCTATACCCTTCTCCATCACATATCCCTAATAGAACACAAATTCCTTCAGGGAAGGGATTGTGGGATTTTCCAGCATTTAGCATGGGTCTTGTAGTACATAATGAGTAATATTAATATATTAGATGGACTGGATTGGATCAACTTATACAGAGTTTTCAATTCACTAAACACTTCAGGACATTTTCAAACTAACTACTCTCTAGCTATGACTCCCTCATTTTGTATTTGTGAAACTAATTTTTTGAACCCAAGCATAAGATTTCACATTTATCTCTACTAAACGTCTATTTAATTCAGTTTGATTCAGTGTTCTAGTGATATCTTTTTTTTATTTTAGCTCTCTTATTCAGTGCCTTAGTTATGCCTCCCAGAATTGCGTTATCTACAAGTTTGATAAAAATACAACCCAAGCTTTTATCCATGTCACTGATAAAAATGGATTTTCTTCCATTAATGATTTTAGAGCAGAAGCTAAATGAACATCTAAATTGTATGTTGTAAAGAGGCTAGAGATTCTCTTAACTCATAAAGTTAGAGATTATAGAGACTTCAGAAATCATCTAATCCAACTCCTTCATTTTACAGATTGGAAAACTGAGGCCCATGGTGTGTCCAAGGCCACTCATATTTATCTAGACCTAGAACCTAAACTAGATTGAATCTAAACTGAATGCTTCAATGGAGACATGAATGACAAAGGCATAGGCTCTTTTTTTTTTCAAGGAAGTCAACTCATATAAGGTTCTTGCTATTTTTAGTTCTGTTAAATGAGATTCAAACACAGGTCCTCTGATACCAAATCCAGCCTCATTCAATTATACCTCATTGCTTCTTAAACCTTCTTTTCCCTATGACCTATAGTCTAAAATATTTTCAAGAATTCAATTCAAAATTCAGCCAAATAAGAGCCATTTCCCAATTGATAAGTTAAAAGACATGAATTGCAGATTTTCAGAAAAATAAATCAAAGTTCTTAATAATCATTAAAAAAATCCCTAAATCAATAATAATTTCTTCTTGTTCAGTCATTTTGGTCATATCTAGCTACTTGTGACTCCTTTTGAGGTTTTCTTCACAAAGATACTAGAGTGGTTTGCTATTTCCTTCACCAGTTCATTTCATGAATGAAGAACTGCAGCAAACAAGCTTAAGTTACTTGCCCAGGGTCACACAGCCATTAAATATCTGAGGCTGTTTTTGAGCTTATGAATCTTCCTGATCCCAAGCTGCAGAAATGAAAATTAAAACAACTCTGAGGTACTATCTCATACCCATCAAGTTGACTAACATGGGGGTGCGGAAGGAAAAGAAAAATGACATATGCTAGAGGGGATGTGGGAAAAAATAGGTACTGTTGGTATAGCTGTGAACCGGTACAACCTTTCTGGAAACAATTTGGAACTATGCCCAAAGGGCTATAAAACTGTGCATACTCTTTGAGACAGCAATACCACTAGTGGGTCTAAATTCCAAAGAGATTTTTAAAAAGAAAAGAACCCTATGTACAAAAAATATTATATAGCAGCTTTCTGTGGCAGCAAAGAATCAGAAAATGGGGTGATTCTTATTATTTGCAAAGCAGTTGAATCATGTATGGCATATGAGTAAAATGGAATACTGTTGTAGTATAAGAAATGACCAAGTGGATAGTCTCAGAAAAGCTTGGGAAGACTAATCTAAATTGATACAAAGTGAACTAAGCCAAACTAGAAGTACATTTTACTTAGTAACACCTGCAGTGCAATGACAAACAACTGTGAAAAATTAGCTGCTCTGATCAATACAGTCATTGACAACAATTCCAAAGCTCCTATGTTGAAAAAATACTGTCACCCTCCAGAGAAAGAACTGATGAAGTACGAGTACAGATTGAAGCATAATTTCTTTTTTTTTGTAATATAGAAACTGATTTTGTATGATTTCATTTTCATAATGGGTATCATACTTCTTACCCTTTCAATGGGTATGGGAGGGTAAGGAGAAAGAAAGTTTGGCACTGGAAATTTTTAAAGTAACAATTAAATTAATTTTTTTAAATGAAAGAAACCAACATAACCACTCAGCTCTACATACAGGAGCCAAAATTCCCATGCCAGTTCCAGAAATGCAAATGATGAAAGCCAACCCATTGAGATACTCTTTGACCCATCCCAGGCATAACTGGACCTAGTGCTAGATAAGATGTCCCCTAATGGGGAAATAAATAGCAAAAGTACATGTTCTTGTTTTTCTTCATGACAGGCAGTCCATTTAAGGCTCCTGCTATTTTTAGCTCTGTCAAGCAATGGGGATGCATGAAATTCATAATGCATTTATGCTTTTAATGAGACACAATTACCTTGCTCAAACAACCTGGCAGTATTTGTTCCTTTCCACCAAACAACAGAAGGTTGTTTTTTTTTTAAATAAGAGGAGGGGTATGGCTAAATTACACCAAAATGAGTAAGAATTCAGTCTCATTTAGTCCCAACTAGAAAATAGACAATGAGATGGATTTGGACACCATTTTTAATGGTGTAGTGGAAAGAGCCCAGGTCTCAGATTCAGAACTCCAGTTTTGAACTCAGTCAATTGTCTTTTGATCTTGGACATGTCACTGCCCATTCTAAGTCTTCGATTTTGTATTGTTAGAAATGAGGATCATAACTTTTGCTTTTTCACTTTGCAGAGCTGTGAGTAAATTACAAGCCTTATAGCCCAAGAAAAAAGTAAGCAATTATTATTATTATCATAGCAAAAAATTGTTGTGTTGTCCTTTTTAAACAAATGAACTTAGGAATAAGTTCTTTTAAAAAGAAAAAAAGAGAGTATTGAGAGAGAAAAAGGAAGTCTTCAGCTTTCCTCTGGCTTCTCTTTCTTCCTAAAAGACCAGTAAGGCAGGGAGCTACCGGCCTGATTAAGAGCCAACTTCCCCAGCCAGGTTCTTTTCCTCCAACCCTGTAATTAATCCATCCCCATGGAAATGGAGTATTCAATGACAAACCTCCACTGCTCCAGCTGCTAATGAAATGAATAGTGTATGTTCCTTGCTTAATTCAGGTCTGTTGAAGTCAGGAAAGAACACATGAGCTGCAGCTGAAACTGACCTCAGTAGCAGCAACTGGGACAGATCAGAAGTACAGATGCACTGGTTTACAAGTAAGATCCTAATCACAAAATTGTTGGGAAATCTTTAATTCAATTCCATTAAATTTTGCCAGCCCAGCTGAATGGAAACCTATGTTTTTTTCTGAAAAGTTTGCAGAAATAAACAAAATCCCTAAGATTCATACATATCTTTGTACTGAAACTTAGATTCCCCCTGATGACACAGCTTGCCATCCTTTTTAAAAATAGCTGAATCTTTACTCATTCTCTCAGCTCATTAATAAGGGAGGCAGTTGAAATACTCTTTACTACCCATTGCCACTTCTAGATTCTCCTCCTATCTCCAGCCCTCACCAACCTCTATTCCTTTGAAGTTCATGCTATTAATATCTACTACCCAATCAAAATCCTTGTAGTTATTGTCTATAAACAATCTTGTCACTTCCCTTCCTTTCTCAATGATTACCTGGTTCACAGTTCTTCTCTCCTACTAGAAATATCTCCTTTTCTAGAAATCACCCTCTAACTGTAGGTATTCATCAGGTTTGATCCCTGATGTTCTTCTTTTCTCTCTTTATACTACTTCCATTGGTGATCTCATCATTTACCATGGATTTTAACTACCATCTCTTTGCTAATGATTTTCAAATATATCTAGTCTGCCTCAAACTCTCTGCTTTAATCTTATATCTCCAACTGCTTTTCAGATGTCTTATCCAATAGAAATCTTAAAAATCAATATATCCAAAACAAAACAACACTCTCTCCCCCTATCTTCTATATTATTGTAGAGAACAACACTGTTTTCCTAGTACTTTGGGCTCAAAAACTAGGAATCATCTTGTACTCTTCACTATTTCTCATCACTGTCCTCATCTGTTGTCAAAACTTTGGATTTCACCTTTTTGAATATGTCCCCTTATCTCTTGTGCAGATCCTCATCCCCTCATGCCTAGATTATTACAATAACTCACTAATGGGTCTGCCTGCCCCAATCCTATCTTCAATCCAGTCTATCCTCCATTCAGCTATTAAAGATTTTCCAAAAAAAAACAGGAGGGTAACATGATTGTACCTGTCCTTTTGGAAGATCACATTAAAAGCCAAATTGTAGAGAATCATATTCAAGGCAATGAAGAACCACTGACATTTTTTAGTTAAAAATTGACATGGTAATGAGAGTTTATTAGGAAAATTACTTGGAAAGGATGAATTAGAGAAGCAGAAGGATAAAGGTTGGGAGACAGATTTGAAGTTTATTACAATAGTCTTTGTGAGAAGAAATGAGGGTCTGAATTAAAGTGGTTGTAGTGGACATGGAGAAGATGGACAGATGGAAGAAAGACCTAAGAATTTAAAGCAACATGATTTGATATCTGATTTTATGTTCAAAGGAAGTCAAAAGGAAGAAGTTAAAACTAAGAAGGCATATAAAACTAGGAAGTTATAAACCTGGGGGACTATAGATATTGTGGTGCCATTAAGACAAATGAAAAGTGGGGAGAATATTTTGAGGGTTTGTCACTTGCTGGAGAAATGATGACTTCGATGTTAGATATGTATGAGAGGTCAATCAGACATCCAGGAAAGCTGTCTAGCAGACAGGTGCAAATATAGTCCTGGAACTCTCGAGAAATGATAAAGACAGAGGTAGAAGTTTTAGGTGAAAACTGCAAAGAAGTGACAACTAAAGTCATAGATGTAAAAAGCTCACCATGGGAGACAATATAGAAAAAGAAGAGAACATGGCTAAAGACAGAGCCACCATGATAACTCAAGAGGAGAAAACCCAAAGTTGACACAGAATGGAGGCAACCACTCTTCCTCCTCTTGTCTGTCTTCCACCATTCCCCTGCTCTGTCACCTTGATATTCTGGCTTCATCACAGTCAGTCTCTCATCTAATATATCAGTAGTGCACCACTAGCTGCCCTCGCCTCTGTCACTCTCTTAAGTCCCTCTGAAAAAATGTTAACATGATCAATCAAAAGAGAAGATGTAGAATTCAACTTCCTTCTTTATTTCCATCTCCCAGCTCCTTAGAACCCTACTCTGACATTTTTTCTGAGTTTCCTACTGCAGAATTACAGAATCTCTAAATTAAAAACAACCTAAATGGTCACTGAATTCATGTTCTCCCAATCGTAGTTTCCCCCTTCACGTATAAACACTTGAAATATGAACAGTCTTTATACTATCCCAGCAGGTTATCATCCATTCTCTTGCTTAAACATCTTCAATAACAGGCAGCTCACTACCTCACTACCTCCTAACACAGACCTTTTCCATTTTGAGACAATTCCAACCATATTTTCCACATATTAAAGTTAAATCTTTCATAATGTCTGTGATCTGGCTCTGGTTTTATCCTTCAGGGCAAAGCATAATAAGTCTAATCTCTCTCCTACAACTTTTTCAGTTATTTGAAGGCAGTGATGAATTTCCCCTATAAACTTCTCCAAGCTAAACATTCCAAGTTTTTTTCAACAGAATCTCATATGGCATGATTTTGAGTCTTCCACTGTTTCCTAATGCTTTCCTCACACAATCCTTGAATGGAAGTCATGGCAAAATGGCCAAGAAGGATGATAGAAATGACTGCCTTATAAGAAATGTGTACATATTGGTAAAGTCCTATTAGAATGACAAACATGGTACATAGAAATCAGATCTGGCTCACTCCAAAGCCCTATCCAATGGACCATACTACCTCTCTTCATTAGTATATTGTTGTTCTCATTCTTAGCTTCTATGAATTTCAGATAAAAATGATCTTAGGTTAAGTGACCATCCTACTATTATAATTTTGTGCTTATCATTTGGTGAACTATTACACAGTTGAATAAAACAATCTTTTGTAACTAAATAAAAATGTTGGGTTATAACTTCATCTTCAATGGGATACTAAACACATCTTTTGAGACAATTCTAGGAGTAGAAAAGATGATAAAAGATGATTTGTACTTCATCCTATGCTCATATAGTTTTGGTATCTTCATCTAAGGTTTTAAGAGCTCTTCATTTCACATAATTTGGAAATTATGAGAATTCAATATCATGAGATCTATTAAAATATTATTCTTAAGTTTTTATGGGAAGATACATGACCCAATGATCATAAACCACAGTTTTGCTGTGATCATGCTCCAATGCCAGCATTGTTAATTCGATAAATTCTCAAGATATTTTGGGGTTCATATTTGTATTATTGAAATTTGCCATGATGGCTATCAAGCATCAATTCTAACCATTTGATTGTTTCCTTCTAGGCTTTTTTGTAGATATTAAATTTGTGCATAGTGTAGTAATCTCCACAAGTACAGGCTCCGTAAGGGATGCTTTTTCTATAATTTCTGGCAGCAATTACCTGGCCTTAAATTACTAATATAAACTCTGTTGCTGTAAACAAATATGACAACCTTTTTTTTTCCAATTTTTTGTCAACATATTATTGGCAATTGTAATGAGATCAGTTTCATGTCACCTATCAAGAATTTTTTGGTTCAACTCTAGGATGTTAACTATTTTATGGTTTTTAATTGAACTAATTGACCAAACTAATATTGGTCAGCTTTTAATATTGTTTTATGAAATGATATCTGCTTGTTGCAGAACTATCTCTATTTTAACTCTTTTAATATGTAGTCTGAGAGCATTGTTATCACCACTATCATCATCATTATAGCCAGAGAATTATTTTTTCATACAGATCTACACCTCTTTTATAACTTATAGTTTTAAGAAAATTGATTGGGACACTGATATAACTTATATCTATTAGAATCAGCATTTGAATCTAGGATTTCCAGACTCTGAGACTAGGCTGCTGTCCACTATGCCATGCTGTTCTTACTAAAGGTATTATTATTCCCATTTTACAGATGAGAAAATTAAGGCTCAGAGAGGTAGAGTAACTATACCAAATTGTCAAAATCAATAATTACTTTTTTATTAATAGTCTAAATTATAGATCACTCTAGAAATTTTTTATGTAATAAGACCAAGCCTAGAAAAATAAAATGGTAAAATTAAGAGAAATATTTACTCAAATGTAAACCCATACTAGGCATGATGCCATATGCCTATAAAGCTTATTACCAGGGAGGCTGAGGCTGGTTGATCTCTTCAACTTCAGGGGTCTGAGTTGTAGTGTACTAAGGTAACCATACTGATTCTGACCCCTGGGAGAGGGAGGAAATTTGATTGCCTAAAGAGGGATGAGCTAGACCAAGTTTGAAACAAATCAGGTCAAACCTTTAGTGTTGTTTGGAGTGGAATTAAGATTGTGAATAGTCCCTGAACTTGTAGCCAGCTTGGAAAGGGAAGTAAATTGAATTGTTGTTTTAATCTACATCTATACATGTGTATATTTATATGTATAGCTATAGATACGGATATATAGATGTAGATATGTATATGTTTATGTAATATATGTGTATATCACTTAAAGAAAAGGATGGCATTAATATTAATAAAGATATAACATAGGTCAGAATATAGTCCTATATTTCTATAAGAGACATTTTTCCCAGAAGAAGTGAGGAGAAGAGTGCCATCAGGATGATCCATGTAATAATAGTCTGAAAACATTGCCTTTGAATGTGTTTGGGGAGTCTCTCAGTATGATTCCTAGTGTTTATTATAACCCTCAGGCACATAATAATGTACCACTGTAACACATCACTGGGTGCAAATCCTGTTATTTAAGAACAATTACAAGACCAAAAAAGATGTTCATCTGCTTCAGATTTGCTAAAGGTTGTTTCATAAAATTTCATAACTGCAGCTGTAAAGGATCTTAGAGACTATAAAATCCTACCTCCCTCCTTCCTACAGAGGGGAAACCACCTAGAGATATGGCAAGGCAAGGTGCTATAGAGATAACCATTCTGGGCTGGTCTTCGAAGGACTTATCCTTGCTATGAATTCTTTGTACATTATAGCTCATGATGATGCCATCTTCCTAATACACTTTAAGGTCCATGGCAGCCAGAATTATGATTTAACCAAACTTTCTATTTCATCCAATACCCAGCAAAGTACTCTGTATACAGATGATACTTAATACATGCTGCTTATTCTTGGGCACATAGTTGGCACAGTAGCTAGACCAACAGGCCTGGAGTCAGGAAGACCTTAATTCAAATCTGACTTCAGACACTTATTAGCTGTGTGACCCTGGGCAAATTATTTAATTTCATTTGCCTCTGTTTCCTCATCTATAAAATGAACTGCAGAAAGAAATGGCAAAGCACCCCAGTATCTTTGCTCTCCAAATTCCAAATAGAGTCATGAAGAGTTAGACATGATTGAACAACAAAAAGGTTCCTTCCAATTCTAACAACCTTGCTAGAAAGTTAAAATATTTGAGTTCTTATGTCATATAGTGACCTTGGTAGGTGACAAAGTTATGACTAGAACCCAAGTTTCAGATGAGCCCAGAAAGACAGACAACCCAGAACTTAATTTGCATAGATTTGTTGTTGTTTGTCCTTAGTTTTCAAAGAGGACCAGTGACATCATGGGGTGATTATCTTGATTTGCCTGTAAATTGGATTGAAGTGAGAGAGAGTTGCTCAGTCATCCTCCTGTCTTCTTTGATGATGGAATCAACAAGATCCAATGACAAGACAAAAGTCAAAATGATTGATGATGGCCCAGGATGCAGATGACTTTGTGTCTTCAATGTCTAAGTAAGCTCTAAACGGTATATAGCACCCGCTTCAGCCTCCTTCATGGCCATTGGAACAAATTGCTTTCATCTGCCCGTTCTGCTGGGGGAAGTCTTCACATGCTTGAGGTAGATATCCCACTAACTCATTGATGGATTTGTGGTCCTTCCATTACCCTCAACCTGGCATAGCCCTTTTGCCAAGATAACTTACTGGGATATGGCTATTGAACATGCTGTAGCTTCTTGGAGATAAAAGTGTGGATTGAATGCCAGGTGGGATGAGCAACCCTGAAAAGGGCTCAGCTGTCCTCTTACCAGAGGTGCTAGTCCTCCCAGATGCCCCATATTCAAAGTTTATAAGCATATGATTATACACGAAGTATGTTATGTTGTACACATTTTGTTTTTTGTTTTTTGTTTTTTGGTCTGGAAGTTTTTTTTTTTTTATTTTATTTAATAATAACTTTGTATTGACAGAATCCATGCCAGGATAATTTTTACACGACATTATCCCTTGCAATCACTTATGTTTCGTTTTTTCCCCTCCCTCCCTCCTCCCCCCCCCCAAGATGGCAAGCAGTCCTATATATGTTAAATATGTTGCAGTATATCCTAGATACAATACATATTTGCAGAACCGAACAGTTCTCCCACTGCACAGGGAGAATTGGATTCAGAAGGTAAAAATAACTCGGGAAGAAAATCAAAAATGCAAATAGTTCACATTCATTTCCCAGTATTCCTTCTTTGGGTGTAGCTGTTTCTGTCGATCATTTCTCCAATGAAACTCAGTTAAGTCTCTTTGTCAGAGAAATCCACTTCCATCAGAATACATCCTCATACAATATCGTTGTCGAAGTGTATAATGATCTCCTGGTTCTGCTCATCTCACTTAGCATCAGTCCATGTAGGTCTCTCCAAGCCTCTCTGTATTCATCCTGCTGGTCATTCCTTACAGAGCAATAATATTCCATAACATTCATATACCACAATTTACCCAGCCATTCTCCAATTGATGGGCATCCATTCATTTTCCAGTTTCTAGCCACTACAAATAGGGCTGCTACAAACATTTTGGCACATACAGGTCCCCTTCCCTTTTTTAGTATCTCTTTGGGGTATAAGCCCAATAGAAACACTGCTGGATCAAAGGGTATGCACAGTTTGGTAACTTTTTGGGCATAATTCCAGATCGTTCTCCAGAATGGCTGGATTCGTTCACAGCTCCACCAACAATGCATCAGTGTCCCCGTTTTCCCGCATCCCCTCCAACATTCATCATTATTTTTTCCTGTCATCTTAGCCAATCTGACAGGTGTGTAGTGATATCTCAGAGTTGTCTTAATTTGCATTTCTCTGATCAATAGTGATTTGGAACACTCTTTCATGTGAGTGGTAATAGTTTCAATTTCTTCATCTGAAAATTGTCTGTTCATATCCTTTGACCATTTATCAATTGGAGAATGGCTTGATTTTTTATAAATTTGAGTCAGTTCTCTATATATTTTGGAAATGAGGCCTTTATCAGAACCTTTAATTGTAAAGATGTTTTCCCAGTTTGTTACTTCCCTACTAATCTTGTTTGCATTCGTTCTGTTTGTACAAAGGCTTTTTAATTTGATATAATCAAAATTTTCTATTTTGTGATCGGTAATGGTCTCTAGTTCATCTTTGGTCACAAATTTCTTTCTCCTCCACAAGTCTGAGAGATAAACTATCCTATGTTCCTCTAATTTATTTATAATCTCGTTCTTTATGCCTAGGTCATGGACCCATTTTGATCTTATCTTGGTATGTGGTGTTAAGTGTGGGTCCTTGCCTAATTTCTGCCATACTAATTTCCAGTTATCCCAGCAGTTTTTATCAAATAATGAAATCTTATCCCAAAATTTAGAATCTTTGGGTTTGTCAAACACTAGATTGCTATAGTTGACTATTCTGTCTTGTGAACCTAACCTTTTCCACTGATCAACTAATCTATTTCTAAGCCAATACCAAATGGTTTTGGTGACTGCTGCTTTATAATATAATTTTAGATCAGGTACAGCTAGACCACCTTCATTTGATTTTTTTTTCATTAATTCCCTTGAGATTCTCGACTTTTTATTGTTCCATATGAATTTTGTTGTTATTTTTTCTAAATCATTAAAATATTTTCTTGGAAGTCTGATTGGTATAGCACTAAATAAATAGATTAGTTTAGGGAGTATTGTCATCTTTATTATATTTGCTCGGCCTATCCAAGAGCACTTAATATTTTTCCAATTATTTAAGTCTGACTTTATTTGTGTGAAAACTTTTTTGTAATTTTGCTCATATAATTCCTGACTTTCCTTTGGTAGGTAGATTCCCAAATATTTTATGCTATCAACAGTTATTTTGAATGGAATTTCTCTTTGTATCTCTTGCTCTTGGATTTTGTTGGTGGTGTATAAGAATGCTGAGGATTTATGGGGATTTATTTTGTATCCTGCTACTTTGCTAAAATTATGAATTATTTCTAATAGCTTTTTAGTAGAATCTCTGGGGTTTTCTAGGTATACCATCATATCATCTGCAAAGAGTGATAGTTTGGTTTCCTCTTTGCCTACTCTAATTCCTTTAATCTCTTTCTCGACTCTTATTGCAGAGGCCAGTGTTTCTAATACAATATTGAATAATAATGGTGATAGTGGGCAACCTTGCTTCACTCCAGATCTTACCGGGAAAGGTTCCAGTTTTTCCCCATTGCATATGATGCTTACTGATGGTTTTAAATATATGCTCCTGACTATTTTAAGGAAAAGTCCTTTTATTCCTATGCTCTCAAGTGTTTTTATTAGGAATGGCTGTTGGATTTTATCAAATGCTTTTTCTGCATCTATTGAGATGATCATATGGTTCTTGTTTGGTTGGTTGTTGATATAGTCAATTATGTTAATAGTTTTCCTAATATTGAACCAGCCCTGCATTCCTGGTATAAATCCTACTTGGTCATAGTGTATTATCCTGGGGATGATTTTCTGTAATCTTTTTGCTAATATTTTATTTAATATGTTGTACACATTTTGTATCATACATGTATCCACTTCTCCCAGTAAATGGAAACTTTTTGAGGGCAAGGACTGTTTCATTTTTGTTTTTATATTTCCTGACACCCCCTATGATGCCTTGCATATGGTAAATACTTAACAAACATGTATTGAAATGAATTGGATTGGGTTTCTTGTTTGTTTGTTTGTTAAATAATTTTTCCCATTGCATGTAAAGATAGTTTTCAACATTTATTTTTATAAGATTTTGAGTTCCATTTTTTCCTTTTCTACTTTCCCTCCCCCTTCCCCAAGACAGCAAGCAATATAGGTTATACATGTACAATCATTTTAAACATATTTTGGATTGGACTATTTAAAAGGTCACCATTTAGAGTAAGAAAAACTGGATTTGAGTCCTGAATCTCATATTTATCGATTCTTTTAACTTGTAAAGGTCATTTTTTTTCTGAGCCTTACTTTCCTTATCTGTAAAAGGAGGATATTAACAATTACACAAACCAAAACAACTTGTTATCTGCAAAGTACTAGAGAAAGCAGAACTGTATTTATTTTTCTACCTTACCATACCTCCTCCTTTATCCAGGTTCTGTTTTTGTTTAGATTTTGTTGCTCCTGTTGATGGTTTTTATTTAAAAATAAATCCTAAAATATCAAGCTGAATGAAATTGAAGTGTGTATAACTAGGATGTAATAACAGCAGATAATATGTCAATATCACTGGATAATTTTTTCCCAAACTAAAATATGCTAACATTTGAAAGAGATAATTCATCTTTACCTAAAACTCTAAGTGCCTGCTGGCGGTTACCTTGGTGACATTTAAAACCTCATCCTCCACTTCAGCTAGCCTCATGTTATTATGCAAACTCTATAGCCAAACAAGTCAACAGGTTACCAAGGAAACAGTTCCCATGACAACCATTTGGATGGAGGGGGGACATAAAGGTTTAGGAAATGTCAGCTCAACAATACTATGTCAGGAAGGAAAAGGCCCTATTGACATTGCTGCTTATCTCTTCCTGACTTGCACTAACCTGAAGGAAAATGAAACTAGAATAAGCATCATGATTGAGCACTGGTCGAGTCAGAGAACCTGGTTTCAAATCCTGGTTCTATCACATAACAATCTGAGTGATCTTGAACAAATCACTTAACTTCTAGAAATTTCATTATCTGCAAAATAAGAGGTAATGAAACTAGAACAGACTATCAAAAAAAATTGGTTCAAGAGAACATTGTACACAGCAACAAGATGATTATGTGATGATCAGCTGTGATGAAGTTGGCTCTTTTTATCAATGAGGTGATTCAGGCCAATTCCAATAAACTCATGATGGAAAGAGCCATTCACAAGCAGAGAAAGAACTATGGGGACTGTATGTGGATCACAACCAAACATTTTCACCATTTTTGTTATTGTTTACTTGCTTTTTTGTTTGTTTGGTTTTTGTCTTTCTCTTTTTTCCATTTTGACTTGATTTTTCTTGTATAGCATGATAAATGTGGAACTATGTTTAGAAGAATTGTACATGTTTAACCTATATTGGATTACTTGCTATCTAGGGAAGGGGGAGAGGGAGGGAGAAAAATTTGGAACACAAGGTTTTGCAAAAGTAAATCTTAACTCTCTTTGTATGTATTTTGAAAAATAAAAAGCTATCATAAAAAACAATAAAATTGATCCTTGGAGGCCATATATTAACTCAGAAAACCACAGAGTAACATTAAAAAAAAAACTGGATCCCTCCCACCCATTTTATAAATGGTAAATTGAGGCCCATAAAGGTTAAGTGACTTTCACTATGTCATCAGGAAGTTGGGCTTTGTTTTTATTGAGTTCTGTCTGATTCTTCATGACCCCACAGTCCCTAGCATACCAATGCTGTCCATGGGGTTTTCTTGGCAAAGGTACTAGACTGATTTGTTTGTCATTTCCTTCTCCAGTGAATTAAGGCAAACTTAAGGTTAAGTGACTTGCTCAGTGTTGCACAGTTCATAAGTGTATGAGGTCAGATTGGAATTCTGGTCTTTCTGATTCCAAGCTTAGTGTTGTATCCATTGAACCATCCAGCTACCTCAGGAGGTTGAGATAGAATCTCTAAGATCTCTTTATATTCCAAATCAGAAGAGGCCCTGACACTACTGAGAACTGTCTGAACCAGATTAGATTTTAATTGGGAGATACTTAATAAAATTAATAAAAATTCAAGAAATGATGGGTAATATTAGTGTATGGGTTTTTTGTGTCAATCTGCAGCCCGCAGAAAATCTTATATACAGTTTAGTAGACCCTGTTTCTATTTGACTTCTTCACTACTTTTCTAAATCCTGTGCTGCTAATTTGTTTTAGCTAAAAAGAATTGGGGAAATGAAGGAAATGTGCCCAAATGCAATGTCCTTTGTGGGTTCTTGGTCTACATGAAAGGCATAGGAATCAATGTATAAACAACACATACCTAGCCATTATGGCCACTTACTTCAGATGGTATTTTATTTATCTAATTTCATATTTAAAATTTAACAAAACATTTAATAAACTGTTCCATTCTATTTTAAAGGAAAATAGAGATGTGGTTAAATGATAATAAAATCAGATGGATTTGGAACTAGATGCATGACTAAAGTCCAAGACTAATCAGTGTTTCCATGTCAATCCATTAGGGAGGTCTCCTGAGGAGTCCCCAGGGATCTCCTCAGCTTATTAACATTTTTATCAATGTTTGGATTAAGTCAAAGATGGCATCTTTTTACATTTGCAGGTGATACCAAATTAGGAAGGATAATGTGGGACCTCTGGTGCCACATCCAGATCTCTTTCTACAAAACACACTCCTTTCCATCGAAAGACACAGCCTTAAGCAGGAGGTAAATTCTGCTCTCATCAGAGCACATGTGAAGAACTGTGCTCTGTTATGAGTACCATAGCTCAGGAAGGACTTTGAAAAGCTGGAGAATGTCCTAAGAAGCACAACCAGAACAATGAAATGAATGATCTTGGGTCCTCACCATATGAAGATTAATGGCAGGAACTGGGAATGTTGAGCTGAGAGAAGAAAATATTAAGGAGTGGTAGGATAGCTCTTTTCAAGTATTTAAAAGACTGTCACATGGATAAAGGATAAGATTTATTCTATTTATCCCTTACAGAGCAGACCCAGGAACAATAGGTGCAGATTATAAAGAGGGAAATTTAAATTTGATGTCAGGAATAACTTCCTAATAATTACAGCTGTTCAGAAATGTGTGGTGCTTCCTTGGGAGGTGAAATGTTGTTTCCTATCATTGGAAGTTTTCAAGAAAATATTGATGATCCCATCTAGGATGTAGTATGGTAGGATTTCTTTGAGTGTGAGTAAGACAAGATGGTTACTGAGATCTGTTTCAACTCTGAAATTTTATAATTCTGTGCTTCTGTGAAAACCTTGTCTCCTGGTCTAACCAAAGGCATGGCAGCATCTTTTATGCAATGATGATGCCTTTTCATATGAACAATCTAAAAATAATTTCTCACTTTATAATTTTCAAATTATATGAATGAGTCCTGAGGCCAAATTATGGGGGGAAAAAAACAAAGAAGGGGATGTCAGAATGCTTTGGGATTAGTCCAAGCCTGGGCTGCTTTTCCAAAAAATCCATTCTGCCCTTGGCTGCTTCCCCAATATTCCTCTCACTTCTGGTTCAAAATTGCTTACAACATCGCACTCTGCATGTATTTCAAAAACTTGTAGGAAAACCCTGTCAGATCCAGCAAATCCAGAACTACTCCCTTCTTATCATTAATCTGCTTCCAAAGAAACTTTACGGACACATATTTATTACTGTCCTTGCTCATTTATAATGTCAACTCACTCCCTCCCCTCTTCTTACTCTTTCTATTTGTCTCTCTCTTCTCTTTTTTCTGTTTCTATGTTCTCTCACTCCCCTTTCTCTTTCTTGCTTCTTGTTCTTTTTTCTCCTCTCTCTCTTCTCTCTCTTCCCTCTCTGTCGCTTCTCTGTTTTTCTTTCTATCTTTGTTCTCTCTCCCCCTTTTCTCTTTACTTTCTCTTTTTTCTATCGTCTCTTTCTTTCCCTTTCTTTCTCCCTGTCTTTCTTTCTCTTTCTCTCTTTCTATTTTCTCACTTTGTCTCTCCTTTTTCTCTCCCTTATTCACTCCACCCTACTCTGCAAAATCAAGAATGGCATGGGCTGAAAAGATTCCTTGGATTTAGCATCAGGATATCACTGAAGCCCATGTTGTGATTTCATTCCCCAGTGGTTTATGTGATTTTTGTCAGGTCATTAAGTTGCTCAAAATCTCACAAACTTAATTTCCTGATTTGTAATAATAACTATACTACTATTTCTCAGGGTTGTTATGAGGATAAAAAAAAAAGAAGAAAATAGAAGAAAGAAGAAAAGAATGATGACAACCAGATTTATAGTATTTTAATATCCATAAAACATTATACATGTGATCCTCACAACAACTCTGGGAATAATATATCTACATTTTACAAATGAGGAAACTGAGGCAGGCAGTGGTGAAATGATTTGCCTAAGGCCACACAATGCTTGAGATTGGATATGAACCCAGGTCTTCCTGACTCCAAATAAAGCACTCTATACCAGGGCTCCTTAATTTGTTTTTGTTTACAACCCCTTTTTGCCTGGGAAATGCTTGTGTGACCTCCCAATATATACGTATATTAAATGTATATATACAAATCAAACATTTATTTATAATAAATAATAATTTTGCAACCCCCAGATTCAGTTACAAGATCACATAGAGAGTCATAATTCACAGTTTAAGAAACCTGGTTCTATACACAGTTCCACTTTAGCATTGTCATAATCATTATTATTCTTTTTTCTTCAAATGAGAATCATAGAATGTTAGAACTGGAAGGAAATTTAGAAATTATCTTATCTGTCATTTCATAGAGGAGAAAACTAACTCCAAATATTATTTTAATTTAAATATCTGGTTTTACTTTTTTAATTTAAAAAAAGAACCTTCTTTGCTTAATCCTTTCATTACAGTATTTATGAGTTAAATACATTGTTTATAGAAAGAAATCAAGACTATCCTTCACATTTTGGTGAGAACTGTCTGGAAAAGAAATAAAACCATGGACCAAGATCTGTAAGCTTCCCAATCTTCAGCAAAAATAAAGATACATTGTTTTTCCTCAACCACATTTTATCTTTTACCATCCCTGAAAAAAGGGGGGAAAAATCACTGGGGTACAGAAGAACAGGATTTGCATTCATAATAGCCCCATAGAAGGTGAAACTTCCTGGGGAGAGCTAGAGATTATCATATGAGAAGTGTGATATGAAAAAGGGAAGAGGGAGGGGGAAAAAAATCTCTGTTCAGATTCTGAATAGCATTAGCTAAAAATACCTACAGGGCATGTCATTTATAAATTCAAAGGGTTGTTTAGACAATACTGTGATCAGACAGCAATTGATACATATTTCTCCCCCTCCAGTGATTAGATACTGCCTGATTTTTGAGTGCCTTACTACTTCCTTGACATTGCTTTTGAGGATGGCAATCTAATTTCTATTTCTGATTTGTTTGCAGAGTGGTCCCAATCACTGCTCTCACTTACTCCAGATGGAAGTCTCTCTTTGGATCAGAGGACAGTGGACTGAAACTGCATCTAAAATGAATGCACATATGAATGAACAAATAAATGAGCATTTATTAAGTGCTTAATGTAGGCCAGGTCCCATGATGAGTGATAAAAATACAAAAACAAAAAATAAATAATTTCATGTCCCTGAGAACCTCTATATTCTAATAGAGGTATGCAGCACATATAGAAGCATGATATCAAGACAAGAGAATTCTGGTGTGGGAGGTTAAAAGGACAATGAGCTAATCCATAGAATCATTCACTGATGAGCCCTTTCCAGAAGGAATGATTCCATTGATTTGATTACTGAGCCAAGGTTAAGGAAAGGGAGGGGGGAGAATGCCCCTTCTGGCCAAATGTCAAGATGACTCCAATGGCTGACTGGAATCAAGATATCTCATGCCTAGGTTGGGAGTTCCAAAGCTAAGTGCTTTTGTTTCTCCATTCTGAATCAGAAATTCTGAGGGTCTGGTTGGGGAAGCAATAGTTCAAGCAGGGAGAAACCAAGAAGCAGCAGGGCAAATGGCCTACGTAGACAGATGGAAGAGAAATAAAATAAGACACAGAGACAAGAAGTCAAGCTCAAGATAGAAGAAAAATAGGGAGGAAAATGGTAGAAGAACACCGAAACTTACTTAGTCCAGGAAACAGTTAAAGGAGTTCTCATAGAAATGATGCCATGAAGTAGCTGGCCTTTTCCTGGTAATGGCTTCCTTCCTCTGGTCAGAGCAAGGAAAAAAAATGGTAATGCAGGTAATAAAGAAGTCTGGTCTTCCTGGGGAAAAAATAACTGAATGCCCTATTCTGCATTTGGCAGGAGCTGAACACACAGCCCGCCTCAGAGGATGAGAATAACCAAGGCAAAACTTTCAGGAGATTATACAATAGAAGAGTCCCATCTTTTGTTTAAACCATCTTTTGTTAAACACCTACTTTATACAATAGAAGAATCCCATCTTTTGTTTAAACCATCTTTTGTTAAGCATCTACAAACCTTCTCAATTTCTATAAAATAGAGATAATCTAGTGTCGCACAGAACATGGCTAATCCTGCTTCTCAGATGGCAGCTCTTAGAATCTAAGAATATAGTTATCAAGTTACATACAAATACACACACACATATACACACTCCCAAAAGATGAAAAGATTTCTGTGGTGCAGGCTAAATTAGCATCCTTTGTTCTTTCAACTGATGCTGTAGAAGTAAGAGAAAGGAGACAACAATTTGTTAAGCACCAACTGTGTACCAGGTATTATGCTAAGTGCTTTGCAAAGATTATCTCCTTTGGTCATAGAGAGTAAACACAAGTTCCTTGATAATTGCCCTTCTCTAGATCTTCTCCAGCTTCCAAACATCCTTCCTCAAAATTGGAACACAGAATTCAATATACCCCAGTTGTGGCTTGATCAAGGCAGAGGACAGTGGGAGTTTCCTCATCTCAGGCCCTGTGTCTGTAGCTTTCATAGCTGCTACATCATGCTTTTGAGATACTGTCAATCCACTAGAATCTTTAGATCTTTTTTTTTTAACAAATTAATGTTTAATCATTACTTTTCTTCCTGTTATCAAAAATTTTATTTTTTTACCCATATAGGACCATACATTTACTTAATCTTGAGCTTGAAAGGGTGATTTTTGAAACCCTTTTAAATCTATTATATATTTATTAGTTACTAGACATGCATATGGACCCTGTAATCTCTGCTACTGGGAAGGCCTGTGGAGCACTTGAGTTTAGGAGTTCTGAGCACAGTGGATTAAACAAACAGGATGTTTTCATGATAATTGTGGAAATATGTATAGAATAATTACACATGTTTAACATATTGGATTACTTGCTGTAAGGGGGGAGGAAGAAGGGAGATGGGAAGGAAAAAAATTTTGGAATTCAAGGTTTTGCAAAGGTGAATGTTAAAAATTATCTATGCATATGTTTTGAAAATAAAGTTTTAATTAAAAAAAAATAAATAGGATGTTTGCACTAAATCCAGCTCACATAGCCAGCAACTGCACAGACCTGGAACAAGAATTAAACCTCAGTTTCCCACTGTACTTTATGATATATATCACTTGTTTCTTTGCTCTACAGCAGTAGCCTTGTTTAATTGACATTAAAATAAAACATAACTCATTATCCCCATTTTCAACTGAAGAAGCTGAGGTCAGATCTTTCCTTCATGTACTCTCCAAATCAGAAGACTTAAGGAAACATTTCTTTTCCAGAGAATCATGGTACCATGGGGAAATTGGGAAGGGATGAGATCCAGGTTGTAGTCTTGGATCTATTCTGAACTTACTATGTGACCTTAGGGAAAGTTCTCAGTTTGCTCATCTTTAAAATGAGAGAGTTAGACTATATTCTCCATAAAATCACTTCTAGCTAGCATTCTATCTTCTAATACCCCATTGAGCTCTGATAGTTGCTATTCTTAAGTCCCTTCTTTCTCTCAATTTTTTGTTCTAAGGTTCCCTCTAGCTCTGACATTCTACATTCTAAGGTTCCTTTAAGCTTGAACATTCTGCCATCAAAATTATGATTCTTGTGCTGATCAGAGGTTGGCACTGCTGAGAAATGATTTTTATGAGTTCTTATTCTCAACCCTATTCCCTAGCCAGAAAGAAAAAAGGGACTATTTTAATGTCCCCCTTTTCCCTTACATTCTTCACTACTTCTGGGGCATTTTTTTCCAATGCTAAAGACACATTCAGGCTATATTCATAGAGCCAATTCTTCACAAAAATTTAAATGTAATTATAAGTCTCCATTGCCCTTGGCAGGTGGCAATGGCTCTGCCTAAATTTATAAATTACTAGTAAACAATGCTATTAATGAACGTACCTAGAGAATGATCTTAGCTCCATCTCTTCTGTTTGTCACTTCTCCTCATTCTCCCTGTTGCTCTATTTAATCCCTAGAGGATCCAAATGCCAGCAAGAAAAGCACAGTTTCACTTATTTTTCCTTAGATCCTCTTATGCTCTCAAGAAATCCTTCTAGTGAGTCTCTAACCTGCCACATACACACCTCATATAACAGTTTCCTGGGACATCTTAGCTATACCAGGAAGCTATGAGTCAATCTTGATCTTTCCACAAAATAAGGTATTTTACCCCATGTATATGGGAGGTACTCAATAAGTAAATATTTATTGAATGAATGAATAAATTAAGTCAAAGAACTGGGAGGATTTAAGAACTAGTGCTGGCTAATGATTTTTGTTTAACTACTACCTTCAATACCTTTTAAGAATGATAGCATTCTTCCCTTTGGATATGGGAAAGGAATCTCTCATCTTGCAAAAAAAAAAATCTCACTCATTTTACAAAGCTAAGAAGAGATGAGTTTCAATCCCTTAGATCTCTCTGTCTCCCAGGCCCACCCATTGTCCCACATTTGACAGGCCTGCTAAAAATACTCAGGGTTGGATGCCCTGCTCAGGAGCTCTACACTTTGTTTCTCAAGGGCTTCTCAGAGCCCCCAAGGTCCCACTCAAGAACTAAAGTTTCATTCAAAAGAAAACACTTAGTCTTACCACAGGATTAAGGTTTCAAATGATTCTGTTCTGATCCCAACAGGATATCTCCTTGCCAAAAATACAATAACTATACTAGGAGTAATCTCTCCGGAAATCATTAACCTAATTTATTAGAAAGGAAGAAGTTGGGGGGAAGGAAAAGGAAGAAATGTCAACCCCCAAAAAATACCTTTAAAGGCTGCATATATTGAAGCCAAATTTTTTAAGACAATTAAGGCTCTAAACCAGAAATTGAGATCTAGCTAATAACACTGTCTGAATCTCAACAATCCTATTTTAAGCTTTTAATAAGCCCTCTAAATCCCCTTAATTTAAATGACTGGCCGTATACCAACACCCCCTCAACAGCGATTCACACCTTCAATCATCTCAGGAAAGATTTTTTTTTCTCAAAAAAAACACAAAATAGGATGTGGTAGTTGGACCACTTCTACTCAAAAGGATTTTTAGTAGATTTTATAATAGTGTTGAATCATAAATCCAGTAGCACCACAGATTTAGAGCTGGAAAAGATCTCAAAGGTCACTGA
Organism: Antechinus flavipes; assembly: GCF_016432865.1. Lineage (NCBI taxonomy): Eukaryota > Metazoa > Chordata > Mammalia > Dasyuromorphia > Dasyuridae > Antechinus > Antechinus flavipes. The sequence goes on along the minus strand of NC_067399.1, from coordinate 237,470,579 downwards.
GTCCAACTTCTTCATTTTACAAAAGAGGAAGCTGAGGCACAAGGAGGTGTGGTGTTTGGGGAGGATTTTTTGTTTAGTTTTTTTTTTTTAATCACTTGCCTAGAGTCACAAAGCTAGGAAACATCTAAAGACCTAAAAGTCTTCTTGACTCCAGGGCTAATGTGCTATGTTATACTATGACTCAGACACCATGCCATACTTGGGGCTGGATTCACAAATGATCCCTTAGACCCAATCGAAAATCATCTTGTAAGAAGGACTTTGGGGAGGTTGAAGATGACTTTGCCTATTAGCAGTGCTGAAAAACAATAGAATCTTGAACAGAAAAAATAAGAACATGACACTTAGTCATAGAAACTGAAATCAAATGGATCTTCTATTTGGTGGCTCTTCTATTTAGTGGATGTATGACTTTGGCCAAGTCACTTTTCCTTTCTGTCTCAATTTTTCACATGTAAAATGAGGAGATTGAACTAAGTGATCTTTAAGGTCTCTTCTGTCTATAAATTCTATGATCCCTGTGATCCCTCTAATTCTAACTTCTTAGCCTATTCAGTCATTTTCACTTGTGTGATTTTCCATGATCTTATTTGAAGTTTTCTTGATAGAGATACTACAGTTTTGCCATTTCTTCTCAAGTTTTTTTTACAGACAAGGAAATTGAGGCAAATAGGTTAAATGATTTAGGTTCATGCAGTAAGTGTCTGAGGTCATATTTGAACTCAGAAAATGAATCTTCTTGATTTTAGATCCTGCACTCCATCCATCTACTTCAATTTCTGGCTGCTCTCTTAAGTCACTGCTAATCAACAAGTCGTGATTAAGGACTACTGTGTACCAGATGCTAGAATCTGGCTAGACCTTAGGTGCTAGAGATATAAAAACAAAACTAAAACAATCCCTTACCTCAATGAGTTTGCATTGTATTGGAAGAAACCATTGATATATGTATAAGTATATACAGAATAATCAAAGGATATTAATGGCTCCCTTGCACTTATCCCCAGAATTTCTTCTCCCCAAAAAACAGAAAGGAGGGAGATGATGAGTCAGAATCCAAGGTCTATTCAATACTGTATATCTAGCAAAGGAATGTGAGATAATAAAATCTAAAAGACATCCTGTCTCCTTTTTTATTTCCTTTACAATTTACAACCTTGTAAGCTGTTTGTTAGCCTGCAGACTGAAGCTCCAAATTTTCAGTATTAAAAAAAATCTTTCAGACTTCTTCTATTAGAAACTAGTCCATCAGCTAGAATCACAGAGCTAGGAAATATCTAAAGACCTAAAAGACTTCTTGATTCCAGCTAATGTGCAATGTGATACTATGACTCAGGCACTATATCATATTTGGGATTGGATTCACAAATGATCTCTTGGACCCAAAAGAAAATCATCTTGTAAGAAGGACTTTGAGAAATTAGTTAATAAACTCCTTTGTGACTATAAGAGGATGTCTTTGAATTTTTTCAAACTATGAACCATGATTTAAAACATTTCATTATTAGGGAGGACATTCAGAATAGGAACAGCTTCATTTAAAAGGAGCCCAAGTCAAGTCTTGATGCTTTAAGGGATTCTGTGAAGTATAGATGCATTGCATACACGAGGTACAGTCAGGGAAAAGATACTAAGATGGGAGATAAAATATTGTATTTGAGGAAAAGCAAAAAGGCTAAGAAAGGAACAGCAAAAAGATATTGAGTTTGAAAATTTTTGTAGTTTCTAGAGGTATTGAACAGAAAGTGCTCTGGACCGAGAGCCAAGAGATCTGGGTTTTATTCCTAGATCCTATGAACTTAAGAAAATTAACTTTATCCCTCTGGAGTTTTATTTCATTATCTGTAAATTGAGGGAGATGGATTAGAAAATATTGTAGCTCAAACATTCTTTCCTATGATTTAAGGTTATTTTCTCAATTCCCTTTTATGACTCTCTGTGAAGCCTAATAACTAGTTAGCCAAATCAACTTGCAAGGACAGGTAAAATCTCACTGGTGCCCTCTGACTAGGTGGGCAGAACATTAATGTACAGCCTCAGAGTTTTCCAAATAGGGTGACTCATGAGGTCGCTATAGCCCCATAGAAAGAAAGAGCAATATGGAGCTAACCACCCACCTTTCTCACTGTAAAATGTTTCACAGTCACTCAAAATTCCACATATAACTCACAGAAAAGATTATATTCTCATAGATTTAGAGCTAGCATCCAGGAGGAAACATACCCAGAAAAAGGGAGTAGTTCAAGGTGAAAGAAATGATTGCTAAAAAACCAAATATTAGGGAGATACAGGATTTTTTTCCTTTTCTCATTTGGAGATTCAGTTAAAGATTAGCTCTGTGAAGGGCAGGGTGGATAATAAGATGAAATCTTGGAATTTGTAACCCCACCCAACTGAGTTATACAGAATTTGATCTAAGGTAAATTCTGGCCCATTATGTTCCACTCAGCTAGGTCTGAACAGAAGTGGACCCCCTTTTGGCTAGATTGACTTACATGGGGATAATCTGGATAAGAGATGACTTTTCCCAGAATTGAGTGATCAAACACATCCTCTAATCCCCCCATTAGAATAATTCCACCTCTCATTATAACTCATTTTTTTCATTAATAATTGAGTTAATCAGAATTGCCCACTCTTCCAAGGGTATATAAGTGTTGAGTAGGTTCAATGAGGAGACTTTGACATTTGAGAGTACCACTGATCTTTTTTATTAATTATCTGTTATCATGATTAATAAAATTAATTATCTGGAAATCATGTCTCTCAAACTTTTTATACATCCTAAAGTTTACCTACATAGTAAAAAAAAAAAAAATTCAGCAAGAGCTTCATTGAGCACAAAGAATCCTTGTCCTGTAAATGACATAAGGAGGTCAACAGCCCCCTGCCTACATGACAGTGCACAGGACTACAAACCCCTGCCTACATGACAGTGAACTTAGGCAATAGTCAGAAGAGATGAACTCTGAACTCCCTAAAAACGTGTCCAGCAACAGAATGCCCCACTCTTCCCTATGTCCAAGGATTTTGAACTTCTGTTATTCAGCAATAATAAAGTTCAGAACATAATGATGAAGCTTGGTCTGTAGGTGACCTTGGGAAAAATTTTTTTCTGACTGACAAAAACAGTCCCAACAATAAACTCCAAAATCCTAATATTAGATTTGATGTGTTACCAAGTAAACTTTTTCTCTTATAGAACAAATTGTTTCTATAGAAACTAATGCTTTTCTAGCAACTCAATTCCCATTAGGGTTGCTATAGGAACGTATTGAGACTATGGGAGAATGGAGAAAAGGTAAATAATTTCTTAGTATCTTTCCCTGCAGAAACTACCGAGGTAGTGTTATGTGGCACTGGCTAACATTAAAGAAGGTGGGACAGGTTCCTGGAGCACTGGAGAATAGAGTTCCCACTCCATTATTCTTTGATTCCTTAAAAGGTATTTTGTTAGTCATTAAAATTCAATCCATAACATGGCAAATTATATCCTGAAACTTTCCCTCTAAAAGATACTTTCTAGAACCTATTATGAAAGAGAAAGGAAAGAAGGGATCTCTAAATGATCAACTTGAAACTCTAGAGCTAGAAGAAACATTAGGAATTATCTAATTTAGCCATCTCCACTCCCTTTATTTTACAGAGGAGGAAAACTTGGAACCAGAAATGTTGAGTAACTAGTTTTGAGAAATGTTGCAGAGATTTGAACCCAGATCGTCCGCCTCTGAATCCAAAGATTTTCCAGTGTGTCCCATTATCTCTCAATAGCAAGTAGGGGACAGTGAACCTATGCATTTGGTTCTGTCTTTTCAGACACCTATATTATCTTCTTGGAATATAAGCATTACCAGTGACTATGCACACAAAAACCAGATTGCAGCTTACCTGGATACTGAAAAGCACATGCAAAAAACAATAATAACTTTTCATAGATTTAAAACACCATAATCATGCTCTGCATCTGGCACATAGTAGGAGTAGGCACTGGATAAATACTTGTTGCTTGATTGATTTATTGCTTTAATCTTGATGGTTTTATCAAATCCTTACAATAATATCATATGAATTTTAGCAATTTATCAAATGAAGAGTGAGATTTCATTCCTAAATGACTGAGCAGACTAAGGATATGGTTGCTCCCTTTGTCTCTCAGCTTCCACACCCTACAGCTCTATTTTCTTTTTTAAGAGATTTTTATCTCTTTAATTTAATTTAAATGTATTTAATGTAATTAAATGTAATTTTCTTTTTACATTGTTTAGATTTCTCCATTCTCAATCATCCCTTATAATGAAGGGTTATTTTTTAATAAAAGGAAGAGAAAAAAAATTCAGTGAATCAACCCAATGAAAAAATCTGACATCATATGCAATGTTCCCCACCATAGATTTCAGATGGGGGAGTGGAAGGGAGGGAGCTAGGGATCAAGCCTGTTTTTTAGAATTTTGACTTTTAGTTTTGATTATTTCGTGATTGTTGACTACATATTTGTAATCCTTGCATCTTTGGCTGCATTTTCAAGCAACAGTAGAACTAAAATAATAATAATAATAATAATGAAAGAGAGAGACAAGAGTATGGAGGGAAGGAGGAGAAGAGAGAGGGAGAAAAAGGGGGGAGGGAGGAAGAGAAAGGGAAGAAGGGAAGGAAGAAGAAAAGGAGGGAGGAAGGGAAAAAGAAAGAGGGGAAGGAAGATGGAGACAGAGTAAGTGAGAGAGAGAGAGAGAGAGGCACAAAGAGAAGGTGGAGGAGAGACAAAGAGGGTTTAGGGAGACAGAAAGAGAGATTTTGTGTGTGCTTTTGGACAAGTCTTTCTGTATCTGAGTTTAGCTATAATTCCATAATTTGAGGTTTTCAATTTGACAGTGAAACTGGAACTGGCAAAAAGTAAGTGATCTGACCAAGATCATATGACTAAATATCAAAGGGACTGAGACTTAGTATCAGAGCATTTCAAGTCAGAAGAGTTTTTCCACAACCTAATCAAGATCTGTTTAGTGACTTTCTCAAAGTCTTACAATCAGTCAACAAACATTTACTAAGCTATAACTATGTGTCAATCATTGTGCTAAACATCAGGATTGCAAGGAAAGGCAAAAACACTCTTCCTGCCCTCAGGTGTTCATTTTCAAATGTAGGAGAAAGCACATAAAAAATGAGGTACATACAAGATTTATACAGAATATATGGGAGGTGAGGTTGTTGTTCATCCTTGGTTCTCAAGGAGAACCACTGACAAAATAAGGATGATGTCTTGACTTGCAGTGATTTAGATTTTTGGGGTTTTTTTGCTGAGGCAATTGGGGTTAAGTGACTTGCCCAGGGTCACATGGCTAGGACGTGTTAAGTGTCTGTGGTCAGATTTGCACTCAGGTCCTCCTAATTTCAGGGCTGGTGCTCTACACACTGCACCACCCAACTGCCCCAGTGACTTAGATTTCTCTCCTTCAGAATCCTCAAAGTCCAGGGGCAAGCCAGAGTCAAGTGAATGGTTGATGGCCCAATGGGCAATGGGGTCCAACAAAGGAAGGACTGAGCAACTTGGGGCAGGGAAGGGAGGACCAGGAAAGATCTTCTGCAGAAAGAGGGATTAGAACTAAATCTTGAATGAAGTCAAAGCAGCTAAAAGGCAAAGATAAAAATTGAGCATTGAAGAAATAATAGCTAATAAAAAGGAACTGAGACTAGAAATGAATGTCATGTGTGAAGAACAGCTGGTTGACTGACCTCAAGAGTAAAGGGAAGTTGAAAAGAGGGAAAGATTTGGGAGGAAATACATGAGTTCTGTTTTTAACATGTGGAGTTTGAGATGCTACAGAGCAGTGATGCACTATTTAACAACAAGCTTTCTGGGGAAGAAAATGTACAAAAGATACACTTTTAACTTTAATCTGTAATTATTAATATTTTCTCCATTACTTTCTTAAGTCAAGGTACTTAAAACAACAAATGAAGCCCTGATTTATAGATTTTTTTTATTTCTGAGGTATAAATAATCATGCTGAAATTTTAACTATAGGCTGGCTTGAACTAGTGAAAATCAGCTTCAACATCTCCTGCCTAAAGGACATGAAATTCAAGATGTTCATAATTTCACTTGGAGGGAAAAAGTAGAAAGAATGGGAGGGGGAGATCTAAGTAAAACAAAAGATATCAATAAAAAATTATTTTTAAAAGTTGGTGTTGGACAAGAAAGAGACTGGGACTATATGTAAAAACCTGGAAATCATCCATGTGGAGATGACAATAAGCAACTAATGAATATTCCAGCCTAGGTCTTCAGACTCCAAATCTCAGCCATTTTTCTGAACAACAAGAACAAAAGAAAGAGCATGTCATCAGTTTATAATCATTATTTGTGCGAGTCACTGTCTCTTTTTCTGAGTCTTTTTTTTTCTCCCCTGTAAAATGAAGGACATGGGCCAGATACCTCGTCACTCATATCGCTCATAGAGAGCTATAATTCAGTGTATGATTGTAGCCCAGGGCAACTTCTCCATACTTTTCTGGCAGCACTATTTGCTGAATTAGCCAGTTCCCATTCTCTCTTTTCTAAAACTTCATTTAACTGCTCTCTAGACATAGATTGAAAAGAATATTGGCTGCTCACGGGCTCAGCAAAAGAGCAAAAGCTTCCAGAGGCATCAAGGACCTCCTAACCCGACAGGGTAGGACCTTAATTAGAAGCTGCCCTGAGCACTTAGATTGACTAGTTAACCTGAGCAAAAGTTCCTGCGGTAACCAATGGACTTCTTTGCCAAGACTGCTATGTTCTAATTAAAGTACCTGAGGAAAAATTAACTGAATCTAGAGATGGGCAAAGAGAGGTCTACTTAATGATGGAGGTTAATGAGGCACTGATTTCAAATATATCATACCTAGAAGAACTCTCCACCATGTAGTTCCTCTTTCCTCACAGTATACCAAAGTCCAGACTTTGTCTAAGAGTTGTAAAGTCTGGAAGTATTGTAAAAAGCATTGCAACCATGTTTAACCTCTATCATGTTGCTCCCTATCCAGGGGAGAGCATGAGGGGAGGGGAGGGAAAGGGAGAAAAATTTGGAACACAAGATTTTGCAAGGGTGAATGTTGGAAACTATCTTTGCATTATTTTGAAAATGAAACGCTATTATCCAAAAACAAAGCATTGAAACAACAATAACATTTATTAAGTACCTACTGAGTGCAGAGTTACTAAATACTAAGGGAAAGGGAAAAATTTAGCCAAGAAACAATCTTTGCAATTCAAGGAATCTGCAGCCATTTTCCGAGAAGGATGTCTGGGAAAGGGCTTGGCTAGAGGGCCAATGCAATGTAAGGCATAAACTAAAAATAATAATCGTTGATAACTTTAAAAAATTAAATTATCTCACTGATTCTTACATAAGGTAGAATATACTATCATAGTTCATTTTATAGATGAGAAAACTGAGGCAAAAAAGGGTTAAGTGACTTGCCCAAGATCACCGAGCTAGTCTTAGGTCAGATTTGAATTTATAAAGATAAATCTTCTTGACTTCTTGCTAAGATCTAGCAACATAGGAAATACTCCTTCCTAAAAGATAATTAAATCTGACTAATAATCAACTAATAAATATATCAGTAAAGATATCAGTGGGAGCTTATATGCTATAGTATTAGAAAGACTACCCACTCCAACCTCTCAAACCTACCCATAGACCTCTACGAGGAGACAGTAAGCCTGGGAACCCATCTTACCAATTTAAGGGAGAGTTGATTAATTGACTGAGATAATGTACTACATGGTAATAGGCAGCTTGACATAAAGAGTGATTCTACAGACCACTATCAAGTGACTTTGCTTCAAATCCTACCTCAGACAAATAAATATTTCTTAAAATAACTACAAATTATGTAGTGATAGACAAATCATGTAACCTCTCAAAACCTCAGTTTCTTCATCTATAAAATGAAAATGAGAAAAATATTTACATTGCCAACCTTTCAAAGTTGTTATGAAGCAAGCACTTTGCAAATCTCAAGGAACTAGAAAAATATAAATTATTATTATTATAGGCAACAGAAAGCCATAAAAGTTTTTCAGCAAGAGAGATTTTTGAACCTATTAAATCAATATTTTTATTCACATGGCAAAGATTTTTATGTACATCTCTCTTATATACATGCACAGAGTTTGGGACTAATGTGCAAAATTTCTCAGACTGTATAAAGTATATGTGGTCCATGACAACTTCCTGTTTCTTTTGTAATACCTTTTTTCAAGTACCATATGAATGACTTACCCTCCAGAGTCTCCTAAGAAACAGAAAAGGGATAGGGAAATCTAGTAATCTACACATTCCCAGTGCTTCCTCTGACTCATGTCCATCTCATTCTGTGAAATCTGTATAGACATAGTCCCTGAGAGAGAGAACCCCTTCTAATTTTTTCACTCTTCGATGTACTAAACTGAACTCTGGGTCATAGGCCTTGTGTACAATTTGCCAGTTGAGTTGAGGTCTGAGCAGCCGTCTTCTCAGACCAATTTTTATAGTAAAGGATCTTCTAGTCTAATTGGTGAGACAAACTGTACAGACTGGAAAAGGTATAGAACAGTACAAAGCAATAAATGTCTAATGAATTTAGCTTCTAAAGCTAAAAGGGACCTTAGAAATCATCTGATTTTTAGTAGTATTAATATTTTATAAGGAAAGGATTCTGAGATGAAATAAGGGGCAAGGACCTTGCTTAAAATCATATAACCAGAGAATAGCAGAGATAAAACCTGAAGTTCACCTTAATGAAAGCTGTAAGATTTGAAATTTGCAGGGAATTTACAAGTACTTTAGTCCAAGATTTCTCTTTTTTTTTAGTTAGTCTGGTGAAGCCTATGAAATCCTTTTTGGAATAGAATTTTTTTAATGAGTAAATAAAATGCATAGTAATATAAAGAAAACAATTTATACTAAAATAATGATCAAATTATTTTTAAGAATCAAGTTCAAGGTTAAGAAGTTCTGATTCTAGTCCAACAGAGGCTGAGAAGGTAAGTGACATCCTCCAATTCACAAAAGGAATAAACTGGGCAAATTGAACTCAGAAGCCTTTTTATACCACATCCAATGTTTATTGAAAGCAGAAAGAGCTGATTTCAAATACAACCCCTGATACGTACTAACTGACAATGGGCAAGTCATGTAACTTTTTTGAGCTTCAGTTTTCTCATCTCTAAAAAAAAAACAAAAGGGGGGAGTAAATAGGGCGGGAAATAATAATGCCTGTAATAACTACCTCAAAGAGTTATCATGAGGCTCAAACAAGATAAAGTAGGGAAAATGGGCTGCAAACTTTGAAATACTATATAAATGTCAGTTATTACATGTTCCTAAATATCTGTTGGTTAACTGCAGAAGAAAAGACTTTTGTTAAGTGTGTATTATGTGTCAGGCACTATGCTAAGTGCTAGGACACAAATACAGAGTCCCTGCCTCTGAGGAGTTTATATTTGTAGCACCCTCTGTTGGTTAATTTTCCTATTCTCATTTAAACTAGGAGTCTGGGTCTCTAGGAGGCTATTACTAGTTATAGATGGCTAATATTATTTGTCCTAAACTCCCATCCAATGAATAACCTATTGATTATCTATTAGCAAGCCAGAGTTAATCAGCTTTTAAAAAGAATATTTACAAAACATGTATAGCAAGGACAATTGTTATAAAAATCCAAACTGGGGAGACATTCTACCATGTACACACAAGGCCCTTAGAGAGAGTCAGCCCCACTTAGAGAGCTCATGTGGTCAAAAGACAAACTGACAAATCTTGGATTTTGGAAATTCTTTTCCCTCAATAGAGTCCTCACAAAATTTTCCTAAGGTGCTGTTCATTTCTCAGTTTCCTAGTCTTGCTTTCCTCTGTACTGAAAGGTCAGACTCTGAAGCTGCCCTTTCTTCTGCCTTCTTATTTAATGTTCCCTCGGCACCTGGATGAATGTGCTCTTTGTTAACTGTTCAGTTTATGCAGTAATATGATCAATGGCAAGGGGAGGGAAGGTTGAGGGGGAGTGTATGGTTAGGGGTAACAAGGAGTGTGATATTCCCTCTAGACTTACTCCTCCTGCTCCTTGCCCTCTAGCAAAGGTACAAATGAACTTTTAGTCAAGGTATTGCCTGATAAATGTCTTGCTAGAATCCTTTCTCTGAGATATGTTTATGTCTGTATCTATCTGAAGAGAGAGACAGAGACAGAGACAGAAACCAAAAGACAGAGATAGCAACAGAGAGACAGAAAAAGAGACAGAGACAGAGACAGAGAGACAGAGACAGAGATAGAGAGACAGAGACAGAGAGGAATAGGAATAAGGACAGGAATATATCCAGAGATGGGTCTTTCAACCAATATCAATACATTGTCTGTATATCCACTTCTAATCTCATCCAGTGGCTCCAAAGCATTTCACTCCATACAAATTGATAAAAGAAAATTGATTAAAGACTGGTTCTGTAGTTAATTTATGCCTGCAACTGATTCAATTGAGAAGTAAATTCTGTGGTTAATTGCATGTACATTTTTTAAGAGTAAATCAATACATATAGCTGAATGGTGGCCAGGAAAGGAATTTTTGGTCTGGTGAGACAGAGGATTGGCCAGTTCCTCACAGGACAGCTAACTGACATAGCCTTTCCAAAAGCAATGATATTATTGATTTGTCCTGAACAAGAAAGAGGTAGAAAGTGCTTGATGGCAAAACAGATGTCAAGATGGTCTGGGAGGACTGATGTATGGAACATAAAGCATGATCTGGTCTAGAATCTCCTAGATATAGTAAGCTATGTTCCCAATCAAAGTTCAGCTGCGAGGCAGGAATTCCAGAGTTGAGTGCACTAAATTTCCACTTTGCCGGAGCCATTGAGGAGATGAGGACTGGCTTCCTTTTTCCTAGTTTACCCAGGGGTGATTAAGTAATTTGCCTTTGAGAAAGATCTTCACACTAAATCAGATCATGCTGAATTGTTAAATTTACAATATCAAACTTCCAACAGAAACTGAATACTTGTATCAGCTAATTATTGCATTGTCTGGCTAAAAGAAAATTCTACTCAGGAAATCAAGATAATATCAGAAGGTTGCTCCATGAGCACAGAATCAGAATAAAAGAAGATGGATGAATTTAACGGAAAATGCCATCAGTGATAATCAGACATATTTTCATTTTCGTTATCAAAACCTACCTGCTCAGAACACTCATGTCACTCTGTTGAAGGACCTTGTTTTTCACAGACAGGGCTGGAATAGCACTGGGAAATTCTCCAATTTGCCAAAAAATATAATGACACAGAAACCAAAGAACTTCAGAGTTTGCATGGCTCTCAGTGACTATCAAGGCACACCCATGTCTGAAAATAAAATCTCTCTATGACATATCCAATAAGTGTACATTTAGCCTTTTTTTAAGACATCCAGCGAGAGGGGATCTCATACCTCTCAAAAGCTCTAGTTTCACCATGAAACAACCCACATTGAGAGAAATTTTCCTGACATCAAGCCTAACTGTGCCTCTTTCCAACTCCCAGTTTTTGAATCTAGTGCTATCCTCTGGGGCCGGGAAGAACAAGAACGATTTTTCTTCCATGTGGCAGCCCTCCTTTTCTTCCCTAACTTTTGAAAGAAAAAAAGACCTACAATAAATGAAGACTGTTATTTTTGATCATGGGTAAAATTTGTCCATTTTCTTACCACAAAACATTCAAGATTTATATGATTATGTCAACAAAACATTCTTTACAGAAATAGATGACCTGAGTAATTGGAGAGTTATTGTTTATGACAATATAATAAAAATGATATTATCTATTTTACAGATTTAATGCTATACTAATTAAGTTAATAAGGAACTGTCATTTCATAGAACTTGACAAAATAATAACAAAACCCATGAAAAGTCTAAGAAAATGAGAGCTAGAGAGAGAAAATGTCTCTATAGGTCACATAGGTAGGAAATAGTAGTGTTTGGGTTAGAATTCAGGCCTTCTAATTCCAAATTCAGTACTCTTGTTACTATGCTGTGCTATCTCTAATTTATTGAACAATTATGATTTACATTTTCTTTCCTTTCTTCTCATTTTCTAAGCAATCCTTCTAAGCAAGGAATTATCAGGCTTTTACAATAAGCACTCAGACAACTACATCTATGGTATTTCACTCTCTTCCACAGTGCCTAACATGATATATTCCTATAGAAGGTGCTCAATGAACATATGTTGAGTGAATTAAAAGATAAGGAGATAAATTAGTAAATGAACACATGAATTAACAGATTAAAAAATTAAGAGCTTACTATGCATACAACACTATGTTAAGAACTAAGGATACAAGAAGAGAAAAATAGTCCCTGCTCTGAAGGGGTTAACATACTACTGGAGGAGACAACACATCTACAAGGTTTCAGCTGAAAGCCAGATGAAGTGGTCCCATGGACTATAGGGTACAGGGGCAGAACAAATGATAATGCCTTTTTCTTTAACACCATCCTATCTGTTTCTATGATGAAGCATTTGATGTGTGAGGGAGGTAAGAATGTTCTTTTCTGGGGCTTCGGATGCCGTGGCCTGTGCAGGAGCAGTCTCCAATCTGCATCCCAAGAATGATGGCTGTAGGAGCCATGCTGGAAGCATTGCTGTTCCCAAGGATCTTGGATGCAGGGACCTAGCCCATCTGCATGGGCTCTGAGGGAAGTGAGGAGCCAAGAGGGGAGTAGTGATAGTGGGTTGACTTGACTACCTCCTACCATATCTCCCAGTGTTCTGCTCCATTAGCCAGTATGTCTTTTTGACCTGTGGCAATTGGTTGGCATCCGTGGGATGTCTGGCCCCTGCTTCAAAAGGAATTACCTTCCCAAGAGGGTGACTGCTATGGCTGGTCTGGAAGCAGGAGCTGTGGGAGGGGAGGCAGGGGGTTACTGCCACTACAAGGATCTTATCTCTATAAAGGAAGACTCCTACATGAACTGATGCTGAGTGAAATGAGCAGAACCAGGAGATCATTATATACCTCAACAATGATACTGTTTGAGGATGTATTCTGATGGAAGTGGATAAAGAGAGCTTTAATTGATCAAAGATGGACAGAAGCAGCTACACCCAGAGAAAGAACACTGGGAAATGAATATAAACTGCTTGCATTTTTGTTTTTCTTCCCAGGTTATTTATACCTTCTGAATCCAATTCTCCCTGTACAACAAGAGAACTGTTTGGTTCTGCACACGTATATTGTATCTAGGATATACTGTAACCTATTCAACATGTATAGGACTGCTTGCCATCTGGGGGAGGGGTGGAGGGAGGGAGGGGAAAAATCAGAACAGAAGTGAATGCAAGGGATAATGCTGTAAAAAATTACCCTGGCATGCGTTCTATCAATAAAAAGTTATAAAAAATAAAAATAAAAAAAAAATAAAGGAAGACTCCTAGAGGACTTGGAATCTGTCATCAAGGATGCGAGTGGCCAGATACAAGATGAACAAGGATAATATACTAGTTCTGCTTGGCTCTGGAGAATGGTATGCAGAACAATGAGAAATTTCAAAGAAGTGAATTTCAACTTGATATAAGGAACACTCCCTAACAATTAGATCAGTTCAAAAGTGGAGTAAGTTACCTTTGAAAGTAGAGTTCCTGCTAACGGTGGAAGCAAAGACTGAATGACCATTTGTCAGGACAGTTCGTGGTTGGGTGCTACTTCCTCATCATAGGATCATGAGATCTTTGATTTGAAGAAGAAGGGGCTTAGCAGTCAACAGGTCCAACCTTCTCATTTTACAGATAAGGAAACTGAGGTAAATAGGCTAAATGACACAATTAGTTAGTGTCTGAGACAGGATTTGAGCCTAGGTATTCTTGACTCCAAATGTTATAGAGTATATTCTTATTCATGTATGATTTGGACTAGATAGTCTCTGGGGTCATACAAATAACAGGCCCAGAATTACTTCTATGATAATTAAGGTTTTAAAATGAACAAGTTTTTTATCCAATTAATCATTTTAATAAATTTTATAACATTGTTATTTCCCAATAAACACCCTCCCCTTTCAACTCCCATTAAATCTTTCATTATAACAAAGAAAATGGGGAGAGAAAAGTATATGTAATATCCCATGATACAAGATTAAGGCTTTTAAGTAGGGAAAAGGCATTTCCATTATATAGAGAGGTTAATCTAGGACCACATAAAAGATGGACCGAAGAAGAAGGAAGAGAGCAGAATAATAATACAATCATAGGTTTCCAGCAGAAAGAAACCTCAGAAGCCATCCAGACCAACCTCCTCATTTTTGAGTTTAGACCCCAAGATTTGCCCAAGTCTCCTGAGTAACAAGTTGCAGGATTGGGATATGAAATAAGATTCTCCAACTCCAAATACAGAACTTTGGACTGAATCACTAGTTAAGACAGAAATGAAATTGTTATGAGAGAAACAAGAAGATTCTATTTTGGCATAGGGACAATGCTACTGCATAGACACAATTTATAGGAATTAGAACCTTAGTAAATATTTTTTGGTTATTGGAAAAAATGGTGGTTCCCATTAGTAGCTAATATTTATATAACACCTACTGTAAGTCAGGCACTATGCTAAGCATTTTTCTTGTAAATTTGATCCTCATAGCAATCCTGGGAATTAGATACTATTATTAATCCCATTTTACAGATGAGGAAACTGAAGCAAACAGCAGTTAAGTGACTCACCCAGATCACACAGCTAGTATGTGTTAGAGTGAACAAATCTAAGGAAAGAAGAGATTTTGGGGGGGGGAGGAAGAGGCAGATTTTGGAATCATAGGGACACAAATTTAGAATTATAAGGAACCTTAAACATCTATTCCATCCTGCTCATTTTACAAGTGAGGAACTAAAGCCTAGAGTGGTGGAAGAGCTTACCGAACATTATACAAGTAACAGGCCCAGGATTCAAATCCAGGTGCTCTACTTCAAACAGTATTCTTGTCACTGTACCCCACTTTGTTTCTGTTGAGTCGGGGTATGAATGGAGAATGAAAAAGGGGGATTCCATGTACAATCACTATAACTGCCAATAGAATCTGGAGAAGAAGGATGGAGATCTTATTATCACTGACAAAGGATCATGACAACATTATTAATATGGAAATTGACTGGATGATAACTACATTTGTATGACAAGCATATTTTTTCTAGTGGTTCCTTCATGATTTAATCCATAGGATAAATCTGGCTTTCACTCTTGCCTCAGAAGGAAATATTTTAAATCCCTGACTCACAAAACTGAATTTACATACCCAGCCCCACAGAGAAAATTACTGCACGTGGCTCAACAGACCCTACAGGGAAATGTAATTTTTTTTCTGGAAACACACTAAAAATAGAGAGCAATGGGCCTACTACAGATGCCAGAGGCAATAAGAGTGAAGATGTTAGTTTTAAGGCATGAATTTGTTTTTAAAATATTGAGTCTCTTCTGTGGTCTTGAGAAGAAAAAATTGATTTTCTGAAGAGGGCTATAAAACATGCCAGGAAATAACTTCTGAGCAAAGCAAAAGCAAATCATGAACTCTGATGTGACAAAAGAGCTCCAATTTATACTGTGTAGCTCTATTTATGGAAGTCAGGAAGTCTTTCCTAACCAATTGTATATTTACCTTCCTATATGTTTCCTCCTTCTACCAATCAAAAAGACCAGGATGTAAGTAAAAATGGAACAAGATCAACTGCTTTAGTTCTAGACCTTAACACTGACCATTATTCATTTTTAGATGATCTCTATAATTCATTCCAACTCTGACTCTATATTCTAACGTCTCTTCCAGTTCTAAAATTCCATTTTATGTTTTTCCTCCCTATCACTGCTACACCATCCCTAAACTCAATTCAACAAAGATTTATTAAAACTACATGGTACAAGGTACTTCAAAATCTTTAATCTTTTAAAATGGCTCTAAGGCCATCTAAGTCTTTCTATCTAGATTCAATATTGGGCCAAAAAAACTCCACTTATACCCCAACTCAACAGAAATAAAGTGGGATACAGTGAAAAGAATGCTGTTTGAAGTCAGAGCACCTGGATTTGAATTCCAGGTCACTGAACAGTTAATAAAAGGAGGTTTGATTTGCCTTAACACATCAAGAATATGAAACAAAAATAGAGTGGCATTTCGCTTTTCTGGACATCATTTCATTTGGAAACACATCTGGTCATTAGGGCAGGACTTAGTGAAGGTCATGATGATTCACACAATCTTAAGAAATATCCAACACTGAGATATACTGACTGCCTATGGTGACCATGCTTTTAGGGGACCAGGAAGCTGCATCAGGAAAACTGGCCAGAGAAGTTTTAGCTGAAAAAAGTTTTATCTACCTATGTTGTAGGTAGAGGGAAAGAAGATGCATCTGGGAAATACTGCTAAGTATTAGTCTTCTCAACTCTGAGATATCACTATACACCTCTCAGATTGGCTAAGATGACAGAAAAAGATAATGAATGTTGAAAGGGATGTGGGAAAACATGGACACTAATACATTGTTGGTGGAATTGTGAATGAATCCAACCATTCTGGAGAGCAATTTGGAACTATGCCCAAAGGGTCATCAAACTGTTCATACCCTTTGATATAGTGATCTGTATCCCAAAGAGATCATTAAAAAGGGGAAAGGACCTACATGTGCAAAAATGTTTGTAGCAGCCCTTTTTGTAGTGGCAAGGAAGTGGAAACTGAGTAGATACCCATCAGGTGGGAAATGGCTGCATAGGTAATGATATATAAATGTTAGGGAAGAGTATTGTTTTATAAGAAATGATCAGCAGAATGATTTCAAAAAGGCCTAAAGAGACTTACATGAACTGATGATGATGGTAAGTGAAGTGAGTAGAACCAGGAGAACATTGTATACAACAATAAGATTATACAATGATCAACTTTGATGGATGTGGCTCTTTTCAAAAATGAAGTGATTCAAGCCAATTCCAATAGACTTGAGATGGAGAGAGCCATCTGCATCCAGAAAGAGACCTGTGGGAGACTGAATGTGGATCACAACATAGTATTTTCACCTTTTTTGTTGTTGTTTGCTTGTGTTTTTCTTTCCCATTTTTTTTTCCTTTTTGATCTGATATTTCTTGTGCAGCATAATTGAGGAAAGGGTGTTGGGGGGAGAGAGAGAGAGAACAATTTGGAACACAGGTTTTATAAGGGTGAGTGTTGAAAACTATTTTTGCATGCATTTTGAAAATAAAAAGCTATTATTAAAATATTAGTCTTCCATCACAAAGTCCATACAGTTTACTTGTGCTATTCTCTCCATATTCCTGTTGCTGTCATCTACTGATCTCTAAGTCAATTTTCCTAATTTTTTCAATTACTTTAGTACTTAATTCATGGTTTTCCTGTCTATTTCGTTCTCTACCACCATCTACAGACTTCAATATTCATGTTGATACTTCCTTTGTCAATTTTAGAATATATTCTTTATATTCTCTTCTACAGTAAAGACCTTCATCACCCACCTCAGATATCCTAATACAGTATGAAGCAAGGAGAATCCAAAAGGAGGAAAGCCAAGTAAGAGATTATTATAATATTTGTACAGGCAGGAGTTAATGAAGCTGTGAACCATGGTAGTAAGCTGAAAGTAGAAACAACAGTAAAGTTGGTATGGATTTGGAGATGGTATGGAGGGGGAAACAATCTGAAAAGTCATTGAATATGAGAGAATTAGGAAGAAAGAAAAACTGAGGATGATTGATTGATTGTGCACGTTCATACACATTGTTTTATTTTGTTAAATGGCTCCCTCATCAAGAAGCAACTTTGGATAAGAGGCAGGTTTGGAAAGAAAGATGAGTTGTATTTTGGAAATGGCAAGTTTGAGATGTTTAAAAGCCATTCAAGTAGAAATGTATAATTAGCAATTTGTGATCCAAGTCTAGAGTCCAGGAGAGATAGCAGGACTAACTATATGATATAAGGGTCACATACATAAAGCCATCATCCAATTATAATCTCCCAAAGACTATTTTTAATCAGGAAAAAGAAAATTTTGTGCTTACCAGATAATTACTCCATTTTGTATTCTCTCTCCACAAGTTCTTATATTTGAAATGCTACCAATAAATTCTTTCTTAAATTTTTTATTTCATCCTCCTAAAGATCTGTGTCTCAAGTGGCCTTTAGGCTATGCTACTGGGTTCTATTAATAGAAATTTAATAGAATTATTCATTATTCTTTTTTGCTGTCCTGTTCATACATGCTAAGACAATAGCACTGATATTTGCCTCAGACATCCACAAAAATAAAGTCAAGAGGAAGATGAGACACTATTATGCTGTCTATCATATTTTCATTTATATGCAGCTTTTTTATCAATTTGCTATTTTATTTCTTTCAGTCCATATGACCATGATCTCTGTAGAGATGTTTTGGGTTTTTTTTTTTAATCTTCTCTTTTATTTTATGTTTCCTAAAGGAAGAAACTGGTCATTTGGTTGAGGGAAGTGAAATTCCCCCAAAATCTTGAGCTAAGCCAAGTAAATGATGCTAGATATCTGGGGTTCAGATCTCATCA
This sequence comes from Antechinus flavipes, assembly GCF_016432865.1. Lineage (NCBI taxonomy): Eukaryota > Metazoa > Chordata > Mammalia > Dasyuromorphia > Dasyuridae > Antechinus > Antechinus flavipes. Next base: position 237,452,016 of record NC_067399.1, on the reverse strand, counting down.
CTGGTGTCCATTGCTTGTGTCCTTCCCACATGCCATATTCATTCTCAATTCCCCATCTTTGTTCATTTGCCTGGAATATTCACCTACTTCCTTCTAAATTTTATCTCCCCTTTAGGATCCAACTCAAATTTTACCTTCTCCATGAATAATTCCCCAACTATTATAACATTTATCTTCTATACCACCTCTAGCCATTTGATCAGGCAAGATCTCATATCACCATTCATCACATTTCTGCACATATATCCTGTCCCAATAAAATTATAAATTCCTTAATGGCAGTTTCATGATTACTGCATCCTGAGTCATAGATCATTAGAGCTTAAAGGGATCTTGCAGATCTACTCTAATTCAATTATTTTGACAGAAGAGAAAATCAAGACCCAGAAGTTTAGATCATATATTTTGTTAGAGGCAGAGTAGGAATTCCTAATCTTGGACTTCCTGACAGAAAGAGTACTAGACCTAGGATCAGAAAACTCGGGTTCAAATTCTGACCTGAGCAAGTCACAACCTTTCTAAATCTGAGTTTTCGTATCTATAAAATAGGAGCATCAGACTAGATTGTCTCCACAATCCCTCAAGCTCCAAAGATTATGATTTGGGTTCAAATTCTGCTTGGGCTATTTACAACCTATATGACCACTCTCTTTATCTCTGTTTCCTCATTTGTAACATAGAAGCTGTGAACAAAACAATCTCAAACATCCCTTGCTTTCTAAATCCAAAGATCTTCAGCTCTTTCCACAATAACACAGCTATCTATTTTTAACCTTGTTCATCACTTAGCCCTGAGCCCACAAACACTTGTTGAATTGAATTGAAATGAATTCAGTCTGGCAAAGAGCATCTCAGGAATTGACAAGGATCTGGACATTCAAAACAACTTTGCTCTTTTTCTAGGTTCTGGCAGAAACACTGACAAGCAAATACGTGACCTTTAATGTGCTGGTTCTTAGAAGGAGTGTGTTCCCACATTCAGAGTTCATTTACCCCAATCTTCTCCTGGAGACGATCTAGCTACTGCTAAATATCACAGACTGATGGAAAACATGGAATTAAATGAGACTAGGGGTGGGGGTAGGAAGGAGAGAGAGCAGTGGGAAATAATGAAGGGGGCTGGTACCCACTGGCGTGTATAATAGAACTAGAGATCAAATTAAAAGGTGGCTTCATTTGCAATAATTATGCAATGGTTGGTTAATTTTTTCAAGACACTGAACAGAGCTTCCCATGGGCTACACTAATTGATTCTGTTGATTACATTTCTTACTGATGTCTGGAAATGTCTACTTGGACAACCTGCTGACTCACTTTATAAAACATTCCTTTACACATTTGTGCACACACATACACACATAGACAGACATACACAGAGATCTTTTTTTCTCTCTCTCTTTAATTGATGGGTTGAGATGGGGGGGGTGCTTCCTGGGGCTGAGTGATTCTGCTGTGGGAGATTAGCCCTACCTTTTTTGAAGCAGGGGTAACAACCCATGTACTAATACACGAGACAGAATAGTGAGAAAGGAAGAGAGGGAGAAGGAAACTGAGGATGGGCAGAAAGGAAGTAGGATCTCTTTCTCAGCTCTTCTTCACAGAGACAGTACAGGTACTCAGCAGTGATCACTCTTAGTCTTTTGTACCTTGGAAGAGAAGCACCATTTTTCAATCAGAACTTAGAAACCTGGATTCAAATCCTGCCTCTGACCCTCTGTGTATGACTTTTGGCAAGTCATTAAACTTCTCTGGGACTCAGTTATCCTCATATTATGAAATGAAAGAATTGAACTAGATAGTCCCTAAGCTCCCTTCCAAGTCTAAAATTACGAATCCATGAGTTTATGATCCTCTGATCTTCACTCTTCCCAATAGGAATCCACTGCCTGCATTTTATTCTGAAACTAATGAGGGAGAGTCTCTTATAATCACAATAATCATTATTATCATTAATGTAATAATGTATTGTTAATATATTGATGACTTAATTAATTATTAATTAATAATTATGACACCCTTGATTTTATAGCATCCTTCCAAGTTTACAAAGTACTTTACTTACTTCCCTGGATCATTACTCGTATTTCTACAGTGCTTTAAGAAAGACAGAATGGCACCGTGGATAGAGAGCTGCCCTTGAAGCTAGACACAGCTAGATTTGAGATCTGACTTCTGACATATACTGAGAATGTGACCTTGGGCAAATCAGTTAACCTCTCAATGCTATAAACAATTGTTTAAGACTTTAAGTTGCTGATTTGCATTAGTGAAGAAGGTTTCTTCACATGGAAGTTCTATATACCAATGAAATCACAGGCTGAGACCTCCTCTTTTTAAGGTTTACAAAGAGCTTTTCTCACAATAATCTTGAAGGAAAGTAGTCCCACTATTCCCCATTTTATAGATGAAAAAGCTGAGACTCAAGGGATTTTAGTGATTTTTAATTTTTCACTAAAATACCTCTTTTATGTTATCTTTGTGGATAACATGCAGGGATACATGATAGATAATAGTAGCTAGACAAATTTACAATTAACTAATTTCCAGGAACCAAGCATTGTTAATAAGTTAATGGTGAAGTAATTCAAACAATTACAGTAGACCTAAGGATGGAAATCCACATCCAAAGAGAGAACTTTGGGGATAGAATGGGAAGTAAAGCATAGTATTTTCATCTTGTTGTTGCCCTTGTTGTTTGTTTGGATTTTTTCCCTTTCTTGTGCCTTTTGCCCTTTCATCTGATTTTTCTTGCACAACATGATGAAAGTAGAAATATGTTTACAAGAATAGCGTGTGTTAAACCTATATCAGATTGCATACCGTCTTGGGAAGGGGCATAGGAAATGAAAAAGATTTGGAACAGAAGGCTTTGCAAAGGTGAATGATGAAAACTATTTTTGCATGTATTTGCAAAAATAAAAAAACTATTGAAAAAGATGTTGACTTGTAAGCAGGATTCTAGAAGAGTGGCCCAGACAGCTCTGCCTGGCCTTGTGCTTTATAACATTTTTGAATAATCAGATTTGGATAAAGGCATAACTGGCACATTTGTCAAATTTGCTAATGACACAAAACTGAAAGGGATAACTAAGATGATGGATGAAAAAATCAGGATTCAAAATTATTTCAACAGGTGAATTCAAACCCAACAAGCATTTATTAAAGGCTTGATGCATGTAAAACACTGTGCTAAGTACTGGAGATAGAAAAACAAAAGCAAAACGATCCCTTTCCTTAAGGAATTTACATTTTACTAATACAATATTATAGATAGAAAACCTAAAATATTCAATTAAAAATATGAATCAAGATAATAATAGCTCAAACAAGACGTTGTGATTAAAGATAAGTATGCAACAATCATTAGCCTTTTTATATTCTGCTAATGCAAGAAAAATAATTGATAGAGAAATATTTGTAATAATGGGGAACCTAACACATATTACCAAGACCCCATAAGGCCAAATATAAATATGACAACAATACAATTTGAACAGAAATTGAGGATTTTTGAATGCAAAGATTATAATCTAATTAGACAAAATTAAGTTTGAAAAATCAATTTTATAAATATAAGAGAAGGGAAGTATGACTAGGTAACAATTTACTTGAAAACATCTAAGGTTTTTAATAGATAGCAAATGAAATATGAATTAATGGTGGGACCAGCAGCTAAAAAGCTACATGAACAGGGATTAAGTGTCCTTAACAAAAATCGCTAACAGTCCTGCATGACAACCATATCTAAAGCACTATGTTCAGTTCTGACATCACATTTTAGGAAAGTCATTCACTGAGAAGCCCCCAGGAAGAATAATCAGTATGGCAAAGGGCATTGAAATCAGGCCATACAAGGCACAGGAAAAGAAAAAAGATATTTTTCTGACTTGTTCATCCAAGAAAGGGGAATAATCAGCAGGTCTTGTTCACCAACTAACAAGACAGACAAATGAAAGCTGGATGATCATTTCCTGAGACTTTCAGGAGGTAGAATAATCTATAGGATAGAATGCAGTTCTGGAGTTAGGAAGATGAATTCAAATATTGTCTCTGACACCTACTAGCAATGCAATCACTTATATTCTCTGATCCTCAGTTTCCTCACCTATAAAATGGGGACAGTTAACATACTTCACATAATTGTTTTAAAACTAAAGGACATGATTTGCAAATTTGAAAGCACTATAAATGTCAGATGTTATTATGTTGTAGAAGGGATTCTCAGTTACATACAGGTTAAATTATTTGCCTTGCCTATATTATAAACTATATAAACAATATATATGTTGTTTCTTCCAACTCTGAGATTGTGTAATTTTAATTTGTCTAGGATTATATAGCCAAAAAGTGTCAGAATAAGGATTTCAATCCTCATCTTCCTCCCTTCAAGATCCATACTCTTTCCACTACATCGTATGGAGAAAACATAGAGCTGTGCTGGAGCCAGCTCAAACCAAGTCACAACAGCTAAGTGTTACATTTTCAATGTGAGCATTTATACTTCAGAAATCAACAAACACTTTTATTGCTTTGTTGATTGTCTAGACTTAAAAAAGTGATGGAGAAAGTGATAATAATGAAGATATAACTTTAAAATTTGCCATGAGCACCGGTTTTTCCCCCAGAAAGCTGGTGGTTAAATATTTACCACTAAGTGTCCCCACAGTCACAGATGGAAAGTATCAGATCCAGGACTATTCCAGACCAGTCATGGCAAGCTCTACTGTGGGACAGTGGACTAAGGACAAAGGTTTTAAGTCTGACTCTGCCACTATCTGCATAATCTTGGGCAAATCATTTCTCCTTTTTTAGATCCCAGATCCCTCCTAATCTCTGGGATTTTTTATTAAATTTTATTTTTTATTATAGCTTTTTATATACAAAACATGCATGGGTAATTTTTCAACATTGTCCCTTGCAATCACTTCTATTCCAACTTTTCCCCTCCTTCCCCTCACCCCCTCCCCTAGATGGCAGGTAGTCCCATGTTAAATATGTTAAAGTCTAATCTCTGGATTTAAAGTAAGCAGAGGGATGTGAACTGGTAATTTTGCTGGACTCACATGAAGCTGCAAAGTCCTGCAATACTTTCTACATCCTATGCAACCCCAATGAAGGTTTTTGATTTTATTCAACCATCCTCCCAAATGGCACTGTTATGTTCCAATTCTGGCTTCTAAAAACACTAGGATTAGAAATAATGAAAAGACATACAAGTCTCTGTCAATGAAGCAGACTTCTCAAAGAGACCCTCATTGTATCAGATGAACAAAAGCTACAAGGATAATGAGTAAAGTCCTTCTGCTGCTGATGATCCCTTTCTGTGATCTTTATTTGAGTCCTGAACAGATGTAAAATCTCTCTTGGATGCTCCCTTGAAGGAAAGAAGGGACCTTTGGAATAATCATTGTCTCAAGATTCTTAGCCTTTACCCCAATGTATATGGTCATTATATATAGTCATATGACAGAATATCTGAAATAAGATTTTTTATTTTTTATTAAAGCTTTTTATTTTTAAAACATATGCATAGATAATTTTCAGCATTCACCCTTGCAAAATCTTGTGTTCCAAATATTTTTACCTCCCTTCTCCCCACCCTCTTTCCCTAGGGGTAAGTAATCTCATATTTGTTAAACATGAAATAAGATTTTGAGATGAAAGAAACCTCAAAATGCTGTATCATCATTGAACAGATGAATAAATAAAGACCCAGAGAAGGGAGTGTCTACACAGAATCAAAGAATGTGAGAGCTAGAAGAGGACTCATCTAGCCCAGACCCTACTTATAGAACAATCTCTTCTAATTGTTCCCAAATCCTGCCCCCAGATACTGTTGAAAGACCCTTTAGTGATGGGAACTCATGACATCCCAAACAGGCCTGTTCTGCTTGTGGACAGTTTTAACAGTTAAGAAGTTTTTCCTTGAAATGAACCCCAAATCAGCCAATCTCTCTGCAATTTTGTTCTTAGTTCTTCCCTGGAGGGATAATTAGAATAATTCTAGTCCCTCTTTCACATGATGGTCATTCAAATGTTTGCATACAGATGTAACTGTCTGGCATATACCCAGATAGTCTAAAATAAAGGCACCCATGAGGGAGAGCGCTTCGGACACGGGAGGTCTGGCTAATACATGGACATCCTCAGTTAGCACATGACTAGCAGTAGTTTCTTTCCATTGGCTACATAGCTAGAAACACATACATCTTTAAATCCACCAGACTCAGTTACTTACAGTCAGTTCCTTCTCTATGACTTTTTCTGGTGATGAAATATTCATTCTCACAGCAGAGGAACCACAGCAGTCATCCCTGTGTCCCTGAGAACCAGGTTTGAGGTTTCAGTGCTTCTCATTTCTGAGCACAGGGAATGGAGAACTGTCTGCAATGGGATCTTGAACTCCAGTGATCATTGAGCCCAGGACTCCAGGTAGGACATTGCTGCCAGAAGGCAGTTAGATGGTGCAGTGGATAGAGCACTAGGCTTGGAAACAGGAAAACTCGTCTTCCTGAATTCAAATCTGGCCTCGGACACTTATTAGCTATGTGATCCTGGGCAAATCACTTACTCCAGTTTGCCTCAGTTTCCTCATCTATAAAATGAACTGGCAAACCATTCCAGAATCTTTGCCAAGAAAATTTCAAATGGAGTCACAGAGAACTAGACAACAAAAATAATTGCTGCCAGAAAGATAACTGTATAAATATGTATACCTATATTGAATTTAACATATATTTTAACATATTTAACATGAATTGGACTACCTGCCATCTAGGGGAGAGAGTGAGGGGAAGGAGGGGATAATTTGGAACAGAAGGCTTGAATGTTGAAAAAATTATCCATGCATATGTTTTGTAAATAAAAAGCTTTAATAAAAAAATAAATAAATAAATTTACAAAATGCACAATGAAAAAAAAAATTGTTGCCAGTTTAGCACAGAAGCCCTGATCAGATATCTAATAAGAAGAAGAAGTAGAATTCACATGCAAGTCTCTTCTAACTCCAGCTCTAGTGATCTTGCCATTAAGTCATGCTGTCTCATTAATTCCTAGACTATGAGATGACTGGCCAACACGAAACCATGTAGGAAGCCAAATATCAGAAAAAAGCAGGACTCAATCTGGAAAGCAAATGCATGCAGTATTGTCTAACTTTGGAAGGCAACAGGTATTACCCATGCTGTTCAACAGTTCAGGCTGCAGTAGCCCAGGCCAGGATAGGGCCTCTCCTGCCAACTACTCTGCTTCTGTAAGGTAGCCAGCTTGTCCCATTTCCATTTGGCGTGCCAGAAGATCATCAGACAGGGTGGGGTTTTTGAGGAGACTGAGAAGGTGGATACCTGAGCTGACAGACATAAGTAGCTCCAAGGAAGGCACCACTGCCAAACGCTCTAATTGGACAAATAAGATATCTGGAATCCCAGTATTAGAGAAAGGATTTCTTTGAATCCAAAAGGCTTCTCAGAGCCTGATTAAAATGTAAATACCCTTGAGGGCTGGGGAAAATAACACAAATTTTTCTCAATTAACTGTCCCATTGATTATGTTTTCCAAATTTCCTAGGTCACTGAGGACAGAACCTTGTCAGATTCATGGCAGATCTATATCTGGAAGTTTCCTTAGGAGTCCATTGAGTCTAAACCTTCATTTTACAGACAAAGAAACTGAGGCACAGAGAAGTGTCCTTTCTCAAGTTCACACAAGTAGGGACAGAGCCAAGATTTTAACCGAGGTCTTTTGATGCCATGTTCAGTCTCTCTTCCACTATATCATGAGATAGCACCAGAAGGGTTAGAAAAAGAAGAGGAAATACAATCCACAAAGAAAAGGAAGTTTGATGGGAACCAAAAAGAAACTCTCCCTACTTCAGAATTAAGACCAAGGGAGTCCAGACTCACATGGGAGAAAGAACCCTGAGTGGGGAGATAAGAAAACTGGTTCTATTCCTGATTCTGTCATTAAGTGATTATTTGCTTTGGGATTAATTCCTTTGGCTTTCTAGGCTTCAGTTTCCCTACCTGTAAAATGAAGTGATTGAAAGATGTGCTCAGTGAATTCCTTTTCAGCTCCAGAAGCCTCTGATTAATGCTGTGAAATTCCTTCTGGAAGAGACAGACAGAGTTATACTGGGATTGGCAGAGTTCCTGTCTTTCCCTTTCTGGGCTGGCACAAGAACAGGCAATGGAAGGAAGGTACATGAGACATAGGATTACGGAACTAGTCATAGGACTAGAGTTGGAAGAGACCTTATAGATCATTGAGTCCAGACCTTTTGTTTTATAAATGAGGAAATTAGACCCAAGAAGGTCAACTTATTTGCCCAAGTCACATTGCAGGTGTCATAGGATTAAAACCCAGGGCCTCTAACTCCAAAAGCAGCATTCCTTCCACTCTACCATAAGCAAAGGGTCCAGTTCTACAGAAAGGGGGAGTTGTTCTTCTCTGAATAATCCTAAAGTCATGATAGTGCCAGGGAGTAGAAAGGAGACAGTCGCACTGAGTAGTGAGGGGCTGAGGGGGAGAAAAGTACAAAGAAAATGATTTCCACCTAACCAACCGAACACAGTGCAATTAAACAAAATGAAGAGGAGAAGGGACTACTAATGAGATCAAATGGGCCATTCTCTAGTACAGCACCATCAAGTAATGCTTCCATTACCTCGCCAGCCCTGGCCCCTCCTTCCCCCTTGCAGGGAATTGCTCCATTTAGGGCTGGGGAACAGCACAGCATTATCAAGCTTCACTCATTTCAATCAGCTCTCACGCAAGTTCTAATCAGCCACCTCAACCAGCAACCTGCCTCATATCCTCAGGCCAGTGCTATGGATTAGGCCACAGGAGTGCTGGCCACAGCTGCTGCCTCTGCCACTGGGCATGACAAATGACTTATTGCCTCTCCGGCCATTCATCCTGAAGACAGATTCTAACCCTGGAAACTGCAGCTGACCTCCACTGCTCACAGTCCCTTCTGAAGCTTGTTCTCTGCCTCCTCTAAATCCCCCCAAATCCTACATTTTCATTTGGTGGAGGGCAAAAGAGATGCAAAAATTTGCCCAGGCTTAGCCGCTGAGTTAGCATTAGAACTGGCACTCGGAAATGGGTCTCCAAACTGAGGGCTCTAACACAGAAAGTACTGCCTCTCTAGCCCAACTTCTCATTTAAAGATGAGAAAACTGAGGCACAAAAAGAAAAAAAAATTTGGCTAAGACCTAACAGATAATAAGGAGCAAATGCAGACATTAAATCCCAGCTGTCTGTCTCTCCATCCTATATTCTCTGGACTGAACTGTGCTACCTGTGGCCTTTAGTTCTTCATTTATAAAATGAAAGTGTTGAACTAGATGCCCTCCAAGTATCTGTTCTATCTCTAAAAACTAAAATCACACACAGCCTCATATATTTATCTTGTATGTGACCTAGCATTATGTTAGACAAACATGAATGGAATGGAATCTCACTCATCACAGCCCATTCAGATTCATACCCTATGGCTTGAACTTCTCTTTGAAAAGAAATCTATTTAGGATTGCTAGACAGACAAACCTATAACATCCCAGTAACTCTTTTTTTCTCATCTAGAAGATGCATAAATGTCCCTAGTCTAATAGTATTATCCTAGACTCTTGCGGGGGGAAAATGAGCTTGGGGAATCATTGAGAAGAAATTAATTCCCAGGGGGAAGCTAGTGATGCAGTAGATAAAGCACCAGCCCTGAAATCAGGAGGACCTGAGTTCAAATCAGATCTCAGACACTTAACATGTCCTAGCGGTATGACCCTGGGCAAGTCACAACCCCAATTGCCTCAGCTAAAAAAAAAATTAATTTCCTACTCAACTTACACTATCCACATAATTTGATAATAGTAAAGAAAAAAGTCTAGCTCTTTTACTACCTTATATGGTGGCTAACTTTCTTATTGTTTTTTTTTTCTCTAAGAAGCTGATGCGACCTATGATCTCTTCTGTTTTTTAATAGAAAGCCTGATTCTAGAATTCCCAAAGTTGAAGTTTCTAAAGAAATAGCATTGACATAACTAGAGAATTCTGTCTTTTTTATCTCGAAGGCTGGGGCCTCAGACTCTCCAGGAAATCCCTCTTCTCTATGCAGGAAGCTGGGGTTCAGGGACTCCCATCACTCTGCCATACATGGGACCTGCGACCACATAGTTGAAAACATCTGAACTAAAGCATCTCTGCTGCAAACTCCCAATAGCTGAATTCAAGAATCCAGGGTCAAGAAGCTTTTGCTGTTTAACTGCCATTTCTGGGAGCTATTATCTCTGGAGCTGAAATGTTACCATCTCTGGGACTAAATGGAGGAATTATCCCTAGGGATGGAGGGCAATGCCAAAGTGTAGGTGCTACCCAGGGACCAAAGCCCACTCACAGATCCCTGAGTAAGTAACTCCCTTACTCTGGAGTCCAGTCAATCGTTCCAGTATTCATTAAGTGCTTACTCTATGCAGATACTGTGTTGAGTGCAGGGGATTAGAAGAAAGGCAAAAATAATCCTTGCCTTCATGGAACTCACATTCTAATGAAACAGACATGTGAATATCTAGATCCATACAAGATATACCCAGAATAGATTAGAAGTCACATCATAAGAAAAGGCACTAACAGTTGGGAGATAGGGAAAGAACTCCTGCAGAAGGTGGGATTTAAGCTGAGATGTAAAGGGAGCTAGCAATCTAAGAAAGGAAGGAAAGGAGGGAAGACATTCTGGGCATGGGGAAAGAGCCAGTGCAAATGCATGGGAAAGCAATGGCTCATTGAGTATAAAAAATAGCAAGTGGGCCAGTGTAGACAGATCTTAAAGTGTCAGTCTAGAGATAGAGATCTAGGAATCATCTGCCCAGAGATGATCACTGAGCCCATGAGAGCCGATAAGATTGTCAAGTGAGATAATATAGAGAGGAAAGAGAAGAGGGGCTTAAAGGAAGTCCAAGGTTAGTAGAGGTGACATGTATGAAAACCCAGCAAAAAACAAAAACAAAACTGAGGAGAATTCATACAAGGAAGAGAAGAAGCAAGAAAGAGCAGTATCACAAAAGGCTAGAGAGGAGAGAGTATCCAAAAGAAAAAACAATAAACAATATTAAATGCTACAGAAATGTCCAGAAGGATGAGGGCTGAGAAACGGCCATTAGATCTGGCAATTAAGAGATCATTGGTTAACTTTAGAGAGCAGTTTCCATTCAGTGGAGAGGTCAATGTCAGACTGCAAAGGGTTTAGAAGAGATTGAGAGGAGAGGAATCGAAGGCACTGACTGTAGACAACTTTCTTCAGGAGGTTAGTTGGGAAGATAAGGTTAAATATGTAATGACAGCAAGCCAGGATGGTAGAATCACATGAAGTTTGCTTGTTTTTTGAAGATGGGAAAATATGGACATATGTGTAGGCAGCAAGGAAACAAAGAGTGAAGATTTTAAAACTAAAGCTAAGGGGGCAATATAGATGCAATCTGCTGAAGAAGATGGTATAGGATGGGATCATAGGTTCATGTAGAGACATTGGCTTTAGTGAAGAAAAGAGCTACCTTTTCATCAGAAGGAAGAGAAAATAGAAAATGAATAACATAATATGAGGAAAAAAGGGGGGAAAAGAGGAATTTCTTGGGGAATATCCTTAATTTTGGGGAGGTGTGAGGGCCTCACAAAAGAGCCAGGGAATAGTGCTGTGGATGTCTTGAAAAGGTATAAGAAAGTTTGAAACAGCACCACGAATACTAGGCTAGAGAATTAATATCAGAGGAACAGAATGATTGTCTTGATATAGTGAAGGTAACACTGGAGATGAAAGTGTGGGCAGTTATATAATAAAAGAGAAGAGTAACCAGCAGATAACTAGTATTTATGCAATTTCAAAAGACTTAAAGGAAGGTAGACAGCACATTGGATAAAGCTACTATGAAAGATTTAATGGAAAGACAAGGACAAGAGTTGCATAACATGAAAAGGTATTGACAGGCCACAAACTCTATCAATGAAAGAAGCAGCCCCATCAAAAAGAGCACATATCCTTTGAAGTATCAAAGATTCGTTCTGAAGAAGTACTGTGTCATAGTGGATTGAGCACTAAACATGGATTTGAGTTCCTAGTTTTTATCTTAGTTAAGTCATTTCCAATACTGGAAAAGGAAAAGAAGGGAACTGGATTGCTTTGTTGAGCTTTATAACTAAAAGAGATCCTGGAGATCACTTATTTCATCTTATAGTTATCATATTATTATATCATAATATTATATTTACTTTAATATATTAGTTTTTCCATTTATTTATTCCATTATATTTGTTATAATTATATTAAATATAAAATATATTTATTCCAATTATAACATAATATGTCTGTTTTGTCTCCTTAATGAAATTATAATTTCTTCAAAAAAGGGACTAGATCTCTTCATATGCCCTCCTCTCAATTTCGTATTTCTAACAACATATAAGCTCTTGATGATTACTTACTTATATGAATGTTAATTGATATCTTAGTAGATGGGTCTCTGTTGCATTCATAACAACAGCAAGCAATTGACCTGAGCTCCCTAAGTGACCCTGAATATTCCAAGCAAAAAAGGGTTCTTGATAGATGCTATCTATGTAATATTAAATTCAATCCTGTCTGTTTTTTAAGCAGGCTCAGAAACAAAGGTCTGTGTCAATTAAAGTGTCTCAGATGTTTCAAAATGGACTTTCTGAAGTGATATTCACAGGCTCTAGAAAACTTCCTTTCCACCAAAGCAATCCCTCAGTCAAGTAATTTAATATAAGGAAATCAGATAAAGCAAGATTTATAGAAATTATGGTCAAATTGGCACTGAAGGAAATAACAAGCACACACATTCTTTCCCTTTTTTTGTCATTGTGACCATTCTTTGAAATTTCATTACAAGAAGTGATAAAATGCTCTGTTGAGTCATTGGGAGATATTGACTGGAGTTTTCTAGAGGCCAAATACAAGGTTAGATCTATAAAATGCCAGAGTTGTAAAGGACCTTAAAAGAGAAAATGTCAGAGCTCTATTGATCAAATAACCAATCAACCATCATTTATTAAGCTTGTGCTGCTATATACCAGGCACTGCATTAAGCACTAGAGACACAAATACAAAGAATGAAACAAGATCTAATCCTCAAGACACTGACATGTTAGCATAAGAAGTGGAAGAAATCTTGGAATATAGAACATTAGTACTGTAGGTATTATCTTCATTCTGTAAGTGGGAAAGTGAACCTCAGAGAGGGAATATGACATCTCATGCCACACAATCAGTGGCAAAACCACATCTTCTGAAATTCAGTCCAGCATAACATGGAAAGAATGGTTGCCTTTGAGTCAAAAGATCTGTTTAAGTCTCAGCTCCATTACTTACAAAAGAGTCAGTGTGACATGGAAATAGTGGTGATATTTGTTATAAGCGTTTTGTTTTTCTTTTTTCCACAGGAGAGGAAAAAGATGGGAGGGAAAGAAAATAAATGCTTGTTAATTTAAAAAATAATATTTTTAAAAGAGGGCTTGAAATAGGAATCAGAAGAAAGCTAGGTTCAAAGCTCATCTTTAATAATAATAATACTGTGTAGGGAAAAAACCACTGACTTCTCTGAGACTCAGTTTCCATAACTGACGTCCCTACTTTGTCAAAGAGTTCTTGTGAAGATCAAATTAGATGGTGTCTATAAAATGATTTGTGAACCTTAAAGTACTACATAAATGCTAGCTGCTGGTATTTTTATTATTACCCATGTAGCCTTAGGCAGGTCAGTTCTCCCTTTGGACTTCAGGCTCTGAATCTATAAAATTATAGTAATGATACAGTACATATTTTTGTTAGCTGATAGGATTTTTGATGTAAAGAAAGCATTTTGTAATCTGTGAAGCAAAAAGTGAATCTACGTATGTATTTCCCACTGTAGGGCCTTGGCTCACAGATTCAAAAAAAAATAGTAGAATTAAAGCCCTATTGTCAGCCCTCCTTCCTGTTGTTAGTCAAAGTTTCTTAAAACATTCATTCACCCCTGGGTCCCATTGGTTTCCTTTTGGGTAACTCTCAATGCCTAGGAAAACAGATCAGCATGCAGCACCATAGTGGTTCCTATAGTTTCAATTTCTTCAGGTGAAATGTATCAAAGGAAAAGGACATTTGAAATAAATGTGGATCTGGGTAAATTGCATTCTGTCTCTTTGAATTCCTCCTTTGGGTGCTGCTGGATGTTCTTCATTTCTCGAGGTACATTTGATAATTCTACTCAAAGCAACAGAAAACACTCCCTCTCCCACCTCCATCCTTCTCTTTTCAGAGAGGCAGCTTGGGATAATAGAAGTCAAACTGAGCTTGGGAGGAAGGAAATGGGTTGTAGTCCCAGCCTCATTACCACCTCACTATGTTCTACTAGGCAAGAGACTTTCCTTCTCTGGATCTCAGTTTTCTCCTCTCTAGATTTAAAAGACAGAAAACTTGGATTCAAATAATAATTCTGCTAGTCAGGATCTGTGTGACTTTAAATTTCTCAGGACTTAGTTTCTTCATCTATAAAATGAGAATGTTGAAACAGATTATTTCTAAATGCTCCCTTCCAGAGGTCTAAAACCCCTTGATGCTGGATGCTAAAAAACAAGTCCTAAAACTTTTAACTCATTAAAAGACATTCTGTCATTCCACAAGCTTTCCATCATGTGGATGAAAGTTTCCAAATGTCTTTTATTTTCTCTGTCAGGGAGTTTTCTAGTAAAAGAAGTTTTTCTTTCATTTTTAACATTAGATGGTCATCTCTCCTCCTAAAGATCAGGAACTACAGTTATCCCTTCCACATAGTGATTTTCTCCATTTCAGTTTCACTATATTGCAGGTCAGCATAAGAAATTAAATGGGAATTTGGGGGAGTTTATGGAAGCTGTATTTGTAAAGACCACCAGATGATACAGAGCCTATAACCAAAGACTTAACTCAAATTTTACTGTAAGATACTGTAAATAATCCATAACAGAAAAAGAAAAAGAAGAAATTCAGACTTTTTCTCTAGCACAAAGGAGGAACAAAAAATTTTACAAATATTTTCTAGATCACAGGGCACTGTGCTCCTAACCACTGTAATGTGGAAGAGATAACTGTACTATCTTTTTACATAATAAAAACAGCACCTAGCATAGTAAGTCTTTAACAAATGTTAGTTGAATCATATAATCTCTACTAACTAACACCAGGTACATAGTCTTATACTGTGTTGGTCACAAAGGAAAATACAATAGTTCCTACCTTCAAGGAGCTCAGATCCTAAAACAGAGATTCTTAATTTTTTATGTGTCATGGATCTCTTTTACATACTGAGGAAGACTACAGAATTCTTTTCAGAATAATGTTTTTAAATGCATAAAAATGGATAAGATTATAAAGGAAAATAATTATATTTTTAAGTTAATAAAATATTTTTAAATGTGTTTATGGACAGAACTAAGAACCCTTGGTCTTAGATGAAGTGACAACACTCATTCTATTGTCTACATTGTCAAAAATCTATAATCAAATCTATATTGTCAAAATAAGTTATTCATTAACATGAGTAAAAAACTAGAAGCAGGGAGCTTCTAGAGGGAGCAAAGTAACCTAAATTGTCTAGGATAGATAAAATCATGAGGGCTTCTGAATTTAACCTATCTATACTATGCCAAATATCCAAATGAAAGATAAATGATCCATTCATCTACATATTTTAGACCCCTGGTAAATTCACTTTTCATGATTGTGTATTTGGGAACAAGTTCACATAGAATTGAATAAACTATCAAAAAGTTATCAAACTGTGCATACCCTTTGATCCAGCAGTGTTACTACTGGACTTATACTCCAAAGAGATTTTAAAGAAGGGAAAGGGACCTATATGTACAAGAATGTTTGTGGCAGCCCTGTTTGTAGTGGCCAGAAACTGGAAACTGGAGTGGATGCCCATTAATTGGAGAATGGCTGAATAAACTGTGGATATGAATGTTATGGAATGTTATTGTTCTGTAAGAAATGACCAGCAAGATAATTTCAGAAAGGCCTGAAGAGACTTACACGAACTGATGCTGAGTGAAATGAGCAGGACCAGAAGATCATTATATACTTCAACAACAATACTATATGAGGATCAATTCTGATGGACGTGGCCATCTTCAACAATGAGATGAATCAAATCAGTTCCAATAGAGCAGTAATGAATAGAACCAGCTACATCCAGCAAAAGAACTCTGGGAGATGACTATGAACCACTACACAGAATTCCCGATCCCTCTATTTTTGTCCACCTGCATTTTTGATTTCCTTCACAGGTTAATTGTACACTATTTCAAAGTCCGATTCTTTTTGTACAGAAAAATAACAGTATGGACATGTATACATATATTGTATTTAGCTTATGTTTTAACATGTTTAACATGTATTGGTCAACTGCTATCTGGGGGAAGGGGTGGGGGAAGGAAGGGAAAAATTGGAACAAAAGGTTTTGTAACTGTCAATGCTGAAAAATTACCCACGCATATAACTTGTAAATAAAAAGCTATAATTTTAAAAAAATTGAGCAAATTACTTTAATTCCCTTTCTAGAAAACAAAAACAAAAACAAAATGTGTTAAGTACCTGTGTGTAAGATTCTGGCTTTGGTCCTTGGATACAAAGATAGATTTGACAAAATCCCTTCTTTCAAGAAATTTATGATATGATGGGCATGGAGGAAAAGAAAACAAGGGCATATTCCACCTGAATGGGGCCAAAGAGAAAGGAAAATATAATGAATTCAAGAGATGGGAAATAATCCCATTGGGATACATAAAGAGTAATAGTTTGAGATAAAGCAAAGCAACAAAGCAACAAGCATTTATTAAATGCTGACTATATGTCAATCATTGTGCTACTCACTGAAGACCCCGAATATAATGTTAAAATTGTACTGAATAAATGTTTGAAGTTAGATTGGAAAGGGCCTTGAATAGCAGAGTCAAAAGTTAGGCTTTCTTGATAGGCCTGGGGAGCCAGCAGTGGGTTTCCAGCCTAGGAGTGACATCAGTCAATAAACATTCAGTGTCTACTATGTGTCAGGATATGTCCTAAGCACCAGGTATGCAAAAAGAGGCAAAAAAATAGTCTTCATTTTTAAGGAGCTTATAATATTATTAGTAAGATTATTCAAATTGTGGTATAGAAGATGACTTGGGGAGAAGGAAGTGCAGTGGAGGGGAGGGGAAAAAAGATAAAGTGAAGGCAAGAAGATGGACCTCCACATCATAAGCATGATCCTACTACATTTTATCAGGGGATACACCCCCAGCAGCAAGAACCAATACAGCAAGCTGCGTAGCCCTCTGAGTAAGAGAAGTGCTTAGGAGGTCCTAAAAAATATCATCCTTATTTTTGGATCCAGTCTGGTTGGTCTGTACAAGATAGCTTGAAAAAGTTTGTCCCTACTGTTGACTTGCATTACACAGGAGAAGGTTTTCCAATAACTGGGGACAATAAACTACATACAAATAGGATTGTGATGAGGAAATTGCTTTGTATATCTTTAAAGCAATATGTTAATTGAAGTAGTTTAGCCTAAAGCAGTAAAAACTTAACAGGGAAAGAAAAGTTTGCTTCTAAAATTGAAGGATTTAGATTAGATTCATTTTTTGTGGCCCCAGAAAGCAGTTAAGATCAATGGTTGAAAGTTTGTATAGGAAACTGATTTCAGCCAAATGAAACCCAAAACTCATAGGAGAAATAGTTCTAGGAATATGTGTAGTAGATTTGATCTTTGCAGTTTCTCTCTGGTTCATTTCTCCTAAGAACATCAGAATTAAGCTTATTTTGCCCCATTTGGGGTTTGCTCAAGGATCATCAAATCTGGTTACAATGCATGTGTATCTACACATATATGTTTATGTATGAATATTATGCAAACACCATTTAGATATGCACACTATAGGGATATGTGTGGTGTTCTTTTTCTTCTTTAAAATATATATAATGTTTTCTCTGGGGGAGAGCAGGTTTCTCGGGGAAGTTTTCTGGAGGCAGCCTTAGTTTCAGTTGAAAGTAATAATCACCCAAATGCAGCCAGGTGCTGAAAGTTCAAATCTTTTATTGTGTCCTTCAATATAGCCTGGTTAGTTTTTCTTAGAGGCCTCTCTCTCTACTTGGTTCTAAGAGCTCTTGCAGCTTTGCCCTTTGCTTCTGCCTCTGCTTCCTTCAGCCTCCAGCCAGAACCAAGTTGAATCTGTCTTGCCTCCGAAGAGCTCTTGCAGCTTTGTCCTTTGCTTCTGCCTCTGCCTCCAGCCAGCACCCAGGTAAAAGTTGTAATGCATCTTTCTTGCCTCTGAGAGAGGCTTCTGGCTCTCCCAGAGGGCTCTGTGTCTGTCCCAACGTGCTCCTCTCCAATCTAATTCAGCTGAACTCCCGACTGAGTCCACTTCTTATATATCATCTCCCAAAGGTTGACTCCTCCTTCTGGAGGCACACCTAAGGGAGGCATGAATTCACAAAGTTACGAAGTTTGCTTTGTGAATCTCCCATACTTGTGAACTCCAATGAGTGAACACAAGCATTGTATCAATTAGTTCTACTTAGTACCTTGTTTCAAGTTCTGGCCCAAAATCTCTCCTTGTAAAATCAGATCAGTGACACTGAACCACGCTAAATTAGATAATTATTGTCTCTATCAACTCTAATGACTTAACAGTTTGTAAAGATTCCAACACATATGTGTATATGTATTCATATATTCATGTGTGTGCACACATATGCATACACACACACATACATATGTATGCCTTGAAAGGCAACTTTATGTTTAAAGAATACTAGACTGAAGTAACCTGAGTTTGAATCCCACTTCAGACACTTATTAACAGTGTTACTTTGGGCAAGTTATTTAATTTCTCTTAACCTCAGCTCAATAAAATGAGAACTGAATCTAAGGCCAGTAGTGTCGATAACTGGTCTAGCTAACTTATTTGAACACTCAGACTAATGATGAACTAAATATAGGGTAGGCTTTACTTAATCCTGAATGGCCAGCTCTCTCTCCTGAGAACCAAGTCTGAGTCTATGCAGAGCTCTTTTCCTCTTTGAATTTCTCCGACTTAGCTCTCCAGCCTCTGCAATCCATGTTTAGTCCACTTTTAAAAGCCAAGTCCAAGGGCATAGTTTTGCTATGAACTAGTCACAGATTATTGGTCATCACCCATGTGGTATAAAGGAAATGACAAAAACTTCCTACACAAAACAAATTTCAACTCAGGAGACAACAGCAATATCAAAACAAGTCAATATTGATGAGGCAACAATAAAAATGTGGGATAATTTTGCATTAGGAAGAACTTCCTAATAACTGTAATAGAACAACAACGGGATGGATTGCTTTGTGAGACAATGGGTCCTCTATCATTGAAAACTCCAAAAACACTGTAGAACAACAGAAAGAACACTGGTTCGTAAGTCAGAGATTCTGAGTTCAAATTCCAGCGTTATCGTAGGCAAGTCACTGGGCAACAGATTCCTTATCTCTAAAACAGATAGGTTGGACTACAGAACAGAGCTCTAACTTCCCTTTCAGATCTAAATCTATGATCAAATGAGCCTGTGTTGAAGCCGGGATTGAAGGTGCTGTAGAAGGGCACCTCATGGGTAAGAGGTTAGTGATTAATCTGGATAGACTGCATCCCTTCCAACTCTAAGATTTGATGATGCTATGATTCCCTGCCACTGGGAAGTTTTTTAAAAATATAAAAATACTTTCTTTGCCATCCCCACTCAGAGAACTGTTCTGTGACATGCGCTTCTCTGCCTACAGATTTGGGGCATAGATTAATAGAAGAACTCTAGCCAGAGGGCTTGAGGTAAAAATCTAAACCTTCCATTTGTCATTGTATGACTTTAGACAAATCACTTTTCCTATCTGAGATTCAGCATCCTTATCTACAAGGTAATGGACTAAGGACCTCAAAGATCCTTTCTATCTCTAAATCTTGTGTGTGGGGGGGGGGGGTTGTTTCTGTATTTTGTTTTTTGTTGAGACAATCAGCATTACATATCTAGTATGTAACAAAGTATCTGAGCTTAGATTTGAACTCAAACTATCTCCTGACTCCAGGGCCTGTGCTCTGCCTACTATCTATTAGCTTCCCCTAAATCCTACAATTAAAAAAAAGAACAATTCCTGTTATTTCCTTCTGCTATCTCACCACTGGTCACAATATTCCTATTTCCTTGTCAGAGTGGGAGCCTTTGCAGGTAATATTCCAAAACACTTTCATTTTCTTTTGCAGGGAGAAAGTGAAGGTTAAGAGGTTGAGCCACTATTTCATTTATGAAAAACTGCCATCAAGTAAAGGGAAAATTAAGAAAAATAACTCAAATTAAATAACATCACTTTGAGGGCTAAGGTCAGTAACATCACAATTGCCATTCCTGAAGTGCCCCTGCCTCTAGAGAGTACAAAAACAATTATTGATATGCTACATAAGTAGCCACACACTCAGAATCATGTTTTCATAGAATGGCAAAACTGGAAATCTGAGACTACAGAAAGTCTGTAGGAACCTTAAGAAGAGAGTCCTT
This sequence comes from Antechinus flavipes, assembly GCF_016432865.1. Taxonomy (NCBI): domain Eukaryota; kingdom Metazoa; phylum Chordata; class Mammalia; order Dasyuromorphia; family Dasyuridae; genus Antechinus; species Antechinus flavipes. The sequence goes on along the minus strand of NC_067399.1, from coordinate 237,431,444 downwards.
GAACTTAGAACAAAGAATGTCAGATGGAAGGAATCAGAACATAAATTGTCAGAGGAAGGCACCTTAGAACAGAAAGCATTAGATGTCAAAGTTAGAAGAGCATATAGAATATCTGAGTAGAAAGAAATCTTAAGAGACTTTAGACAACAGAATACTAAGTCTAAAAGACACTTTAAAGGAAAAATTATGGAATGTTGAAACTGGAAAGGACCTTAAACATTGAATATATAATGTCAGAATTGGAAGGAACCTTAGAATATAATATGTGCTGGGCTGAAAAGGCCTTTAATGTGTATAATATTAGAGAGGGTTTAACCCCCTCATAGAAGGATCAAAGAAGATAGTTTATAAAGTACTTTACAAACCTTGAATATTACATAAATGTGAACTGTTGTTAACATTATCATTATTTTAAAAGAGAGAGAGAAACTGAAACTTAGAAAAGAAATATTCACCCAAATTCACTCAGCAAGTGAGTAAGCCTTGGACCTCTTGATTGCCAGTTCATTGCTTTCTTCACTACACTGATGTCCTGGATACCATGCTAAAAATTCCTTATGGCCAGGAAACTGTTACTACATGCCTTCAGCCCTGAAAAAAACTTGCCTGGAATAAATCAGAATCCATTTCCAAAGGAACAAGAGAATATGTCTTTATTTTTTTTTCTTTTTTTCCTTTTTTTTTTTTCTTTTTGCTGCAAGGCAATTGGGGGGCACATCTGCCCTTGCCAGAAATGAAGCAATCCTTTAATTATCAGTTTGGAACTGAGTCCAAAATGCTATTTTCTTTCACTCTGAGACTATTGTAGTCTGAAAATTAAAGGCACTAGTCTCAAAAGCCTTCATTCATTTAGAGTCAGGGGCATCCAGAGACAGCTCTCCAAGGGAAGTTGAACCATAAGTCACTCAGCAAAGACAGTGACAACCCAAGCTGAAATTCCATGTATTACTTCTACCCATATATCTCTTCATTATTATAATCAGAGAAATGGTAGCATTAGTAATCAGCCTGTCATTATCCCCTGCCTCAGGACTACAAATTGGTGTTTCTATTTAAAATAGTAATTGGCCTTCTTTGGAAATAGCCATCTACTATAGAAGGTCAAAGAATGGGTTTCTTCGGCCTCCATCACCTGCCAATTTTTCAGCAGTTTGATGGATTTGCCCTATTTCTCTATGATTAGCAGTGTGAAGTTGGCCTGAACCAACAAGGATAGCTAGTTAGGGTGACATCAGCCATTTTTCTTCTCCCATATCATATGGAGAGACTGGGAGCAATTGATTCCCTCCCGAAAGAAAGATAAATGCCCTTAGGCCATCCTCTTCCATCTATTGATAGAGTACATGTATCTCTTCCATGTGCACAGATTATAGAATGCTAGAATGATAGAGATGAAAGGAATAGACTGCGTGTTACAAGTGGATGAGCATTTGATTTGGAGTCAGAAAGTAAAAATCTGAACCATGTGATGCTATTGTCTATGGATGTATTGTCATTGTTATTCAGTCATGTCCAACCCTTCATGAACAGATTTGAGGTTTTCTTGTTAAAAGTACTGGAGTGATTTGCCACTTCCTTTCTGGATAAATTAAGTGACCTTGGTTTGAATCACATAGCTAGCAAGTGTCTTGAGTCCAAATTTGAAGTGAAATCTTCCTGAATTTTCAGGCACCATGCTCTATCCACTCTATCCATATAATACAGATGAAGAAATTGTGACTCATAGACTAGTTACTCAAAGATGAGATTTGAACACATGTTTTTTGACTCCAAGCCCATGGCTTTTTCCATTTTATTATGGTACTTCTCTGAGTAAGTAAATATGGAGGATATGTTGGTAAAGGGCTCAGCATGTACAAAAATCTGGAGGCAAGCATGGAGAGAACATAAAATCTACAACTGTAAGCTAGTTCAACTTTCTTTTTACATATGAAGAAAGTAAAGTCTTTATTGGGTTAAACCAAAATTAACCAAAATCAAAAGACTTGCCCAAAGACATGTAGACAGACTCAAACCCAGGTCCCTTGAGTCCAAATTTAGCATTTTCCCCTCTTTCTACATAATTTGAAGAATCACAAAAATAGAAACTTGATGGAGTTGGAGGATCTCTGCTAGTAGCACCTGGGTAACTAAAAGTGGTCAAAGATATGGATGATCTCAAATACCAAGATGAGAAATAGAGATTTGAAAGTGCTGAGTTTCTTATCACAATAGAGGACAGAAGACATCCTCCAATGTCTCTGGGATCTCAGCAGACTGCCCAATGTGTGCTTATTTTATCACTATCATTTTGACTCTTCAAAACCCTCCATGGCTTTTAATTACTTTTACTGCAGGCACTTACAGGAAAGTAGAGTATCAGCTTGGGATTCCTGGTCAGAGGGGAAAATTAAAGGAGGACCTGAGTACCATCCCATCCCTTCCCTCCCCACCCCAGGATAAGAAGTGATTATATTAAAAACCTCTTATTTAAAATAAAATTAAAAAAAAACAAACAAACAGGCAAAGGAGAAAGAACCCAACGATAGAAAGATACTATAGGAATAGGGAAGACCAAAGTTTATCTTCAGAGAAGGATACTGAAATTAAAAAAAAAAAAATGCCTCTCTCCAGGGCAATCCACTAGACTTTGGACATACATCCAGAAAAAGAACTATGGAGACTGAATGTAAATCAACACATACTATGTTCACTTCTTTTTGTTATTCTTTTTTTTCTTTTCCATAGTTTTTCCCTTTTGTTCTGATTTTTCTCCCCCGACATGATTTACAAAGCAATGTGTATTAAAAATATTTTTTTTAATTTTAAAAGAAGGGGGAAAAAGCCTCTTCTACCCTAAATAATAATGTCAAATGGTTGCCTATCCAAAAAGAATTCATAGAAAACTCAAAAAAGACTTTAAAAAATAAAATGATAGAGATTGAGGAAAAACTTAAAAAAAAAAAAGACCAGTCCAAGAAAAACAAGATTATGAAAAGTCAACCAACTAGAAAAATAGATCCAGAGTCTTTTTGTTTTTTAAATAACTTTTTATTGACAGAACCCATGCCAGGGTAAATTTTTTACAACATTATCCCTTGCACTCTCTTCTGTTCCATTTTTTCCTCTCCCTCTCTCCACCCCCTCCCCCAGATGGCAAGCAGTCCTTTACATGTTAAATAGGTTACACTATATCCTAGATATAATATATGTGTGCAGAACCAAACAATTCTCTTGTTGCACAGGGAGAATTGGATTCAGAAGGTATCAATAACCCAGGAAGAAAAACAAAAATGCAAGCAGTTTATATTCATTTCCCAGTGTCCTTTCTTTGGGTGTAGCTGCTTCTGTCCATCCTTGATCAATTGAAACTGAGTTATGTCTCTTTGTCAAAGAGATCCACTTCCATCAGAATACATCTTCATACAGTATCATTGTTCAGGTATATAATGATCTCCTGGTTCTGCTCACTTCACTTAGCATCAGTTCATGTAAGTCTTGCCAGTCCTCTCTGTATTCATTTTGCTAGTCATTTCTTACAGAACAATAATATTCCATAACATTCATATATCACAATTTACTCAACCATTCTCCAATTGATGGGCATCCATTTGTTTTCCAGCTTCTAGCCACTACAAAAAGGGCTGCCACAAACATTTTGGCGCATACAGGTACCTTTCCTTTCTTTAGTATCTCTTTGGGGTATAAGCCCAGTAGTAGCACTGCTGGATCAAAGGGTATGCACAGTTTGATAACTTTTTGAGCATAGTTCCAAATCGCTTTCCAGAATGGCTGGATGTATTCACAATTCCACCAACAATGTGAGATCCAGAGTCTTAAAGAAGAAATTGACTCTTTGAAAATTAGAATTGGGCATGACAAAGCCAGTGAAGTTATGAGACCAAGAAATAATAAAACAAAATATAAAGAATGAAAAAAATAGAAGAGAATATGAGATATCTCACAGATCTGGAGAATAGATCAAGAAGGGAAAACTTAAGAATAACTGGATTACCTGAAGACTATGACCAAAAAAAGAATCTGGATACAATAATACAAAAATAATTAAAGAAAATTGTCCTGAAGTGTTAGAACAAGAGGGGAAAGTAGAAATGGGGGGGGGGGGGAGGGGGAATCTACCAATCATCACCTGAAAGAGATCCTATAAGGTATTATGGCTAAATTTCAGAAACCCCAGATCAAAGAGAAAATTTTACAAGCAGCAACAACTACAATAACACCTAATTAAAATATGCTAGAGCTACAATCAGTATTACAAAGAATCAGCAGCTCCTATAAAAGATCATAAGTCTTAGAATTTTATAAATCAAAGATCTAAAAAAACTACGGTTTTCACTTAACACCAATTGCCTCCAAGAAAAAAAAAAGACCAAAAAAAAAAAAAAACTACAGTTTTGGCCAAAAATATTGTATCCAGCAAAATTAAGTAATGAACAGGGAAAAAAATGGATATGCAATGAGTTGCCAGTTTTTCAGAAATTTATAGTAAACCTGTACTTAATTTGAAAAAGTGACATATAAAAATCAACATCAAAGATTAATTCCAAGGAACTCAGTAAAGACAAATTGATAATATTTTATACACAGAAATATAAATCATATATCTAAGATTGTCAGAGGTCATATTTGAACTCAGGAATCTTCCTGAATCCATGCCCAGTGCTCTATCCACTGTACCACCTAGCTGCCTCCATTAACCTCTGTGGTGCTCTAATATCTCGAGGATCAAATTTTAAAATACTTTATCTAACATTTGACCCTATCCTTTTCTGCCTTCTGAAAAGCCTTTACTTCTCTCCACACATTCTAAGATTAAGCTACCCAGGACTACTTGTTGTTCCTCATATATAATACTTCCTCTGCCAGCACCGCCTTTTCACTGAGTGTCCACCATTTCCATCATTTTCCCTCCTTATCTCCACCTACTATCGGTAGAACACCTTTCCTGGTCCTTCTTACTCTGTTCCCCACTGTTAGCACCTTTCCTCTGGGATTAATTCCCATTTATACTGCATATTTCTTAAATGTACAGTGTTATTTAGATGCCGATTTCCTCGTTAGAATGTCAGTTTCATATATACAAAGAAAAAGAAAAGCCACCTGCAAAAAAGCAAAAGCAAATGTCGCAAAATTAATTAGCAAGGCTTGAAAGAAGAGAGATAAGACATTCCTATTTTACCCCTTTGCAGAAGTGAGAGACCGACAAGTGTTGAACATTGCACATATTTTCAGAATTTTTTGGTGTAATGAGCAAATATGCTGATTTTTTTTTCCTCTTTTTCTTTTTGGTTAAAAAAAATGTTCTATGGAATAGTTCTCTGGGAAGAAGAGAAGGGGACATTTATGTATTTAGAATTATGAGTTAAAGTCCTCAGTAAAGAGGGAATAGAAAGTGCCTTGGAAGGGATACTGGGGAAAATTATAGTATGGAAAAAAAGGCATCAATAAAAACTTATTTACAAAAGAATATGAGCTCCCAGAAGCCAGACACTCGTAGTCCTTCTTTGTAAAGCCAGTTTGGGGCATAGTGCCTGATACATAGTAAGTACTTAATATTTATTGGATCATTGATTGACTGACCAACTGGCAGCTAAGATCCATCACCCCACTGAGTCCTTGCTTCTGTATCTGTTCTCTTCCTAACTTAGGTACAGTACTGGAGATGGCGATGACCTTGTGAGTTTTAAAAGGTCAGAACAGTTAGCACTAGAAGGCAGGAAGCTAGAGTCCATGGCAGGATTTGCATGGGTGAGGCAGCAATCAAGTTCCTGAAAAGTCATCTGCTTGAATAAGCCCAATGACAGGAAGCAACAATAATATACACATTGGCTATGCTACATTCAGAAATGAACTTAGTAGGCAAATGTTTTGTAGAAATTACTGCCAATCTGAATTCATACTTCCAGAACCAAGTTGATTGATGGAGAATGTGACCTATCCCTCCCCAATTTCTTTCAGTAGAAAATACTTTGTAACTTCTGTTCTTACTTTATCTTTGCAATAAATATCTGTTTATACAAATTTGTTAATGGGTATTAATTGGTTAAATTATGCTAAAGCACTAATCACTATTGAAATAGAATATTGAAGATTAAGTGATGATCAGCTGTGATACTTAGCTCTTCCCAGCAATGTGGTGATTCAAGAAAATTCCAAAAGACTTTAGATGGAAAATGTCATCTACATCCAGAGAGAGAACTATGGGAACTGAATATGGATCAAAGCATATTATTTTCATCCTTTTTTTGGTGAGGGTTCTTTTTCTTTCTTGTGGTTTTTCCCTGTTGCTCTGATTTTTCTTTCACATCACAACAAATATGGAAATATGTTTTAAATGTTTATACATTATAACCTATAGCAAATTGCTTGCTGTCTTGGGGAGAGAGAAGGTAAAAGACAGAAGGAGAACAAATTTGGAACTCAAAATGTTAGAAAAATAAATGTTGAAAGCTATCTTTATATGTAAGTGGAAAAAATAGAATACTATTGGGAATAAGATGCCAAAGCCAACTGCATGAGAAAAAGATACTTCCAATATTTTAAGGATACCCCTAGAACTCTGAGGGGCAACTGCACTCCTGCTTTGGGAGACCTGATTCATCTGTGCAAGAGGGATTTAAGATAAGTATCCTCTTTATTTGGATTACCCTCTTTAAAGCCTGGGACTGCACAACTTTTGTCTTTGTTTTCCAGTGCCTAGACCAGCTCTTTGCTCCTAGCTATTGTTCATGAGATTGTTCAAATGAATAAATCTAATCCTGTTTCCACATATAATCCTTCAAAAATTTGAAGACAGCTTAAGTCTTTATTTCTGTAGGCTAAATATAACCAGTTTCTTGAAAGGATTTCTAGATGACATGGCATCAGGGACCCCTCACCATCATTGTTTTTTTCCTCTGTAGTAATTCCAGCTTCTCGATTTTCTTCCTAAAATACAGTGCACAGAATTAGGCACAATACTGACTCTATCTGAATTAGAATCTCACTTCTGATACTTACTAACTGTATGACTTGGGACGAGTAATTTAAGACACAAGAAGCACTTCTTTCTGGCTAATTTTCCTTATCTGTAAAGTGAATGGGTTAAGCTACATGGTTTCTGAGGTTCCTTTCAGATCTGGAACTATGATTCAATGATCCCAAAATGTTGGCTAGTCAATTCAATATACAGAGAGATCATGACCTTCCTTAATCTTGATATTGTGCTTCTATTAATAAAGTCACAAATGTCATTAATTCTTTGGGCTGTCATGTTATACTATTGATTTGTATTGAACTTGTAGTAGCCCACTAAAACGCTCCATTTTTTTTTTTTTTTGGCTTGGACCATAATCTGGCCACACTTCCTCCTTCCCATGCATCACAGGACTTAGTGCAGAAAAAAGACCTACTTTTAAAATTATATAGTCCAATGGCATTATTTTACATCACAGAAAATTTGAACCCAGGTTTGACTCTATTGTCTCTCTGTATCTCTGACTCTGTGTGTCTGTTTGTCTGTCTCTCCATATCTCTCTGTGTCTCTTTATCTTTGTGTCTCTCTGTGTCTCTGTCTCTCTATGTTTCTGTCTTTCTCACTCCTCTCTCTGTCTCTTTCCCTGTCTCTCTCTGTCTCTCCCCCTTCCCTCTCTATGTATACATACACATATGTATGTACTATATACATATATGTATATAACATATCCATATACAACAAAAATAATATACATATGTAACAGTTACCATAATTACTAAGCTCACACCAAAGTAACAAAGAATCTAGAATCAAACTTCATTGGTTTTGCATTAACTTATAAATATATAAATTTTTGAAACACCTTCAAATTCAGCAAACATGTATCAATTATTATATGCATTCCACTGTGCTCGGTGCTGGGAGATACACAGAGAAATAAGAGCTTTCCCTCTAATGTTCCCTTCCATCTACTTTTTAAGCACCCTGGGGAGAGGCAAACCACTTCAGTATCTTTGCCAAGAAAATCCCTAATGGAGTCATGAAGAATCCGACATGATTAAAAAATTATCAAGTGACATCTTCCTAGAATCTTTAGCACAGGTGAGGCCCTTAAGGAGCACTTGATACATACTTGTTGAAGGAATCAATGAAAAAAGCATTTATTAATCATCTGTTACTTGCTAAGCATTATGCTAAAACTTGGAGATAACAAATGCAAAAGCAAAGATTATACCTGCTGTCCAGGTGATTACATTCTAATTGGAGGAGATGCTATACCCAGGGGAGCAGTAGCTCTGAACCTTAAAGTTACAGGTCCCTAAAGGTACAGTGAGTAGAATGTCAGGGAGTAGACTGGCCCAGTCCTTCTAGAACTTACTGAACTGTATGTCTAGAACAGAGATATCCAGAGAGAGATGGGGAGAGAGACAGAGAGACAGAGACAAAGACAGAGACAGACAAAGATATTCTAGAATATGATCTTAGAATAGGAAGTGAAAGAAGGTTGAAAAACGGATAAACATCTGTCAATAAAAATTATAATTATTAGAAAAAATTTAAAAAAGAAAAACGCATAAACATCTAGTGCAGTTGAAGAGGTTATCAGGATGACTGAGAAGTACCAAGTAAAATGAACCAATGCTAGGACCTTCTGAAATAGAGACTGTCATCCCAGAGGGGCACCAGGGTAGACACTTTGGAAATTGGAGGGTTAAAACCTACAGGACAGCGAGGCAGAGCCCAAAGGTACACAGAAACGTGCTAGATTACTGATAACTCAGCTCTCTCCACCCAGGCTGGTAGCTTTCTATAGTCGGTTAGAATAATGCAGATTCCATGTGCAATTACACACTATCCCACTCTCCTTATACAGTTAAGCAGTCAGTAAATATTTATTAATACTTATTATATGCCCATCACTAAGACACAAAGAAAGGAAAACATGGGCCCTTTACTCAGAGAGCTCACATTCTAATAGCGCAGAGTATATGCAAACAACTATGTATGTGCAAGATAAATACAGTGTAAATGAAAGATATTTTATGAAAGGAGCAAATATAGGGTAAAGAGACAGATGTAGGGAAGGCTTCCTGGAGAAAGCAGGATTCGAGCTGAATCTTGGAAGAAATGGGAAAACGGAAGGTGAAGAAGCATTCTAGGTGTGGGAGAGAGCGATGAAGAGGCTTGGAGTTGAAAGATGGAATGCTGTGTTATGAGGAACAACAAATAGGCCAATGTAGCTGGATTAGAATGGGTATAGAACATACATATATGTAATAAAATATGAAATACTGGAAAGATGGGACAAAACCAGGCTGTCTTAAATTCCAAATAAATTACTTTATACTGAACAAATTGTGCCATCGGAATGTAACAAAATATTATTGAATCACATGAACTGATGCTGAGTGAAGCGAACAGAACAGGAGAACATTGTACACAGTAACAACAAGATTAAGTGATGACCAACTATGATAGACTTAGCTCTCCTCAGCAATGTGGTGATCTAAGGCAATTCCAATACATCTGAGGTAAAAATGCCATCATTATCCTGAAAAAGAAATTTGGAGACTGAATGCAGATTGAATCATCCTATTTTTGCCTTTCTGTGTTTTTTTCTTTCTCGAGTTTTTCTCTTTTGTTCTGATTTTTCTTTCACAACATGGAAATATGTTTAAGATGATTGTACATGTATAAACTATATTTGATTGCTTGCAGTCTTGGGGAAGGGAGAGGGAAGGAAGAGAGGGAGAATTAATTCAGAACTCAGAATCTCACACAAAAGTTAATGTTGAAAATTATCTTTATATGTAGTTGAAAAAATAAATACTATTAAGTAAAAAAGAAATATGAAAAAGAATGTTATTGAATCATAAGAAAAGTTGAAATTGAAGAATTCAAAGAAATTTGGGGGAAAGTATTTGAGCTAAGCCAATTGAAAGTAAGCAGAACCATGAGAACAATTTACATGATGATGACAATCTAAGATGACAGGAAAAAATAATGATGAATGTTGGAGGGGATGCGGGAAAACTGAGACACTGATGCATTGTTGGTGGAGTTGTGAATGAATCCAACCGTTCTGGAGAGCAATCTGGAATTATGCTCCAAAAGTTATCAAACTGTGCATACCCTTTGATCCAGCAGTGTTACTACTGGGCTTATACCCCAAAGAGATATTAAAGAAGGGAAAGGGACCTGTATGTGCCAAAATGTTTGTGGCAGCCTTGTTTGTAGTGGCTAGAAACTGGAAATTGAATGGATGCCCATCAATTGGAGAATGGCTGGGTAAATTGTGGTATATGAACATTATGGAATATTATTATTCTGTAAGAAATGACCAGCAGGATGATTTCAGAAAGGCCTGGTGAGATTTACATGAACTGATGTTGAGTGAAATGAGTAGAACCAGGAAATCATTATACACTTCGACAACGATATTGTATGAGGATGTATTCTGATGGAAGTGGATTTCTTTGACAAAGAGATCTAACTCAATTTCAATTGATAAATGATGGACAGAAGCAGCTACACCCAAAGAAAGAACACTGAGAAATGAATGTGAACTATTTGCATTTTTGTTTTTCTTCGCGGGTTATTTTTACCTTCTGAATCCAATTCTCCCTGTGCAACAAGAGAACTGTTCGGTTCTGCAAATATATATTGTATCTAGGAGATACTGCAACATATCTAACATGTATAGGACTCCTTGCCATCTAGGGGAGGGGGTGGAGGGAGGGAGGGGAAAAATCGGAACAGAAGTGAGTGCAAGGGATAATGTTGTAAAAAAAAAATTACCCTGGCATGGATTCTGTCAATATAAAGTTATTATAAAATAAAATAAAATATATAATATAAAAAAATGATGATGCCAATAATGCTAAGGAAAGAACATTGAAAGTTTTCAGAAATTTATAAAAAAGGCTAACTGTGATTTTAGAGTTCTAAAGTGAAATGGGCCTCCCATCTTTTGGCAATAGAGTAGTGGACAAGACATAGGAAATGAGGCATGTATTTTCAGACATGATCAATTTGTTTTTGCTTTACTGAAGTTCTTACAAGTCTCTAAAATGTATAGTATCCAAAGTATTTTCCTCAGCTCTGTGTGATTAAACAATATGAACTTTAAGAATAGAATAAAGTATTGTTCTGTAAGAAATGACCATCAGGATAAATACAGAGAGATTTGGAGAGCCTTACATAAACTGATGCTGAGTGAAATGAGCAGAACCAGGAGATCATTATATACTTCAACAACAATACTATATGATGATCAATTCTGATGGAAGTGGATTTCTTCAACAAAAAAATCTAATTCAGTTCCAATTGATCAATGATGAACAGAATCAGCTACACCCAGGGAAGGAACACTGGGAAATGAGTATAAACTGTTTGCATTTTTGTTTTTCTTCCCAGGTTATTTCTATCTTCTGAATCCAATTCTTCCTGTGCAAGAGAACTGTTCAGTTCTGTACACATACATTGTATCTAGGATATACTATAACATATTTAACATGTATAGGACTGCTTGCCATCTAGGGGAGGGGGGAGGGAGGGAAGGGAAAAGTCAGAACAGAAGTGAGTGCAAGGGATAATGATGTAAAAAAATTACCCAGGTATGGGCACTGTCAATAAAAAGTTATAATAATAATAATTTTTTTAAAGAATAGAATAAAGTTCCCAAAGAAGAATTGCGAACTACCATTAACAGCCATAGGAAAGATTGCTTCAAATCACTAACAATAAAAGAAATGCAAACTAAAACAATTCCTGTTTCAACTCACATCCATCCACTTGGCAAAGATAACAAAAGATAGTAAAAGTCACTTACTGATAGAGGATTGTGAGAAAACAGACACACTTATCTTATGATCTTAATATATTTTTGATGGGTCTATGAATAAGATTAGTGATTTTGGAAAGTAAGAAAATGACTAAAATGAGGTTCCACTGCTAGAAATGATCAATGATTTTTTTTAATGCCACAAAACACCAAAATATTTACATAGCAGCATTTTTATAATAGCAAAAAATGGGAAAGAAAGTAAATTCCCATCATTCAAGGAATAGCTAATCAAATTGTGTTCATGAATAGAATGAAATATTATTATTCTGTAAAAAAGGAAAAATGACTATGAAAAAATGCAGAGGTATATGGGAAGACATACAAAGTGCAAACAGCACCAGAAAAACAATATATGCAATGTCAATGGCAATGCAAACGGATAAAACAACGTAACTTCCAAACTACAAGCTGTAGTTTAAATAACCAAGCTTGGCCACAAAGCAGCAATATGAAAATTAACTTTCCCTTTTTTTCCAGAGGTGGGTGAATGTGGACACAGAATGCTTTGTATAATGTTAGGCTTAATTTATATGTCTGTTTATATTGCTGAAAAGTTTTTTTTTTCCTCTTCTTTATTATAAGGGATAATGGCAAAGAGAGATGGTAGGAAATGAAGGTCATGTAAAAACAATATATATCAATTAAATTTGTTTAAAATAAGGTAGGATCTTCCTGGGCAGATGAGGGAATGAGTCATTAGAAAGTTACTAACATTTTTTTAAAGATCATTTATGAAACATTTTTTAAATGGGAAAGTTGGGATAAATAGCCTCTACAGTTTCTTCCAGCTCTAAATTTACGATCTTATGAACTTAGCTGTATTTTGTCAAGGCAGACAGATACAGCAGCACTTTCTGACGCATGTCTGCTGGGTAAAGAACTGTTCTTTTTGTTGGTTGATTTGTTAATTATATAACAATTCTGCTATCATGAAGGCAACTAGCTATTGCAGTGAATAGAATGCTGGGCCTAATGTCTCATCTTCCAGAGTTCAAAGTTAGCCTCACACACTTGTGACCCTGGGCAGGTTGTTTAACCCTATTTGCCTCAGTTTCCTCATTTGTAAAATAGGTTAGAGAAGTATATAGAAAATCATTCTAGTATCTTTTCCAAGAAATTTCCAAAATGGAATCATGAAAATTAAGGCACAACTGAAACAACTGAACAACACCAATGTGCTATCATGAATAGGAAAAAATAAACTTCTGTGAATGGTGGCATTAAGATTACATGAGGAAACTGGCCATGGGTCACTGACCCCTTTCATGTAGTTAACTTCTAGACCCATCAGTCAACACAAACCACCAATAAAAGCCAACTTTAACAAGGATGAAAACCATTCAGTACTCTTCACAGAATCAGAGAATCAGAATTAGAACTGGAATTGAGCCATTCAGTCCAACTTATATCTAAAGAATGAAATCTCTCTTACACATCCCTAGCAATCTGTAATCCAAGCCTTCTACTGAACACCCACAAAAATTTCAGTGTAGAGGATAGAGTGAAGTCTAGTCCATTAAACCTAAATTCAAATCCAGTTCCAACCTTAATATCGTATAATAACGAACCATGCACTTACAAGCTTTGGTTTCCTAATTTGTAAAATGGAGACAAAAATGCCAATACTATCTGCCTCTCAAAGTTATTGTAAGCTTTGTATACCTTACAGCAGAACATCTCAGAAATGGAAATTATTGCTACCTCTTGAGACAACCCATTTCACTGTTGGGCAGCTGTAATTACCAGAAAGTTCTTCCTTCTGAGCCAAAATCTGGCTCCCTCTAACTTCTATCCATCAATCAAGCATTACTGTGTATATACAGCCACATGCTGAGCCCTCTGGGATAAAACACTAGAAATAGAATTATAAATAGAAAACTTATTCCTTGACCTTAAGGAGCTTCTAACATCAGAGAACACTTAAAAGTCAATGTAGCTACTTATACAAATTAAATATAGCACCAACTGAGTGCCTAAGTACTAGGATAGGGAAGGAAACGGTCCAAAGAACAACTGACCAGGAAGGAAAGTAGACTGCTGACAAGGCCATAACTTCATGTGAATGAATTAAAGGAACTGGGCATGTTGAGCCAGGAAAAGAAAAGACCTGAGATTAGGGGAAGAAGAATGGACATTATAGTTGTCTCCACACAATTGAGGGGCAGCTAGGAAGTGAAGTGGATAAAGTACTGGGCTTAGAATAAGGAAGAATACTTAATTTTCTTGAGTTCAAACCTCCCTAGCTGCCTGATCTTGAGCAAGTCACTTGACCATGTTTATTTTAGTTTCCTGTAAAATGAGTTGGAGAAAGAAATGGCAAACAATTGCAGGGTCTTAGCCAAGAAAATCCTAAATGGGATCATAAAGAGTTGGATATGATTGAAACAACTAAGCAAATAATAACACATTTGAAGGACTCTTATATGGAAGAGGAAGCAATCTTGTTCCTCTCAATACCATAAGGCAGAACTGGAAAAGATAAGTTATGGAAATTTCATTTAAGGAAAAACTCCCTGACAATTATTCATTCCAGGGTAGAATGGGACACCTTGGGAGGTAGTTGGCTTCCTGTGATAGCAAGCCTTTCAGCAAAATCTGGATTCTTTATGGGGAGCCATGAATGCACTTCATTTTGGAGGATACTGTTCTGAAAACCAAAACAATAGAAATAAAGAAAAGTCCAGGGGAGAGTTGGCAACTACCTATTCATTTGACTTGTATAGACACCCATATCTGAGATTTGCTTTCAGTCCTGAATTATCTGATTGGGTGACTCATGAATCAAGTTAACTGAATAACTACTAAATTTCCATGTCAGTTTATGATATGGAACCCAGTCATAGTGGACAGTATGGGTTTAAGAATTCACTCCCGATGGTGCATGAGAAAGTAAAATCCAGGAAAAGCTAGAAATAGAAATCTGAGGCAGGCTGGGAATCTAAATGCTTAGAGTCCTGATTTAATTCTAAAAATTAATTATCTAAATTATCTTTTAAAAAAATCTGTGTAGTTCATAATATCTTAGGAAGGATCATGGATCTAGATAGAGCAGGAAGAGACCTTAGTGATCATGCAGCCCAAATCTCCCACATTTTCTATATGAGGAAATTGAGATGAGGTAAAGTGACTTTAGTATGTACATATGGCAGAAATAAATTTTAATTCAGATCCTCTGATTTAAAAACTAACCTTACTCTTTCTAATTCTTGGTACTGCCCTTCTTGAGAGTAGTAACTCTGAATGAGAAGCAAGAATAAGGGAAAGGAAAGGCAGCTAGTTGGTGCAGTGGATAGAGCACCAGCCCTGAAGTCAGGAGGATCTGAGTTCAAATCTGGTCTCAGACAATTAACACTCCCTGGCTGTGTGGCCCTGAGCAAGTCAGTTACCCCCAATTGCCTCAGCAAAAAAATTTTTTAAAAGGGAAAGGAAAGATTCCTTTTGCAAATAATTTCCCAGATTTTGACACAACCAAACCACCCTGAACAACTCTCTCACACCCACCAAGTTTCTT
The DNA here is from genome assembly GCF_016432865.1 of Antechinus flavipes. Classification (NCBI taxonomy): domain Eukaryota; kingdom Metazoa; phylum Chordata; class Mammalia; order Dasyuromorphia; family Dasyuridae; genus Antechinus; species Antechinus flavipes. Next base: position 237,416,132 of record NC_067399.1, on the reverse strand, counting down.
TAACAACAAATTGTATGGCCACAAAGATCCAGCAGCTGCAGGGTTTTAGGGCTCAGAAAGGATAGCTCCATCAATGGTCTATTCTGATGTCTCATCAGAGGGTAGACGGCTAGGATTCTCAAAGCTATACTAGCAGGATATAAGTTAGGTGACTCAGCAGCTAGAACACTAAATCTGAAATCAGGAAGGTATGACTTCAAATCTAGCCTTTCTAGCTGGGTATACAAGTCATATAATCTTTATTTGCCTTGGTTTCTTTATGTATAAAAAGGAAATAATAAGAACATCTATCTCCCAGGGGTTGTTGTGAGGATCAAATGAGATAATATTTGTAAAAATGCTTTGCAAATATTAAAATGCTATATAAATGCTAGTTATTATTATTATTATTATTAAAATTTTAGTAGATTCAACCAAACTAGACTTATGCAACTATAGAAAAATACACAAAACTTCTTGTCTGAAGATTATCTCAACAAAATCCAGAGAGCCACATTAACTAACGTTGACCTCTAAATGATGAATTTTTTTTAACCACAGCAACCAAAGCATAGACTGGAAAGATTCTAAAAGTCATCTCTACTTTAAAGCTAATAAAGCTATTCCTTCTACTCTCAGAGTAAAGCCTGAGAGGTAAAATAGGTGCCATTTTATCAAAATAATCATTAATTTAAATACATAGAACCCAGTACTCCTGATTTCTCCAGTCTGCACAGGCTTCCCGAGTGTTAAGATTCAGAGGACTGGTCTCACATTCTTTTTCACTTCTAACAACTTCCATCTCCCAAAAGCCAAAAAGCAGGATTAAGCCAGTCAATGCAAAACAATGGTTGGGAATTAAAAGACACCAGGTAGGGTAATTACCAGTTAATTCACAGTCGGAATCAGCTTTCTCACTTGGGTTTCTGCTGCAGCAAAAGTGACAACTGATTATTCTTCACAGCCCTCCACTCCTCAGCTGTGCTTTTCAATTATCAAAGCCTCAGGCAGAACCTGGCACATTAACTCACATTGTGCTGCATCCACCAGTAGAGTTACTGTTGACTTTACAGAAGGAACATGTATCTTGACTCAATCAATGCCAATTCAACATAGTTTCCCAGAGTCCCCACTATATGCCCACCCTGGGTGAGGTACCTGGAAACTACCGAGAAGCTGAATTCATTACCTGATCCCCCAAATCTTCCCTGCCCCTCCACATCCCTACTTCTATGGATGGTACCTCCATTCTCCCAGTCACCCAAATTCAAACTTCAGTGTCATCCTGGCTCTTGTTCTCTTGTTCATCCTTCATTTTCACAGGACCAATGACGTCCTAAGTGATGTCGTGACTAGAGCATGAATTGGATTTAATTGAAGCAGAGTTGTACAGAGTTATTAACCTCACTCTCTCTTCCTGAATCATTGAAGTCCAGAGGCAAGACAAAAGCCAAGATGACTAAAGATGGCCCAGGATGTGATGGATGACTTCTGCCTTAGCCCTGGACATCCAAACCACTGCTAAATCCTATCTATTTTCTTTCCCTCTGCAGCATCTCTCACCTCCATCCCCTCTTCTTTACTCCCAAGGTTGCCGCGTTTCAAGCCCCATCACCTTGATTATGATAAGAGTCCCCAGTGTGCCCTTCCTAGTTCATTCTTCTCATGGCTGCCAAAATAACATTCTCAAGCTATTGCTCTGATGGTATTACTTTCTGACTTGAAAACTGTTGATTGTTCTCTATTGCCTATACTATGTATAGTCAATACATACATGACTGTATTGTCTATATACAATGACTAATTGAGGACTGTGGTCAGTGATGATGAATAAAAGGTCCCTTGTCCTTGATCAGTCTGGCTCCAACTCCTATCCCACATTTCTTTGCATTTCTCTGGGGGTCATTCACCCTAAATGGCCTTAGGAACGTTCTCAACAGGGTAGATAGAATAGATGGATAGATGTATAGATATAGTTGCATTAATATCCTATGGCATAGAGTAGACCATAGTATAATAGATTAGGGCAGGTAGGTGACACAGTGCACAGAGTTTGGAGCCTAGAGTCAGGAAAATTCATCTTCTTGAGTTCAAATCTGGTCTCAAAAACTTACAAGCTGTGTGACCCTGTAAAGTCACTTAACCCTGTTTACCTCAGTTTCCTTATAAAATGAGTTGGAGAAGGAAATGGACAAACCATTCCAATATCTCTGGCAAGAAACTCCCAAATGGGCTCACAAAGAGCCAGACGTGACTGGAACAACTAAATAACAACAGAATCATAGACCATAGACTATAAGAAACATTAGACGCTATCAAGACAAACCTCGTTTTAAAGATGAGGAAACAGATTCAGAAAATTTAGTGTATAAGTGTATGTAGCTACCAAGAATCTGAAGCAGAATTAAAACTCAGATCTTCCTGACTCCAAATCTAACACACTACACACAGTACCACTTAACTACTACCCAGCTGATTCCCACCCTTTCATTATGACCAGGATGAGATCTAGATATATGAGGTGACCTTCTCTACTCTATAACCCTCAAAGATCACATAAATTTTTGTGGCTGCCATCTATCTCATGCTGTTACCTCCCATTGAATTTGCAGGCCGCCAAAACACTCAGTATTTTAATACATGAATATAATTTGATACATGAATATTAAATCAGAATAATTAACCAGGCCTACCAGAGTTAGCACAGATTCCACCTGTTGGTTCCAGCAAGTTGCTTTTCTGCCCAGTTAGTTAAAAGGGCATGCTCTCTTCAGTTAAATGTCTTAGCACTTCCAGTCAGTGTTTCCTGAAATAGAGCATACCACCTGGTAATTACAGGACCCATGGTACCTGGCTCCAGGCTCATCCATAATCAGGAAGTTCACATACTCAAAAAAATGCCATTTATGGGCACTCCTGCCCTTCACCTCGACTCTCACTATGACTACTGCCTCAGACTTTAAAAATAAAAAAAGCAATTCATCATTGCACACTATAAAGAATGAAATTATCATCACAATAATAATAACTCACATGCTTAAAGACCTTCAAAGTTTCAAGGTATTTGGTGGAATGAGGGGAAAATAACAGGATTTGAGATTAAAGGATTTCATTTTAACTGTGGCTCCAGGACTAGATTAAGTACTTAGCCTATCAGCAAAACAAGGATCATAGGACTTTCAATGCCCAAGAATGCCAATTCAAATCCCATCTCTAGTCCTTACTAGCTTTAGGATTCTGGCTAAATCATTTAAATCTCTGAGGATCACATTTCCTCATATATAAAATAGCATAATAGTATAGTTGTACTTTCTTCCTAGGCTTATTATGGGAACCAAGTGAGAGAATTTTTACAAAAAATACTTTTTAGAAACCTTAAAATGCAACATAAATGTAAACTATTATAATGATCACCTATCTCAAAGGGCTATTGTGAAAATCAAAAGAGAAGAAATGACTTAGTGAATGGATATAGTGAATCACTATATAAATGTCCCCTAGGATCATGATTGATGAGGATGAGGATGATGATGATGATGATGATGGCAACAAGGTGGGCAGTGGTTAGAACACCAAAGTCAGGAAGACTTATCTTTCTGAATTTAAATCTAACCTGTCACTTACCAGTTAAGCAACTCTAAGCAAGTCACATAATCTTGTTTGCCTCAGTTGCTCAATTATTTAAAAAAAAAACTGAGCTGGAAAAGTAAAAGGCAAACCATTCTAATATCTCTCCCAAGAAAATCCCAAATGGGGTCACATAGAGTTGTACACAACTAAAATGACAAAAATAAAATTATTGTTATTTCTGCCTTTTTCCACACAACAACCCAGTGCTTATATTAGTATTCCCATTTTATAGATGAGGAAATTAAAGTGAACAGAGAGATATGTAGAGATTTGGCCAAGATTACACAATTGGTAAAACAACCTTGGACTTGAATTCCAGGTGCAACATTACTCCAATAAAACTACTCCAATCCTACTTTTTCTATTCTCTCAATGAAAGCACAATAGGGGAATCAGTACAAGTGATACAATTCTTCACATTGAAGAGACTAAGGACCCTGCTTCCCAGACAGTCATGATGTGCAATGGCAATGCCTTGGAGAAAATTTAGAACATACAAAAACATTCTTTAACTGGGTTCCAGTTGTTTAACCCCAGTGATGAACAGAAAACTTTTTGATTATTTTGGAAGACATTCAAAAATTCAGCTGACCTTACTTCTCTCTTTATCAGAAACTTCTCTTAGTCTGGCTTCTTTTCTTCAGGTAACTTCCTCATCAGTAGGATCCAGTGAGAGAAAATACTAAAAAGGGATACTATGCTATACTAATACTCTAAAGGCAACAGCCTCAAATTTTCTCCCCTGATAAGTGTAGGTGTGACCTTCTGAATATAGGCCTTGATTCTATGCTAGCCTCTGTTTTTGGTTTGTTTGTTTTTAGATAAAGGAAGTTAGACACTGAATTTCTGGTTTTAAGATGTAAGGAGAAGGAAGGGACCATCAAGAAGTCCAGGAGTTCAGGAAGATGGAAATCACATTTCACAACCAGGACAGTATCAATTCTCTGAAAAACAATGTTTGTGACCCAGCTCAGAGATAACTGAAATGAGGACTCATCCAATAGCTATGCTTTATTTAGATGGTAAATTAGTAGGGCCGGTGCTATATAGGAATTGTGCAAAGTTTGAGCCCATTCTCCCCAAAAGAACAAGATGGTATAGAGGAGAGTGTGCCCTCAAGATGTTGGGGGAAATATTGCATTTCTGTTCTTGCTTTATCTCCAATATAAACATCCCTTTGTATTTAGAAAAAAAAATAATTGATATTATTTAAATGAAAATGGGGTACTAGTCACTGATACCAACCAGTAAAATACATGGGTCTTACCCAAAATGGGCTCTCAAATCACTAACATTAAAGAAATACTCAAAGACTTCCTTAGAATCCTGAAAGGAGATGTAGCAAATCAGGCTCTGGCTGTTGAATCCACAAAGGTACTCATTATAGAAGCATTTAAAGAATAACAAGTTTTCAGTCACATTAAAATAAGCTGGGGCTAATAAAATTCCCAGTTTTTTTTTAAGATAATTTTTCAGGACACTAAATAACTCAGTTGACATCTGAGAATCTTGGTGTGTCACAAACATGAATTTTTCCATTAAAAATGATCTATTTGTTTTTAAGTGATTATAAATGCCTAAAATACCGAGATCCTTCTAGATAATTGCTGACCAACAAATAAAATATCTTCTGGTATTTCATCTGGAAATCCCAAGGAGTTCTGGCTGCTTTAGTATTCAATTCATCTGAATTCAATCAAGCACTGACTATATTTACAAAGCTCTTTGCTAAACCAAGGAATATAATCATGAAAAGACAACATAGTGCCTGCCTTACAAAAATTAAAGTTGCCCTAATAGGAAAATAACACATACAGAGGAAGAATGAGATATGGACAAATGAGAGATAAAGACAAGGAGTTCTACTAAAATTTAAGGAGAGACAGGTCATCTTTCATCAAGGAAGTAGGATCTAGCTTGAAGGAAGAGGGTTTTTGAGATTAAAAATTAGGTCAGGGCACATTCCAGGTATAAGTTATTACTGTTTTCTTATGTGATTGCTAAAATGAACAGAAAAAGAGCATTACTGAAAGAAAATAACTGAGAAGAAACACAACCTTTCAGACAAAATGTTAAGGACAAATACTGACTGTTCTGAGGATCAGAGAGAGAACTGTCTGTCATCCATCAAATAGTTGTACTGAATATTTGCATATTAAGCAATGAAAAAAATGGTTGCAGAATATTGTGGTTATTATGCATCACTTAGGACAGTGCCTGACACCTAGTAGGTGTTTAATAAATTATTTACTGACAATAGTTTTGTCAACTAATTTACAAAGATAATTTTCCAAGTTTCAAAGGTTATAAATGAGAAATTAAAAATCAATTGACTATTTGGGGACTATGAAAAGATTATGTAAAAACTGTTGGAGTGATACACAAAGTTAATGTTTTCAGTTTTGCTTCACAAATTAGAACTGAATCAATATTTATGAGGAGGCCTTGATTAGAGAAGGAAAAAGGAGAAGGAAGAAGAAGAAAAGCAAGGAGGGAAAGTAGAAGAGGAGGAGGAGGAAGAAGAAGAACTAGAAGAAGAAAAAGGAGGAGGAGGAAAAAAGAACTAGAAAGAGAAAAGGAGAAGGAGGACAAGAAGGAGGAGGAGGACAAAAAAAGAAGATGAAGAAGGAAAAGGAGGAGGAGGAGGAGAAGGGAAAGGAGGAGAAGGAAGAGGAAGAGGAGGAAGAATAGGAGGAGGAGGACTACAAGAACAAGAAGAATTAGAAGGAGAAGGAGAAGAACTAGTAGGAGAAGAAGAAAAAGAAGAACTAGAAGGACAAGAAGAAAAACTAGAAAGACAAGAAGAAGAACTACTAGAAAGACAAGAAGAAGAACTAGAAGAAGGAGAACTACAAGAAGAAGAAGGAGGAGGAGGAGGAGAACAAGAAAAACAAGAACAAGAACAAAAAGAAGAACAAGAACTAGAAGAACAAGAATAAGAAGGACAAGAAGAAGGAGAACTAGAAGAAGAAGGACAAGAAGGAGGAGGAGGAAGACAAGAAGGGTAAGAAGAAGAGGAGTCAAGACCGAAAGCACAGGACTTGATAAGAAAAGCTGTTCAAAGAACAAAGAATACATCTGAGCTAAAAAGAAAGCTTTATAGCGTTTGACTGGAAGCCATGCTGGTTAGAAGAAATGTATGACTTCTGAGAGCTGATTGATTCATTGGAACAGAATTCAATCCTATTGCTGTATAGAGAGTTGTGAGGGGGAGGAAGTGGCTGCATTTCCCTCTATTGCTTTTTTTGTTTGTTTGTGAGGGAAAAATGGAATGATAAAGACAGGGTTTGCCTCCATTTTGGTGAGAGAAAAGGCTTAGTTTTATGGAGAGATGATTGAACAAAACTGAATTCCCTGGTACTTGAAGAGGTGGCTAGATGAAGTTTGTATGGTCCTATTGCTATCTACAATAGAGGGAAAGGGAGAAACTCCTCAGAGTTGCAGAGTAGATCTAAAAAGCTTGACAATCCTCAAGTTTAAGGAAACTGCTTGTTGTTGAAATAGTGTGACACTTTCTTAGCAAGCACCCTACTAAGATAGCTGAACGCTAAGAGAATTTGTCACTACTTCATTAGTTCAAACAACTTTGTCCAATAGGAGCACTGTGAGGACCAGAAGGTAGTTGATAGTAGTTTGACAAGGACATTAAAGCCTCAGTCATGAGTTTACGAGGATTTACCTAGTCATATGCCTCCCTGTTAAGGGTTCTCAAAGTATATGCTCACTCTCACCCATAGATGCTGGATTCATTAGTGAGGTGACCCCAGTTTATGAGTGGACTGCTACATATTAGTTGTTCCTGTTATTACTTTCTATTAACTAAATATTAGAAATATTCATGCTTTTATCAATAGATTAGGGAGATGATAAATTATTGAGATATGATAGATATATAGATAGATAAATACTCTTAATAAATAGAATGTTTTTTAAGCATTTTCTGTATATCGGATAATCATTGTGCTAAGTTCTAAAGATATAAAATCAAAATGTTCCCTCCTTAAGAACTTACATTCTAATGGGGAAGGCAAATCATTAAAGGAATCTTATAAGTAGAGTGGAGGCTCCTCCTGGGACAGTGGTTATCTTGGGGCGTGTACCCAGGAAAACTCTGTGGGTTTGGAGCACTCTAGTAAAAGATCAGATTGCAGGGTGTTCCTGAATTGGAAAGTAAACAGTGTGACAGGACTTTCTCATGGTATGTTCCATATCATGGTTCCAGAGAGAGGCTCACCAATCACTGAGTTAGCCTCAGAGTACAGAATGACTTGTCTTTAAATATCTCTAATCATTAAGTAAATGTTTCATGTCTAAAAGTCAAGGGTGGCTAATTTTATAAAATCAGAATAATACCAATTTAAATCTCTCTCTCTTTCTTTCTCTCTCTCTCTCTTTCTCTCTCTCTCTCTCTCTCTCTCTCTCTCTTTCTCTCTCTCTCTCTCTCTCTCTCTCTCTCTCTCTCTCTCTCTCTCTCTCTCTCTCTCTCTCTCTCTCTCTCTCTCTCAGAAAGTGTATTAGGATAGTGCCTAGAAGGACTAGTAGGAGAATATAAGAGAACTAGAAGAAGTCTCTTGTCTCTCTGTCTCTCTGTCTCTCTGTCTCTCTCTCTCTCTCTGCCTCTCTGTCTATCTCTCTATCTCTCTCTGTCTCTTTCTGTCTCTGTCTGTCTATCTGTCTGTCTCTCTCTCTTTTTCTCTCTCTCTCTCTCAGAAAGTGTATTAGGATAGTGCCTAGAAGGACTAGTAGGAGAATATAAGAGAACTAGAAGAAGTCTCTTGTCTCTCTGTCTCTCTGTCTCTCTCTCTCTCTCTCTCTGCCTCTCTGTCTATCTCTCTATCTCTCTCTGTCTCTTTCTGTCTCTTTCTGTCTGTCTATCTGTCTGTCTCTCTCTCTCTTTCTCTCTCTTTCTGTCTGTCTATTTCTGTCTGTGTCTTTCTCTCTCTCCCTCTCTCTTTTTCCTCTTCCTCTCTCCATCTCTTTGTCCATCTCTTTCTCTCCCTTTTTCTTTCTCTTTTCCTCTATCTCTCTCTCTGACAAACACACAACACACACACACACACACACACACACACACACACACACACAGAGAGAGAGAGAGAGAGAGAGTTATTCCAAGGACCCTGAAAGAACATTTGAGTAGTAATTGCATGGTCATGGCTAAAGCCAACTCTCTTGCAAAAAAAAAAACAAAAAACAAAAAAACATCTTAAACTTAATATGTGAGGTCAGGTTGATGGAACATGAGTTCCCAAAGAAAGAGAAGGGCTAGATTCAGGTATTAAGTGCCACACACAGCTATATGGGCATGAAGGATAGTCAACATAAATGTAGGTAGGCAGGAGATAGCATATTGAGTCTGAGAAGCAGTTATTAATCTAACTTTTTTGGTAACCAAAGTACAAAAATGAGAGTAACATAAAATAAAGTTTGAATGGCAGATTGTAGCCATAATATGTTATTATTCAGTTGTTTCAGTTATATCCAACTCTTCATGACAGCATTTGAAGTTTTCTTGGCAAAAACATTGGAGTGACTTGCCATTTCCTTCTGAGCTTATTTTTACAGTTGAAGAAACTGAAGCAAACAGGGTTAAGTGATTTGCCCAGGGTCTCACAGCTAATAAGTGTCTCAGATCAAATTTGAACTCAGAAATATGTCTTCCTAACTCTAGGCTGCACATTCTATCTACTGCACCACCTTGCTGCCCTGGAAAACAAATTGTGAAGGGCTTTAAATGTTAAATCAAAAAGGTTCTATTTTATCCTTCATGAAATAATAAAGTTTTTGACATAGAATGGTCATTTCTGGTCAGTGTTTTATAGAACAAACTACCTTGAAAGAGGTCAGAAGCAGAAGAGACAGAACATCAGATTCTTGACAGGGACTGAAGTGTATCTGAAATCTAGCTAAGGAGTAGAGTGGGGGATGAGCTCTTATGAATATTAAGCTACAAGAGACCTTAGAGATCATCTAAATCCAAGTTTCTTAAACCATGGGTCATGACCCCAGTTGGGGTCTTGTAACAAAGTGAGGGTCATAAGATAATGATTTGTTATCAGTAAATGTTTGGTTTGTATACCTATTTTTATACCTATATAGCCAGGGTAATATTAAAAAATCCTCAGTCAAAAAGGGGTCACAAGTGGAGAAAGTTTAAGAAGCCCTGACAGTGAATCTCAAAATTAGAGAAGACTTGTAATGCTCTCTACAATATCCTTGACCAGAGGTCATCCAGCCTCTGCTTGAAGAACTCCAGTGAGGGGTGAATGAAGCAATCCACTCTACTTTTGGACAGTTTGGATTAATAGGAATTTTTTTATTTGTTTTTCTTTTCTTGGACATCAAGCCAAAATCTTCTTCCCTATGGGTTCCAAACTATTTCTCATTCTGTCTCCTGGAACCAAAAAGAACAACTCTAATCTATCATCTACATGACAGCCCTTCAAATTCTTGAAAAAAGCCATTATGCTCCCATAATTCTTCTCTTTTCCAGGTTATACATCACTGCTTCCTTCATTTGACACATTGATCGGGTTGAAGCCCCTCACCATGTTAGTAGTCTTCATCAGAGTGAGTTCCTATTTGTCAACATCCTTCTTAAAATGTGGCACCCAGAAGTGAAGGGAATATTCTAGATGTGATATGACCAAAAATCCCCCTCATTTTAAACAAAGGAAAATGACTCCCAGAAAGGGTAATTAACTTGCCTACAAGCAAGTTAAGAGCAGAAGTAAGACCATCACCTTCTAGGTAGCTACATCATGCAAATGGGTAAAATTCTGGACCAGGAATTAAGCCTCAGACACTTAGTAGTTGTGTGACCCTAGGCAAGCCACTGCCTCAGTTTCCTCAACTGTAAATGGGGATCATAATAACACCTACCTTAAATGGTTATTGTGAAGATAAAATAATATTTGTAATGTGCTTTGCAAACTTTAAAGCATTATATTGTGGTTGTTCAATCATGTCTAACTTTTCGTGACCTTGTGGGCCACACAACAATAATATTGTCCTGGTGATTTTCTTGGTGGAGATACTGGAGTATTTTGTCATTTCTTTCTTCAGTGGATTAAGATAAACAGAGACCAAATTACTTGCCCAAATTACTGTCTGAGGGCAGATTTGAATTTAGGTGTTCCTTACTCCGGGCCCAGCATTCTATCCACAACCACCCAAAGTACTATAGAAATGCTGAGCATTATTAGTAGTATTAATTGTTTATCTCACTTCAAACCATATTCCACATAGCTCCCAAAGTAATTTTCGTGAAGTTCAGGTAGGGTCATGATATCTCTTTGCCCAATAAGCTCTGGAGGCATCTTTTGCCTCCAATATTGTATCAACTATAAACTCTTTGACATTCAAATTTCTTTACAATCTCTTCTTCCCTTTCTAGTCTCCTTACACATTCAGTTCTACAAATCAACTATAAAGTTGATCTACTCCATGTCCTATACATGGGATGCTACATCTCACATCGCTTTCTTTGCACCAGATGGCCCCTCTGCCAGGCAAAATTCCCTTCTCATTCTTGCCTTTTGGAATCCTGGCTAGGCAAAAGCCTTTCCACCCATGGCCATTCATGATTCAAAGACACTAATCCCCAAAACTATCTTGAATTAATTTTTCATATATTATTAATATATACTAATTCTTTTTCAAGTAAAACATGTATGTTATTAATTAGCCTGTTCTAGGCAGTTTTCAAAACTCTCTATGGTCCTATGAAAAAATGTTATAAATCACTATTGATTAGAGAAATACATATTAAAATAACTCTGAGGTACTATTTTATACCATCAGATTAGCTTATGTGGTAGAAAAGGAAAATGATAAATGTTGAAGGAGATGTAAGAATAGAAGGGAAACAAGTAATTGGGGGAATCTTTACAGCAAGTTTCTCTGATAAAAGTCTTATTTTACTCACACAGATACAGAATTGATTCAAATTTATAAGACTAAATGACATTCTCTAATAGATAATGGTCAAAGGTGATTAACAAAATGCTACCTCTCACCTATCATGTTGGTTTATATGATAGAAAAGGAAAATGATAAATGTTGGAGGGAATATGGAAAAAGTTGGACACTGATACATTGTTGGTGGAGTTGTGAACTGATCCAACCATTTTGGAGAGCAATTTGGAACTATGACCAAAGGGCTGTCAAACTATGATCCAGCAATACCACTACTGGGTTTGTATACAAAGAGATCCCCAAAAGAGAAAAGTATAAGCATATTTATAGCAACTCTTTTTGTGATGACAATGAATGGGAAATTGTGGAGATACTGAATGGGTCTGATTGGATGGAAGCTTTTTTCAGTACTGAAACACATGATCCCTATTCCCAGAGCAGGAAGATGAGGTCTTGGACTCTGGGTCCAAGAAGGACCCTTGGAAGTTACATGATCTCTAAAAGATCAGACAGGAAGTTATAGGAAGTGACGGTGGCCTGTGGGAAGCAGACCATTGGTCAAGGATGGTTACGTCCTTTTAGTCTATCCAATGAAAAGGTTGGATCTTTTCCTTTTTAACCAGGTGTTCTACTTCCCGCTGGCCAGGTTCCAGGGCACATGGTGGGAGCTGGGATGGCTCCCAGGTGTGCTGGGACTCTCCCTGCAGGAACTAAATAAATGCTTTCTCTTTGTACCTGGAGATGTCTCTGATTAGTTAATTTGGGGAAGGGAGTCTAGCATCTATCTTATCCATCAATTGGGGAATGACTGGGCAATGTAATGGAATATCATTGTGCTGTAAGAAATGACTAGCAGGCTGGCTTCAGAAAAACCTGGAAAAACTTACACCAACTGATGCAAAGTGAAGTGAGCATAACGAGGAGAATATTGTACCCAGTACCTGCAATACTGTACCATTACCAATTGTGAATGACTTAGCTAATCTAGGCAGTACAATGATTTAAGACAATTCCAAAGAGCTCGTGATGAAAAATGCTATCCATGTCCAAAGAAAGAACTGATGGAGTCTGAATAAAGATTGAAACATACTATTTTTTACTTTATTTTTTTCATGGATTTTTTCCCCTTTGCTTCTGTGTCTTTTTTCACAACATGACTAATATGGAAATAGGTTTGCATGATTGCACATTTATAACCCATATCAGATTGTTTACTCTCTCAGGGAAGGGGGAGGTGAGAGAAGGAAAGAGAAAATGTGGAACTCAAAATTAAAAAAAAAAAACAAATGTTAAAAATTGGTTTTACTTGTAATTGGGGAAAAATATTATTTAATTTTTTTAATTTTCTTGTTCCTTCCATGGCCCTCTCCATTGAGCAATTTTTTTTTAATCCTTCTACGTTTCTACATAGCAAACAAAATCCCACATTAGCCATATCTTAAAATGTATATCTCTTTCTGTTTTTTAAGTCTATCACCTCTCAGGTAGCTAGGTAGTATAGTGGATAAAATACTGGACCTGGAGGCAAGAAGATCTGAATTCAAATATTGACTCAGACAGTTACTTGTGACCTTGAGCAAGCCATTTAACTTCTATCTCCCTCAGTTTCCTCAACTGTAAAATGAGGATCACGAGACCTACCTCTCAGAGTTGTGATAACAATAAGATAATCAGTAAAATATTTTGTATACTATGAGGGATATAGTTGGTGTTTAATTAATTAATCTTTTTTCCCTCTCCACATCTGGAAGCAAACAGCAGTTTCATCTTCATTCATTTTGACTCATCATTTTTCATTATGTTAACGAGTTCTAAAGTCTTTCAAAAATTGTTTCCCCAATAATGTCACTGTAGAAACTATTCTCCTAGTTCTCTGATTTCTTTCATTCTCTATCAGTTCAAAAAGCTCTTTCAAGTTTCCTCTTGAATTGTGCATTTCATTTCTTACAGCATAACAATGTGCCCTTGCATCCATATGTCACATTTGTTTAACCATTACTCTTGACTTCCGGTTAAGATGGCGGAGAGGAGGCTCACAGTTGCATAAGCTCCGCGCTTTCTCTCACTATCCACTTCATTACAAGCCTCTGAATCAATGCTTGACTGAAAAAAACCCACAAATAGTTACCAAGAGAAGCCATCCTTGAGATCCGCCAAGAAAGGTCTGTCTTTACTGGAGGGCTGGGGCGGTTTTAGATCGGGCACAGGCTGAGGGCAGCGGCAGTGAGAGCACGGGAGCAGACTGGAGAGGGGGTGGAGAGTGATCGTAGCCGCTTCTGCGGGGAGAGCTTCGCTACAGGTTTGGATAATTTCCTCCGGCAGCAAGTCAACAGCCCAGCAGAAAAGCTAAAAACACCGGGGCTGAAGAATACAACCGCAAACAGCTGAAGTCTCTCAGGACCTGGCCCCCCCCCCTTCCCCCCCCCTCAGTGACTCAGCACGCTCTGGGATCTCAGAGCGCAGGCGCAGCACAGTCCTGCTAGTGCCTCACTGCTGCCACCTGCAGTCTGTAGAGGAAGCTCGATAACACACCCAGCCCCCCCCCCAAAGAAAGACTCCAGTTTTTTTCTGTTTTTCTTTGGTAGTTTATCTCTGATTAATAGACAGAATGAGCAAGAAGCTGAAGAGGACTTTAACCCTTGACAGCTTCTATACAGATAGAGAGCAGACTCTAAATCCTGAGGAGACTAAAAACAAGCAGTCCCCAGGTGATTCCCAAAGGAGGAGAGCGTCTGTTCCTCAGCACAGATGAACCTCATAGAAGTGATTAAAAAGGCTCTCACAAGGGAGCTAGAAGAAAAATGGGAAAAGAGTCTGGAGAAAGTTAAAGAGAGAGTGGATAAAGAAGTAAAATCCTTGAAAAATAGGATTAGTGAACTGGAAACAGAAAACAGCTCTCTAAAAAACAAAATTGGCGAAATGGAAAAAAATTCCACAGAACAAAAGAACTCAATTGGACAATTAGAGAAAGATTTTAAAAAAGTGAGTGAAGAGAATACTTCACTGAAAATCAGAATTGAACAAGTGGAATTGAATGACTCGAGGAGACAAGAAGAATCAGTCAAGCAAATCCAAAAAAATCAAACAATGGAGAAAAATGTGAAATACCTTCTGGGGAAGACAACAGACCTGGAAAACAGATCCAGGAGAGACAATCTGAGAATCATTGGACTCCCAGAAAAACATGATGAAAAAAAAAGCCTGGACACTGTCTTCCAGGAAATTATCAAAGAGAACTGCCCAGAAGTCATAGGAACAGAGGAAAAAATAAACATTGAAAGGATTCATCGATCACCCACTGAAAGGGATCCTAAAATCAAAACACCAAGGAATATAGTGGCCAAATGCCAGAACCCTCAGGTGAAAGAAAAAATATTGCAAGCGGCTAGAAAAACCCAATTCAAGTATCAAGGAGCCACAATAAGGATCACCCAGGATCTGGCAGCATCCACATTAAAAGATCGAAGGGCCTGGAATATGATATTCCGAAAAGCTAAGGAACTTGGTATGCAACCAAAAATAACTTACCCAGCGAGAATGAGCATCTTTTTCCAGGGAAGAAGATGGACATTCAACGAAGTAAGCGAATTTCATCTATTTCTGATGAAAAAACCAGAACTTAACAAAAAGTTTGATCTACAAATATAGAACTCAAGAGAAATCTAAAAAGGTAAAGATTAATCTTGGGAACTATATTTTGACTATATAGATGTATAAAGAATACATGTATACCTTGTTCTAGAAATTGATGTGGAAAGGACATTGTACCAGAAAAAGGGTAAAGTGGGGGTAGTACATCTCATGAAGAGGCATAGGAAACCTATTATATCTGAGAGAAAGAATGGAGGGGGATGAATATAGTGGGTATCTTACTGCCTTCAGAATTGGCTTTAAGTGAAAAATCTTAAGACATATTCAATCTATGGTGAAACTTCTCCCATCTCATTGAAAAGTGAGAAGGGAAAAGTGGAAAGGGAAGGAATAAGCTAAGGGGAAGGGAATACGGGAACTGGGAGGGAAAGGGGTAAGATAGGGGGAGGAACTCTAAGGAGGGGGGAGGGATACTAAAAAGGGAGGGCTGTGAGAAGCAAGGGGTGCTCACAAGCTTAATACTTGGAAGGGGGGGAAAGGGGAAAGAAGGGAGGAAAGCATAAACCGGGGTTAACAAGATGGCAAGTAATACAGAATTGGTCATTCTAACCATAAACGTGAACGGGGTAAACTCCCCCATAAAGAGAAAGCGGTTAGCAGAATGGATTAAAAGCCAGAATCCTACAATATGTTGTTTACAGGAAACACACCTGAAGCGGGGAGATACATGCAGGTTAAAGGTAAAAGGTTGGAGCAAAATCTACTATGCTTCAGGTGAAGTCAAAAAAGCAGGGGTAGCCATCCTGATCTCAGATCAAGCTAAAGCAAAAATTGACCTAATTAAAAGAGATAAGGAAGGACACTATATCTTGCTAAAGGGTAGCATGGATAATGAAGCACTATCTATATTAAACATATATGCACCAAGTGGGGTAGCATCTAAATTCTTAAAAGAGAAACTAAGAGAGCTGCAAGAAGAAATAGACAGTAAAACTATAATAGTGGGAGATCTTAACCTTGCACTCTCAGAATTAGATAAATCAAACCAGAAAATAAATAAGAAAGAAGTCAAAGAGGTAAACAGAATACTAGAAAAGCTAGATATGATAGATCTCTGGAGAAAATGTAATGGAGACAGAAAGGAATACACTTTCTTTTCAGCAGTTCATGGAACCTATACAAAAATTGACCATATATTAGGACATAAAAACCTCAAACTCAAATGTAGTAAGGCAGAAATAGTAAATGCATCCTTTTCAGACCACGATGCAATGAAAATTACATTCAACAAAAAAGCAGGGGGAAGTAGACCAAAAAATAATTGGAAACTAAATAATCTCATACTAAAGAATGATTGGGTAAAACAGCAAATCATAGACATAATTAATAACTTCACCCAAGAAAACGATAATAATGAGACATCATACCAAAATGTATGGGATGCAGCCAAAGCGGTAATAAGGGGAAATTTCATATCTCTAGAGGCCTATTTGTATAAAATAGAGAAAGAGAAGGTCAATGAATTGGGTTTGCAATTAAAAATGCTAGAAAAGGAACAAATTAAAAACCCCCAGTCAAACACTAAACTTGAAATTCTAAAAGTAAAAGGTGAGATCAATAAAATTGAAAGTAAAAAAACTATTGAATTGATTAATAAAACTAAGAGTTGGTTCTATGAAAAAACCAACAAAATAGACAAACCCTTAGTAAATCTGATTAAAAAAAGGAAAGAGGAAAATCAAATTGTTAGTCTTAAAAATGAAAAGGGAGAACTCACCACTAACGAAGAGGAAATTAGAGCAATAATTAGGAGTTACTTTGCCCAACTTTATGCCAATAAATTCGACAACTTAAATGAAATAGAAAAATACCTCCAAAAATACAGCTTGCCCAAACTAACAGAGGAAGAAGTAAATATCCTAAACAGTCCCATCTCAGAAAAAGAAATAGAACAAACTATCAATCAACTCCCTAAGAAAAAATCCCCAGGACCAGATGGATTTACATGTGAATTCTACCAAACATTTAAAGAACAATTAACTCCAATGTTATATAAACTATTTGAAAAAATAGGGATTGAAGGAGTCCTACCAAACTCCTTTTATGACACAGATATGGTACTGATACCTAAACCAGGTAGGCTGAAAACAGAGAAAGAAAATTATAGACCAATCTCCCTAATGAATATTGATGCTAAAATCTTAAATAAAATATTAGCAAAAAGATTACAGAAAATTGTCACCAGGATAATACACTATGACCAAGTAGGATTTATACCAGGAATGCAGGGCTGGTTCAATATTAGGAAAACTATTAACATAATTGACTATATCAATAACCAAACAAACAAAAACCACATGATCATCTCAATAGATGCAGAAAAAGCATTTGATAAAATCCAACATCCATTCCTAATAAAAACACTTGAGAGCATAGGAATAAATGGACTTTTCCTTAAAATAGTCAGGAGCATATATTTAAAACCATCAGTAAGCATCATATGCAATGGGGAAAAACTGGAACCTTTCCCAGTAAGATCTGGAGTGAAGCAAGGTTGCCCACTATCACCATTATTATTTAATATCGTATTAGAAAACACTAGCCTCGGCAATAAGAGTCGAGAAAGATATAAAAGGAATTAGAGTAGGCAATGAGGAAACCAAACTATCACTCTTTGCAGATGATATGATGGTATACCTAGAGAACCCCAGAGATTCTACCAAAAAGCTATTGGAAATAATTCATAATTTTAGCAAAGTAGCTGGCTACAAAATAAATCCCCATAAATCCTCAGCATTTTTATACATCACCAACAAAACCCAACAGCAAGAGATACAAAGAGAAATTCCATTCAGAATAACTGTTGATACCATAAAATATTTGGGAATCTATCTACCAAAGGAAAGTCAGGAATTATATGAGCAAAATTATAAAAAAGTCTCCACACAAATAAAGTCAGACTTAAATAATTGGAAAAATATTAAGTGCTCTTGGATCGGCCGAGCGAACATAATAAAGATGACAATACTCCCTAAACTAATCTATTTATTTAGTGCTATACCAATCAGACTTCCAAGAAAATATTTTATTGATCTAGAAAAAATAACAACAAAATTCATATGGAACAATAAAAAGTCGAGAATCTCAAGGGAATTAATGAAAAAAAAATCAAATGAAGGTGGCCTAGCTGTACCTGATCTAAAATTATATTATAAAGCAGCAGTCACCAAAACCATTTGGTATTGGCTAAGAAATAGATTAGTGGATCAGTGGAAAAGGCTAGGCTCACAAGACAGAATAGTCAACTATAGCAATCTAGTGTTTGACAAACCCAAAGCCCCTAACTTCTGGGAAAAGAATTCATTATTTGATAAAAACTGCTGGGATAATTGGAAATTAGTATGGCAGAAATTAGGCATGGACCCACACTTAACACCATATACCAAGATAAGATCAAAATGGGTCTATGACCTAGGCATAAAGAACGAGACTATAAATAAATTAGAGGAACATAGAATAGTTTATCTCTCAGACTTGTGGAGGAGAAAGAAATTTGTGACCAAAGATGAACTAGAGACCATTACTGATCACAGAATAGAAAATTTCGATTACATCAAATTAAAAAGCCTTTGTACAAATAAAACTAATGCAAACAAGATTAGAAGGGAAGCGACAAACTGGGAAAACATTTTCACAGTTAAAGGTTCTGATAAAGGCCTCATTTCCAAATATATAGAGAACTGACTCAAATTTATAAGACTAAATGACATTCTCTAATAGATAATGGTCAAAGGTGATTAACAAAATGCTACCTCTCACCTATCATGTTGGTTTATATGATAGAAAAGGAAAATGATAAATGTTGGAGGGAATATGGAAAAAGTTGGACACTGATACATTGTTGGTGGAGTTGTGAACTGATCCAACCATTTTGGAGAGCAATTTGGAACTATGACCAAAGGGCTGTCAAACTATGATCCAGCAATACCACTACTGGGTTTGTATACAAAGAGATCCCCAAAAGAGAAAAGTATAAGCATATTTATAGCAACTCTTTTTGTGATGACAATGAATGGGAAATTGTGGAGATACTGAATGGGTCTGATTGGATGGAAGCTTTTTTCAGTACTGAAACACATGATCCCTATTCCCAGAGCAGGAAGATGAGGTCTTGGACTCTGGGTCCAAGAAGGACCCTTGGAAGTTACATGATCTCTAAAAGATCAGACAGGAAGTTATAGGAAGTGACGGTGGCCTGTGGGAAGCAGACCATTGGTCAAGGATGGTTACGTCCTTTTAGTCTATCCAATGAAAAGGTTGGATCTTTTCCTTTTTAACCAGGTGTTCTACTTCCCGCTGCCAGGTTCCAGGGCACATGGTGGGAGCTGGGATGGCTCCCAGGTGTGCTGGGACTCTCCCTGCAGGAACTAAATAAATGCTTTCTCTTTGTACCTGGAGATGTCTCTGATTAGTTAATTTGGGGAAGGGGGTCTAGCATCTATCTTATCCATCAATTGGGGAATGACTGGGCAATGTAATGGAATATCATTGTGCTGTAAGAAATGACCAGCAGGATGAATACAGAGAGGCTTGGAGAGACCTACATGAACTGATGCTAAGTGAAATGAGCAGAACCAGGAGATCATTATACACTTCGACAACGATATTGTATGAGGACATATTTTGATGGAAGTGGATTTCTTTGACAAAGAGACCTGAGTTTCAATTGATAAATGACGGACAAAAGCAGCTACACCCAAAGAAAGAACTGATGGAGTCTGAATAAAGATTGAAACATACTATTTTTTACTTTATTTTTTTCATGGATTTTTTCCCCTTTGCTTCTGTGTCTTTTTTCACAACATGACTAATATGGAAATAGGTTTGCATGATTGCACATTTATAACCCATATCAGATTGTTTACTCTCTCAGGGAAGGGGGAGGTGAGAGAAGGAAAGAGAAAATGTGAACTCAAAATTAAAAAAAAAAAAAACAAATGTTAAAAATTGGTTTTACTTGTAATTGGGGAAAAATATTATTTAAATTTTTTAATTTTCTTGTTCCTTCCATGGCCCTCTCCATTGAGCAATTTTTTTTAATCCTTCTACGTTTCTACATAGCAAACAAAATCCCACATTAGCCATATCTTAAAATGTATATCTCTTTCTGTTTTTTAAGTCTATCACCTCTCAGGTAGCTAGGTAGTATAGTGGATAAAATACTGGACCTGGAGGCAAGAAGATCTGAATTCAAATATTGACTCAGATAGTTACTTGTGACTTTGAGCAAGCCATTTAACTTCTATCTCCCTCAGTTTCCTCAACTGTAAAATGAGGATCACGAGACCTACCTCTCAGAGTTGTGATAACAATAAGATAATCAGTAAAATATTTTGTATACTATGAGGGATATAGTTGATGTTTAATTAATTAATCTTTTTTCTCTCTCCACATCTGGAAGCAAACAGCACATTTCATCTTCATTCATTTTGACTCATCATTTTTCATTATGTTAACGAGTTCTAAAGTCTTTCAAAAATTGTTTCCCCAATAATGTCACTGTAGAAACTATTCTCCTAGTTCTCTGATTTCTTTCATTCTCTATCAGTTCAAAAAGCTCTTTCAAGTTTCCTCTTGAATTGTGCATTTCATTTCTTACAGCATAACAATGTGCCCTTGCATCCATATGTCACATTTGTTTAACCATTACTCTTTAGTTTCCCAACTTTTGACTAGCACAAAAAGAACTGGCCTAAATTATTTTTATACACAGAGTTGTACCTGTTGTACATAAAGATGGATGGACCAATTCACAGCCCAGCCAACAGTGCACCAGTCTGTCGGTGTTTTCCCATAGCTCCTCTAATGTTTCCCATTTTTATCCTTTTTGCTCTCTTTTATCCTCTTTCTTAGCCTGAGAGGTAAAGTAGAACCTCAAAATCGTTTTAATTTGTACTTCATTGATCATTAGTGATTTAGAGTATATTTTCCAAATATTGGATCTCTCCTTTAAAAGCTATTTGTATCCTTCAATCATTATCTTTTAGAGAATGGAATTTAGTTTTATAAATTTGAATCTGCTCCATGTGTGTCTGTATGTCTCTGTGTGTGGGTGTATAAAATAAGACCTTTATATAAGAGAAACTTGCTGCAAAGATTTTTCCCCAAAAAGCCTGTTTCTCTTCTAATTTTTACTATTTTAGAATTATTTATATAAAACTTTTATTTTCTATGATCAAAATTATCCATTGTATCTTGATTCTTTGTATAACAAGTTTAATCAGAAATTCTTCTCTATTCATAGGTGCAAATGGTTATTTCTTATGTTATCTCCTTTCAGAATATAAATTTCTTGGTCAGGGATTGTTTCATTCCCCCAGTACTTAGTACAGTGCTTGGCAAAGAGTGAGCCCTTAATATATGCTTTTTGGTTGATTGAACTAGTTGATCTAGTTGCATGATTACTCCCATTTCCCAGAAGAGGAAACTTCCTAGTAGGCAAGTATTTCATGAAGGTCATGCTTTCCCTGGAAACACTGTGACCCCCTCTTCCTAAATACAATTCCAAGGCAATCTGATACTATTGTTGAATATTCCCAGAATGAGATCTCCACTGTCTCCCTAGATCTTAAAAGATCTCTGAAAAAATTAGGCCATCTTCAGTCTCAACTCTTATCTAGTCCTTCCTCATTGAAAAGACATTGCCCAGACAAAATGCTGCCTAGATAAACTATAATCAAGGTCATCCTCTGCATCCCAGATTATCATTAATCTATTTGGCTTTTGCTACTGGATTTTGATGACTTTGGAGGAGAGACTAAGATTGATGATTTTGCCCAGCCCTCCCTCACTTAAATACAACTCACATGCATATCAAAACATCACCCTCCTGATGTCAATGGTCAATGGTCAGTGGCTGAAGAACAAAGGATAGACAACAACATGCTTCACCAGAGCAATTTCCCATTACACCTATTGATGAAGAAGGGAAAGGATTAAGCCTTTATAAAGTGCCTATTATGTACCAAGAGCTGTGTTAAGTACTTTTTTTTTTTTTTAACAAATATTTCCTCCTTTGATCCTCACAGCAAGCCTGGGAGATAAGTGCTGTTAATATCCCCATTTCAAAAGTGTAGAAACTAAGGCAGAGAGAGATTAAGTTATTTGCCCAGGGTTGCACAGCGAGTAGGTGTTTGAGGATGGATTTTTAACTTAATCTCCAGGTCTAGTGTTCTAGCTACTGTGCCACCAGCTGCCTCTGCATTGATGGACTGGAAATGGACACCATTTGTATCTGGATGTGTGAGAAGCCAAGTGTATTGATATATATGTGTGTATATACATATATATATATATATATATATATATATATATATATATATATATATATATATCTTACCCCACCAGCAGAGCAAGACTAGAGGCAGAAATAGAAAGAGTACTCAATTTGGACTTGAATTTGAATCCCAACTCTGCTTCTGAATACCTATGTGACTATGCACATCACTTTTCAGCGCCACCTTCCTGCCTCAGTTTTTTCGATTGTAAAATGAAAGATCATCCCAGACAATTCGCTTCCCCTTCAAAATCCTGAGAAACCAATGGTTTCACTAAATAATGGCTCAGTGAAGACAAACCTACATTTAAATAAACATTAACCAGTCTGAAACACTTTCTCCCCCAATGCATAAACACTGTACCCTTATGCTTTCAATACCTTTGTTCAGACTTTCTCTTATACCCAGAATGTCTTCCCTCCCCCTCTGTGTCTATGGGAAGGGATAACAACCAGCCTACACATAACCAGACAGTTACCACCAGAGAGGTCACTGATGTCACGTCAAAAGATTATCATTAGAGCCGCCAGAAAAGCAGCAATTTTCTAAGGATTAATGCATCTGATTATTTTTCTTCCCCATATGCCATAGTAAGTATCAGTTTCAAGGCAGAAGGAAGTGAGCTGTTGTGCTATACTTCTGCTTTGGAAGCTTTAAGCATTATTTGGAAGCCATTTTTTCCTGGCACTGTGGAAAAGGGAATAGAGATAGAGAACTGGCCTTGAAGCCAAGAAGATCTGGGCCCAAATCCCACCATCGCCACATACTTCCTGTATGACCTGGATAAATCAGTCAGTCAATGAACATTTATTAAATGCCAACTATGTGCCAGGGACTATGTTAAGTATTAGAGATACAAAGAAAAGTAAGAGACGGTGCCTGCCCTCCAGGAACTCACAATCTAAAGTCATTTAACTCCTCAGGTTTCCAGGCAACTTTCTAAGCTGAGAAGTCAAAGAGAAGGTGCCCATTTCCTTGGCTCAAGGAATTTCCTCACCTATATAAATGAAATCCAGGTCCAGTCCTTCATCCTAAAGGGGAAAGAACTGTAGATTTGGAATCAGAGTTCAAAATCATCATCCTGACCCAAACCACAAGGTTCAATACTGAAACATTCTGGGTCCATATCTGCAAAATGAAGGAGTGAGACTAGACGACTTCAGAGGTCACCTCTAATAATAAATCTTGGAGTTCTATGAACTCTGTCATAGTTCCATGAGGAGGGGGGGGGGACTTCTACAGTATTTCCATATTGGATCTTTTCAGGCTACAATAAATCCTATTTCTCACAAGCTGGTCAATCAATAAACCTTTATTAAACCCCTATTATGTTATAATAACCATGCAAGGCACTGGGGTAATAAAGAAAAAGTGAAAGAGAGAGAGAGAGAGAGAGACAGTGAGAGAGAGAGAGAGAGAGAAGGGGGGAGAGAGAGAGGGAGAGAGAGAGAGACAGAGAGAGAGAGAGAGAAAGAGAGAGAGAGAGGAGAGAGAAGGAAGGAGGGAGGAAGAAGGAGAGAGGGGGGAGGGAGGAAGGGAGAGAAAGGGAAAGAGAGAAGGAGAGAGAGGGAGGGAGGAAGGGAGAGAAAGGGAAAGAGAGAAGGAAAGGGAGGGAGGGAAGAAGGGAGCTGGTGAGGAAGGGGGGAGGGAGAGGGAGAGAGTTGAGGGAGTTTGGGAGAAAAGGGGAGAGAGAGAGAAGGAGTGGGAAGAGGGAGGGAGGGAAAGACAGAGACAAAGAGAGACATACAGGAAAAGATAGAAACAAAGACACTGACAGAGACAGAAAAAGGGTGAAAGAGAGAGAGATGGGGGAAGTAATGAGAGAGAGGGAGAAAAGACAGAGCAACAGAGGAAGAGAGAGACAGAGAGAGAGAAAAATAAAGAGAGAGAGAGAGGGAGACAGTGAGACAGAGACAGCGAGACAAAGACAAACAAAGAGAGAAATTCTTATAAGGTAGGTAGGTTTGGAGAAAAGGCACTAGAAACTGAAATTTCAGAAAAGGCCTCACATAGAAGGTGGCATCTTATATGGGCCTTGAGGGAAAAAATGTCAGTAAAGATGGAGTTGAGAAGGCATATATTCTAGGCATGAGGAATAAACAGTATAAAAGCACAGAGAGAGGGGACATGGAGGGCCATCTATGAAAAACAGTAAGAAGGTCAAGTTTCACTGGACTATTGTATTTAGGGATAGATTGTGAAGGTCTTTAAATGTCAAGCATTTAATAAGCAATGATTTTGTACAGGTACATGTTAAGCCCTGCTAAGAAAAGCTTTTTAAGTTCTTGCCTTTAAGGAAGTTATAGTTTAATGAGGAGGGGAGTTGACATAAATCACTGTGTGTGTATATGTGTGTGTGTGTGTGTGTGTGTGTGTGTGTGTGTGTGTGTCGTGGGTGTATAAAAACACAGCTCTTGGTACATATGCACATATATTTATTTATTTATTTATTTATGAGATACAGACAGAGTAGATGGAAAACAATTTCAGAGAGAAAGGCACTGTAGTAGGGAGAAAGAGATAGTAGAAAAATCCTTCTGAAGAAGGTAAGATCTGAATTGAATCTCGAAGGAAATCAAGAAAACCAAGATGCAGAAATGAGGAGGAAGAGCATTCCAGGTATAGGAAAAAGAAGGGAAGATTTTTGATCCCAGTGGTAATAGGGAGCACTCGAAATTATTGAGCTAGAGAGTAACATAATTTGTCCATTCTTTAGGAATATCATTTTGGCAGTTGAATGGAGAATGGATTGGAATTGGGGGAAGAGCAGAGGCCAGGAGGCCAATTACAAGGCTACTGGAATAATTCAGATGAGAAGTATTAGCCTAAACTACAAATGATAATTATGTGAGAGCAGAGGAAGACAAGTCCCCCTGACTCAGAGGCAGCTAGATGATGCAGTAGATAGAATCTTAGGATTCTTAGAATCAGAAAAACTGGGTTTAGAATCAGAAAAACTCATCTTCCTGAGTTCAAATCTGACCTCAGAAACTTAATAGCTGTGTGACCCTGGGCAAGTCATTTAATGCTGTTTGCCTCAATTTTCTCATCTGTTAAAATGAGCTGGAGAAGGAAATGGCAAACCACTCCAAATTATCCCTGCCAAAAATCCTCACATGGGGTTACAAAGGGCGAATTGCAGCAAAATAACAACAAAATCTCCTGAATTCAGGACCAGTGCTCTATCCACTGCACCATCTAACTATAACAATTAACTGCTAAATTGTGTGAATTGATCTTTTATTCTAGCTCTGCATTCTACTCATAATTACAGTT
This sequence comes from Antechinus flavipes, assembly GCF_016432865.1. Classification (NCBI taxonomy): domain Eukaryota; kingdom Metazoa; phylum Chordata; class Mammalia; order Dasyuromorphia; family Dasyuridae; genus Antechinus; species Antechinus flavipes. The sequence continues at coordinate 237,390,402 of NC_067399.1, read as the reverse complement.
GTTTCTGAGCCCTTCTTCTCTTTCCACTTGACTAAAGACTCCTTGAGAGTTTTTAATTCTCAATTTAATTCAAATTCATCAAACATAATAAGAGCTATGTATAAGGCATAGGTTGTCAGAATAGGAGATGCATAAACAAAAATGAAACCATTCTTGCCTTCAAGGACCTTACTCTCTACCAAGAAGAAACAATATGTATTAAAAGCAAGTAAATGTCAAGTATATACAAAACAATTTCAGGAGGGAATGAGTTATCCACACCTGCAGGAATCTGAAAGGTTTCCTATAGAAGGGGGTACCTGAGCAGAGCTTTGAAGGAATTTAAAGATTCTAGGAGGCAGAGATGACCAGGAATGTATTCCAGACACAAGAGGCAGCCTGTGAAAACAGGATTTGGGGGACATAATGTTGTCCAGTCATTTCAGTCATGTCTGACTCCTCGTGATCCATTTGGGGTTTTCTTGGCAGAGATACTGGAGTGGTTTGCTATTTCCTTCTCCAATTCATTTTACAGATGAGGAAACAGGCTAAGTTTAGTGATTTGCCCTAAGATCACACACCTAGTTAAGTGTCTGAAGTTTCATTTGAACTCATGAACATGAGTCTTCTTGACTCGGGCCTGTCACTCAAGGACACAGTTAGCAAGCCAGTTTCACTGGAACTGCCAAAAAGGACATAATATGAAATGAGAGTAGAATGCTATGTAAAAGCAGAGGTGGAAAGTACATGGGGAAAGGTTTTATATTACAGGATATGGTTTTACATTTTCCTTAGAGGCAATAGGGAGCAATTAAAGATTTGAGAGGGAGAGATAACATAGTAATTTCTGCTTTTTAGGAATCTCAGTTTGGTAGATTCCTAAAGATAGAGACAAAGAGAGACAGAAGGGAGGAAAGGGAGGGAAGGAAAGAGGAAGGGGGAGGAGAGAAAGGAAGAGAGAGAGAGAGAGAGAGAGAGAGAGAGAGAGAGAGAGAGAGAGAGAGAAAGACAAAGAGTTGGGGGAGTGTGGGGGGACAGTTTGCATATTCCATGCTCTATATCTTAGGATCTCATTCAGCTCTTATGCTCATTCCATGTTCTATATTTTATGTTCAAAGATTTTTTCCAGGTCTAACCATCTTTATTTTAGTCTTTATTTAGTGTCTGATATTGGACACTGTCCATGATCACTTCAAGATAATTCAGTCCAGAGGGGGGAAAAAATTTCCTAGGGTGAGGTAGGGTATAGAAACCTAAGAAAATAAGAAGACATATCTTTAAAGCCTGGGGGGGAAATGGAAGGGTTGCAAAATGGCACTCTTCTTTCTCCTTGAATTAATCTCATTTAAAGGAAAGGAATATCCTACACATAGAATGAGAAATTGAATTTGCTTCTACCTAAGACTGATGCCATTCCAGAAGAATCACTTTCCAAAAAAAAACAACTCATGAAATATGATCAGCTTATCTAAGATTTTTTTTCTAAGAGTACCAAAAGTAAAGAAAAGGTTTGATTTGGTTCTCCTATATGGGGGAAAAGAGTACCCAGAAGGAACAAAAAATTAAAATAAAATATAGTTGTTTTTTTCTCCTGCCCCTGTATAATATCAAAGACTGCTCTAATTGGGGGGGAGAGGGAGGTGTGTGGGGAGGTGTCATTTGTTTGCTTTTTGAAGATAATTGGGATTGAGTGACTTGTCCAGAGTAATATAGCAAGTAAGTGTCTACGGCTGGACTTGAACTCAGGTCCTCCTGACTCTAGGGTTGGTACTCTATCCACTGTGCCAACACTATGGCATAATATTACAATGTGCCAAGCATTGTGCTAAACTCTGGTAATATAAGTAGAAATACTAAAGGAATCCCTGACATCAAGGAGCTAAAAGAGGAAGAAAACATCTTAAAGGGGACATCAAGGCAGAGAGGTAAATGATAGGAAAGCATGGAAGTGGTATGGAAGCCAGGTTCCAGACAAGATTAAACAAAAGCTCGTTTATCAGCCCTTCAATTGAGTTATAGATATAGAGTTAGCTCTCTAGTGTTTACCCTGATTCTTCTGGGAAGTGAGCTCCATTTGCAACTTCTCTCTGAGAACAGGCAGAAGTGAGTCCCATTTACAAACTAATGGCCATCTCTTCTGGAATGACTGCTCTAGGGCCTCAGATAGGCTTCTAACTTGTTGGGCAGAAGGGAGCATAATACATTTGGAAAGAAGTGCTAGATACTAGAATCATATTATTTCTGGGTTGAAAGAAAAACTTAGCAATCATTTCATCTAATCTTCTTATTTATAGAGGAGTAATACAGTTTAGTAGATGGGTTCTTAACCTTTTTTTGTGATGGACCCCTTTGGCAATCTGGTGAAGTCTATGTTCTTTCTCAAAATAATGTTCTAAATACATAAAATTAAATACATAGAATTACCAAGGAAACCAAAGGTTAGTGAAAATAAAGACTTATTTTTTTCCTCATCCTAAAATCTATTCACAAACTGTCTGTGGATCCCAGGTTAAGAACCCTTGTGCTAGTGAAAAGAGCTCAGAAAATGCAAGAAAAAACTGGTTTCACGTTTGATACTAGATAGTGAGACAAATTGATTTACTGACAAAGCATTTATGAGATACTTACAATTGCCAAGCACTGTGCTAAGTACTGGTGATGTAAATAGAAATAGCAAAGGAATCCCTGATATCAAGGAAGTAAAGGAGAAAGAACACATATTAAAAGGGAACAGAGATGTAAATGATAGGAGAGCATGGAAGTGGTGTAGAGACCAACTTCCAGGCAAGATTAGACAAAAGGTCTCCTATAAAAACCAGGGAACCAGGGTCAGATTCTGAGGATGATGTCAGTGTAGAGAGTATGATGAAGAAATGGTGGAGGGGATGGCATGGAGATCTGATTTGTGGTAAAATAAGATAACCCATCATAATCAAAGGATCCAGGAGTGTAGTCCAAGAATTTGTAGGAGGAGTATGGAGGAAAGATAAAAAGGATGGAAAGCATACACAGCATGGTAACGAGATGGCTACCTTCTTGTAGTGGCAAGAAACTGAAAACTGAGTGGATGCCCATCATCTGGAGAATGGCTTAATAAGTTATGATATATGAATGTTATGGAATATTATTGTTCTAAAACAATAATCAGCAGGATGATTTCAGAGAGGCCAGGAGAGTCTTACATGAACTGATGCTGAGTGAAGCGGGTAGAATCAAAAAAATATTGTACACAGCAACGAAAATATTATATGATAATCAATTCTGAAGGAGGTGGATCTTTTCCCATCCCAGGAGGTGATTCAGGCTAGCTCCAATGGTCTTGTGATGAAGAGAGCCATCTACACCCAGAGAGAGGACTATAGGAACTAAGTGTGAATCACAACACAGTATTTTCACTTTTTGTGGTTATATGCTTGCATTTTGTTTTCTAATTTTTTTCATTTTTGATCTGATTTGTCTTATGCAGCATGATAATTGTGGAAATATCTATAGAAGAATTGCATGTTTAATAATATATTGGATTACTTGCCATCTAGGGGAAGGGTTGGGAGGAGAAATGAGGGAGAAAAACATTTGGAACACAAGGTTTTGCAAGGGTGAATGTTGAAACCTATCTATGCATATGTTTTGAAAATAAAAAATTAGAGAGAGAGAGAGAGAGATGGCTAGGAACCCAACCTTATATGTCATAAACAAATTATTTTGCCTTTCAACCTCAGTTTTTTCATCAAAAGACTAAAATGTTGCATACATTTCCTACCTCACAGGATGGTCATATAGAAAGCACTTTTTTCATGATATAAAAATGGATATATTTTACTTTATTTTTATATTTATAGTAATTTAACTTTTCCAAATACATGTAAAGATAGTTTTTCATCATTCACCTTTGCAAAACAAAAAAAAAAGTTCCAAATTTTAGAAAGCATTGTGCAAACCTTAAAATCAGGGTTGTATAAATGTGAGCTGTTATTACAACTCAAAGAATGGCCAAGCTTCTCATGGCCAGAGACAGAGTTAGGGTTTAACTGTCTTCTGGTCCAAGGCACTTTGCATTAGGTCAAGTTGTCTCCTATTCAACAACTTTTTTCTGGTGGTCTTCCAATTCCAGGTTCAAGAGATAGATACAACTGATGGGTCTATACAGCACAAAGTAGAAAACTGGCAGTTGTTATCTTTTTTGTCTTTTTTAGTGGTGTGAGGACCTTTTAAAAGTTTCATGAGACACGTTGAGATCATGAGATTTATGGGGGTTCCAAAGTGAGGGAAGGAAATCACTAACCAAAACCAGTCCTTTTTTTAAATAACTTTTTATTGACAGAACCCATGCCAGGGTAATTTTTTACAGCATTATCCCTTGCACTCACTTCTGTTCCGATTTTTCCCCTCCCTCCCTCCACCCCCTCCCCCAGATGGCAAACACTCCTTTACATGTTAAATAGGTTACAGTATATCCTAGATACAATATATCTATGCAGAACCGAATAGTTCTCGTTATACAGGGAGAATTGGATTCAGAAGGTATAAATAACCCAGGAAGAAAAACAAAAATGCGAGCAGTTTATATTCATTTCCCAGTGTTCTTTCTTTGGGTGTAGCTGCTTCTGTCCATCCTTGATCAATTGAAACTGAATTAGAATTGAAACTGAACTCTATCGAAGAGGTCCACTTCCATCAGAATACATCCTCAAACAGTATCGTTGTTGAAGTATATAATGATCTCCTGGTTCTGCTCATTTCACTTAGCATCAGTTCATGTAAGTCTCGCCAGTTCTCTCTGTATTCATCCTGCTGGTCATTTCTTACAGAACAATAATATTCCATAACATTCATATACCACAATTTACTCAACCATTCTCCAATTGATGGGCATCCTTTCATTTTCCAGCTTCTAGCCACTACAAACAGGGCTGCCACAAACATTTTGGCACATAAAGGTCCCTTTCCCTTCTTTAGTATCTCTTTGGGGTATAAGCCCAGTAGTAACACTGCTGGATCAAAGGGTATGCACAGTTTGATAACTTTTTGAGCATAGTTCCAAATTGTTCTCCAGAATGGCTGGATGTAAAACTAGTCCTAAAATGAGATACTGGAGGAGGTTCTAATTCCTGCACTTCTGTTAACTAGCTTTGTGACTAGGTAAATTACTTCTCCTTCTCTAAAAAACAACAAAAATTTGCCTATACCTTTCTTTCTCACAGAGTTATTGTGAGACTTACAGGAGAACATATGGGTAGAAGCACTTTAAAAACTACAAGAAAAGATATAATTGTTATTGCCTTTCCAGGCTTCTTACTGCTACCTACTCATTCTCACTCTACTCACTCTAAGCCCCAGCCAAAAAAGACAATTCTTTGTTTTATCCTGTACTTTTTTTTTCCCTTTCTAATACTGTGTCCTTTTTCCAATGGTTAAATTACTACCCATTCTTTAAAGCTGAAATCAAATGCTATCTTTTCCAGGAAGTCTTCCCTGATTCTACAACCTTCCTTCTGGATAACACATAGTTACTTTGTTTTCTGCATTTCTGGTGCATTTTTCTATATTACTGTGTATTGAAGTTATCTTTAGTAGTTGTTTGTTTTTCCTGGGAGTAAATCCATGAGAGCTGCTGTGCTCTGCAAACTCTTAAGAAATTTGTTTGCCAAGAATTAGTGAATGACTGAATGTATTCAGAGATATCTCAGAGATTCTCTTTATCCTCTCTTTACAGAGAAGTCACCTGGAACCTAAAAAATGACCTAAAGCAATTTAACATCCAATTATTCATTGCTTACAATTCTTTGGGCTTCTGTTGGTAAAGGTACTAGAATAGGTTTGCCATTTCTTTCTCCAGCTCATTTTACAGATGAGGAAACTGACACAAACAACAAGTAAGTGTCTGAGATCGGATTTGAACTCACGAAGCTAAGTTTTCCTAATTCCTGAGCTAGCACTCTGTGCACTATGATGCCACCTAGCTGCCCTTAGCATCCAAGGCTCTCATTTCAGAATTTTCCCAATACCCCAATGTGTAGGTGTCTGTGTTGGTGTCTTATTCCCAAATTACTCGATTGTAAAGTCCTTGAGATTTGGGGCTGCAATTTAGTTAAACTTCTCTTCCCCCAGTATCCAGTGCAAGAAGACTTCATGGGTAATAAATAATTGAAGAATTTGCCAAATTGTTTTATTGTTATAAAAAAAAGGGGGGCAGGGAGGAGCCTACTGTAGAGAGCCAGACACAAAGAAGGAAAAACGCCACGGGGAGAGAAGGACTCTTTCTAATGTTAAGCTGATGTCCCAAAGGCTCAGCTTGGGAGAATCCTCTGTTGCTAGGAAAGGAAGATGCAATCAGGCCTCAAGTTTGTTCCTGTATGGAGGTCTGGAGGAGTATAGAGTGCTAGAAGCTGAAAGCTTACATTCTGGCTGTCAGCAGCTCCCAGGCCTACCACCTTCACTCTCCCCTGGAAACAAATGGAAATAAATGGCAAGCAGAGGAGAGCAAACCAGGCTCCCAATCAGAATGAAATAATAGGGAAAGCAGCCCAGAAGCAATGCAAAGTCATGACTGAGAGGACAGAAAATCTTCCACTGCAGCAATGCTAATTCTCCAAGTGGTACATTGTGGCTGGGACCTCTGGCTGGAGCAGATGTGAGTCCTCCACAGAACAGGGCTAAACCCTGGGGCTGAGCTTAAAGGGACTGGTTCAAGAGCTGTGCGTCCCGTTTGTTTTAAGTGTACTTTCATTTATCTCTTTCTTCCTGTCTCTAAATCAAAATCAACCTTCATGAATGGCAGCCCTAGTGGCCTGCAGAGCATTAGCCCAGTGCCAAGAAATGAAAGCCTGGGATTCAACAAAGGACTGGCAGGAGGTAGAAATATCATAATTTTAAGGGATTAGAACAAAAAATAAAAGCATTTCTTCTCCATCTGGGGGTGGGGGGAATACCCATTTGTCAACATGTGAGACTTGAAAGCTCAGAGAACCTTAGGAATCACATAATTTACAACTATATGACACCTTACAAATCATTTAGTTTAAGCCCCCTAGAAACACACACACACACACACACACACACACACACACACACACATACACTTTATAAAGGAACAAAATGAAAAGCCCAGAGAAATGAAGAAAAAGATAATCCTGAGTTCAACCTCTCTTTTCACCCAAAGGGACAAATTTTGCTGCCACTTGTTATGATTTCTATATTCTCAATAGTCAGCCAGGAATTTTATGTGCCAATTATCTGAATTATAAACTCCTAGAGAACAGGGATACCTAAGTTCTGTATGTCCTTAACACTTACATTATTTTATATGTTATACTAAAGATAATGAATCTTTTATTATTTTGGCAAGGTAGCTCCCTCTCTCCTCTTTGCAATTTAGTAGTTGCCACATCTAGATACATTTATTGCCTAGAAGCAAAATCTATAGTCAGGCTCCATAGTTTTTGGGGGGGTGATTGGTAAGTTTTATTCAAGCGACACAGTCACTAAACCTTCCCAGGGTAGTACTCTAAGGCTAGATTTCAGTATAGATCCCCTGAGGAAAGACAAAGTTCCCTTGAAGAGGTGTTGTCTTAATGCTTTATTACCAACATATCTATAAAAACCTGAACAGGTCAAAAAATGAGAGGGCCCATGCTGTGTTGCTATGACTTAATATTGATCAAAAAAACTAGTTGGAGACAGTGTTATATAAGAGAAAGAGCATCTGATAATTTAATTCAATACAGCCATTTGTTAAGCCCCTATTGCGTGCAAGGCACTATTCTAGACTGGACAGACAAAGGTAAAATAAAGTTGTTGCTTTCTTTACTAACTTACATTCTCCTGGGGCTTTAAGGGTGAGGAATAAAAGTCCTAGATTCTACTCCTTGTTGCACTACTACTTAACTATTTAATCTTGAGCAAATGACTTTTTTTCTCTGAGCTTCAAAGTTTCCCCATCTGTAAAATGAGGAAATATTTAGATAATGTTAAAGATTTTGTCCTTTTCTAACATTCTGTGTCCTAAAGTCCCATCCAGTTCTGGCATTCCATTATATTATATATCCACACATATATATATATTACATATCCATTACATTATTTAATATAAAGTACTCTATAATCATGACTAAGTACTAAGACCTGGGCAAAGCACAAGAGTGAGGCAGGAAGAAGGGCAAAAGAAAGAGATGCGGGTGGGGGAAATATTACATAGTCCCTTTCAAAAAGCTGGGTATAATATGGTGGGAAAAACCTGATCTGAGCCTTAAAAGATTATACATTCAATTACGCAGAGGAGAGGGGAAAAGACAAAGATCAAATGAACTCTCTCAATAGACAACAGGTCTCCTGGGCCTGGAAATCTTCAAGCAGGAGGTGGACAACCACTTATCAGGAAAGAAATAAAGGGACTGTCTGTTCAGACAAAAGTGTCCTCTGGGAATGTTGTGCCATAGTTTCCTTTGATTATTCTACCTCAGTTTCCCTAATTGTTCTGCCTAGTTTACAACATTCCCCCTCCTAACCATCATGATCCAGATAAGGAGAAAGACCTTCTATCTTAGACGTCATGATCCCAGACCTTCCCTATTTATTAGAATGTCTGGAGCCTCCCCTCATTCTGTCATTGTTCTTCTTGATCCCAATTTATCAGAATGTCCGGTGCCTCCCCCTACCCTGTCAGAACCGGATTGATAGTCTGTTCTGCTCTCAGTGCTCTGATGCCGCCCCTGCCTCGGTCTACCCCCTGGTATCTTGGAGCCATGTGCATATATATGTCATTGAGAACTCACATTATCGGCTGGATGCTGGATTCTTGGAGAGGATAATGTCATTCAGCCGTGGGACCAAACCATGGATCCATTTGGTCCCAGTAAATCTCTCCTTTTCAAATAAAATATTAAAACTCTCTAATCTCTATCTTGCCTTAGTTTCTCCGCCATTACAGGTCTCCTGCCAATTTGGGATTCTGTGTCCTGTCTAGGCAAAAGAAGAGAAGAAGCAAAGGAAGAATCAGGAATAAGCCTGGAGTGGAAGGAAGGAAGAAATGATAAAACTAGCTTAACTAAAGCAAAACCTGGGAGTCCTTAGGGAAATTGAGAATTACCAAGAATTACCAATGAATAAGAGCATTGCAGGCTAAAGTTTGGGTCTAAAATATAACACTGCAGCACTCTCTTCAGGAAGAACCTGTTAAAATCTCACATCATACCAGACTGAGAGAAACTGAAGGCAGTGTCAAGATCCAATGTTTCCCTGAGAAGTAGCATAGGATTAAAAAACTTTTGAAATGTTCTTTACTCAAACAGGAATTGTATTTCTGAAAAGGGGGGGGGGGGAAGGAGGGAGGAAGGGAGAGAGGAAAGAAGGAAGGAAGGAAGCAAGGAAGGAAGGAAGGGAGGGAGGGAGGGAGGGAGGAAGAGAGGGAGGAAGGAAGGAAGGAAGGAAGGAAAAAAGGGAGGGAGGGAGGAAGGAAGGAAGGAAAAAAGGAAGGAAAGAAGGAAGGAAGGAAGGAAGGAAGGAAGGAAGGAAGGAAGGAAGGAAGGAAGGAAGGAAGGAAGGAAGGAAGGAAGGAAGGAAGGAAGGAAGGAAGGAAGGGAAAGAGGGAGAGAAGAAGAAAAACATCTCCCCCCCCAAAAAAAAAGCCTCATCAGGAAAGATTAACTCCAAATGGCATGGGAAAAAGGAAAATTCAAGGCTCATTTTTTAAAAATGAAGTGACAGGTAAGGAAACACCTCAGAGGAAATGACTTTCTCAGGGTCACTAATCGGAGCCTTGTTACTCTGGAGATGGGATGAGAGAAGATGGATCATAGGCTGTCCGGAGTAGGAAAAGACCTCAGAAGTCTTCTAGTTTTAGACAATCACTCTCCATCAGGAATTCCCCTAGCAAGAGCTCCAGAGTTACAAGTGGTTCTCCCTCAATCTTCCCAGAGGCAATTCTATTATACTTAGAAACAGCCCTGATTGTTAGGAAGATCCCAAAGCATATTAAAGTAGTCTCAAGATATTTCCCTAGGGATAGCAACTAAGACTCTACTTTCCGAGTCCTCTTTACAATATTCAAATCACTTTATCTACTCTGTCTACATAGGTTCTTAACCTGAGGTCCATGGGACACATTTCAGGGAGTCTGTAAACTGGATAGAAAAAAAAATTACATCTTTATTTTCACTAATCTTTGATTTTCTTTGTAATTCTTTATACTTTATTTTATACATTTTTAAAATTTTATTCTGAGACAGGGATCTATTAGTTTTGCCAGACTGCAGAGTTGTTTTCAGTCATGTCTGACTCTGTGACTCCATTTGGGGTATTTTTTGACAGAGATGCTGAGGTAGTTTGCTACTTCTTTCTCCATCCCATTTTACAGATGAGGACATTGAGGTAAGCAGGGTTAAGTGACTTGCCCAGAGTCACGAAGCTAGTAAATATCTGAGATTGGATTTGGACTCAGGAATGATTGCAGGCCCATTGCTCTAAATACCATACCACCTAACTGCCCCTAAGGGGATCTTCTGTATCACACAGAAAAGGCTAAGAATCTTGCACTTCTAGATATTCTAGCAAGGAAAACTTTTTGGAAGGGAAGTATAAACTCCTAGATATGTATTAGCTTCTGTACATCTGAATTATGTTATGGAAAAGGAGCGTTTTTACAGTGGAAATTATTTAATGAATTACTATATACTCTCATTTTATCATTAATGATTCATTTATATAATGCTTTACATTTCACACTGTTTGCTTCACAACCTGGCTATGAGATAAATAGAACAAGTATTATTATATCCACTTTATGGATGAGAAAAGTGAGACTAAGAGAAATGACTCACTCAAAGTCACAAACAGTAACCACATATTTGATACCATGTGGGCTTAGTGTTCATTTCATTATTCTATATTCCATTTGCAGCTAAGGCTGTTCTAGAGTAATAATCTAACTTCCTAGACATTGTAAGTCCATTGCATCCCTATTTTCATAAAGTTCTTAGAAATTTTTTTAGATCATCCAATAGCTTCATTTTAGGAAAAAAAAAAAAAAGAAAGTAATTTAACTTCCTTGAGTGTTAATTTCTTCATCTATAAAAGAAGGTGGTGGGACAAGATAATCTCTAAGGTTTGTCACAAGTCAAAATCTATGTGCCCATGAACAAAGAATATCAGGACTAGAATGGATAAAGATTACTTAGTCCAGCCCTGGACTAAGATGAAGAAACTTGAATTCCAAAGAGCTAAGATGACTTGCTCAAAGTCGAATAGATAATCGATGTCTTTATTTTGTGTAGACACAAAAAGAAATTTTCTGCTACTGCTGAAAAGCTTCCTTTCCAATTTTCCAATAGATGAAAAAAATTATACCAAGCATGATTTTTTAAAAAGAAATTTTCTGGATCTTTTTCTGTTTTTGCTTTCTGAATAAGGGGAGGGCTTGAAGGAATGAAAGAGAAAGGAGAAAGGAAGAAGGAGGGGAAACAGGAAATAATAGAAGGAGGGAGGAGGGGGGAAAGAGGAAGAAAGGGGAAAGAGGAATTGAGAGGAGATGGAAGGAGAAGGGAGAAAATGAAAAGAATAAGACAGGAAGAAAGAGAGTAAAGAGGAAAGAAAAGACAGAATAGAGGGAAAGAGAAAGAGGAGAGGAAAAGGAGTGAAGGGAAAGGAGGAAGAGAGAAAAGGGAAATAGAGAAGAAAGCAGAAGGATGAAAGGAAGGTAGGATTGAGAAGAGTAGGAAAAGGAAAAAGGGGAGATTAAAAAAGGAGAGGAGATGGCAGAAAAGGAAGAGAGAGAAGATAATGGCAGAAGGCATAGAAGTAAAGTAAGGAAGAAGAGAAAATGAGGAAAGGAGAGTGAAGGAACTAAAAGAGGAGGAAAGGAATCGGTAAAGGAGGAAAAAGAGAAGGAGGAGGAGGAGGAGGAGGAAAATAGAGAGAAAGTAGAAGGGAATAACAGAGGAAAGGGGAGGAAGAGGATTAGAGAAGAAGGCAGGGGAAGGATGGGAGATGGGGGAAAAAAGGAACGAGAGAGAAGATGTGTCAAAAGAAAGAGAAGATAGAGGAAGGAAAAGAGTGGAAAAGAAAGTCTGGGGAGGATGGAAGGGCTGAAATAGAGGAAAGAAGACAGGCTAGGGAAGAAGAGTAAGAAAAGGAAAGAAAGAAGAGAGGAGGAGAGGCAGGAGGAAGAGAGAAGGGAGAGAAAGAGCAGAAGGAAAGAGGAGGGAGAGAAGAGAAGAGGGAAAGAAGGACAGCGGAAAAGAACATGGGAAAAGATGAAGAGACTGAGTGAAGGCTAAGCAGGGGATGGGGTAAGGCAAAGGATCCGGGAAGAAGAGGATAGAGAAAAGAGAAAGACGATAGAAGAGGCGGCAAGAGAAGGGAGGGTGAACAGAGAAGAAAGAGAGAAAAAAGATGGGAGGGAGGAGAAAGAAGAGGGAAAGGTGAGACAGTGGCAGAAGAGAGGAAGAAAGAGAGGAGGGAGGAGAAAAGAGAGGGAGGAGGAGAAAGAGATGGGGAGGGGAGGAGGGGCAACACACACCCTTCAGGTGGCCCCGTGATTTCTCACCTCCCCAGCGCCCAGCTCCAGCTCGCTCTCTGCGGGGTCGACCGAGAGAAGCCGGAGAAGCGCTGATCCTCAGCCTCCTACCAAGTCCCAGCACTCACTGGCTCCGCTCCTCACCCTTAACAACTTGACACTGAGCAGCCACAGCAGCGCCTATCTGAGCCAGCGGCAGTGAGCAAAGCAACAGTTTCCAGGGGAGGAGGAGACCCGCCCGGGACAGGGACCCACGGTAAAGCGACGGGAGCCTCGCTCCGGCCACTGACGTGGGAAGCGGTCCGGCTGTCTTGGAACGCTTCGGGGACTGGGGTCAGTGTCCCACCCTGGGAGTTAGGAGCCAAGAGCCCGGAGCTAGCTAGGGAACGGGTGGGTCTGATTGCCTACGCGCATCCCGCACCGCTGGGGATGGGGGTGGGGGGAGCGGAAGAAGGGGGCGGTGAAGGAGCCCTGGGACGCTTGCCAGGAGCCCACGCAGGTGTGAGCACGTGCTGGGAGGGCTGAAGCCGCCCGGCAGTCCGAGCTTCAGGTCCCTGGGAGCAGGACAAGCTCTGGTCCCTGACGCTGCCCCCTCAAACACTCCCTTCCTCCCTCCTCTCCTGGCAGTCCCCAGCCTCTTTTCCCCCCCTCGCTTTCATCCTCCCCTCACCCCCTCCAGCCTGCTTCCACGCCTGAAGCTGCGACTCCCTCCCAAAGCAGTGCGGAGCCGAGCCCCGAGCAGAGCAGATCCGAGCGGGGCAGGGCAGGGGCACCCGCTGCCTCCAGGAGACCACGCCCGCCTTGGCTGGAGCCTCTCACGGGGAGGAAGCTGGGAGCCTTTCAATTCACCTTCTTTTGTGCCGAGCATGAGCCGGTAAAGTTTTCCCGGGGGTAAGAGGCTCTTCCCAAGACTAGGGGAGGTACAAGGAGGGTGATCCAGGCGTCTGACCCGGGTACCACGAGCCCTCGCATCTGGCCTTCTGGACCTTAATCACACAGTATCTGATTGCCCGGGATCGAGATCATTTCAAACTTGGCACAGGGGGTTGGGGCGGTGGTGGGAAAACTACAGGTTTGGTAATATCCCCCCTTCATCCTGGCGACTGAAATTGGAAGCTTACAGAGGCTGCCGTGTTCACAGGTTCAAGTGTGGCCAGAGAGAGAAAAAAACGTGTGGTTTGAACTTTGAGCGGGTGTCCACCTGCTCCCACTCTTGTCTTCTCTGTCTCGGGTGGTAAAACGATCAGCCTGTCCAGAGGTATTCATTCACCTTTGTGCACATTTATTGATGAATCCTTCCCCTTCGAGGTTGTTTTTCATTGTATTTTTACGTTTAGCAGCCTTTATTCTCTTCACTGCCTACCTAGTGCAGAGGTTGGAGTTCCGACCATCCTTTCCGGTAGTTTGGATTTACCGTGGTTGTTCTGTTTTTACCCAACGTTCTTGTCTATCTACTTGCTGGGTAAAATGGGGTCTTTCCATCGAGATTTCCAATAAAAGAAGGCATACTGCTCCCCCCAATCCTGAGAGAGCCCTTCCTTCTGGATGTTTATTTACCACTGAAGATGGATTTCCCTCTCATTGGGGGAGAGGTGAGGGAACTGAGCGCAATGGAGCTGATTTGGTTTGCTAGAGGCTACTCTGGGAAACTTAGAGCCCTACGATGTTGGTGCTGAAGGGAACCTTCGAGCATAAAATGTCAGAGCTGGAGCAAAAGGTATTAATAAGACTCAAATGGATCTTAGGCATCACCTAATTTAACTTGCTTATTTTTCAGATTAGGAAACTGGGCTGCAGAGACGCAAAGTGATTTGTCCAGGGAAGGGCCCCCCTTTCAGGATGGATCTGCCCCCTTGGAGAACCCGGTTTTTAGAATAAGGGAAAAGCTGTCTTTGTTAGCAGAGATATTGCAGGAGAGGTAAAGAATGGACAAAATAGGAAGTCACTCCTATCATAACTGTTGCCAGAGATATCTCGATCCAAATCTTGCACTGCTCTAGAAAAAGGTATCATGTAAGTAAAGGTTTGCGGGCAGCCTCAAGGTAGTTGTTAGGAAGGCATAAGCAACTGTTAGGCTGTCGCTAAATCTGCAAATTGGGACAAATGTTTATGAATTAAAGATTTTATCCTCTCCTAAATGAATGGATTATAAAATCTGTTTTAGACCACCCTGTTTTAGACCCACTCAGCACCCGAAAAAATTCTTTGCATTTTGTAAATACCAATCATATCCAATTAACTTATTTGTGTATGTGCCACTAGGAAAATGTAGGCTTCTCGTAGGAAGAAGTTGTTTTCATTTTTGTGTCTTTACTCTCTCCAGAACCTTGTATAACACATAGGTAGGTGCTTACTATGTGCTTATTGAATTAAAGTGCTTGTAGAAGGCCTTGGTGGGGAAGACAAAGTCTGAAAAGCCTTTCATGATATAAATTTAATATTCATGCATAGTATAACAGAAAAAATATTGAAGTGAAAGTTCAGAAGACTTAGGATTATAGTATTGTATCTGTCACTGACTCTACTTAACATTAGACATACTTTCCTCTGAAGATGTCTACTAGTCTGTAAAATAGGAGAATTAGACTTGCTATTTATCAGGGTCTCTCTTGGGATCTGATAGTCTTTGAATCTCCTTTCAATGTTGTTTGAAAAATCTCAATAGGATGGTTTTCATGGTGACAAATAGGGTGTGAATTTGGGGTTTCTTCCTAAACCCAGGTTCAAAAAATTGATGTTTCCCCAAGTTAATTCTATAGAGTTGATTACACTACGGAGAGGAAGTGGGAGAGAAGAAGGTGATCTTAAAAGAAATGTAGGAAAAGAATAAATACCACTTGTTGTGGTATACATCTCCTTATTGTTATATGAAGAAAATTGGAAATATTGGGTAAAGATTTATCATAAAAGATCATTCAAATCAAGGTAGCACACATATATCTATCTTTAGTATCCATCTATCTTTAAGTGTGATTGAACTTGAATAAATCTGAAATAGTTTGGGAGGAAGGATTTAAGATTTAAAAACACATGCTATCAATTAAACAACAAACAATTTAACGACTATGTTTGAGTCTCTGTGCTGGACAATGAGGATTAAAAAAATGAAATTTATGTTCTGCTGGGGTTAAAACTGATATTCAGAGAAATAAATACAAAGTAATTTGTCTCAATGAAGCCACCAACAAGCATTTATCAAGTGCTTAACTTTGTTCGAGGCACGGTGCTAAGTACTAAGAGACCTAGACTAAAATAGGTCTTGTCCTCAAGGAGCTTACATTCTAACAACAGGATAGAAGAGTAAGTAATAAATTGATGTGAGAGAAGGGATTCAAAAGGTGATATCTAAATGAAGACTTGAAGAAAGAAAAGAAATGCAAAAAATAAAGATGAGAGAGTAACATTCCAGGCATTACAAATAAGTATTAGAAAATGGAACTTCAGAATTCAGGGAGCTAATAATAATAGCTAGCATTTATGTGATATTTTCAAAGTACTTTATAAATATTATCCCTTTTCATCCATAGAATTATTTTACAGATGAGAGTTACACAGTTACACATTCATCTAAATGTCTGAGGCTGGATTTGAACTCAGGTCTTTCTGACTCCTAGCTTAGTGATCAATCCTAGAGGTCATAGGCAGTCCTGATGGTGATATCTGGTTACCATCTACAATTCCCTGACTTATGCAGACGGCTTCACACAGAAGGTTTGTATCAAAAGGCTGGGAAAAGCAATAGGTAAACATAAAGGACCAGAGAAGAAATGCAGGGAATCATTGAAATAGGGTTAGATAGGGAGGAAGGGATTTAGCCTTCTGATCCCCCAAGTTAAGCTCTTCCCTTGTTACATATCCGCAGGTCCATATCCCCAGACACCATTCAGGAAGAATAGTTTACATGAACTATATATGAAAGTCCGTGATCTGGGGCAAGTCTTGATGTCTTTGAGCCTCAATTTTCTCATTTGTAAAATGAGACTATTAATACTCTACCGACCTCCCAGGATTCTTGTGGGGAAATCACTTTGTAAACTTTAAAGTGCTATTTCATTGTGAGTTCTTGTCATCGTGCATTTCCTAAAGCTCACAAATATATATGTAGAAATTGTGAATTCATCTTAATGCTTCATCACCTAGCCAGGATGATTTTCTCCAAGGATGGAAAAATGCATTTCAGAAAAGTCCCATTTTAGAAGGTACATAAAGCTAAAGCTACTTAACATACTTCTATGAATATACTTTAAGCATTTGTAATTTCACTGCTATTGGAGCCCCCTCCTTTGCCCGCACCTCTAGAGACAATCTTCATGCCTTCCTGTGCTGGAAAACAGCATGCCCCAGGCCACCTTGCTGGTGATGAATCACTCTGCTCTTGTTGAGACTTATCTGTAGACTAGAGCCATTGCTGGCCTTCTACTCTGAACCTTTCTAATTTGGTAGTGTTGTTCAGTTGTGTCCTACTCTTTGTGATCCCATTTGGGGGTTTTCTTGGCAAAGATACTGGAGTGATTTGCCATTTCCTTCTCTAGCTCATTTGACAGATGAGGAAACTGAAGCAAACAGGATTAAATGACTTGCACAGGGTCACACAGCTGTTAAGTGTCAGGCTAGATTTTAACTCAGGAAGATGCATCTTCCTGATTCCAGGCTTGATGCTCTTATCTGCTGTACTCCCCAGCTTGATAGGAACTGCTGGGAGTTCTTCCAAGAGAGAACTTTGAGGACTCAGTATCATAACCATAGGATCACAGGATTTGGAGTCTGAGGAGACCTCAGAGACAGCTAGTCTAGCCCCCTCACTTCATATAAGGCCCAGAGCAGGAAACTGACTTGTCTAAAATCATAAAACTATCCAGATCAAAGCAAGCACCCAAACTCTGACCTTTTCACTCCAAATTCAATATTTTTTCCTACTACCTCACGCTGCCTCCCCTATGCTATGTATAGTAGCTAAATAGGATTTTTAGTTCACATGTCAGAGGAGTTTTATAGTTTATAGAGTGCTTTCTCTACCCAAAAAAAAAAAAAAAAAAAAAAAAAAACCTCATAAACAACCCTTAACCAAATAGTGTAAGAATTATTATGTCCCTCTGACAAATGAAAAAAAAAATTAAATAAAAGAGAGAGCACATACCAGGGTCACACAGTCAGACAATACTAGTGCAAGGAGTTTTCTCAACTCAGCTTTGCAAGGTGGTATAGCGCATACGGCACCAGGCCTGAAGTCAGGCAGATTTAATTTCCTAAATTCAAATCCAGCCTCAAATATTCACAAGAAGTGTGATCCTGGATAAGTCATTTAACTTTATTTGTCACAATTTCATCATCTAGAGAAGGAAATGGCAGACCACTACAATATCTCTGCCAAGAAAACCCCAAATGGGATCACAAAGAGTCAGACACAAGAGAACAACTCCCAACTCAAAACTAACAATAATTTCTAACATATTGTATAAATATAAGGGGCATTGGGGGGAGCAACTTAAAAAAAAAGATGAATTGATCTTTTCTTTTTATAAAAAATACTTCAATTATATACAGACACATATCACCAGGTAGTTACTTTCCATTTAGCTATATGATCCTTGGGAATCATTTAGTTTCTCTGTGCCTTGTTTTCCTCATCTGTCAAATCAAATGATAATAATAGTAGACAGACTGATTATCTTTCTATGTTGATATCCAAGTTAAGACAGTCTCATAAGACTCAAAATGCCATATAAATGTATAATATATATTTTATAATATATCCATCCATATATATTCTTCTTCCTCTCATATTCACAGGCTTGCCATTTTAATTTTTAAGCAGTTGAAGAGTGGTAGTATGAAAAACAACAAGAAAAAGGAGGGATCTTTGATAAGAAAGGTAGGCCTCCATTTGGGGTTTTGACAAGGATTGTTTCTCAGTCTGGATGTAGAAAGAGGACCACATCATCAAGAAGGGAAGAGAGGAATTATACAACTCTGACCCCAGCTTCTTTCATGAGGTTGAAGGTTCCCTTGCCACTCCCTTTGTTGTCCAATCCTTTCAGTCATGTTCAACTCTTCACAACCCCACTTGGGGATTTCTTGGCAAAGTTAATGGAGTGCTTTTCCATTTCCTTCTTCAGCTCATGTACAGATAAGCAAACTGAGGCAAATTGTGACTTGCCCAGTGTCTGAGGCTGGATTTGAACTCATGAAGATGAATGCTCCTCATTTTAAGCCCAGTATTCTCTCCACTGCATTATCCAGCTGCTCTGGAATCTACTGGAACTAGATTAGAGAGGAATATTAACATAGTTTGTCTTTGTCTTTGAGGTTGGACCTATTATAATCAGAATGGGTAGGCTGGTTGAATTTGCTAGCACTGAGCTGAGGCAATAGCACAGAAAACCTTACTTCTCTCTATCTGAACCAAAGCTCAATTCTTTTCCCATGTGTTCTTTGAAAGTCAGTAACTCCATCCATTTAGCCTGGACCGTATTTGGAAGATTAATATCTTGACTTTTATAGATTGATGCATTAGAGTCTATAAAGAAAGTCGAGAATAGTCAAACTGTCTATTCATTATTTCAGAAACAAAAAGACAATGAGAAGTCATAAAATTAGAATCACAGACTTGGATGAACCCTTAGGGGCCTTTTAATTTTCCTTAAACTAAGGCTTAACAGGTTAAGTGAGTTGTTTAAGGTATCATAATTAATAAACATTAGAGATATTTGATTCAGCTTCCCTGATTCAGAGCCAGTGTTCTTTACACTGAATCATGCTGCTTTCCAGCCTACCATACTTTTGGTCAGGGGCCTAGATAATACTTAATGTCAAGATCCTTTCATTGCTATCAGTATTTACTCCATTCCTTAGTAGATGAAATCTGATAGTCTGCCAATTAAATTTGGTACCATAAAACCTTGAAGTAGCGATGGAAAGATAACCTAATACAATCTGACAGGCATATATTAAGACTATTCCATGTGCAAAGCATCATGCTATGGACAGAAACAAACACATACTCGGAAAAAGTCCCTTCCCTAAAGGAGCTTATATTCTATTCTATGTACAGAAATAAGCAAATACAAACTATATACAAAGTCGTAATGAGGGAAGTTAGAAAAAGACAAGAATAACAAAAGGGACCAAAAAGGGCTTCATGAGAATTCCGCTGAGGAACTTTACCTGCTATCTTTCCCATTAATCACAAGTTCTTTAGGAACTTTGCTCTCTTACTAAGTGTTGTAATAAAGCTTTTTGCCCCTTGACTAGAAAAAGAAAGAATGCCTTCATATATGTGAGGGCCTTTGAAGAGAGCAAGGGAAGTTCTCAGAAAACCTGAGCTTTGGAGGAAACTAGGTATTCCAAGAAAGCTGAGGTAAGTAGGAGAGTAGTGCAAGTATGGGGAACATCCTGTATAAAGAAAGATGCAGAAGTGGAAGCTGGAAAGATTTTATACAGGAAGTGGCAAATAGACAGTTTGCTGGAATAGAAACTGTTTGGGGCAGGAGGAGGAGTATTGTAAATTCATATGGAATGCTATGTTGAAGCTAGATTATGAAGAAAATAAGGAGCCACCGAACTTATTGAAGGGAGATTGGGGGGTGGAGGAGGACTGATGTAGTCAAACCTTTGCTTTAAAAATATAAATTTAGCAACTGTGTGGAGGGCAGGGTAAAGAGGAAAAAGACTAGGGATATGGGGATCAGCTAAGAAACTGTTGGCAGTTATCCAGAAAAATAGATAATATGATCTTTAAATAGGATAGCAGTCATGTAAGTGGAGAGATGGGGATGGATGAGAGATATACTATAAAGATAAGAACAATCAGATCTGACATTTGGATATGATGAGGGGGGAAGAGTAAAGTTATAAATCTGGGTTGACAAGAATGATGGTGGTACCCTTGCTAAAAATAGGGGAGTTCGGAAGGTGGGATAGGAGAATAAAGTTCCATTGTGGACACATTAAGTTTGAGATGCCTATGGGATGTACAGGTGGAGATGTTCATCAAGCAGTTGATGATGATTGAGAGAGCTTAGGAAAGATAAAAGGCAAATAGTAGATTTGACAGTCATCTACACAGCAATGATATCTAAGTCACCAGGGCTAATGAGCTTATCAAGAGAAAGAGAAAGTAGAAAGAGATGAGAACCCAGGATGAAGTTCTGCTACTAAGAGGGAACAAAACGTGGAGTCATCCAGAAAAAGAAACTGAAAAGGCCAGACAGGTAGGAGAGGAACCAGGAAAAGACTGGATCACAAAAAACTAGGGAGGAGGGAATCCTAGTTGGTGATCTATAATTCTATGGGTCACTTGCTAGGCATCTTTCATTTTACACACACACACACACAGAGAGAGAGACAGACAGAGACAGAGAAGAGGGAGGGAGGGAGAGAGAGAAAGAGAGAGAGTGAGTCTCTTTTCTCTCTCCCTTTCTTCATCTCTTTTCTTTTGTGTCTTTGTCTCATATTTCTCTCTCTCTCCTTTTCTCATCTTTCTCCTCCTTCCTTGTTCCTTCCTCCTCCTCCTCCTTCTCCTCCTCGTCGTCGTCGTCGTCGTCGTCGTCGTCGTCGTCGTCGTCGTCTTCTTCTTCTTCTTCTTCTTCTTCTTCTTCTTCTTCTTCTTCTTCTTCTTCTTCTTCTTCTTCTTCTTCTTCTTCTTCTTCTCTTCTTCTTCTTCTTCTTCTTCTTCTTCTTCTTCTTCTTCTTCTTCTTCCTCTTCTTTTTCTCTTTTCTCTCTCCCTCTCCCTTTTCCTCTCCCTCTCTCTCATTCCCTCCCTTGTTCCCTCCCTCGTTCCCTCCCTCCTTCCATACTTTCTCCCCCTCTTCCTTTTGTGCCTCTCTGTCTCATGTCTCTGATTTCTATCTTTGTGTTTCTCTGTCTCTCTCTCTCTCTCTCTCTCTCTCTCTCTCTCTCTCTCTCTCTCTTTTCTCTCTCTCTTTCTCTCTCTCTCTCTTACACACACACATACACACACAGAATTAAGGACAGAGTACTAATTTGGAACCTCTTGGCAGGGATAAGATAGAAATAAATCAAAAGAGCTAAAATGTTTTAATGTTTTCTATTGGAAAATTTCCTCATTCTGTCAAATTAACAGATTGTAGATTAACAAATTAATAGAATATAATATATCAGAGGTAGCAGGGACCTTCAAGCATAGATATCAGAACATGGAAAGGATTTTAGCACATAGAATATGAAAACTAGATACAAATTGAGAACATGGAAAGTTAAAAGCTGTAAGGGATCTTAGTAATCCACTTATTCAATCCATTCATTTTATAAATAAGCAAAATAAGACCTAGGAATATTAAATAATCTGACTAAGATTATATAGCTGGTTTAAAAGAGAGCCAGGAACTAGGATTCAGATCTTCAACCTTGTAACTGGGTAAAAGCTGAGGCTTACTGTTCTCCAAGCCTATATTATAACCATAGTATTAAATTTGAAAGATTTATGTTGAACTAAAATGAATGCCTTTTAACCTGTCTAAACATTTGAAAATCAATTGAAATGACCAAGAATTGAGATAAACAATAATTCAACTTCTTAGATGACACTGAAGACATGCTGCTTAAAGGCATGCTATGGTCTTTCCCAAAAGTTAAATTATGGGAGCATTCTCCTTTTAATCTCTTGTACCATCTGCAGCATGTAGACAAAAAAGCCCAAAGTATACTTAGCTGTTCTGAACAGTATAAATCAGATTTAACTAAAGAAATTTAAATGTGTCATTGAGACATGAATGTGAACCTAGTCCTTGAACACTACAGGAAAGTTCAAGTCTGGCAGGTCCTACCAAGTTAGAAAGGATTCAAATACAATGCATATTAGGCTGCCTACCTGTTGGCCAAAGATCAACCTAGCTCAGTTACAAAAGGTTCATCACTATGTTAGATAGAATGATAAATATTTATTGTTGGTTTTCAGTCATTTTAGTCTTGCCCAACTCTTCACAGTCCCATGTAGGATTTTCTTGGCAAAGATGCTAGAGTAGCTTGCCATTTTTTTCTGTAGTTCATTTTATAGATGAGGAAACTGGGGCAAGGGGATTAAATGATTTACCAAGAATCATATAACTAGAAAATGTCTGAGGTCAGATTTTGTTTGTTTTTGTATTTTTTACTGAGGCAATTGGAGTTAAGTGACTTGTCCAGGGTCACACAGCTAGGAAGTATTTAAATGTCTGAAACCAGATTTGAACTCAGATCCTGCTGAGTTCAGGGCTGGTGTCTATCCACTGCACTACTGTAATGGGCTGAGGCTTGAGTCGATGCACTGAGGTCCCAAGCACATGAGGCTAAATAGTAATTGGACCATAATCTATTAATATATAAGCTTGGAGAAAGAATGGCCCCCGCACACTGTTTGTGCAAGTCCTGATGTGTTGTATAGGAAATGACGATTTTGGTGGGTGGAGGCAGGGGAGTGGAAAAGGAAGGGGAAGGAGAGACTTTTGGTATTGCTTTGCCACGGTTTGCTCAGCTCACATCTCTCTCTGCTAGCTGGCTTCCTGTTTGTTTCTCTTCTTCTTTTTGCTTTTTTTTGCTGAGGTAGTTGGGGTTAATTGACTTGCCCATGGTCATACAACCAGGAATTATTAAGTGTCTGAGGCTGGATTTGAACTCAGATCCTCTTGACTTCAAGGCTGGTGCTCTATCCACTGAGCCATCTCCTCTCCTTCCTCTTCTTCTTTTTGCTTTTTGCTAAGGCAGTTGGGGTTAAGTGACTTGCCCATGATCACACAACCAGGAATTGTTAAGTGTCTGAGGCTGGATTTGGACTCAGGTCCTCCTGACTTCAGGGCTGGTGCTCTACCCACTGAGCCATCTCCTCCCCCTTGTTTCTCTTCTTTGTTTTTTGCTTTTTGCTGAGGCAGTTGGGGTTAAGTGGCTTGCCCATGGTCACCAGGAATTGTTAAGCGTCTGAGGCTGGATTTGAACTCAGGTCTTCCTGACTTCAGGGCTGGTGCTCTACCCACTGAGCCATCTCCTCCCCTTCTTCTTTTTGCTTTTGCTGCTTTTGACAACTTTTCTGTTTGTTTTCTCTTCTTCTTTTTGCTTTTTTTAGCTCCCTTAACCTGAGTTCCTGACTCCGGCTGATTTTAAATACGCGATCATTACACACTACCTAGCTGCCCCTTTTTTTGTTTGTTTTTGTATCTAAGGTCAGATTTGAATTCAAGTTTTAGGGCCCCAGCAATTCTCAGTCATTTCATTGAGAATAGTGACAAATAGGAGGATATAAGTATCTCAGGGAGAATGCAAGTTCTTAAGAAACAGATATTATACAAAAAGTCTTTGTAGACCTAGAACTTGGCTTCAGTGCTTTATACATGGTGTAAGAAAAGGAACTGAATCTGGAGATTAGTTGTTATAGGAAACTCTCAAGTGAAGAAACTTATTGCCACCTTCTCCACAACATATAGAGTTATGAGTTGCTTAGGATCCTGAGAAGTTAAGTCTTATCCAAGGTCACAGAATAAGTATACATCAGATGCATAATTTGAACCTGAGTCTTCATGGCTACAAGCCAATTCTGCCCATCATATATCATCATATAGTAGGTTTGGATTGGATTAACTAAATCTACCTTGGTAGAGAAATTTCCTACATTGATGAAATGATCCTTGAAGTATTTTTAAATAGTATAAAATTGTCCACAGTAAAGAAATCTCATTGAGTTGAAGTTTGATTGCTCTTCACCTTATTGGTGTGGCTCAATAGTATTGTGAAAAAAGACCTGGAGTCAGGAAGAATTCACATTCAGCCTCAGACACTTACTCTTTGGATAAATCACTTAAACTTGTTTGCCTCAGTTTCTTCATCTATAAAGTGAGTTGGAAAACAAAATGGCAAACCACTCCAATATTTTTGCCAAGAAAACTCCAAATGGGATCACAAAGAATAGAATACACCGAAATGACTGAATAATAACAACAAACAAAAATGTCTCACCTGGCATCAGGAGGGAATAAGGTGAGCCTTAAAAAATGGGGAGGAGCACATGCTTCCCAACAGAGTTCCCTAAAGAGTTGGTTCCTTCTTACCAATCAGATCCTGCAAGAGCCTATAAACTGCACCCCCAACATAGGAGGAGTTATTGGGGCATAGTTCATTCAAGCAATCAGGACAAGGCTTCTAAGGAAAAATGAAAATAAGTCATTCACTGCTGCCAGAATTGTTCTCTGAATCTGCCAAGCCTGACAAGCAGGGGCTCTCATGGACTGCTGAAATCCTATACCTTAGGTCAAAGTGGAGCTAGATGTATGAGAGCTAGATAGAAATTTAGAACATGGAAATTTAAAAGCTATAAGGGATGTCAATTCACTTATTCAACCTATTCATAATTAGAATATAGAAATTAAATAAAGAAATTAAGACCTGACCAAGATTATACAGCTAGTATGGGAGAGCCAGGAACTAGGACCCAGATCTTCAATCTAATAATTTAGCAGAATCTGAAGTTTATTGTCCTCCAGAGCATACTTAAGTACATTTCAGCACGGATCCACCAGCAATTCTGTCATAGTCACAAGTTCCTGCCCATGTATCTCTCAAGAATCAAGTCTTCCTAGCACATTCAAGTTGCCAATGGAAGAGGCTGGGAGGTAAGAGCCTGCTGGATTAACTGTTCACTCATGAATTATTTTAAAATTGCTTGTGGAAAGTAGGAGATGAAAGTGACATGAAGAAGATGACTTTTTCCTAAGGTAAAGAATTGAATAACAGAATAATTCTGCTGTCCTTGGATCAGGAAGACAGGGACCCTATTTGAGAATTGATGACTATTTTATATTGGCATCACAGGCTAAGATTCTCATATGTAAAAAAATACTGTCCTAACCATACATATCACTATTTACATCTGATCAAAAACAAAAATTTGACCTATCCTCTGAGATAGCTTTCTCTGGAGTCCTAGCCATATATGATGACCCATTTTACAGATGAACTGAATTTAATTTAGATGAAATGTCTTGTTCAGTCATATAACTAGTAAAAAGGTGAGATCCGTATCTTCAAATTCCAGCACTCTTTCCAAAATAGACTTTTTTTCTTAGGGACCTATCTCATAAATTTCTGTAGTAGCCCTTTGGCTCCACAGTCTCCACCTGAATTAATCTGAGAGCCTCACTCTGCCACTAAATCCATGGCCTCTCTTCTTTCCCAATCCAGGTAAAGGCTCTACCCCACCATTAACATTTTGTCACCTACATAATCCCATCAACTCCTTCCTAGAAAGCTCCTACCTTTACTAGCCTTCCTTTTCAACATTAGATTCAGATTCCTTACTTCCACCTCTCTTGAATAAATTTTACCCTTACCCAATCCCATCCTTGCCTGTCCATCTCCCTTCACTCCCCAATCAGTCCTCTCACTCACTTCTGCCCTCTATACCTTCCCTAATTCCTAAAGATAACACACTTATAACTTTTTCTACCTCCTCATTCCTAATCTCCCTCTCTTTCACCTTCATAAGTGAAGCCCAACTCCACCAAGAACCCAAGGATAGATACACTGGGTACATTATTAAAATACCATTTTAGTTGTAACTAAAAAGAGATTTTGGTTTTGATGTCTTGCTAGGTTGGAGTAACTATTTTAAAGTTTAGGAAACTTTTAATTCTGGTACAACAGAATTGGCATTGCATATAATGAGTTTGTCTAGTTAAACTGCTTCAGAGATGAAACAAAATCCTATGTGTTAGACGTCAGTCGAATTGTGAGCTAAAAAGAATGAGCGCCTTAACCTCATTTAACAAATTACAATCTTTTACCATGTCTAGAGAGCCTTGTGCTAGAAGACTGGAATATAAAATATGTATCATTCCTTGGTGAGCTGGTGGACAGAGATGAGCGTGACTTTTCTTCCATATTAAATTGTCAGAGAGGATGACGATGCTCTAATTCATGACAGGGATGTGCCTGTGATGGAAGAAATGGGAAATATCTAATTGAGGAAACCATCTGCTAGAAGGAAAAACCAGAAGGGTTGAAGCAGTATGAGGCTGAAAAGGAAGGGTTTATTACCATTCTAACTGTTTCCTAAGGGTTCTTTCACTAGCTGTAAAGACAGAACAATATTCATTTGCCTCTCTGTTCTTATTATCAAAAATCTCATTTTTCCTCCTTTCTATAATGACAAAAAGGAAAAATCGTTCTAGGTCTGAAAAGAAGCACTGCTAATGTGAAATGCCTACAGTGTGATTGTTCTCATACTTTTCCCATAGAACCCTGATTGTGTCACCGAAATTCTAGTTACCATTTTTATAAGTTAAAGTTAAAGTTTAAAAAAAAAACCTTGCTGGAAAGTCAATATTCATAGGATCACAAGATCTTAAATCTAGAGCTGGAGAGATTTTTAAAGGCCATCTAATCCAACTTCTTGATTTTATATATAAAGAAACTGAAGGACAGAGGAAGAAAAGTGACTTGACTAAGGCCAAATAGTAAGCATCAGAACTGGTATCTGAATCAGTTTTCAATTGTTACAAGTATAATCATCTTTTTTTTTAAAGAAATTTAATCAGAACGGGAAAAGGATAAGTATTTCTCAAGTATTTACTAGGTACCAGTCAGTATACTAAGTTCTTTACAGATATTATCTCCATAAAAAGACTTTGTCTATTATAGAATATAATGCATGAAAGAATTTTAGTTTTCAAAACATCTCATTCACAGAAGAAGAAACAGAGCCTAGAAGGAGTTTGTGGTCACACAGGTATTACCAATAGATCCAAGACTGAAACCTCCGTTATTGACTTAAAATCTAATATTCTTTTCCATTGATGCCATGTCAGAAAACCCAGCTTTCACAAAAGGTAATGAATGGGGCAGCTGAACCATTTTTAATGGATCCACAAATCACTTAAATAGGGAGTTTCCCCTTGCACATACTGCATTTACATACGGTTTCTGAAGGGAAAAAAAGCTATTCCAGATAATGAGACATTCCTGTACTGAGCCTCTCTTTTCATTCTTAATGAGGGTTATAGAACTTGTTTCCATAAGGGACACAAAAAAGACATAAAAGGCTTTGCATTTTTGTTCTTCTTCTAGAAACTCACCCACTATTTGGGGTCTTTGATTGCCCTGAGCAAACATGTTTCTCTCCCAGTGACAGTAGGGCAAGGCATTCATAAGACCCTAAACAGCTTTAAAAATTGTACAGTCTTGTGTATTAACTTCAATAATTGACAGATCTTGGGCTAGGAAATAGAACCTTGGAAATCATATAGTGCACCTTTCATTTTTTAGGTGAGTTAATTCATGCCCAGAAGTTTAAATTATCTACCTAAACTTACAGAAGTACTTAAGTATCTAAGGCAAGATTTGAATTCAAATCTTCTTGATGCTGGAGCCAGGACCCTCTCCAAGGTACCATTTTGCTTCCCCAGAGCCTTCACTGAAATTCTTGCTATTTGACTTCTCCCCAAACTACCCACTATGGAGACTTGAATTTCCTAGCAGTAAAAATAAATGAATTTTTTTAAATAACAAGAAGGAGAAGAAATAAATGGGTAGGGAATCTACCATTTATTGTGGCCCACTGTATGGAGTGCTGGACCTGAAGTTAGGAAAACTTGTCCTTCTGAATTCAAATCTAGCCTCAAATATTTACTAGCTGTATAATCCTGGACAAGTCATTTAACCCATTTGCCTCAGTTTTCTCATCTGTAAAAAGAGCTGGAGAAGGAAATGGCAAACTACTCCAGTGTCTTTACTAAGAAAATTCTAAATAGGGTCACAAAGAGTCAGACATGACTGAATAATAACAACAATAAATCAGCTGCCTGAGTATTGAATTATACCTTGAGAAATTCAAAGAACCAGAGGAAGACTTGCAGAGTCCTTCCTTTTTGAGGACTTCTAGAAAAGGGTCTGAATTAGAACTGAATATGATGAAGAGCTGTGGCTAAAGCATATCTGCACCGGAGGAATGAAAACTACTGTGAGCAAAGATCCCAAAGCCGTTAAGATTCAAACAGGCTTATTAAAAGTATCCCTTGTTACCTTCTCCTCTTCCCATGCCCTCCCCTATCTGCTAATAATGAGCCTTTGGCAGCTGCCTACCCCTAGTTTTGCTTCTATGAGCTTTCATTCCCTAACTGGATTATTTGCTGATAATAATGATCCTTCTAGAGTTCATGGAGAGGGGATCTCAAACAAGTACCCAGGCTTTATTTCTGTTACTCAGTAAACCCAGCTGTGTGATCTTGGGTGAGTGACTTCTCTGTCCTCAGGATTTTTATCTGCAAAATGAAAGATTTAGATCATGTCATCTAGAAGCAGATAAAATCATCAGAGCTAGATGAATATGAAGACTGATAGGGAGGAAGCATACTAAGAGTAGGGAAAGTATTGAGGAGCTGAAGGTTGAGGGCCTGGATTCAACTGCCAACTCTGATACTTATTACCAATGTGATCATGGGCAAGTCATTTAATCTCCATTGTCTCTAGATTTCTCATTCATAAAATAAAAAGGTGGGACCTATGCAGGCCCTTCCAAGTCTAGAGCTAGGATCCTAAAAACTAAACTATTTGAACTAAAAGGGGTTTTTGGAAACTCAGAAAGGAGTCTAAAGCAGTGACCTAGAAATTGTCAGGGATAGATAGATAGATAGTTAGATAGACAGACAGACAGATGATAGACCAGCTGAACATTTCAGTATAATTGGTTTCCTTTCTGATTCTATGTATGTTGCTTTATACCTTTAAAAACATTATTCTGAGGAGTTCATGGGCTGCACTAGACTGCCAACAGGGCCCAAAACACATAAAAAGCTAAGAGCTTGTGCCTCCTAATAGTTCTTCAAGCTCTAATGTCCATTTGTTTCCATCAGCCCTTTTCATCTCATAGTGCCATGTTCTAAGCAGTGGTTCTCAAAGTATGGTTCAGAGAATCGTAGGAGTCTTTGAAGCCCTTTTAGAACCAATTCAAAATTAGTTTTTATTTCTAAAATAGTAAATATCTATAAATATAACCTATATAAACAAAAACTCTTTGAATAGGTCTTCAATAATTTTTAATAGTATAAAAATAATGAAGAAAAAAAAGTTTGAGAACTACTGTCTAAGGTATTTTCCAGATCTAATATCCTGTGTACTAAGTGCCTTTCAGTTAAAATACTATATATTTTATATTGTAAAATTTCTTCTAGCTCCGACATTTTACCTTCTCCATTCTCAGACTTTCCAGTTCTCCCATGCCAGTTAACTATTTTGCACTAAGATTCTGTGGTTCAAGATTACATATAGTTGAACTCCAAAGCAGTTCTTAGAATTTGGGCAAATGAATGGATGCATAAATAAAAAATAAAAATAAATAAAAACCACTTTTCAAGTCTTATTTTTCATTGTCACTGACTTTGTCTACTAGCTATCCTTCATACTTCCCACTCAATAACTAGTTTCTTATCTCTGCACCTTTGTACAGGCTGTTTCCCAGGCCTAGAAGCTTGACCATTTAGAGTCCCTAATGGACTTCAAAACTTAGCTCAAGTACCATCTCCTATAGTACTATGAGTTAAGCAGTTAAGTGCTTACTATGTGGCAGTCATTGTGCTAAAGGCTGAAGATATAAATATAAGCAAAGAGAAACTTTGCATTCCAGTGGGGAAAGATAACACCAAAAAAAGAAGTGGGAGGTAGAGTAGAGATAGTGCCAAAGTCCAGAGAATCAGAATCCAAGTCAGGATGACTCTGAAGAATGAAAGATGGCTGACTTGAGGTCTTAAAATGGAGGTTCTAGGGAAAAGGAGTCAATCACACGAGCAAAAAGATACTTTAGGATGAAAAGTTATAAGGTCAAAAGGATAAAATCTTTTCAGTTTTTTTTTATTAATGAACTTAACTATCAAAAATTTCAAATTATAAAGAAAAGAGGATCACATGAAACTTTTTTCATGTGTGTTAAATTTAACACCGTAATATCAACACTGCCCTACTTATATGTCCTCTTCTGAACTTGCTTCTAACTTCTTGTACATTTTTCACTGTTTCATTGATGCTCTTTTCTTTCCTTTTTTTTCTTTCATTGCAGGCCACCCACTAACTTCCTTCTCGCTCCCAAAAAATAAAGTCCTCCTTTTGTAACAAATCAGTCAAATAAAACAAATCATCACATTGGCTGAAATCTGAAGGTGTATATTTTGAAGTATGACTCATCATAAATATTCTGAAGTCATGATTATCCATTATACTGAACACAATATTGAAGTCTTTCAGTGATAATTTTTCTTTTTTTTTATTGTGTTGTTCAGTCATGTCTGACTCTTCATTTGGGATTATGTTATGTTATGTTGGTAAAGAATCTTTTCCCATTTATTTCTCCAACTCATTTTACAGATGAGTAAACTGAGGTAAACAAGGTGACATGAGCTGCCCAGGTTCATACAGCTAGTAAGTGTCTGAGGCCTGATTTGAACTCAGATCCTTCTGACTGCAGACCAATGCTTTATCCACTACACTATCTAGCTACTCTTTGATACTTGTTAAGTGCTTAGTGAAAGCTTGATTGAAGGCTATGTTCTGTACTTTAGTCAAAAAATCAATGGATTCAAATCCCATCTCTGTTACTTGTATGGCCTTGAGCAAAGCACTGAATCTTGCAGGTCCTCTGTTTCCTCATCTACACAGGGAAGGGTTGTATTAAATGGTCTCAGTTCTAGATCTATGATCCTGTGACTCACTTGCCTCTAAGGTCCCTTCTAGGTCTAAATCTTGGCATTAGGGAATACAATGGATTCAGCATTAGCTTGGAGTCAGAAAGTCTGAAATACAAATCCAACCTTAGGCACTTAATAGCTTTTGAACCCTCTGGTTTACTCATCTATAAAATAGGAGTAATAATAGCATCTACTCCACAGGTATTTCAAAATGACAAGATCTATGTAAAGGTCTTTGCAAACCTTAAAGTTCTTATGTAAATGCTAGCATTATTATTATTGTTGGGTTGATTGATTGATCATTATAATAAAGAGATGATTTCCCTCGTTCCTTTTTTCAGATTTCCATTGCTGACCTATTCAAGTGATGTTAAGTTACCAAAATGACCCTCTTGCCTGGAGAGAACTCAGATTATGACTACAGTGCCCTGAGCTGCACTTCTGATGCTTCCTTCAATCATCAGCATGCATTCTTTCCTCGGTCTGAGTCCCTCAAGGGTGTGTTTTACCGCAGAGCCAAGAGACTTCACCCCAAAGACAATGCCCACCAAAGCAGCCAACCTGAAGACCGAAAGAGACAGATCATTATTAATGTGGGGGGAATCAAGTACCTGCTGCCATGGACTACTCTGGATGAGTTTCCTCTTACTCGTCTGGGCCAGCTGAAATCTTGCACCAACTTTGATGACATCCTCAATGTCTGTGATGATTATGATGTGACCTGCAACGAGTTCTTCTTTGACCGCAACCCTGGGGCCTTTCGGACAATCTTGACCTTCCTCCGGGTGGGGAAGCTCCGGCTGCTCAGGGAGATGTGCGCCCTTTCATTCCAGGAGGAGCTCCTCTACTGGGGCATCGAGGAGGACAACCTGGATTGGTGTTGCCGGCGGAGATACCTGCAGAAGATCGAGGAGTTCGCAGAGATGAATGAGAGGGAGGATGATCTCCTGGAGAGCGAGAGTCCTGGGGAGATGGCCGAGGAGACCGGGCTGGGCCAGTGCATGAAGAGGCTGCAGGACATGGTAGAGAGACCTCATTCAGGGCTGCCAGGGAAGGTGTTTGCCTGTCTGTCTGTGCTGTTTGTAACCATCACTGCAGTGAATCTGTCTATCAGCACCATGCCCAGCTTGAGAGAAGAGGAAGAACAAGTAAGTTTCTTCTAGTATGGGGGAAGAATGAGGGAAAAAAATGTTAGTTAAAAGAGTTTTGCTTTTGGGTATTTAAGTATCAGGAGAGGTATCAAATCTAAGATCCTATGGGCATTCATTATAGGATCACAGAGATGGAAAGAACTCCAGAGGTCCTTTATTCTAAGCTCCCTTATAGGATCGTATGTTTAGAGCTAGAAAAACCTCAGGGTCAGCAAGTCCAACCACTTATTTTACAGATGAGGAAACTGAGGTTTAGAGAAGTTATGGACCCAGGCAATAGAAGTAGTACTAGGATTTGAAACCAGGCCCCTTACAGATAAGAGTAGTGAGTTCTTGAGGGAAAAAAATGATTTCTTGACAGTCATATAAGTAGTAAGATTTGAACTTAGTTCCTATTTAATACATGTGAAATAACAAATGCAAAATCTGAAGGACATTTTGGAGTGGAAGCTGAATCTCATTCATTTGGAAGTGAAACCTGTGTGCTCTACACTCTGCTGTGCTGGGGAGGTGTGGAAGATAGGAAGATAAATAAGACTTGGTGATTCTTTACCTCAAGGAACTTAGAGTCAAAAATGGGAAATGAATCTCACTTGAGTACTTCATCCCAGTCTTAGTCCCTCTTTACCACACCCTTCCCTATTTTTAAGGTCTATCACTTCACCAGTGTGGATCACTTCCTCATTTAGTGCAAATTACAATTATCTCCAATTTATTATGTAGTTGTTGAGAAATGTCATGACCAAAAAATCCATGACCCTGTGGCCACCCTGGTGATGAGCCTCTTTAAACTGAGCTCCCCTAGCTTATGGACAGTAAGTAATTCTAGACCCAAAGACTTTCCAGTTTGAGAGAACTTGCTGGGCTATTTGCTTTGCTGATCTGTATTTTGAGAATCTAATATCATAGCCACACATAGAGGACTAGACTTGAAGGTCAGGCCGTACTGAATTTTAATTCTGCCTCAGATAGTTACTAGTTGTATGATCTGTACAAATCACTAAACTTCTCTCAGCCTTAATTTACTCAGTTCTAAAAAGGGGATAATAGTAGCACCTAATTCACAGGATTATGAGGCTCAAAAGAGATAATATGATAAAAGCACTTTATAAACTTTAAAGTGCTATTTAAATAAATGTTAGCTGTTAGGAGAAGGAAGAAGAGGATTTCAGTAGAAGAGCATAATTAAATACAAATTTGGATAATGTGTAATAGTTCACATTTCTATAATACTTTATAGTTGACAAAGTGTTTTCTTTCCAACAGGTCACAGAGAATTTTCGCACAAAAGTTCTAAAGTAACGAGTGCCTTTGTCACTGTCCCCACTTTACACATCAGAAAACTGAGGCTCAAAGAGGTTAAAATGACTTTATCCATGGTTACTCTGCTTAGTGACAGAAAAAGGACTCTCAGACCCTGGTCTTCTGAATTTAAGTCAAGTGCTCTATTTCAATTCAACAAAAAATGTCTTAAGTGCAAGGCATTATACTTAGCACTGAATATGAAAATACAAAAATTAACCAATTCTTGTCCTCAAGGAGCTTACATTCTCTGAAGAAAAGAGTTGGTCATTCCCACACACACACACACACACACACACAATTTGTCCCTGGATAACAGGAATCCTTAATCTGGGATCTGCGATCTTTTTCTTAAAAAATTTTATAGCTATGATCATTATAATTATTTTCCTTTGTAATTCTATATATCTTATTTTATACATTTAAAAGGAAGGGGTCATCAGATGACCAAAAGTTTCCATGATACAAACAAGGTTTAAGAGCAATTGCTAGATAGATAATGTATATAATAACAGATATAACTATTAATTAAACATAAAATAATTATGTTAAACATAAATAATTCATTGCTTATTAATTTTAAATTTAATTGACTCTGTTTTCACTAGGCAGATATTAATAGATCTCCTGTTCTGCTTGAGGAAAAGAACATGGCATTAGATTTAGCCCCAAGTATATAACTATCCACAAAGATAGGCTTTGAATATTAATATTTGGGGTGGAATTTTTTTCTCCATAAGAATCTTTGTTTTACCAACAGAGTCAGCATGAAAAAAAAGTGCAACAAAACAATCTCTTCTCCATACTCCCCTACACTATTTTTCCTTGCCTTTACCACACACACACACACACACCCCTCTGCCCAGTGAAAACATACATTAATTTGTCCTGGAAGCAGTGTGGTGTGATGGAAAGAGCACTAAAGTCAGTGTCCAAAGTACCTAAAGCCAAGTCTTGGCTCGCATAGGCATTCCCTCAAATAGTATACCCTATGATTCTTTATTTTGGTTCAGACATTTATTAATAATCACTCATTTCAAAAGGTTGCATATGACACAGTGGATAGAGCAGTCTCAAAGTCAGGAAATCCTAAGTTCAGTTCTTCTAACGAATATTGTCTGTATGACCCCAAGTAAATCACTTAAATTCTCATGTCCCAGGCGATTCTCTAAGACTATAATTTTTCTTTTGAGGCAGTTAGGGTTGTCCAATATCACACAGCTACTAAGTCAGTCTGCAGTCAGACTGGAACTCCTGACTCCAGGACCCATGTTTTTTCTACTGCAACAACTAGTTTCCCCAACTAATACTAAAAATTGCAGAGCAATTGTCAATCAAGAGTTCCCTTCTATTAAGTTCCTATACCAATTACAGGATTGTTCCAATAATAATAATTTCTGAAGCACTTCAACCATTTGTGTGGTAATCAGCTTCCACCACCTATAAAATAAGGATATTTTTTGTACTTCTGTGCTCACATGATAAATATTAGGAAAGTACCACACAAATAGTTACATGGAGGTAATCTGATTTGCCAAAGTTTCCACAGTTAAATGTGGAACCATAATTTGCCCCCGGTGTTCAGACTTTTGATCTACTACACAATGTACCTTCTTTGAACACGATATAGACAATATAGCAGCTTTCTCAAGATATCTATGCTATACAAACTGCAGGCTTCTCTGTCCTTATGTTTTTTAAATACCAGCAGAGCCTAACATTTTCTAACAGAAAGACAAGGAAATCTATCTGGCCACACACTGGGTTTTAACACATTAGAAAAAGAGGGGAGTGCAATGATTTGCAAGTGTTCAATGGCAGAACTCCCACTGCTGACATGCACCTCAACACGTTGCCTTAGTTCACTGCACTTCATATCCTGGTGCCTGACAGCTGACATTCCTCCTTGCTGACGTTGTAGGAATAAATTTCTTTGACACAAGGCAGAAACAATTTCAAGTTCTTTTATGGAATTTGTATTATCCTGGCCATCCCTGAGTGCCTTCATAACTTCAGAAGTTATTTCTATATCTTTCCTCCCAATGGGGGTGGGGAGAGAGAGAGAGAAGCATCTACTCTCTCTCTCTGGCAGCACAGAGACTCCTAATTCCTTTGGCAGCATACATTGTGAGCTCATCAGGGAGGCCTATAGAGCTGTAACAACAAACTTGCCCCACCTCCCTGGGGCAAGAGTTAGCTGTAAACCACTAAGTATTCCCTGTTTCACCCCCATTGGTTATATGATAATGAATGCCTAGAATTGAATATTTTACACTTTAATAATTTATTCAATGGGGGAAGGCTATATGACCTTTTTGATCTCCCAATAAAAATACCATTTCTAAAAAAGTTAAGGATGTGTTCCCAGACATCCAATTATCATCTTTCACTCATTTATCAAAGCCCTTTTTTAAATATACTTATATTTTAGCCTTATAATATCCTTTTAGGAGAACAACTGAAAATAATACTAATTTATGGATGCTTTCTTCATAATACATTTGTGAGGGAAGTAGTACAGGCATTATTATCTCCATTTTTCAATGAGGAAATTGAGTTTCAAAAAGATTAAGTGTCTTAATGAGTGTAATGTAAGATTCTTCAGTACAGAGATTATTTTTTACTTCTGTCTTTGTATCTTGAACATGTTGTCCTACATGAAGTAGATATTTAATAAATGCTTGTTGAATTGAAATGATTTGCCCAAAGTAATCCAGTAAAAAGCAATAGGTCCTGGACACAAATCCAAGTCTTTGAGGCAGAATGGTATAGTGAAGAAAGAACAAAATTTAAATTCAGAGAACCTGATTTCAATCCCTATCTCTGCTGTACACTATCTGAATTCCTTCTATCTGGATCTGAGTTTCATCATTTATAAAATGAAGGGATTAGGTTAGATGATTAGTTACAAATCTTATATCTTTCTAGTCTTCGACTCTTTACAAAATAACTAGAATCGTCATTATCATGATAGGTTTAGATAAGCAAAATAACTTGAATCGTCATTATCATGATAGGTTTAGATTAGAGGGAACCAAAGAGTTATATATTGGAGAGGGAAATGGCAAACCACTTCAATATCTTTGCTAAGAAAACCCCAAATAAGATCATAAACAATCAGATGTGACTGAAATAATTAAACAACAACAAAAAGAGGTCATATAGTTCAACTCACTCATTTTAGAGGGAAGGCCTAGAGAAAGGAAGTCATATTCCTAAGTAATCCAATGAAGTTATTCCTTCTTGTTGTTTGTTCTAGAATTCCCAGTTTCAAGGCCCTAGAAGTATTCCTATTAGATTCCCCTAGCACACAACCACATTTGGCCTTCAGTCTTTCAAACAGCAGAAGATGACAATTTCAATATTTATTAAATAAGTCTAACTTCATTCTCTCAGTCACTTTATTTTAATTTTATTTATTTCTGTTATATGCTCCTCTTTCCCAGACTTCATCTTTATTTCCACGCCAAAGATGTTGCTGTTTTGTCCCTGATCCTAGCATCTTTTCTCTTTCTCAGGGTGAATGCTCCCAGATGTGCTACAACATCTTCATTGTGGAGTCAGTATGCGTGGGCTGGTTCTCCCTTGAGTTCCTGCTGAGGTTCATCCAGGCTCCCAGCAAGTTTGCCTTTCTCCGGAGCCCACTGACTCTGATTGACATAATCGCTATCCTTCCCTATTATATTACTCTGGTGGTGGATAGCACATCTGTGGGTCAAAAAAAACCTAGCTCTGGAAACAGCTATCTGGACAAGGTGGGCCTGGTGCTCCGTATCCTGCGGGCCTTGAGGATCTTATATGTCATGAGGCTGGCGAGACACTCTTTGGGCCTGCAGACACTTGGGCTCACAGCCCGACGGTGCACCCGGGAATTTGGGCTCTTGCTGCTGTTCCTTTGCGTGGCCATTGCCCTGTTTGCCCCATTACTTTATGTCATTGAGAACGAGATGGCTGATAGCCAAGAATTCAGCAGCATTCCAGCTTGCTACTGGTGGGCTGTCATCACCATGACCACAGTGGGTTACGGTGACATGGTACCCAGAAGCACCCCTGGCCAGGTGGTAGCCCTGAGCAGCATACTTAGTGGCATCCTTCTTATGGCATTCCCTGTGACCTCCATCTTCCATACATTCTCCCGCTCCTACCTGGAGCTGAAGCAGGAACAGGAAAGGGTCATGTACAGGAGGGCACAATTCCTGATCAAAACCAAGTCACAGTTAAGTAACATGTCACAGAACAGCAACGTTTTATTTGGCAGCACCTCCTCAGACACTAGAAACAACAATTGAAATTAGACAATTCCGAATTCCCTCTGGTGTGACACTTAAGTGGCCTTGGCAGTGAGGTCTCCCCAAAGATCACCCTGATATCTGTGACTACTCAACAGTGGGTATTCATCCTACAGAGACAAGAGCGAAAAGGAGTGTTATATATGGAGCACATAGCCATAGATGGTCCCTATATTTTGCCACAATCAATAGGTTCATGTCCATCAATAAAGAAATGTTTTCTTCCTTTTTTAGCCCACATAAAAATAATTTGCCTATTGAAACTAATGTCCCTATGGATGTTTATACATGATATCATTTTCAAGAAAAGTACATCTGCTTTTAGGTTGTAGTATCCACTATTAAAGAAATCTAAGACAAAAATAAAAAAGAAAAGAATTCTTTCTGCATTTGTAGAGTTAACCAATATCCAGAAAAGATACCTTTTAGAAAAAGTAAAGAATGTACAGATGTAACTCTATAAAACATGTCAGCTCAATCAGTGTTATAAGGGGAAATGCATTGCCCAGTAAAAATGTTTTAAATGTTGGATTTACCAAATAGCATTTATGGCAAGGTTTGGATGGGACTTAGTAATGGCACTAAATTTCATTACAAAATGATGTTGATTGGGGCAAAGTTACATGGGAGTATTCCTTATATCACTAACTAAATAGTATTTTATTTCAATCTTATTTAGCTTACTAAGGGTCTGTATACAGCAAACAGCCTACAAAAGAGATAGTGGTGACCATGAAAGAATCAGAGTTTCTAACCTGGAAAAGGCCTCAGAGATAATTTAGAAACTGGGCTCATCCTTAAACCAGAATGCCAATCTATAACATCCCTGAACAATATTCTTCCAGCCTCTGCTTGAACACTGCACAGTAATGGAGAGCTCATTACTTCCCTAGATAGCTCAACCCATTCTGGATTAAGAGGCAAATTCTTTGTTAAACTGAGTCATGCATAATCTACTTCTTTGTACTATCTTCTTATTGTTCCCATTTCTCCCCTCTGGGGCCAGGAAGGAAAAAAAAGTTAACATATTTTTCCCATAGTAACCTTTCAGATACCGAAAGACAGCAATTTATCCAGAAACTCTCTTCTCCAGACTAACTAGCTTCAGTCTACTAATTAACTTCACAACCCAGTCACAACCTTCCTTTCCAACCTTATTAAACATTACTTTCCTTCATGAAATTTATGATCCAGTCAAACAGGCTTTCCTTTTATTCTTCACATAGAATACTTAATCTCTCATCTCTATGCCATGGCATTGGTTGCGCCCTGTGCTTAAAGTTTACTCCCTTCTCATCTCTTGTCTTGAAAGTTCAGTTCAAAAGCCTCCTTTTACATGAAGCCTGTCCTGATCTTCCCAGTCACTACTGCCCTCCCCCTCAAAATAACTTGTTACATATTTTCTAACTGTTTTGCAAATAAATATGTACATTGTCTCTTCAATAAAACGTAAGCTACCTGAAGTCAGGGACTATTCCACCTTTGTCTTTGTAGCCTTAGTGTTTATCACAGTGCCTGACACATAGAAGAAAGTGCTTAAAAGGTGCTTCTTGATTGACTGGCATGCTTTCTAATTACTGCACTATCCTGGTCTTTCTTCTCTGGAAGAGTTTATATGATTATTGTACTCGAGTTTTGTCAATATCCTTTCCAAAATGTAATATCTAGACCTGAACATAAAACTCCAAGCAAAGACTGACCAAAACAGAGAATTATCATCTTTCTTGGACTTGTATTAACAGCATCTCAGCACCTTCATCTGATAAAGAATCTGGTATCCTACCCCTACTTTGACATCAGATACATGGCCATTATACTTTTCTTAGATTCCTTTTTTTTCTGAAATAGCTTTCTTTTTTTCTTCTTCCTACTCTTTTGACCCTTTTCTTTTTCTTCTTTCATCTTCCTTACATCCTTTTTGTTCCCTTTTCCCCAGCCCAGTAGATTAGGGTTTGTCTACCAATGGTCATCGTAAGAAATGCATAACACTCAAGACCAAAGAGATGAGGTTACAAATCATGTCAAAGCCTTCTTAAGAACCCTGATAGTAAGGTATAGTTAATGTGCAAGTTGGGAAGAAAATTTCAATCAAGAAATATTAAGATATTAATACATGCTAGCCATATGTTAGGCATTATACTGGGACCTGGGGATACAGAATACACAATGAAATACTCTACGCTCAGAGAGCTTATGTTCTATAGGGAAGACAACATAAAATATACACAAAATATATAAAAGAGATTCCAACAAGAAGGGCCTCCTCTAGGAGGTGACATTTGAGCTGAGCTTTTAAAGAAATTAGGTATTTTATAATGTTTATAGGATCTAAAACAGAAAGGAATTTTTTGAGCTTATCCAATCCAAGTCCATCATTTCACAGAGGAAACAGGTCTAGAAATGCTTCATGATTTGCCCAAGGACAGATCAACGATCAGAGCTGACATCTCCAGTTCCTCTAAACTCTAAAATGTTATTTCTAACACATCATTCTTTTTGATTTAATGAAAAGAGCACCCAGCACTTGAAGTCAAGAAATCTGGAGCTCTACTCCTACTCTGACACTGGTTATATGGCCACTACCCTTTAGTGAGATTCATTTTCCTAATCTATAAAATGGAAATCCTAATATCAGTTTTAGAGTTGAAAGAGACTTTGAAAATCATCTCTCATTACTTTAAAGGTGAAGAAATTGAGGCCCAGAAAGTCCTAAGTCACACAAGTAGCAAGAGTCCAAGGCAAAATAAAACTCAATTCTCTTTTGACTTCAGATCTGGCACTCTGGCAATCACACTACAAAATATTCCTACTACTTCTCTCACAGAATTATAAACCTTAAGGAGCTATTTTAAAAACAGGAGTGGTTTTCCACTACCACCAACAGTACAAAGGTGAAACAGAAACCAGAAAGGGAGAATTAGTTACTCTATTCTTCAGTCCTATTGGACTGGATTAGCCACGTCTTTGGTCTGACATTAAGATGTCATCTCCCTTTGGGGAAGCCAAAATTACCATGGCCAGGTACAAG
Source organism: Antechinus flavipes (assembly GCF_016432865.1). Classification (NCBI taxonomy): domain Eukaryota; kingdom Metazoa; phylum Chordata; class Mammalia; order Dasyuromorphia; family Dasyuridae; genus Antechinus; species Antechinus flavipes. The sequence goes on along the minus strand of NC_067399.1, from coordinate 237,349,488 downwards.
TGATGCAAAAAGGAAATATCACCTGAGTCACAAGGGACTCATTTAAGTTTCCCATGACACAAAGCTTCCAGTGACTCACAGCTGAAAAGTAAGTTTTCCGACTAATTAGCCTTGCCTTTAGCAGGTGTCAGAATGATAGAGAATTACCATGATGATAATAATAATACTTCAGATTTACCGAGCTGCTTGGGGTGTTTTTTCCTCCCAAGAGCTTAAAGAAGCTTTGAAAGATGGGAAGACAATTAAAAATGTTAAATAGAAATGTGACAGGGAAGAAAAAAATGGAAACTTAATGATACTCACAAAAAGTTGTTTTTTGTGTGTGTGATGGAAAAGGGAATGTAGATTTAGACAGCAGGATGTAGTGAAAGATTTCTTTCTAGATCCCATGTCCAGCGCTACTTTTGTGAGCTTAGACAAGTCATTTAACCTACAAGGACTCACTTCCCTCACCTGCAAAATTACTGGTTTGGACTGCCTCTTCCAGCTTGAAATCCTGTGGCATCCTCTAGGAGGTGGCAAGGAGAGGGGACAGAGCCAAGGAATGCATGAAATCTTTGCAATATAATGAAGTCTAAATTTCCTCATGACACCTCCCAGAAAAAAATTATAGAACCCCAAGAAAAGTTTGGAATCTATTCCACTTAGCCTTAGTTTGTTATTAGGAGTTTAGCAGCAGACTTTTTGTGGGGGGAGGATTTCTATCAGAAAGCTAAGGACTAGACTACCTGGCTTCTCCTGTATTGGAAATCTAAGACAAGGGAGCCCTCAGAATTTAACCAGAGCATGATATTCTCAGAAGCTCAGCATTAGAAGGGATTTTAGCAATCATCTGATTCAATTTCATCCCTGACAGAAGCAGAACTTTCCTCTATAGCAGAGGTGGGGAATATATAATTCTTGGACCATATAAGATCTGCAAAATCATTTGGTCTGGTTCTGCCAAGATAAGTGCAGGTAGCAACATAATTGTGTATGACCCATGGATGATATTATAAATTATTATATTATAATGATATTATAAATTATTATAAATATCTAAATGGCCTTTGGCTGAAAAAAGGTTCTCCATCCCTGTTCTACAGCATCCTTAAGAAGTCCATGATTGAATACTTCCAATGACAAGGAAGTTGCCAAGGGTACCAAGGCAGCCCATCTCACTGTTAAACTCTATTTGTTAAACAGTAGTTTTGTATATTGAATCAAAATTTGTCTCTGCAACTTCCACATATTTGTCCTAGTTCTCCTCCTTGGGATCAAGCAAAATAAGTTACTTTCTACATAACAATCTTTCAGTTATCTGAAGATAGAACCATGTCCCTCTGAAGTCATCTCTTCCAAGCTAAAGGTTCCCAGTTTCTTGGCCTTTTACCACTCAGGTGATTTTCTCCTGGACATGCTCCTCACACCTTCCAAAGTCCCCTGGATTCAACCATAGAGTGCCAAAGGATTACTATTTGTTAGCAAGGAAGGGGGATGTTCCACTGTTATGCTTCTAAATCTCAGAGCATGAATGAAATAAACCAACATATGAGCCAAGACTGGAGAAAGAATACATATATGTTTCCCTTCCTTCAACCAAGGATTAAAGTTCTTGTCATCTTTGTAAGTTTCCTTCTGAAGAGGGATCTTAAGCATCCCAGTGCTTCTGAAGATCATCCAAGACTTTTGGAGGCTAGTTAAATCCATTCCATTTTGCAACTATAATCCTCAGCCCAACCAACTCAGCAATGGGAATGAGAGTGGAGATGATCAATACCAATTTATCCCTACTCATGGAAAAACAATACCTGTGTGTTCCATCACACAGGATCACAGAACCTCAAAATTAGATCTCAAAGGCCATCTAACAAAAACCCATAACCTTTCCAATATAACCAGCAAGTGGCCAACCAGCCCTTACTAGAAGACCTCTAGTGAATGGAGTTACCTCTTAAAGTATTAAATCTTTGCAATTTTTTGGTGGTTGTAATTGTTCAAATTTTTTTTGACATCAAGCCTAAATCTCTCTCTGCTTCCAGCCATCTCTCCTTATTCTGCCCTCCAAGGACCCAGCAAGACAAGTCCAATCCAACTTCCATATGACACTTTCAAAAACTTGAAGATAATTGGCATGTTCATTCAAATTTCTTCTCTAGACTATAAACATCTCGAGTCATTCTATCCTTTCAACAGTTCTCAGAAAACAAATTCATAGTCATCATCTATTATGTAGCACAATAATGCAATACAGGGAAGCATTTTCCAAATCATATTTTTTTGCATTGCGAAAAAGGGCTCTGTGAAGTCTTTTCAACTCTGGCAATATTTTGCTTTCTATGATATTAAATATAAAAATATTTTATTACAAATGGCAATTTTCCAGTAAGAAAATAGGTTTAATTTACTCCATTTCACTCCAAAATATCCCAGGCTTCCCTTTGTCCCAAGAATATTCCATACTTTAATATGTCTCTGAGTCTAGCATTTACGGATTCTGTCAATATATTTCAAACCCCAACATATTCCATTGCCAAATGATACTTCAGGAAATGAAATAAGTGGCCAAAATAATATAATCTATAAGGCCCCTTCTAACTCTAAAATTCAACGATAAAGACAAAGATTATTTTTTTAAAAGATGACCACTTTATATTCAAATCAGATTTTGTTATCCCTTCCCAAAAAAACCCTCAAAATAACAAGTAGCATTCTTTCTTGTAAAATAAAAACCTCTAATATTTATTTGCACAGGCTCCTATAACCTTTATCTTATTTGATTCTCAAAATAATTTACATAGTTACATCAATTTAAGATAGGAACTAGGACTTATGATTTCAATAGTATAAAGAACTCCCAGGGGAGAAAACTTAATCTCTCAATACAAGTTATCACCTTCTCTGCAATTTATATTTTTAGAATCCCGCCTATATCTATGATTTGTCCAAGTTCACACAGGCAGTCTGTATCAAAAGCAGGACTCAAATACAAGTTTGTCTAGTTACAAGGCCAGTTCTTTATCCTCTATATTATGCTACCTTTCACTTAGCAACTTAATTATTTTTTATACTGCATTATATATTGTTTAACAACATTTAAGGCAGATAAGTGATGCAGTGGATAGAGTGCCAGGCCTGAAGTCAGGAAGATCTGAGTTCAAAACTGTCCTCAGACACTTATTAGCTGTGTGACTCTAGGCAAGTCACTTGCCCCGAATTGCCTCAGTTTCTTAATCTGTAAACTAAACTGAAAAAGGAAATGGCAAATCAATCCTGTATCTTTGCCAAAAAACTGCAAATGGAGTCATGAAAAGTCAGACATAACCAAAATAACTCAATAACAATATTCAATAATAGATAGCATTAACCATTGCTCAGTATGTTCAGCTAAGAAACAATAAGTGACATTGCTAACTGCCATCCATAAATGTATTCTTATTTTAAAATAAACTAACAAAAGTGAGAGACCCAGCCATGAAGTGTTGGTTGTTTACAGGCACAAAAGTAGGAGGCAATACAGTGTGATAGAAAGAGGACAGGATTGAAAGTCAAAAGAGCTGGGTTTTAGTCCTTCAGTCTGTCACTATCTTTCCCAATCTAGGCCTCAGTTTCCTTTCCTGTAAAATGAAATTGGATGAAATGATCTCTCAGGTCCCTTCACTGATAGCTTTGACATTTTCTGTTCTAAGGTCCTACAAGTTCCAACATTCTCTGCTCTAAGGTCCCTTCTGGCTCTGATAACCCATGTTTTAAGACCATTTTGAAGTTTTATTTATAATGATTCTATTGCAGCAAAATACTTTTTCTTGTGGCAACATCTTGTAGTTCATACAAATAGTTTGATGAAACTCAAAAAATTCACTTTGCTGAAATACAGAGACTAAATGGTTAGTTTTTAAAATGTGTCAAGAAAAATGACATGGTTGGGCACAGCTAGGTGGTGCAGTGAATAGAGCACCAGCCCTGAAGTCAGGAGGACCTGAGTTCAAATCTGATCTCAGACACTTAACACTTCCTGGCTGTGTAACCCTAGGCAAGTCACTTAACCCCAACTGCCTCAGCAAAAAAAAAAAAAAAAAGAAGAAGAAGAAAAATGACATGGTAGCTGTTGTAGGTATTTTGCTATTTGTGGCATAAGCATAGTATCTAAAAAAATGACAAAATCATTTTTGTCATTTAGTCAGAGGATATATTCATGTAGTAGCAATTTTGTAAACAACAAAGAGTACTTTCCTGCAGAGGATTAAATTGGGAATGAGTCATCTTGGAAACATATTGGATATCTGTAATAATATAAAAAAGATATCTCACTTAGGAAACTTCCTAAGGGTTCTGAAAAAAGATTTATGAACTTTTAACAAGAAGTTGGACTAAAACACTCAAGTATTCTTTCCAAATAGCAGAATTGGAAGTCTAAAGGAATTGTTCCAACATTCACCACAGAATTCACTTTGTATTTGGGAAGGAATTTGAAAAGGGAATCTGTGAAAAGCACACAAGTAGTCTCTTTTAGGAGCAATGGCTGGAAAGAGGTAACATTACCCAACATCTGCTTTAAAAATTTCTCAAATGTTGTTACTTCTAGGAGACTGATGTACAGTGATAAGTAACCTCAAAATAATAATACTTTAAGATCTGCAAAGTGCTTCCTATATATTATTCTTATTTAATTCTCCTAAAAATCTTGTGATTTGAAAGATATTTTTATCCCCATTCTACAGATCAGGAAAATGGGACTGAGAATGACTTAAATGATTCAGCTGTTGTCTAATGTAGGATTTGAACTCATGTCTTCTTGACTCTTAAGTCTAGTATTCTATCCATTATATTACCTAGCTGCCTCAAAAGGGGGATCAGGATAAGGTTGTAAAATAAGTAGTGGTTTCCTATCCATAGTGTGGCATAAGTAAGGAGTATTCTAAAAAACAACATGGATGTAAACTCATGGAGTGATCTGAGTGGGAGCTGGATTTTGTATTAGAAATCTCTCTTGCACCAGGAGCAAAGCTAACAGTATCACCTACCATCATTTACACTCCACTGCCTAAAAACTATCCAGTTTTCACTCTACATGAGCCCTTTTGTTTTATATCCTCTCTCCTTTTCTCATCTTTAGCTGCCATCATTAAGAGCCCTAAACAAGCTCTGTCGTGGCTTCCTGCTTTTTTTATTTGAAACTACATAGAAATGGAAAGAATTATAGACAAGGTAACAGTCTTCCCTGCTGGGAAGGAAGCAACAGCTCCCATCAGCAGTACAACAGTCACACTCAGTATGCCCATCAGTTCTTGGCACAGGAGATTGCTCCAAAGCTGTGATTCTACCCCTAACCCATCATCCACAAAAGCAACTCCAAATTATTCTAATCACTGGAGCCACATAGTTAGGGGAAGGGCCCCTCATCCATGCCATTAGAGTTGGTCCCTCTAATACTCCCAACAGCCTGTACTTCTGTATCCATGTGGCTTTCAAAATGGAAGTTTTCCCTTTCTGTCTCTATCTCTGACTTTGTCTCTCTATCTCTGTCTTAGTCTGTTTCTGTCTCTGTCTCTTACTATCTCTAAGTCTCTTGTCTCTATTTTTGTCTCCATGTCTCAGTTTCTGTCTCTCTCTCTCTGCCTTTGCCTCTTTCTCTGTCTCTCTGCCTGCCTTTCTCTGTCTCTCTGTCTCAGTCTCTCTCTGTCTCTGTCTCTCTCTCTCTTTCTGTCTGTCTCCCCCCTCACCCCAGAAAAGTCTCCATATTATCTAACTGGTCAATTCTGGGATTCTCAGACAGAATCATAGAATCATAAGCTTTAGAACCGGAGGAGTACTTAAGGGGCATCTCATCTAATCTCTTTATTTTAAAGATAAGAAAATTGAGAATCAGAGAGGTTGAGTGACTTGTCCAAGATCACACAATTCATCACTGTCAGCCTTCCAGACTCCCTATCTGGCCATCCAGCCATCTCATAGCTCTCTGGCAACTCTTCCACTATAGGCAGCCCCAGAAGGAAAAGATTCTGACTATGGGGTGGTATCCTTTTCCATGCAATTCATGTCCATTCTTTATTCAAATGAACAGCAGCATGGCACAATGGATAGGAGACTTTGGAGTGAGAAAGGTATGAATTCAAATACTGTCTTTGACACATACCAGCTAAAAAATTAGTCAAACTCTCAATGTTCTAAATAACTTTTTAAGACTATAAATTTCAGAAATCTGCATAAGCAAAGGCAATTTCCTCATCTGGGAATGCCCAATAACAATGAATTCACAGGTCTAGTCCCTATCTTTATATTTACTCAAACCTCACAACATTCCTTTCAGGGCAACAGTTATTTGATTTTTACAGATAGGGAAACTGAAGCACTATAGCAAAGGCATTTTCCCCAATATCAAAATGCTCCTCAACAACCAAATTGGAAATAGAAGTAAATTGGACCCAATAGATCATTTAGTACAACTCTTTCATTTTCTAGGTATCTGAGGCCCAGGGAAGGAAGGGAAAGTTCTCAAAGTCACAAAGGAAGTAAGGAGATAGAAATCATATCTTCAATGTAGCCAAATGTTATTTCTCATTCTTTTCATTGTTCTTCCCAGGTTTTCCTGCTTCTGTGCATGTATATGTGTATATGTACGTGAATGCCTGTACACATTTAGGTATGTGTATGTATGTATGCATATTTTTCAAATCCAGTCATAAACACTTACTAGCTTATGATTCTGGGCAAGTCACTTAATTTCTGCCTTCGTTTCCTCATCTGCAAAAATAGTTATAGTAATAGTACCTACATCTCAGGGTTATTGTAAAAATCAAATGAAATAATTATATAAGGCACTTAACATATATGCATGTATTATATACATTTAATCCTTACAATAGTCTTCTAAGTTAGATGCTATTATTATCCTCATTTTATGAGGAAGAAATTGAGGCTAGGAAAGATTAAATGACTTACACAGGACCATGCAGTTAAATAAGTATCTAAAACATGATTTTCACATGTACTATCAATCCAAATGGTCGGTCCTCCACTATATGATCAAGTTTCCAAGGATTAATTACTACTAAGAATTCATGTTGTAAATAATATCAAGAGGGAAAATATTTTTTCAAGATGCTGTCTGCCACTGCAGGAAAAATAAAAGCAGAATAAGGTAGGATTCCATTGCTGTGGACTAAGGTAAAAGTGGGAATGAATTGATGAAATGTCTCAGTGATAGAAAATAATTAAAGAAATCCCATTTCCTTTTAAGTAAATATGTTAACTCTAATAATGAAAAAGTTCCCAAGTGACCTGATAAGTCTACTGTACATCATACAGGAAACAGCCCATTTAGTAATTATCAGCATCAGCTTGGCAACAGACCTAATATGAGATGGTCTTATTTTCAGAAATAGGTAAGATATTAGCAAGCAGAAGGTGATGGGGAGGCAAGAAGACACCAGCTATTAATTCCCTATAATCCTGAATCCTGGTCCTACCAGCTGCTTCTGCCTCTAGTTTTACCTTCACACTTAATGGGAAACAGAGTTACCTGGCACAGGGCCATTTGATCTGGGCTCCTGAGTCAAGAGATTGTCACAAAGAAAGAAATAAGAAACTAAAAAAACATCCTTAGTGGTGTAGCTGTTACTCTCCAGTAGGCAGCTCTAAGTGAACAGTTAGTGAAGAAAAACTGAATGTGGAGCAAATTTAACTAAGAAATTGAGAGTTGAAGTGGAAGTTGTATCTAGGTGGCATGGTGGCTAGCATACAGCTGAATTCAAAACACTCCCCCCAAAATTTGCTAGCCATATGACCCTGGGCATGTTGATTTATTTCTGCTTCCATTTTCTCGTCTGCTCAATGGGAATTATAATAGTACCTATCTTCCAGAGCTGTTTTAAGGATAAAATGAGGTAACAACGAGATGGAGCAATGGACAAAGTGTTGAGTCTGGAGTCATGAAGATCAAATCCAGCCTTACTATCTGTATCTGAGTAAATGACTTAATCTCTGTTTTGCCTCAGTTTCCCCATTTGCAAAATGGAGATGATAAAAATAGCACCTACATCTCAGGGTTGTAAAGGTCAAATGCCAACATAATTATAAAGCACTTAGCACAGTGTATATAGAATATAGAAAGTACTATACAAATGTTAACTAGTATGATATATTACTATATTATTAATCATATTATTTATAAGTTATATTAATTAATATGTTATCATATTGATACATTATTATAAATGATATTAACTATTTATTAATAAATAAAAAGTATTTTACAAACCTAGAAATGCTGTATAAATGTTAGGGATAAAGGCACCTAATGATTTTATTGATATAGACAACTCTCAAGGGAGAAAACTAACCAACGCAAGTGAGCCCCTTCTCCAAAATTTCTAATCTGTGACTTACCAAGGGTCCCACAACCAATATGTCAGAGAAGACTTGAACCCATATCTTTATGACTTCAAAGCCATCTCTATCTACTATATCACACTGTCTTTCAATATAAATATAGCATAATATATATATAATATAACATAAAAACTATTTTTATTCTCCCCTGACTAAAGAACAGAGGGAGAAAAGTAAAGAAAAATTTAGTAAGGGAGTTTCAGAAAAAAAACAAAACTTAAAACTTAGGAATAGGAAGTCTATTCTTAAGAAAAGAGTGGCCATTGTATGGCCTTTCACACTTTACATGCATGATCTCATTTCATCCTTATGAAATAGACAGCCTTTATAAGATATATAGTACAGTTGAAGCAGAATTGAATTAGCACAAAGGAAATGCGAGATACACAAAATTAGAGAAGCCACTCCAAATGTTCATAGGGACTATTTGTGTCCAACCTGTGGCAGAGGATTCTGAGCTCATATTAGTCTGATAAGCCATAGCCCAACACACTGTAATTCAACTCTAACAGAGTGATGTCATTTTGGTAGTCTTCAGGTACAAAGGACAACACCAACCAACAGTTGGGTATATTGAAAAGAGCATTGGATTCAGAATCCACACACTCAGACTCAATTTCAGGCTTTGTCATTTATTTCTTTGCACATCCATTTTTTCACCTATAAAACGAAGATTAATAGTGTGTGCCCAGCCTACTTCACAGGATCATTATGTAATGCCTCAGAAACTGAGGCAAGATAAAGATTAGAGAGTAGTTAAAATTTTATTTAAAAGGGAGAGATTACTAGGACCAAATAGATCCATAGTTTGGTCCGAGGGCTGAATGAGACTATCATCTCCAAGAATCCAGCAAATAATGTGAGTTCTCAATGACCTATGTACAGATGGCTCAGATTCAAGGGGTAGATTAAGGCAGGGATGGAGTCTGGGTGCTGAAAGCAGGAAATGGACTCTGATGAGATAGAGTGAGCCACCAGAGATGGGGGAAGGCATCTTAATAAAACAGTATCTGACATTCCTATAGCTTGCGATGGGGAGAGGCATTCCAATACTCTAAAAACATAAAATCTTTTATCCCTATCAAATATTCTGATAAAGAGGGAGGGGAAATTTTGCAGGGCTGAGCTTTAAGCTGATAATTATAAACTGAAACAAAACAATTAGAGAAACTGAGTCAAGACTGGGTCAAGATAATTAGGGAAACTGAGTCAGGACAATAAAAGAGAACTGTGGCATAACAATTATGCCTCATAAGTCTTTAAGCACTTTAAGTAGCACTAATACTGCTATGCCCATTTTACAAATGAGGATATGTAGGCTCTGGTGAGTACATGAATAGCCTGAGGTCACATATAAAATAAATGATGAAAGTGAAATTTGAATCCAGATCAGCTTATTCTTAGTCCAGTACTCTTGCCCCAGATCATCCAAAACTCGCTATACCAATTTTTGAAGGTTAGTGACTCGTAGATTTCACCTACCTCACATTTACTTATGCTTTTCAGTATTTCTCTGTAGCAAAGAAAAATACAACAATAAAATAAAATAAATAGTAGGAGAAAGGTACTCAGTTTCCTTGTAGGCACTATCCAAGTCAGTGAAAGAGAAAGAAATTTCATTTAAGTTAGAGAGCCTTGGTTCAAATCCTAGCTCTACCACTTAATATCTATGTGACCTTGATCAAGTCATTTAAAATTCTCTGAAGTACAATTTCCTTAATCTATAAAGTAAAGGGGTTGGAATAATGAACCCTTCAGTACCCTTCTAGATCTAAAATTATGATCTTCCTTCATATGATGCTCAGATCCTAAAGGACTGAAATAAGCTTGCACATTTCCTGAGTCTGCCTTAAGTGAGATCTGTCTCATCATACATTTACCTCCAACTGACTACTAACAAATGTTATGCCGGAGAAACTGGGGCAGGAGAGAGATTAGAGAGTTTTTAATATTTTATTAATGGGAGAGTAAAATTGACTGGACAGGACTCTCGTCTCAAATTATCCAGTCAGACAGAGATAAAGATATACTGGGACCAAGGAATTCATGTTGGTCCCAGGGCTGGAAGAGATTGTCATCTCAAAGAATCTAGCGTCCAGAATCCAGCATCCAGCCGCCAGCCTCCAGCCTCCAGCAATGAATGGAGGAACCCCCACTTCTTAAATACCCTTTGGAGACAAAGAAGAGGGAAAATGCGGGAAAGCCTCTGTCAGGATAGGGGAGGCCATAAACCCAAAAAAAAAAAAAAAAACAGAAACAGGATGTCTGAATACACAGAGATAAAGATGTCAGTGAAATATCTTGAAATATTTTAGAAGGATATTGTAAATTCTTGAGGACAGAAAAGAGTCAGGAGGTCTACTCTCTTGTTTATCTTGCTAACAATTTATAACCTTAGAGCAAATGGTTCTTAGTCTTAATGGACCAGAGCGGGGAGTGTACTTAGGGGATTGAGACAGAACAGTTAAGGAAACTGAGACAAGGGAAACTAGTGCAGGGAAACTGAGTCAGGACAGTTAAAGAGAACTGTGGCATAACACAAAGTGCACTATTTTCAGATGCTTCATGAAAGGATCAGGTCATGTATTGCTACCTCTAGCAATAGGTGATAATAGATGCACTTTTAAATGAGCAGAATGGAAGAAAAATAGCATTTCAAGGACAACGTGTTTCTCTAAGCAGTATCTACTTCTGCAAGAAGACCGTTGGAGATTGCAATCTGCAAGATTGGTAATCAAAGGTTATTGTTCAGTCATTTCATTTATGACAGATTCTTCATGACCCACTTTGGGTTTTTGAGGAGGATTTTTGGCAAAGATAGTGAAGTGGCTTTCCATTTCCTATTCCAACACATTTTACAAATAAGGAAACTGAGGTAAACAGGGTTAAGTGACTTGCCCAGAGTCACAAAACTAGTAACTATCAGAGACCAGATTTGAACTCAGGTAGATGGCTCTTTTTTACTCCAACCCTGGTATTCTATTCCCTTTGCTATCTAATTACTCAGGTGTCAGAGAATATGAACCCAAATCCCAGTTCTGCCATTTACTCTGTTTGAGGCATTTCACTTCCCCAATTCTAAATTTTCTCATCTGTAAAATGAAAGGCTTGGAGATCAGAGAAGTTGAGTCAAACACCAGGCCTAAAGATAGAGCTAGCAACACTCCCTAGTACCACTGGTAATTAAATATATTAGCAAATAAATTATTAAATGGTGATTTATTTAACAAAATAAATTTAAAATATAATAAAACACAGATAACATCACATTTTAAAATTAAATCAAATATGCAGTTCACAAGGATCCTTATCACAGTGAAGTGACCTGTTTCTACTTGAATCTGATACCTCTGGACTAGATGATCAAAGTTCCTATTTTGATAATCTTTTTAAAACTAAGTTTTTTTTTTCTTGTTTTATTTAAATTCCAAATTTCCCCTTATAGCCTTTTCTTCTCTCCTCCCAGAAAGTTATCCTACATAACAGTTTTTTTAAAAAAAAGGAATTAGAGAAATAAACCAATAAAACTGATTGATACATTGAAAAAAAAAATATGATAATGTGTGGTTTGCTCTATACTGTAGATCCCACACTTCTGCAAAAGAATGGGCAAAAGTGTCTTTTAGTATCTCACCTTTGCTGCTAAATTTGTTCTTTGCAATTTGCAACTACTTTGTGCTTGTTTTTTCTATTAACATTTTTATTGTCATTGTGTCTATTGTCTACCTGTCTCTGCTTTCCTCTGAATCAATTCATGTCAATGTATCTATGCGACTCTGTATTTATCATATTCATCACTTTTTATAGCACAGTAACATTTCATTATATTTACTTACCACATATTGTTTAGCCTTCCCCAATAAATGGACATCTACTTTGTTTCCAATTCTTTGCTACCACAAAGAGTATTGTTAAAAAATACTTTGATGTAGGTCAAGCTTTTCTTTCTCCCACTCTACCCCACCCCACTTACTCACTTCCTTGGGTTATATAGTTGGCTGTAAAATTATTGGGCCATAAGGTATGATCATTAAAGCTACTTTCTTTGCATAATTCTCAATTGTCTTTCAAAATAGTTGTACTGATGCTCAACTCTACCAACAATAGGCATTAGTATGCCTATCTTTCAAAAACCTCTCCAGCATAATTCCCATCTTTTGTCATTTTTGACAATTTTCTGTGAAATGAAACCTCAGGGCTATTTTAATTTATATTTCTCTTATTATTCATGATTTGGAGAATTCTCTTCATTGAACAGCCTATTGCTAATGTACCTTTCCATTTCTGACATTTGGCTCCTCCGAACTATTTCTGTCTACCAGATAGCTATTACTTATTTTTCCACACTGTCCAGGCTAAACTTGAAAACTGCTTCTCTGGAGCTGCTATCAACAGACCTTGCTAGCTTGGCCTAATGTTCACTCTCAAACAGAGTTCAAATTAAATCCTTTTCTATTCACAAGGAAGGATATTGATATAAAGTTAGCCCTTACATATATTTTACTTCCAGAAGTGGTGTTTTGAAATTGATCTCAAAGCCTATTAAATTCTTCTCGCCTGTGGCCAGCATTCTCATTGACCAGCAGGCCCACTCTTGGACTTCCTTATAAGGTCCAATGCTACTGGTTTGCAATGTTTTTGCCAGCAAGGACTATCTCTCATTCCCCTCCCAGTTGGCAGTTATGATTAAGTCTGAGCTTTATTACATGCATAGTCCAGAGAGGAGAACAAGAAGAAAGATAGCTCTTCTAAGAAGCTGGTTGTTTCTTCAGCTCTGGCTTTCTCTTTGCCTTGTCCAATACTTTTAATCACAGGATTTCAATCAATAGTTATTGAATACTTCTGTGCAGGAAAGAAAGGAAGAAAAAAAGAAAGGAAGGAAGGAAGGAAGAAAAAGAAAGAAAAAAAGAAAGAGAGAGGAAAGAAAGAAAGAAAGAAAGAAAATACAGGAAGGAAGGAAGGAAGGAAGGAAGGAAGGAAGGAAGGAAGGAAGGAAGGAAGAAAGGAAGGAAGGAAGGAAGGAAGGAAGGAAGGAAGGAAGGAAGGAAAAAAGAAAGAAAGAAAGAAAGAAAGAAAGAAAGAAAGAAAGAAAGAAAGAAAGAAAGAAAGAAAGAAAGAAAGAAAGAAAGAAAGAAAGAAAGAAAGAAAGAAAGAAAGAAAGAAAGAAAGAAAGAAAGAGATCCTGCTGTCAATAGACTTACATTTTACTGTGGTGAAGAAAGAGAGGGTAGGGAGAGAGAAATGAAAAATCAGAAAAAAAAAAAACTGCAAGGACTGACAACCTGTGCTAAGACATTAAAATGTGAACTTAGAACAAGGACTATTTTCTTTATATCCTAAACACTTGGCAAAATGCCTAACACATAACAATTCCCTAATCAATTTTTTATTGATGAATAGAATATAATGAAGGTAGAGCTAGAAAGGACCTTAGAAATTTAATTAAAAGGAACTTGCTGTTGAGATCTTATAGAAAATAAATAGCATGGATAGGATTCAAACCCAGGTCTTTATGTCCAAATCCGTGCTTTCTCCTCATATCATACTTCTTCAGGTATAGACATTATAACAACTGATATGGTTCTCTGCTCTGTCTCTTTATAACCAAGCTAACTTTATCTATAGGAATGACAGAGATCCAATATTGTGAAACCTTTGCTGAGACATTTTTGAATCATTTCCAAAACTTAAGTGGTGCAGACAACTCTTTGTCTCTGTCTCTCTGGTTTTCAGCACGTCTCTGTCTCAATCATTTTGTCTTTCTGCCTCGGTGTAGATATATGTCTCTGTGTTTCTGTATTCTCTCTCTCTCTCTCTCTCTCTCTCTCTCTCTCTCTCTCTCTCTCTCTCTCTCTCTCTTTCTCTCTCTCTTTCTCTGTTGTGTGTGTGTGTGTGTGTGTGTGCGCACGCACGCATGCGTGCACATGTATGTGAATGTTTCTGTGTCTCTATTTCTGTGTGACTGTCTGTCTCTCTGCCTCTGCCTCTGCCTCTGCCTCTCTTGTCTCTCTGTGTTTCTCTGTCTTTGTCTGTCTCTTCTGAGTCTCTCTATTTCTCTATCTCCCTCTTTCCTCCTCCTCCTCCTCTTCCTCCTTCTCCTCCTCCTCCTCCTCCTCCTCCTCCTCCTCCTTCTCTTCTTCCTCCTCCTCCTTCTTCTCCTTCTCTTCCTTTTCCTACTCCTCCTCCTCTTCCTCCTCCTCCTCCTCCTCCTCCTCCTCTTCCTCTTCCTTCTTTTCCTCCTCTTCCTCCTCTTCCTCCTCCTGAGCCTACAATTAATCACTCAACAAGCAATTAAGTGTCTATTCTGTAGGAGCCCAAAGGTTTCAAAATACATCCACCCACACACCTATATCAACATAAACACACAAAGAAAAGAATGCTGATATGTATGTATGAGGACTTTAAAAGGAAGGAGAAAATCAGCATTTATATAGCACCTACCTGTCATAGACACTGTGCTAAGTGCTTCACAAATATTATCTCATTTGACTCTCACAACAATCCTTCAAGTTAGGGACTGTTATCATCACCATTTTACAGTTGAGGAAACTGAGGCAAACACATATTTAAATGACCTTCCCAGGTCATAGAACTATTAAGTGTCTGAGGCTGGATTTGAAATCAGGCCTTCTTGACCTCAGGCCAGTGCTCTATCCATTGTGTTACCTAGCTGCTTTGTATTTGCAGAAAGTATGTGTAGAGAGAGCCTTTGGTCAGAATTACTGGGAATGTGCAGAGAAAGATGGGGAAACTTAATAAGAGGAACATGGTGATGGTAGCAGGTACCCTTAATGCGGAATAAGTAGGAAAAGCCTCCCACATTGGTCCAGGTCAAATCTTGTGCTGCTACTGGTTTCCTTCAAGGAGGCACCAGCATAGGGAGTCAGTGATAATGAAATGGATCAGATCTAATTTAGTACTTCGTGCTGATCTGAATTTTATCAGCTGAACTTTCTTTTAGTTTCTTTTTCTAAGATCAGACATTGCTACAAATAAGCATAATGGGCATTTGTAACAATAACTTGCTGACAATATGTTGTAATGGACATAGCATTATATTTGGAGTCAGAGTACCTCAGTTTGAATCCTATCTCTGACATTTAAGACCTGTATATGAACTTGGGAAATCAGTTAACTGTGATTAACACAGATAAAAAGCTGTGAGAAGAATAAAGAAGACAGAAGAGTTTAAAGTTCACTTTTTGCTTTCTATTACTGGTTTGAATGTGTTGTAGAGAATACATTTTTTTTTGTTTTTCATTAACTTAGGTTTTGACTTAATATATATGTCTCAGTGGCTTTTCAAGATTATTATCATTCCTCTTTCCTTCAGGAAGAGGACCAATGACATCATATAGCAATCTTGACTTGCAAGTCAATTGGATTTAAGTGAGGCAGAGCTATCCAAAATTGTCAGACTCACTCTCTTCTAAAGTCATCAAAATCCAGTGGCAAACAAAGATCAAGATAACTGGAAATGACCTAAGATAGAGGGGGTAAACTTGATCTTGCTTTTTAAAGTCATAGAATGTCAGAGATGAAAAGGGTCTTAGAGATCATCTAATCCAATGCCCTTCAGTTTTTATTTTAAATTTTCATCTTTTTTGTAAATGACATTTTTTTTATTTTTTTTCTGAGGCAATTGGGGTCAAGTATACTATAGGTGAGTATACTCACCTATAGTTCCCTTACCTCTGTAATGAAAGGCAATATATTTTCTTTCATTCTTCCCTGATGCCTAGTTTTACCAAAATAATTACAGAGTTTTCAGTTTGAAGTTTGGATTTTTTTCCCCTTCCATTCACATTTTCATTAAGAATATAGTTTTCCTGGTTCTTTATCAGTTCATGTAGGTCTTCCTATGAGTTTCTGTATTTTTTCATATTTGTCATGTCTTAGGGCATAATAATATTCTATTACATGTACGTATCAACATTTTTTAGCCATTCTCCTATTAGTAGTCATTTCTTTTGATTTTAGCTTTTTGCTAGCCCCCTTCATTTTTAAGAAAGTGAAACCTGAGAATTAGAAGGGGATAATTTGCCCAGGTGGCATGTTGGCAAGATAATAAGACCAAAATTTGAACCCCACACTCCTGACCTCTTGTATACTTTGCCTTGCTTTCTCTTTTCCAATCTCTGTGACTTCTAACTTCTTCAGGAAGGACAAAAGTTCATCTCATTTAAGAGCTAGAAGGAAGATCCTATATGCTGATAGTCTCACACTACTTTTCCTTGACATCTAATGTATGGCCACTGAACTTGACCTTTCAACAGCTTGTAGAAACTTTTAGAAATTAAGAGCTGACAAAGCATTAGAAGAAAAATTATAACTAATTGCAGTTCCAGTGGGAAGGGCCTTGGATTTCAAATTCTAAAATCTAGGTCTGAATTCTAACTTTGTTGATAACTCCTTGTGTAGCCTTTTTCTAAAAGGCACGGGGGCATGTGAATAGAACCAGAAATACTAAAATCAAATCCATACCTGACACTAGTTGTGAGAAATAAATCAGTTAAATTTTCAAAGATTAGAGCTTCTATTCAGAGTCAAGCAGGGAAGAGAAAATCCCAGGTCTTTGACACTTTAATGTATCTGGGAAAGTATAGGCAAGTCGATGAATCTCTCTGAGTTTCAGTTTCCTCCTTTATTAAATGAAAGGATTGAATTAGATGATCTCTAAGGTCTCTTCCAACTCTAAAATTACTTGTGATCCATGTGTTAAAATAAGAATCACTCGCAGAGTAGATGTAAGGTCTGTCAGAGGTTGGGACTCTGTCATTTAAATTGCTGTGGCAGTCAACAAGCAATTCTCCAAAAAAAATTACAAAATATTAATAACTGCATGAAATAATGCTTCAAATCACTACTAATGAGAGAAATGCAAATCAAAACAAACCTAAGATTTCACCTCACACCCTGAAAATTACCACAATAAATGGTAATAATCAAATGTTGGAGAAATTGTGGGAAGATAGGCACACTGATAAATTGCTGGTGGAATTGTGAATAGGTATTATCCCTTTGGAAAGTAATTTGAAATTATGAAAATAAAGTAACTAAAATGTCCATACCCTTTGTGCCAAAGACCCCATTACTAGATTATACTGCAAGGAAAGTATTGATAAAAATAAGGCCCCTGTATATGCTAAAATATTTATGATATATAACTTTTTGTAATGTTGTTGTTTATTGTTTGTCTTTCACTTTTGAAGAACAATGACATCATAGGCTGATGTCTTTACTTTTGAGTGAATTGGATTTAAGTGAGGCAATCCTGCCCAAAGTCATCATTCTTACTCTCTCCTCTGGAGAGAAGTCCAGTGGCAAGACAAAAGTCAGATGACTGGTGATGACCCAAGAATCAGTGGATGACCTTGGCACCTCTGATGTCTGATCAATATGGAAGTGCCTTTTACCACATGGTTTAGAAAAATAGTACTGACTTTAGAATGTCTACACATAATCCACAGTCTCCCAAAGTAAAATTCTATTTTCTCCTTAGGAGCAGGCTTCTTTACCTCCTTCATATGAGGAGTAACATCAGAGACATTTGTGTGCTGATTCCCTGATACGTGTGACTCTGATTCTCCAGAACAGATTAACTGATTTGGAAAAATAAGTGTTAAGCTAATAATAAATTGCCTATCAAATCCAATCTTATTTGAATTAAAGTTTTCTCTGCAGTCATAATTTTTCCATTCCCAAGAGCAAACATTTGAAGGGCTGATGACCTAACTGGTCATCACAAATTTATTTTGTTTTTTTGTTTTTTTTTTAATTTTTTATTTAATAATTACATTATATTGACACTCGTTTCTGTTCCAATTTTTTTTTCCCCTCCCTCCCTCCACCCCCTCCCCTAGATGGCAAGCAGTCCTTTATATGTTGGATATGTTGCAGTATATCCTAGATACAATATATGTTTGCAGAACCGAACAGTTCTCTTGTTGCGTAGGGAGAATTGGATTCAGAAGGTATAAATAATCCGGGAAGAAAAACAAAAATGCAGATAGTTTACATTCGTTTCCCAGTGTTCTTTCTTTGGGTGTAGCTGCTTTTGTCCGTCATTTATCATTTGAAACTCAGGTCTCTTTGTCAAAGAAATCCACTTCCATCAAAATATGTCCTCATACAATATCGTTGTCGAAGTGTATAATGATCTCCTGGTTCTGCTCACACAAATTTATTTTGATGCTGAATTTCTGTTGTTTAATGTAACTCTAGTCGCAAAGTCCATTGGAATGAGACTCTGCTCATTTTGTGGAGCTTGAGGAAACCATTCCATACTCATGAGTTTATAAAAAGAAGTCAATTTGAGAAGTGATAGTTATAGATTAAGTTTATGACATTGTCATGTCATAAGAATCATAGCCCAGGAGATCCTAGGGGAAAGCTTAGAACAGAGAATGTTAAAACTGGAAATGTTAATAAATAGAATGTCAGGGAGCTTGGGGAGGTGGAGGGAGTTAGAGCTCAAAGAGACTTACACAGACTATTTAGCCTAAATCCATTGATTACCTACCTAACTACTATTTACATGTTGATTCAGGACTTAGGTATATATGCCCAGACACCCTAAGTGAACCAGGATCATTCAAATGTGATCTGTAAGATAAACATGTGATGGAAAAAGAACTAAGCTGAGTCAGGAAATCTGAGTTGCAATTCTGATTCTGCTACAAATTAATTCTGTTAGATTGAGCAAGTCACATTCCCTAGCCAGTACTCAATTTACTCATCTTTAAAATGAGATGTCTAGGGTCCCTTGCAACTCTAACTACTGTGAGTCTAAGGAGCTAGTTCACATTACTTTATCCTGTACTGCCATCTATGGGTCAGTATTGGTAGTAGGCTTCAAGATCTCGAGATCAAGAATTTGTTTTTGTTTCTAGATTGTCAAGCATCTGCTCTTCCTTGGTTCTCTTCCTACTTAACTAGTTACTTGTTCTCAATCTCATTTTCTGAGTGACCAATATTCCTTGGCAGAGTCTTGACAATAACATTATCTCTTATAGGTTGAACTATGTCTTTATGAAAATGACTCTCCTGGATCTAAATATCCAGCTCTAGTCTCTCTCCTGAGTGCTTAGTACTTCATCAATAATTGTCTATTGGACCTATTTTTATGTATGTATATGCATATATATATATATATATATATATATATGTATATATATATATATACTTTTACATATTTACATACATATTCTATACACACATATTCAATATGTCTAAAATAGAAGTGAAACATAATGTAAATGCTAGGTATCATTAATTTTCTTCCAAACCTATCGCTTTTCCTAATTTCCTTATTTCTGCTCAGTGCATCAGTCTCTTTCATTAATTCACAGACTCGAGCCACTTTCAACTCTTTACCCTTGCTTGCCAACTAAACCTAACGTTTCCAGTTTTCATTAATTGTTCCTCCAAAGCATCTCTTACATTGTCCACTTCTATCAAATCCACAACTACCATGATATTTCAGGCCTTTATCACCCCTTGCTCTTATTTGTAATAGCCCCTTCACTGGTCTCCCTGCCTTCAGTTATTCTTCCCCACATGACTGCCAAATTGACAATTCTTAATCAGGCATCTCACTAGTGAATCCTACTCAAAAAGTTCCAATGATTCCCTATTATCTCTAAAATAAATTACATACTTGTTTCTCTGTTCAGTATGTAAACCCTTTCTATGGAGTTCCAAATTCCCTGAAATTCCCATTCCCTGAAATTACTTTACATGTAATTTGTATTTACTTATCTAAGTCTCTGTTGTTTTCCTCAATAGCAGGCAAATGCCTTGAGGGCTGATCTATTTGGATTTTGTCTCTGTATTCCTGGCAAAGGGACTAGGATATGGTATCCTTGTTGAATGGGATAGAGTGGATTTGTGATACTGTAGCTGAGGAGTATCTGCTCTAAAACTTTTGACCATAAATTGTTGCCTGGGGTATTCAAGAGATTAAGTGACTTGCCCACAGAACTAGAATTAGACGGAGGAAGGATTTGAAAAGTCCTGAAACCAGGACTTTTTGGCTGAAGAGCAATGCTCTGTCTATAATGACATGCTTAATTAATTCAAATAAAATATATTTAACGTTTATAAATTGAGGGGAGGAGGCATTTACAAACCTCAAATAAAGCATATAAAGGTAGAAATTGGTCTAAAATGATTGAATCCATGGTATTGGCATTCTACATCTGTCACTATAAAATGCAAGAATATATTAGGAAATATTATTGATGTTAAAAAAAAAAAGCATAAATGTCATTATTTAATGACTTGGACAAAACAGTCAGAAACTGAAGATAAATTTTTAACCTGCAAGGCCATCATCTATGTATAGATAAAGACATCTTACATATACACTTAGATAGAACCTTTCTTTCTCAGAGTGCACAAAAGACCTTTGGACACAAAAACAATATATTAATCAAAGGAATAAAAGCCCATAGGCCATCTTGGTCCTATAAGTGGGTACTTATCTTGGTATTATCTACAAAGCGCATGAAGATAAATTTGTAGATGAACAATAAGGGAGCTGCTTTCTAAGATTAGAAATATACTATGAAAATCTCTTATTCTCTATTTAATAAACTGGGATCATCTGAAAATTTATCTAAGCCTTTTATAAAGTAAATATCATAAAAGAAGACATAGAGATCTAATCCAACCTCATTTGACAAATGAGGAAACTGAGGTCCACAATGGAAAAATAACTGTGTCTGACTGTGTCCAATATTTCCTCAACATTTCATGATACTTGCTACTCCATTTTTCCTTCTTTAACCTGTATTTACACACAAAATGACTTCTAAAAATTCTGATTTTTAAATATTTTCTTCAATCAAGTCAATAATTCAAATCATCAAACTATGTGCAGAAAACATAAAGTTTAGAAAGGACGTGGTTTCTGCCTTCAGGAAACTGATGATCTAGTAGGGGGAAATGAGATTTAGATAACTTACTATGAAACAGTCACACATAAATGCTTAAGTGAAACAAAAGTTTTTTTAAGTAAAATCATTATTTATTTAGGGGGTGTGGACAGACAGGGAATGATTTCTGGCAAAGGTGGCATTTGATCTGCATTTTTAAAGTTTAAGGATATTACAAGCACAAGCATCAGTATGTACCAAGATATATTCATGTTGTCAGGAAAGACAAGGATATTTGCAGGAACCAGAGTCTTCTCTTCTGGCAGCTGAACCTCCACTCCAGTCTGGTAATTAACATCCCAATTAAAGCAATGAGAAAAACTATTTGAAATGTTTGAAACATAGGCTTTTCAGATGAGCGTGACAAGAGATGAGGTTAAAAACGGTAAGGTTGCACTAGATTATGGAAAGGCCTTGGATAAGAGAATTAAATTTTACTAGGTCGGTATTAAGTCTTGAGACCACTGAAGAGTCTCAAGAAAAAAAGTAATATAATTGTGCCTAAGGAAATATTCATCTGTCAGAAATGTATTGAGATGGAAAGAACTGTGAAGAAGCTATTGACAAAATGCAAGGGGGTGACTGAGTTCTAAGGTGGTAGCAACAGGAATAAAAGTTGGAAGTTTTTCAGAAGTAGATTTGACAGGACTTGGCAACTGATTGTAACATAGGAGGGAATGGAATAGGAGATGGAAAAGTCAGAAATCACTCACACACATACACACGTTTTCACATATCAGAGAGGGTGGTAATGCTGTTGACAATAAAGTAAAATCAGAATGATGAGCAGTTTAGAAGGAAAGATAATAAGTTCAACTAAAGACATGCTAAGTTTCAAGTAGCAGCAGGAAACCCTAACTGAAATGGACATTGGTCCTTCCTATAGATCTGTCTAGAGCTCCAGAAAGAGGGTGCAATCAATCTCTAAGGATTTTGCAAGAAATGAACAATCATCTCAAAATTCACAGTTATCAAGCTCACAAGCTCACAAAATTTAAAGCAATAGCTCAGTAATAATAAGTCGTTTAGGGACAGACATGTCAAACTCAAATAGAAGCCACCTGAAAGATATTTCTAAAGGCCACATATTGAATAAAAATAAAACAAACATAAGTGAATATTATCAATATCATGTTGTATTTTTATTTATTTGGTTAAACATTTTCCAATTATATTTTGATTTAGTTCAGACCTCACTCCAGAGTTTTGTGGGCTGCTTGTGCCTTTGTTATAAACCACCAGTACCAGAAAAATGATTAGTTAGTAAATTAAGCTATATCATAAATCATTCATGGAAACTCAAGAGACCTTACAGGTTGGCCTTTGAAGGAGGAGTTGAAAGCCTCAGTAGGCTGATAAGTTTCATTTACTGTGAGGTTTTCCCATCGTGGATCTTTTTCCTTGACCAAGATAAAGCAAAAAAGCAAGATCTATTGAGACTAAGTATAGCTTATGGTTGCTAAGGCAGTGGTGATATAGTTCACGCTCTGAAAGGATTTGCATTCAAGTAAACAACCTGCTGCCCCCTCCTGATTAACCTCTGAAACAGCATCCACATGACTCGTCCGAGCAAGATGTCAGAGCTGGGAGGGATGCAGATTCTAGGCCAATAGAACCACTTTTTTGGATGAAGAACTGAGACCCAGAGAGAGAGTATGATAGTGATAATTGAGTCTATTACCCACATTTCCTCAATCCTTCTCCAAAAGAAAAGGAAAATGATGAAAGATTGATAATATCAATATCAGTTCACTTCTGTTTTCTCTCAAGAATTTGGTTCCCTGATAGTTTAAATATAAAAGTTTGATGTATTAATTGACTCATAAATCTCCATTTTCTGTATTGTATTAGTTCATTCTGTTTTTTAAAGTTCATTCTAATATTATAAATCTATAATTAACCCTTTCCTATCTTTGACATCCCAAAATAATTCAAGATCTTTTTGCCCATCCTCACTCTAACTTGTCACAAGCAATAATGTCCTCTAAAAATCTCTCTCTCTCTCTCTCTCTCTCTCTCTCTCTCTCTCTCTCTCTCTCTCTCTCTCTCTCTCTCTCTCTCTCTCTCTCTCTCTCTCTCTCTCTCTCTCTCTCTCTCTCTCTCTCTCTCTCTTTGCATTTGTGGGGCAGCTGAACTTCCACTCCAGTCAGGTAATTAACATCCCAGTTAAAACAATGAGAAAAACAATTTAAAATGTTTGAGATAACCTTTCTTTCCAAGTAGAGATCTTGTATCCTAGCAACAGTAGGAACACATTCTGAATAGGCTTTAAATAAAACAACAACAGCTCTTCACACAGAAGGGCCTAGTGCCAGGGGAAGCTAGAGCCCTGAACAGCATTCAACTGTCAATTTTTTCCTTCAGTGATCCATGAATGGTTGTGACAGATGCTGCTCCTTAGGCTCCTGATCTGGGGCAGTGAAAGGAAGAGAACAGGAGGGGCTTAGGAAAGATGGTCAGGATTATCCTGACTAGACAGCAATTCCATGGAATTAACAATGATTTCAGGGAAGGAAATAGACTCTAAATACCACCCCCTCCTCTTTAAAAATATATATGTAGCTATATATACATATATATTTCCACCCACATACCTTGAAAAAATTCAGATTTCAGTGATGTTAATAAAGAAGACAACATTGTGAGCACTCAATTCTTCAAAGTTGGCAAGTTTGTTGCTGACATCTGTATTGATCTCTACATGAGCCATGAAAAGAGCAATGAGAAGTCAAAAGGCCTGATTTCTAGACCTGGCCCAGTCATTTACTAGTTTTGCAACCTTGGACACCTTATTTTCCCTCTCTGGTTGATGGTTGGTTTACTTTTTCTTCTGGAGTGGAAAATCCTATAATGAAAGGACTTTTGCACAATCTTGGAAAACTCATAATCCCTCTGGACTTCAGTTTCCTCATTTGTAAAATGAAGGTAGGAGGGAAATGGAACCAGATAACCAACACTAAATTAATGATGAATGTTGTACTATTTGCCTCTCAGGGTTGTTGTGAGGACAGTTCTCTGTCCTCAATAAATGAGAAAGCTCTGAAGAAATGTGAGCTTCTATTAGCACAAGAATGGAAAAAACATGGACCGACTAGAAAAACTCTGACTATTCATAGACAGCTACTTAGAACATTTGATCCCATCCTAACCCAGCCCTCTCCTGGTCTACTGTTCCTTTGCACTAGTGCCATTGTACTATTTAAACTTTGATGTTATCCATCAGATCCACTCCTTAAACAAGTGACTATGTTCTCTCCTTCTGTGCATTTTCCCCAAAATCTTCACCTATTCTATAACCCCTAGAAAAATTCTGAAACATGTAGCCAAATCATAGAATTATGGAATCACTAAGTTAGAAGGCACTTCAGAGGGCATCTAGTCTAGCTTCTATTTAAAAGTTTTTATATTTTTTCAATTACCTGTATAAATTTTTTAAACATTCATTTTATTTTAAATTTTGAGTTCCAAATTCTCTTCCTCCTTCCTTCTCCTCCCCATCCCAAGAAGGCAATAATTTGATATTGATTATATATATGCAGTTATACAAAAAATATTTCCTTATCAGTCATATTAATGAAAGAAAACATCAACAAAAATAACAAAATTCCAAAAAAAATTAAGTTTAAAAGCATGCTTCTATTTGTCTTCAGGTTTCATCAGTTCTTTCTCTGGAGGTAGAGAGTCCTACAGAATTGTCTTGGATCATTTTATTATTGAGCCATTGCTAAGTCATTCAAAGTCATTCATCATTGATCAATGTACAATATAGCTGTTACTGTGTATACTGTTCTTCTGGTTCTGTTTTTCTGAAATCATCCTGCTCATCATTTCTTACAGCACAATAATATTCTATTATAACCACATACTACAACTTGTTTAGCCATTCCCCAATTAATGGACATCCCCTCAATTTCCAGATCTTAGACACTATAAAAAAGAACTGTTATGAATGTTTTTGTACAAATAGATTCTTTTTCCCTTTTTTGAATGCTTTTGGATACAGACCTAAGAGTGGTATTGCTGCTATATCAAAAAGTATGCTTGTTTGAGCTTCCTTTGGACAGAATTTCAAATTGCTTTCCAGAATGTTTGGAGATCAGTTTACAATTCCACCAACAGTGTATTAGTGTCTTGATTTTTTTCATTTTCCCTCCAAAAATTGCCATTTTCCTTTCACTTTAGCCAGTCTGTTAAATGAGAGGTATTACTTCAGAGTTGTTTTAATTTGTATTTTTCTAATCAATACTGATTTAGAGTATTTTTCCTGACTATAGACAGCTTTGAGTTCTTTGGAAAATTGCCTGCTTGAATATAATAAAGATGACTATCTATTTATTTAGTGCTATACCAGACTCCCAAGAAATTATTTTAATGACCAAGAAAAATAACAATAAAATTCATATGGAAGAACAAAAGATCAAGAATTTCAAGGGAACTAATAAAAAAAATCAAATAAAGTAGGCCTAGCTGTACCTGATCTAAAATTATATTACAAAACAGCAGTCACCAAAACCATTTGGTATTGGCTAAGAAATAGACTAGTTGATCAGTGGAATAGGTTAGGTTCACAGAACAAAATAGTCAATAACTATAGCAATCTAGTGTTTGACAAACCTAAAGATCCCAACGTTTGGGATAAGAATTCACTATTTGGCAAAAACTGCTGGGAAAACTGGAAATTAGTATGGCAGAAACTAGGGATGGACCCACACTTAACACCGTACACCAAGATAATATCAAAATGGGTTCATGATTTAGGCATAAAGAAAGAGATTATAAATAAATTAGAAGAACATAGGATAGTTTACCTCTCAGACTTGTGGAAGAAGAAGGAATTTGTGACCAAAGAAGAACTAGAGATCATTATTGATCACAAAATAGAAAATTTTGATTATATCAAGTTAAAAAGCTTTTGTATAAACAAAACTAATGCAAATAAGATTAGAAGGGAAGCAGTAAACTGGGAAAATATTTTTACATTTAAAGGTTCTGATAAAGACCTCATTTCCAAAATATATAGAGAATTGACTCTAATTTATAAGAAATCAAGCCATTCTCCAATTGATAAATGGTCAAAGGATATAAACAGACAATTCTCAGATAATGAAATTGAAATTATTTCTACTCATATGAAAGGGTGTTCCAAATCACTATTGATCAGAGAAATGCAAATTAAGACAACTCTGAGATACCACTACACACCTGTCAGATTGGCTAAGATGACAGGAAAAGATAATGATGAATGTTGGAGGGAATGCGGGAAAACTGGGACACTGATGCATTGTTGGTGGAGTTGTGAATGGATTCAACCATTCTGGAGAGCAATTTGGAATTATGCCCAAAAAGTTATCAAATTGTGCATACCCTTTGATCCAGCAGTGTTTCTACTGGGCTTATACCCCAAAGAGATACTAAAGAAAGAAAAGGGACCTTTATGTGCCAAAATGTTTGTGGCAGCCCTGTTTGTAGTGGCTAGAAGCTGAAAAATGAAAGGATGCCCATCAATTGGAGAATGGTTGAATAAAGTGTGGTATATGAATGTTATGGAATATTATTGTTCTGTAAGAAATGACAAGCAGGATGAATACAGGGAGGCTTGGGAAGACTTACATGAACTGATGCTAAGTGAATGAGCAGAACCAGGAAATCATTATACACTTCAACAATGATGTTATATGAGGCCATATTCTAATGTGTAGAGGACTGAAACTCCAAAAAGGTATGCTTGAATCAGACAAGCAAGCACTTAAGGCTAATTACATGTACAATTCATGTTTGTTACACCACATTGAGCCTGCACTGACTGTGGGGAGAGTCATCACTGTTAGCCTGTGCTTATGTAATACCTCCCATGCTGATGGATTTGTGTATATCTTTTTCTAGTAAGACCCTTCAGCCCAGAAACTCACTAACAATATCTGTCTTGACTCCCCACTTCCCTTGGTGTTTTTCATCTCTCTTACTGAGAAGTCGGGGGAAGGGGGGGAAGGGAGCATGATCATTGGTGTTTTACCCCCTTTCCTGAGAAGTCAGAGTGGGTGTGATTACCTCCTTTTTGGGGTTCTCACCTCCCTGAGAAGTCATACTCCAAAAAAGTATGCTTGAATCAGACAACTGAGCACTTAAGGCTAATTGCCTATTTTATGTGAAACAATGACTCTATTAGCATATATTTGGATAAATGGCTCTTCTCACTATTGGTGCTTGCTGAATGTTTGGTGTTAAGATAATCAGAGGCAAGAAGTTGGGGGGGGGGGTTGGAGGGACATAGGCAGAGTCACTTGGTGGCAAGATGAGAAGCAGAGAAGTTGGTGACTCCGGATTTCCAAATCTAAGATTCTGCTTGCCTATCTCTTCCACTTCTCCCCCTAAAGAGTAAGGACTTTAATTTATGCTGACTCTGGCTGACTCCGAGACCCTCCAGGGAGCTAACCCATTTTCTAACTGATGTAAGTGGATATTTTCAATAATGAGAAGATCCATTTCAGTTCCAATTGATCAGTGATGGATAGAATCAGGTACACTCAGAGAAAGAACACTTGGAAATGAATGTGGACTACTTACATTTTTGTTTTTCTTCCCAGGTTATTTTTACCTTCTGAATCCGAATTTTTCTTGTATAACAAGAGAACTATATGGATCTGTACACATATATTGTATTTAAGATATACTTTAACATGTTTAACATGTATGAGACTGCCTGCCATCTAGGGGAGGGGGTGGAGGGAGGAAAGGGAAAAGTTGGAACAGAAGTAAATGCAAGGGACAATGTTGAAAAATTACTCATGCATATATTCTGTCAATAAAAAGAAATAATAAAATAAGAATTTTAAAATTGCCTGTTCATAACCTTTGACCATTTGTCAACTGGAACCAACTCCTACTTGAAATGCAATGTCAGTATCCCTAACAAGTGATTATTCAGCCTTTGGTGGACGAGAAACTTATTGCCTCATCAACCAGTCCATTCAAAACTTAAGAATCAATAAGTATTTATTTAGTTCTTACTATGTGCCAGGTACTATGTTAAGTGCTGGAGGTATAAGTATGAAAAAGGAATAACAATCCCTGCTCTCAAGTATATTACAATCTAATGGGAGAAGACTAAACACAAAAAAGAAAATAAAAAGTGGGGTGGGAGGGAAGGGAAGATGTGATAGAGTCACAAAAGTTCCAAAGTAATAGGTTAAATTCAAAGGACAAAACAGTCAATAACTTCAATAATCTAGTGTTTGACAAACCCAAAGACCCCAGATTTTGGGATAAGAACTCACTGTTTGACAAAAATTGCTGGGAAAATTGGAAATTAGTATGGCACAAATTAGATATTGACCCACACTTAACATGGTATACCAAGATAAAGTCAAAATGGGTTCATGATCTAGGCATAAAGAATGAGATTATAAGTAAATAAGAAGAACATAGGATAGTTTACCTCTCAGACCTGTGGAAGAAGAAGGAATTTATGACCAAAGAAGAACTAAAGATCATCATTGATCACAAAATAGAAAATTTTGATTATATCAAATTGAAAAGTTTTTGTACAAACAAAACTAATGCAGACAAGATTAGAAGGGAAGCAATAAACTGGGAAAACATTTTTACAGTCAAAGGTTCTGATAAAGGCCTCATTTCCAAAATATATAGAGAATTGACTCTAATTTATAAGAAATCAAGCCATTCTCCAATTGATAAATGGTCAAAAGATATGAACAGACAATTCTCAGATGAAGAAATTGAAACTGTTTCTAGCCATATGAAAAGATGCTCCAAGTCATTATTAATCAGAGAAATGCAAATTAAGACAACTCTGAAATACTACTACATACCTGTCAGATTGGCTAGAATGACAGGGAAAGATAATGACAAATGCTGGAGGGGATGTGGGAAAACTGGGACACTGATACATTGTTAGTGGAGTTGTGAATACATCCAGCCATTCTGGAGAGCGATTTGGAACTATGCTCAAAAAGTTATCAAACTGTGCATACCCTTTGATCCAGCAGTGTTACTACTGGTCTTATATCCCAAAGAGATTTTAAAGAAGGGAAAGGGACCTGTATGTGCAAGAATGTTTGTGGCCAGAAACTGGAAACTGAGTGGATGCCCATCGATAGGAGAATGGCTGAATAAATTGTGATATATGGATGTTATGGAATATTATTGTTCTATAAGAAATGACCAGCAGGGTGATTTCAGAAAGGCCTGGAGAAACTTACATGAACTGATGCTGAGTGAAACGAGCAGGGCCAGGAGATCATTATATACTTCAACAACAATGTTATATGATGATCAATTCTGATGGACATGGCCCTCTTCAACAATGAGATGAACCAAATCAGTTCCAATAGAGTAGTAATGAACTGAACCAGCTACACCCAGCGAAAGAACTCTAGGAGATGACTATGAAGCACTAGATAGAATTCCCAATCCCTCTATTTTTGTCCACCTGCATTTTTGATTTCCTTCACCAGCTAATTGTACACTATTTCAAAGTCCAATTCTTTTTGTACAGCAAAATAACTGTTTGGGCATGTATACATATATTTCATTTAACTTATACTTTAACATATTTAACATGTATTGGTCAACCTGCCATTTGGGGGAAGGAATAGGGTGAAGGAGTGGAAAAGTTGGAACAAAAGGTTTTGCAATTGTCAGTGCTGAAAAATTACCCATGCATATATTTTGTAAATAAAAAGCTATAATTTTTTAAAAAGTTCCAAAGTAATGTAGTCAGATTAGCAATGAGATGTCTGAACCAAGCTCTCTCCTTACATGGAGATTTAAAATTTATGGCCTTCAAACAGAGGTAATATATAGTTATAAGGAGTACCAAAGCTGATGATATTCTTCCCATCATTTGGCTGCTCTAATTGCTAGAAAGTTTTTTCTTTCTTTTTCTCTCCCACCCCAGATCTGTGAGGGAATATTCCAAACAGAAACTCTTTTGATTCATCATCAACAATTCATATCCTTATGAACAGACAATTTTTGGATGAAGAAATTGAAACTATTTCTAGTCATATGAAAAGGTGCTCCAAATCATTATTGATCAGAGAATTGCAAATTAAGACAACTCTGAGATACCATTACACACCTGTCAGATTGGCTAAGATGACAGGAAAAGATAATGATGAATGTTGAAGGGGATGGGAGAAAACTGGGACACTGAAGCATTGTTGGTAGAGTTGTGAACGAATCCAATCCTTCTAGAGAGCAATTTGGAACTATGCTCAAAAAGTTATCAAACTGTGCATACCCTTTGATTCAGCAGTGTTATTACTGGGCTTATATCCCAAAGAGATCTTAAAGAAGGGAAAGGGACCTGTATGTGTAAAAATGTTTGTAGCCGCCCTGTCTGTAGTGGCTACAAACTGGAAATTGACTGGCTGGTTCAATTGGATCAATTGGAGAATGGTTGAATAAATTGTGGTATATGAATATTATGGAATATTATTGTTCTGTAAGAAATGACCAGCAGGATGAATACAGAGAGGCTTGGAGAGACTTATATGAACTGATGCTAAGTGAAATGAGAAGAACTAGGAGATCATGATATACTTCAACAGCAGTACTATATGATAATCAATTCTGATGGACGTGGCCCTCTTCAACAATTAGATGATCCTAATCAGTTCTAGTTGTTCAGTAATGAAGAGAACCAGCTATACCCAGCAAAAAACCTATGGGAAATGACTATGAACTACAACATAGCATTTCCACTCTTTCTGTTATTGTCTGCTTGCATTTTTGTTTTCCTTAATATGTTATTTGTACCTTCTTTCTAAATCTGATTTTTCTTGTGCAGCAAGATAACTGTATAAATATGTATACATATATTGTATTTAACATGTTTAACGTGTATTGGACTACCTGCCATCTAGGAAGAAGGTGGGAAGAGGGTAGGGGGAAGGAGGGGAAAAGTTGGAACAGAAGGTTTAGCAAGGTCAATGTTGAAAAATTACCCACACATATGTTTTGTAAATAAAAACAAACTAATTAGTTAATTGATTAATAAACAATTCATATCCTTAAAGACTTGGAATCATATCCTTAAAGACTGCTAGATAGTGTAGTAGATAGCCCTTGAAATCAGGAGGACCTGAGTTCAAATCTGGCCTCAGATACTTGATACTTACTAGCTGTGTGACCCTGGATAAGTCATTAAATCCCAAATGCCTTGCCAAAAAAAAAAAAAAAAAAAAAAAAAGATTTGGAGACTTAGAGCTTTCGAGTTACCTGAATTAAGTGAATGAACCAGGGTTATATAGCCAGTATGAGTGGGGAACAAAACTTGAATCCAGGTCTTCCTGACTCTGTCCATTACCACATACTATCCTTACTGAATCATCCCCTTATGTGGGACTAAAATTAAGCTCCTTCTAATTGTGTTCCATTTACTACTGATTTAGCCTGCTGGAACCAAATGGTATAAGCTTACTTTCTCCTATCAAAGATTTGTTTAAAGATAATTATTGCATTTTTTCCCCTTTGGGCTAAAGAGTTCAGTTCTTTCTGTATCTTGTCTTATATACGTTTGCAAGTACTTGAATTCTACACAAGTTAGAGTTGGAAGAAATATCTGAGGCCAGCGGGTCCAACCCTTCATTTTATAGATAAGGAAACTAAAGCCCAGTCAAGGTCCCACAGGTACTAAATGTCAGCTCTAAAGCCACTCTTCTTTTCACTAGATCATGTTACTTCATTCAATCAAGCTCTCTGTTTACAATGAAGACAGTCTCAAGGAAAACTGAGAGACCACAGTGGAGACTTCCATGCTCAATGAAAGGCATTCTAAATAGCTAGAAATTCAGAAGAATGCTGTACCAGTATTGAAGAGATAGGGGTTTGAGTTTTAGTTCCATAGATAAATAGCCTAGTGTTTGTTTTTGGACAAATCAATCTCTTCTCTGAATCTCAGTTCTTTGCTCCCTAAAATGAGATGACTAGAATAGTCTCTAAGATTCCATCCAGTTAGAAAAGTTCTATGTTCTCTTAACACCTTCAACATCAGCCTTCCTTTCTACTTTGTAACACATAGATGCTCTTAGTTTAAGACTCTAATCAAATATTCTCACTCTCAATACTTAAATTTTTCTTCTCTCCTTTAAATCAAGACACAGATTATGTTGTAGTAAGGTCAGCTTCCATGGAAGCATTCTATACTTCAGACCTTATCATAAAAACTATCTCAAGAAATCAACTGTGATGTGAAAATCACTGAAGAAAAGAAAATGTAGGTAGATCCTTGGATTACCAAGCAAGAAAAGGAGACTAGTGTAACAGGAACAGAAAAGGAATTTCAGAAGCAACATTATGCTCTTGGTAGTAATCATATCTAACTCTATATATATATATATATATATATATATATATATGACATTTTGGCTCTTTTTTTTACTTGAAATCCCTCAACTCCTCTTAATTTTGGCATCTTTCTGCTATTAATTATTTCCTATTTATTCTGTAAAGAACTTCCTTTGTGTATATTTGCATGTTGTCTCCCCCATTAGATTATAAGCAATTTGTCGTTGCCTCTTCACATCTCCTTATCACAGTGTCTGGCATATAGTAGGCACTTAACAATGTTAATTGCTTGATTGATTTTAGTCCACTGACTTCTCTGTGTAGAGGAAGGTATTCATTCATATTATTTCTAAACATTTTCAGCTTGAATTACCACTTGAAACTTTGAGTCATAGAGGTGGTAATTTTTATAGTTCAACAAGCATCTATTATGTATAAGATCCTATGCTTATAGGGAGAAGATGAAAAACATATAGTCCTTGTAGACTTTTTGATGGTAATCTCAGTGAAAATGAAGAGTTGAAGGGGGGAGCTCAGCATGTGGAAAAGAGATAAAACATATAAAAATAATTATAATCAAGTTAGACTATAAAATGAGTTAGACTACAAAAAGTGACACAAGTCCAACACAACATATTTTGAGAGATCTGAAGATATGATCCTTAAAGGGGAAGGAACAAGGAAGATTTCATGAAGAAAGTAGCGCCTGAGTTGGGCTTTGAAGGAACAAAAGAATTTCAATAGGCAGTAATATTGAGTATGGGGGAGTGGAAATTGTAATAAGGGATGGCACAGCCAATGAAAGAGAAGGCAGGATGAAATTGAAGAATGAGTCCAATTTGCCTAATATATATATATATATATATATATATATATATATATATATATATATATATATTCAAGCATAATGTGACTTACAGCTAGAAAGGTAGGTATGAATTAAATTGTCAAAGAATCTCAAATATCAAGCTGACTTTGGGCTTTATTCAGTAATAAGAAAACCAGAGAAAATTTCTAAGGAAGAAGTAATGAAATTAGGAATATTATCAGCATAGCAATATGAAGGATGATTGGAGAGGTGGAGAAACTAGAGGAAAAGTAATTCAAAGGTTATTATAATTTTGTAAAAGGATGACGAATTCTAAGTTTATTCTGCCCGATTTTCAAAAACTCTGTGAAGAAAGTTGTAATTCATTTCATTTAAGAACCTATAGGTGCATACAATTAAACAATGTAGGAATAATATGTAGCTTTATACATACATAGTCAGAAATACTTTTTGCTTTAAAAGAATTTATGAAGTCATACATTACTATGCTTCATGTTAACTTATTTTAATTAATGTTGTGTCAGTTTATTAGTAAATGTTTGTTGGTCTTGAATTGTATTTCATAATAAATTCAAAATGAATATAAAATCTGAATATTACAGATCATACTATTAAAAAGTTAAAAGATAAAAAGATCATATTCCTTTTACAGATATGGATAGGAGTCTTAACCAAATAAGAAACAGCAATAAATACAAAAGATGAAATGAATAATTTTTATTACATGAAATGGAAAAGCTTTTGCTTTTCTAGGATAAGAAGGAAAAGTAATCTACCAAGCAGAAATCTTTGTATCAAATATCTCTAATAAGAGTATGGTATTGAAAATACATGGGCAAATAATAGAAATAAGTAAGGCCAAAAACCATTCCTCAATAGCAAAGTGGTGAAAGCATATGAAATAACAGGTCTAGAAATACAAATTGTAAACTATTAACAACCATATGAAAGATAGTTGCAAATCACTAATAATAAGAGAAAGGCATATTGAAATTTGAGGTTTCACCTCACACCCAGAAAATTTGCAATGATGAGAAAAAATGGGAATAGTCAATGTTGAAGTAATTATGAAAAGAAAGACACACTCCGGACTTCCGGCCAACATGGCAGAAAAGATACACATATCTACTTAAGCTCCAGGTTTTCTCTCAGAATTTATTTCATGACAAGCCTCGGAATTAGTGCTTGACTGAAAAAAAACCCCACAAATAATTACCAACAGAAGACATCCTTGAAATTTGCCAGAAAAGGTCTGTTTTTGCTCAAGGGTAGGGATGGTTAGACCGGGCACAGGCTGAGGGCAAGCAGCGACAGCGAGAGTACAGCAAGCAGCTCACACTGAGCAGACTGGAAGGGGGTGGGGTGTGATCTCAGCCATCTCTGCAGGAAGAGCTTTACTACAATATTGGCTACTTTGCCCTGGCAGCAAGCCAGTAGACAAGCAGAGAAGCTAAAAAACACAAGGGGTGAAGACAATAATCGCGAAAAGCTAGGGTCTCTCAGGACCTGGCCACATCCATCCACAGTGTCTCAGCACACTCTCAGAGTTTCAGAGCACAGATACAGCACAGCCATTGCTGTCCTGCTAGTGCCTTGCTGCTGTCCCCTGCAGTCTGTAGAGGAAGCTTGGTAACACCATCCAGCTCACCCACCCAAAAAAAAAAAAAAAAAAAAAGCAGACTGCATTTGATTTTTCTCTGCTGGTTTGTCTTCTTTGATTCTTCTCTGACAAAATGAGCAAAAAATTTAAATAGACCTTAACCATTGATAGCTTCTATATAGGATAGAGAGGAGACTTTAAATCCTGAGGAGACTAAAAACAGACAGTCTCCAGATGAATCCCCAAAGGGGGATATGATCTGGTCCTCAACACATGAGACTCTCATAGAAGAAATTAAAAAGGCTCTCACAAGAGAGCTAGAAGAAAAATGGGAAAAGGAAAGGGAGGCTTGACAAGAGAGTCTCAATTAGTCATCGCACTCACTTAAAGATAGAGTGGATAAAGAAATCAAATCCTTGAAAAACAGAATTAGTGAATTGGAAAAAGAAAATAGCTCTCTAAAAAATAAAATTGGTGAAATGGAAAAAAATTCCATAGAACAAAACAACTCACTTAAAAACTCAATTGGACAATTAGAAAAAGATATAAAAAAGTGAGTGAAGAAAATACTTCATTGAAAATCAAAATTGAACAAATGCAATTGAATGACTCGAGGAGACACCAAGAATCAGTCAAGCAAAACCAAAAAAAAAAAAAAAAAAAAAATGAAACAATGGGAAAAAAGGTCAAATACCTTCTTGGGAAAACAACAGACCTGGAAAATAGATCTAGGAGAGACAATCTGAGAATTATTGGACTCCCTGAAAAATATGATGAAAAAAAGAGCCTGGACACTATTTTCCAGGAAATTATCAAAGAGAACTGCCCAGAAGTTATAGAAACAGAGGGTAAAATAGCAATTGAAAGAATACATCAATCACCTGCTGAAAGGGGTCCTAACATCAAAACACCAAGAAATATAGTGGCCAAATGCCAGATGAAGGAAAAAATACTATAAGCTGCTAGAAAAAATGAATTCAAATATAGAGGAGCCACAATAAGGATTACACAGGATCTAGCAGCATCCACATTAAAGAATCAAAGGGCCTGGAATATGACATTCCAAAAGGCTAAGGAACTTGGTATGCAGCCAAAAATAACTTACCCAGACAAAATGAGCATCTTTTTCCAGGGAAGAAGATGGAAATGAAATAAGTGAATTTCACCTATTTTTGATGAAAAAATCGTAACTAAACAAAAAGTTTGATCTACAAATATAGAACTCAAGAGAAATCTAACAAGGTAAAAAGAAATCTTGGGAACTATATTTCTGCTATAAAGATATGTAAAGAACACATTTATACTTTGTTCTAGAAACTAGAGGTGGAAAGGAAATTGTACCCAGATAAGGGTAAAGTGGGGGTACTACATGTCACAAAGAGGCAAAGGAAACCTATTATATCTTAGAGAAAGAATGGAGGGGGATAAACATAGTGTGTAGCTTACTGCCATCAGAATTGTCTTAAAGAGAAAAATATTAGACATATTCGATTTATGGTGGAACTTCTCCCACCTCCTGGTGAGACTTACATGAACTGATGCTAAGTGAAACGAGCAGAACCAGGAGATCATTATATACCTCAACAACGATACTGTTTGCGTATGTATTCTGATGGAAGTGGATCTCTTTGATAAAGAGAGCTTTAATTGATCAAAGATGGACAGAAGCAGCTACACCCAAAGAAAGAACACTGGGAAATGAATATAAACTGCTTGCATTTTTGTTTTTCTTCCTGGGTTATTTATACCTTCTGAATTCAATTCTCCCTGTGCAACAAGAAAACTGTTCGGTTCTGCACACATATATTGTATCTAGGATATACTGTAACCTATTTAACATGTAAAGGACTGCTTGCCATCCGGGGAAGGGGGTAAAGGGAGGGAAGGGAAAAATCGGAACAGAAGTGAATGCAAGGGATAATGCTGTAAAAAATTACCCTGGCATGGGTTCTATCAATAAAAAGTTATTTTTAAAAAAAAGAAAGAAAGAAAAGAAACTTCTCCCACCTCATTGAAAAGTGGGAGGGAAAAAATGAAAAGGGAAGAAGTAAGCTAAGTGGAAGGGAACACAGAAATTGTGAGGAAAAGGAGTAAGAAAGGGTGAGGAATTCTAAGGTGGGGGAGGGATACATAAAAGGGAGGGCTGTGAAAAGCAAGTGGTGCTCACAAGTTTAATACTGGGGAAGGGGATAAAGGGGAAGGAAAGGAGAAAAGCATAAATAGGGGTTAACAAGATGGCAAGTAATACAGAATTGGTCATTTTAACCATAAATGTGAATGGGGTAAACTCCCCCATAAAGAGGAAGGGGTTAACAGAATGGATTAAAAGCCAGAATCCTACAATATGTTGTTTACAGGAAACACACTTGAAGCAGGGTGATATATACAGAGTAAAGGTAAAAGGTTGGATAGAATCTACTATGCTTCAGGTGAAGTAAAAAAAGCAGGGGTAGCCATCCTGATCTCAGATCAAGCAAAAGCAAAAATTGATCTAATTAAAAGAGATAAGGAAAAAAGATATCTTGCTAAAGGGTATCATAGATAATGAAGCAATATCAATATTAAACATATATGCACCAAGTGGTGTAGCATTTAAATTCTTAAAAGAGAAATTAAGAGAGCTGCAAGAAGAAATAGACAGCAAAACTATAATAGTGGGAGGTCTCAACCTTGCATTCAGAATTAGATAAGTCAAACCACAAAATAAATAAGAAATCAAAGAGATAATAGGATACTAGAAAAGTTAGATATGATAGATCTCTGGAAAAAAATAAATGGAGACAGAAAGGAGTACACTTTCTTCTCAGCAATTCATGGAACCTATACAAAAATTGATCATATATTAGGACATAAAAACCTCACACTCAAATGCAGTAAGGCAGAAATAGTAAATGCATCCTTTTCAGACCACGATGCACAATACAATGAAAATTACATTCAATAAAAAGCCAGGGGAAAATAGACCAAAAATAATTGGAACCTAAATAATCTCATACAAAAGAATGATTGGATGAAATAGCAAATCACAGACATAATTAATAACTACACCCAAGAAAATGACAATAATGAGACATCATACCAAAATGTGTGGGATGCAGCCAAAGTGGAAATTTCATATCTCCAGAGGCCTACTTGCATAAAATAGAGAAAGAGAAGGTCAATGAATTGGGCTTGCAACTAAAAATGCTAGAAAAGGAACAAATTAAAAACCTCCAGTCAAACACTAAACTTGAAACTCTAAAAAAAAAAAAAGAGAGAGAGAGAGTAATAAAATTGAAAGTAAAAAAAAGTATTGAATTAATAAAATTAAAAATTGGTTCTATGAAAAAACCAACAACATAGACAAACTCTTAGTAAATCTGATTGGAAAAAGGAAAGAGGAAAATCAAATTGTTAGTCTTAAAAATGAAAAGGGAGAACTCGCCACGA
Organism: Antechinus flavipes; assembly: GCF_016432865.1. Taxonomy (NCBI): domain Eukaryota; kingdom Metazoa; phylum Chordata; class Mammalia; order Dasyuromorphia; family Dasyuridae; genus Antechinus; species Antechinus flavipes. Next base: position 237,311,012 of record NC_067399.1, on the reverse strand, counting down.
ATGAAGAGGAAATTAGAACACTAATTAGGAGTTACTTTGCCCAACTTTATGCCAATAAATTCAATAACTTAAATGAAATGGAAGAATACCTTCAAAAATATAGCTTGCCTAGATTAACAGAGGAAGAAGTAAATAGACTAAACAGTCCCATCTTACAAAAAGAAATAGAACAAGCTATTAACCAACTCCCTAAGAAAAAAATCCCCAGGACCAGATGGATTCACATGTGAATTCTACCAAACATTTAAAGAACAATTAACTCCAATGCTATATAAACTATTTGAAAATATAGGGAATTAAGGACTCTATACCAAATTCTTTTTATGACACAGACATGGTATTGATACCTAAACCAGGTAGGCTGAAAACAGAGAAAGAAAATTATAGACCAATCTCCCTAATGAATATTGATGCTAAAATCTTAAATAAAATATTAGCAAAAAGATTACAGAAAATCACCCCCAGGATAATACACTATGACCAAGTAGGATTTATACCAGGAATGCAGTGCTGGTTCAATATTAGGAAAACTATTAGCATAATCAACTATATCAATAACCAAACAAAAACCACATGATCATCTCAATAGATGCAGAAAAAGCATTTGATAAAATCCAACATCCATTCCTAATAAAAACGCTTGAGAGTATAGGAATAAATGGATTTTTCCTTAAAATAGTCAGGAGCACATATTTAAAACCATCAATAAGTATCATATGCAATGGGGAAAAACTGGAACCTTTCCCAGTAAGATCTGGAGTGAAGCAAGGTTGCCCACTATCACCATTATTATTCAATATTGTATTAGAAATGCTAGCCTCGGCAATAAGAGTCAAGAAAGAGATTAAAGGAATTAGAGTAGGCAATGAGGAAACCAAACTCTCCCTTTTTGCAGATGATATGATGGTATACTTAGAGAACCCCAGAGATTCTACTAAAAGGCTATTAGAAATAATTTATAACTTTAGCCAAGTTACAGGATACAAAATGAATCCCCATAAATCCTCAGCATTTTTATACATCACCAACAAAATCCAACAGCAAGAGATACAAAGAGAAATTCCACTCAAAATAACTGTCGACAGCATAAAATATTTGGATATCTATCTACCAAAGAAAAGTCAGGAATCACAAAATTACAAAACACTTTCCACACAAATAAAGTCAGATTTAAATAATTGGAAAAATATTACGTGCTCTTAGAGAGGCTGAGGGAATATAATAAAGATGACAATACTCCCTAAACTAATTTATTATTAGTGCTATACCAATAGACTCCCAAGAAACTATTTTAATGACCTAGAAAAAATAACAACAAAATTCATGGAAGAACAAAAGGTCGAGAATTTCAAGGGAATTAATGAAAAAAAAATCAAATGAAGGTGGCCTAGCTGTACCTGATCTAAAATTATATTATAAAGCAGAAGTCACCAAAACCATTTGGTACTGGCTAAGAAATAGATTAGTTGATCAGTGGAAAAAGTTAGGTTCACAATATAAAATAGTCAATAACTATAGCAATCTAGTGTTTGACAAATCCAAAGATCCCAATGTTTGGGATAAGAATTCATTATTTGACAAAAACTGCTGGGAAAACTGGAAATTAATATGGCAGAAATTAAGCATGGACTCACACTTAACACCGTATACCAAAATAAGATCAAAATGGGTCCATGATTTAGGCATAAAGAACAAGATCATAAATAAATTAGAAGAAACATAGGATAGTTTACCTCTCAGACTTGTGGAGGAGGAAGGAATTTGTGAACAAAGAAGAACTAGAAATCATTATTGCTCACAAAATAGAAAATTTTGATTACATCAAATTAAAAAGCCTTTGTACAAACAAAACTAATGCAAACAAAATTAGAAGGGAAGCAACAAACTGGGAAAACATCTTTACAGTTAAAGGTTCTGATAAAGGCCTCATTTCCAAAATAAATAGAAAACTGACTCTAATTTATAAGAAATCAAGCCATTCTCCAATTGATAAATGGTCAAAGGATATGAACAGACAATTTTCAGATGATGAAATTGAAACTATTTCCACTCACATGAAAGAGTGTTCCAAATCACTATTGCTCAGAGAAATGCAAATTAAGACAATTCTGAGATACCACTACACACCTGTCAGATTGGCTAAGATGACAGAAAAAAATAATGATGAATGTTGGAAGGGAAGCAGGAAGGGAACATTGATGTATTATTGGTGGAGTTGTGAACAAATCCAATCATTCTGAAGAAGATTCTGGAATTATGCCCCAAAATTTATCAAACTGTGCATATCCTTTGATCCAGCAGTGCTGCTACTGGGCTTATATCCCAAAGAAATACTAAAGAAGGAAAAGAGTCCTGTATGTGCCAAAATGTTTGTGGCGGCCCTGTTTGTAGTGGCTAGAAACTGGAAAATGAATGGATGCCCATCAATTGGAGAATGGTTGGATAAATTGTGGTGTATGAATGCTATGGAATATTATTGTTCTGTAAGAAATGACCAGCAAGATGAAGCCTCAGAGAGGCTTGGAGAGACTTACATGAACTGATGTTAAATGAAATGAGAAAAACCAGGAGATCATTATATACTTCAACAACAATACTGTATGAGGATGTATTCTGATGGAAGTGGATTTCTTCAACAAAGAAAAGATCTAATTCAGTTCCAGTTGATCAAGGATGGACAGAAGCAGCTACACCCAAAGAAAGAACACTGGGAAATGAGTATAAACTGTTTACATTTTTGTTTTTCTTCCCAGGTTATTTTTACCTTCTGAATCCAATTCTTCCTGAGCAACAAGAGAATTGTTTGGTTCTGCACACATATATTGTATCTAGGATATATTATAACATATTTAACATGTATAAGACTGTTTGCCATCTAGGGGAGGGGATAGAAGGAGGGAAGGGAAAAGTCGGAATAGAAATGAGTGCAAGGGATAATATTGTAAAAAATTACTCAGGCACATATTCTGTCAATAAAAATTTACAATTTTTTAAAAAATGCCCTGATGAAAAAAAAAAAGAAAAGAAAAGAAAAGAAAGACACACTAATGATTTGCACACAATCATTCTAGAAATGGCATAATGATTCTGGAAAGAAATTTTTAATAATATAAACAAAATGGCTTAAAACACTCATATCCTTTGATCCAGAGATTCCACTACTAATAGAAAATGATCTCAAGAAGGTCATTAACAAAAAATCAAGTTCCATATAAATCAAAATATTTATTGTAATACTTTTTGTAATAGCAAAGGCTTAGAAACAAAGTATATGTCCAGCAATTGTAAAATGGCTAAAAAAATTTTTGAATGACATGAATATAATAGAATATTACTACGCTGGAAAAATGACTAATATTATGAATATCAATAGGAATTTAAGTTAAATGATGCAAAGTGAAGTAAACAGAGCCAAGGAAATCATCTCTATGACAATAGGAATGGAAAGATTAAAACCACAATACAACTGAAAAGGAAAACTGCAAAACTTAAAGAAACAAAAAACAAGTATGGCCTCAAAAAAAAAAAAGTATAAGAAGATTCATGTCCTGACTCCTTTGCATAAATAGTTTCACAAGGATGGAATATTAAATATAATAAAGGTTCTGGGTTTGGAATCAAGAAAACTTTGAGTTCAACTCCAGCCTCAGACACTAGTTGTGTGACTCTAGGATTAAACTTCTATCTCCTTCAGTTTCCTCAACTGTAAAATGAGGATAGCCCCTACTTTCCAGGGTTGTTGTAAGAATCAAAGAAGATATTCATACAGTGTTCAGCACAGTTTGGTACATAGTAGGCAACTACTGAATATTTGTTTCTTCTTTTGTTCCCTTCCCCCCTTTCAACTGATCAATTTGCTAAATTTTCTTCTCTTCCTCTTTTTAAAATTTTTAAAATTCTTTTGTTCCAAGGGATAGCTCTCTGGGAAAGAGGGAAATATGAGAGAAAATCCATTTTATGTAAAAACAAAAGATATCAAAAATCTATTTTAAAAAAATGTGTAAGCTCATAAAAAATCCTCATTAGATGGGTTGGATGTTACTAATTCTAACTTCTAGTCCCATTCAAAACAAGAAGATCTCAGAAGATATGTGCTGTTTTAGGTGTCTATACCATACCTAGCACATTTTATTAATATTTAGTAGGCACAGAAAATAAGAGAACAATTGTGTCAGGTTAGTTTAAGCTAGGCATTTCCAATATTCTGCAATCAGCCTTTTTATTTTTTGCCTTTTCTTCTATATGTTACTATGATTTTGCAGTCAAAAATAGATTATATGGTAAATTATTTTTGCAAGGAGTAATCATTCTATACTGTGGCTAGATTTTAGACCAGATGCTCTTCTAGAACTCAGAGCTCTAGACATCTAATAGATTTCTAGTAACTACAAATTCATCTGAGCAATGTCCTTCAAAGCCAAAGAGAAGCAAAAATTATAAGATTTGAGATAAGCTGTTGTTATTCAGTTGTATCTGCATGCCAGGCCCATCTAATTTTCATTATCTCTTAAAATCTGTCTAAGTTCATGTTTAATGTTTGCATAATAATAATACCTTTCCATCTCATCCTCTGCCGTTCCCTTTTATTTTTGTCTTCAAACTTTCTCAATCAGGGCCTTTTCCAATGAGTCCCATCTTCTCATTATAGGACCAAAATATTTAATCATCTTCTTAATATTTGACTTTCTGGTGAATAGTCTGGATTAATTTAAGTATTGACTGTTTTGACCTGCTTGCTGTCCAGGGGATTCTCAAATCTTCTTCAGCACCACAATCTGAAAGTCAATACTGCAGTGCTCAGCTTTCCTCATAGTCCAATTTGCACAGTCATACTGTGCTACTGGAAAAACAATAACTTTAACTATAAAAACCTTTGTCAGCAAGATGATGTCTCTGTTTTTTAGTATGCTGTCCAGATTGGTCATAGCTTTTCTTCTAAAGAGCAAGTGTCTTTTAATTTCATGATTACAATCGTTGTCTGTAGTGATCTTGCACCCAATAATATAAAATCTGAAACTGCTTTAATTTCTTTTCCTTCAGGATATGATGGGATCAGTTGCCAAAATCTTAGTTCAATTAATTTTTTTTCTATTTTAAACTTCAAGAAAACTTTTATACTCTCTTCTTTCACCCTCATCAAGAAGCTTCTTAATTCTTGTTTACTTTCTGATATCAGTGTCTGCATATCTGAGATTGTTGCTATTTCTTGTAACTGTAATTCCATTTTTTAATTCATCCAAGCTGGCATTTTGCACGATGTGTTCTGAATAAAAGTTAAATAAGGTGATAACCTTGTCATATTCCTTTTCCAATCTTAATCCAATCACATGTTGCAGGTTTGGTTCTAACTATTGCTTTTTAACCCAGGTTCCTCAGGAGACAAATAAGATGATCTGCTACTCCCATCTTTTTGAGGATTTTAGCACATTTTGTTGTAATCTGCATAGTCAAAAGTTTTAGAGTAGTCGATAAAGCAGCAGAACCTATAAAGACTTATATAAACTGGTGCTGAGTGAAGTGAGCCAAACCAGAACACTGTATAGAATAACAGCAACATTTGATAGATTTGGCTCTTTTTAGCAATACAATAAGCTAAGACAAACATGCAGGATGGAAAATGCTATCCATATCCAGAGGAAGAACTATGCAGTCTGAATGCAGATTGAAGCATACTATTTTCATTATTTTTTCTTTCTCGTGATTTTTTCTCTTTTGTTCAGATTCTTCTTTAACAACACGACCAATGTGGAAATATATTTAATACGATTGTACATGTAAAACCTACATCAGATTGGTTATTGTATTGGGGATAAGAAAGGGAGGAAGCAGGGGAGGAATGGAGAGAAAAAAAATTGGAATTCAAAGCCTTATAGTAAGCGAAAGTTGAAATCTAAAAGAAAAAAAAAAAAGAAAGTTTTGAGGTTCCCCTAGTTCACACATTTAGCAAAAATGATCCTTTAAACCAGTGGTCTCTAGACTTTTTTGATCACCATCCTCCATCAATAAAGAATTTTGAACACACACATAACACCAAAAAAGACTTTTTTCTAGAACTCCCTAATCCAGCAAATGTTGGTAACTTGGTCTCTAATTCTTCTGCCTCTTTAAAAATCAGTCTGCTCCTCTGATAACTCTTGGTTCACATATTGCTGAAGTCTAGCTTGCAGAATATTAAACATAACCCCCTTGCTGGTGTGTGAAATGAGTGTAATTGTTTGATAATTTGAATACTCCTTACCTTTGCTCTTCTTTAGGAGGGGGATGAAAACTGATATTTTCCAATCCAGTTGCCACTGTTGTGTTTTCCAAATTTGCTGGCATATTGAGTATAGCACTTTAACAGAATCATCTTTTAAGATTTTAAATAGCTCAACTGGAATTCTATCATCTCCAGTAGTCTTATTGTTAGCAATGCTACCTAAGGCCCACTTGGCTTCATTTTCCATGATGTCTGATTCTGTATCAGTAACCACACCATGGTTGGCACAGTGGTATGATGTTAAGATTTTACTTGCCATATCTTCTTAATCTCTTCTGCTTCAATTATTATTTCTGTCTTTTATCATGCCCATCTTGGCATGAAACTTTCCCTTGATATATTTTAATTATGTTGAAGAGATCTCTTGTCTTTCTCATTATAGTATTTTTTTCTATTTCTTTGCACTGCTAATTTAAGAAAATCTTTTCTCTCCTTGTTAGAATTTTCTGGAATTCTGCAGTCAGTTGCAGAATTTCTCATTTGCTTTCTTTCTCTCCTCAGCTATTTGCAGTCTTAACAGATAGTCATTTTGTTCTCTTGCTTTTCTTTTTATTTGGAATATTTTTTGTTACTGACACCTGTACAGTATTGCAAACCTCTCTCATAGTTCCTCAAGCACTCTATCTACCAGATTAATCCCTTAAATTCATTAATCACCATCACTTCATATTCATAAGGGAAGTTATTTAGATCATACCTATATAGTCTGATGGTTTTCCCTACTTTTGAGATATTACTATAGGGTTTTTCCATGTATATTTTTCATGGATCTAATTCCTAAATAGTCATTTACTATAATGAAAAAGAAAGGTGGGGTTTTTTTTCAAGCACTCTATGGAATGTAGTTTTTCATTTATTCATTCACTTAATCAACAATAACAAAAAAATTGAATATCTAATAGGTGCAAGTGTAAGGGTAGAAAGAAGAATTACACATGTTCTCATGGAATTTACAATCTCATTTAGGAGATAATTCTTCCATGCTTTAAAAGATACATAATTTTGCTCATTGTTATCAATGCAGGTCACAGTTCTTCTGTGCCTTAATAGAAGGTCATAAAGAAATATTATGACCAAAAACTCACTACCTAACCTGAACCTCTACAAAATTAGCTAGGCAATTCCTCAGATGACATGCATGTTATTGAGTCACAAGCCATTCTAACTTGCTAAAACCTGTCATGCTCTATTGATACAACTTTTAAAAACACAGAATTAGCTCCATACCATGATGAAAATGGTTTTGATAGAGGTGAGATAATCCAAAAACACAAATGATAACAAAAAAGTAGAATATGAAAAAAAAAGGTACAAATAAAATGATAAAATTTCAAAGAAGGAAGAGACTGACTGGGATGATTGGGAGGATACCCAGGGAAGCGTTATGGATGAAATGGCTTAGATGGCGTAGGGAACCTTTTTTCTGCCATGGCCCATCTGGATATTCATAACATCAATTGCAGACCATACAAAGTTATCAGCTTAAAAATTCAAGCAGTAGGAAATTATTGTTCCTAGCTTTCAGCTCACCATCACCTGTAGTTGCCTTGACAGGACCAGATCAAATGATTTTATGGGCCTTATACCAACTGCAGGCCAGACATTCCCCACCTCTGGCTTAGAGTGTCCAACTTTTAGCTTTAGAATTTCAGAAGTCATTTGAATCATTCCCTATTTGAAATAGGAATCCTTTCCACTTCTCTCTAATAAATGGGTTTCCTAACTTCTGCTTGAAGAATTCCTATAATGGGGAGTTCACAACTTCTTAAGACAGCCTATTCCTCCTCTAGACAGCTACATTATGATGTTTTTTTCCTTGTATAGGACCAAAAAATGCACACATTCCTTCCCTCAATCTGTTATTCCTAGTGTATCCTTCAAGGCCAAGTAAAAACTATCCAGTACCTCTTTTACTCTTCAAATATTTGAAAATAGTGATCATAAGCCTATTTTGTCTTTTTTCTTTTTCAGATTATATCCAGTTCTTTCAGTCAAGCTTTCTATTAGCATGACTTCCATCAATTTGGGTATGAATTTTGTAACATGTTTGTCAGTTGCAGCAAAGTACAGAAGATTCTGTATTTCCATTAATGCAATATGAGATAGCATAAGCATGTAGGAGAGGACATTTAACTCATACATCAAATTTAGGATTGTTCTTTCTCCCTTATCCCAGTTAAATGGCTTGCCTCCATATGGAGGCAAAATCAAAAAAAAAAAAAAAACCCTTCAAGGTTCTTCCTCTAAGCCTTTTTCTAAGAAATAAGCAAGAATAATAAACTATTTCATTAAAATATAAAAACATTTCATAACAATATACTTCAGGATGAGAAAACAAAAAGAAAACAAAAGTATTTCAAATATAATTGCTTCAAATGTAGTTGGAGTTGGTAAAGGTGTAAGAACTACCTTACATTACTCATAATAATAAGAATAGCTGGTGTTAGTTAAACAAATCAATCATAAATGCAAGAATAAATCTTCTAGGTATGCTATTCTAAGACTGTCTTCAAGTATTTCAAGAATTGACAGGAGAAAGATGGATTTAATTTGTAAAATATGGCCCTAACAGAGAGAAGTGGGAGTGATGAGAGGGAGTTGCAAAGAGGTAAACTTTGACTTTATAAGAAAAACTTCCTAAAAATTAGAGATCCAAAAGTGGAATGGGACATCCTAGGATGTAGTAACTTTCTTCTTACTAGAGATCAAGAAAAATCTGAATGAACATCTGCCATATATGTAGTTCTCACCCTTTTCCAAAAAAGACTGATTTCTGCCAGGAAAAGTGGCAATAAGTTCTTTTTTTTTTTGACATTAAAATTTTTATTTTATTTTATAATAACTTTATATTGACAGAATTCATGCCAGGGTAATTTTTTTACAACATTATCCCTTGCACTCGCATCTGTTCTGATTTTCCCCTCCCTCCCTCCACCCCCTCCCCTAGATGGCAAGCAATCCTATATATGTTAGATATGTTGCAGTATATCTTAGATACAATATACGTTTGCAGAACCGAACAGTTCTCTTGTTGCACAGGGAGAATTGGATTCAGAAGGTATAAATAACCCGGGAAGAAAAACAAAAATGCAGATAGTTCACATTCGTTTCCCAGTGTTCTTTCTTTGGGTGTAGCTGCTTCTGTCCATCATTTATCAATTGAAACTCAGTTAGGTCTCTTTGTGGCAATAAGTTCTAAGCAGAAGTTGGCCACTCTGCTTTCCTCAGAGAGAAGAGGTATAAGACTAGAATTAAATTTATTTACTTCCTTAAATACTTTTAGTCTAAAAGAAGTTATTTTTAATTTCAAGTTGGACTACTGATCATTATCCCTTTTACAAGGAAAGCTTTCCTTCATGCTATGTATCCAAGACTTGATTCTCTTCCCCCCAAATGCCAGTTCCACAATACACAAAGCAAATAGTGAATAACCAACTTATTCAAAGCAATAACAAACAGATACCAGAAATATTCATATAAGAATACATACCAAACAATACACAGAATACACGAACTCTCTCACTGGGAACAAAATAAGTCAGCTGACAAAAGATAGCCCAAGATGTCATCTAAGGAAACATTCCCTTATGATAGAGACATGATCACTACATGTTGGCTTCCACCTAGAGTCCTTCTCTTACTTCATACCTCTCAAGAAAGTCATACCTGTTTATCTTTTCTCTCAAAACTTAAAGCCAAAAGGTTAGGATTTCTCTCCAATCAAGCTCTTACCAATTCTATCTAGCAGCAGGAATGAAGCATTAAATAATCAGTCTCCACCAATGATTCTTCATTCCCATACTTTGAGGTATATATTATACTAAAAAAATTTATTATTGTTATATAAAATTGTACATCTCTCAAGTTTATTGTGAAGAAATCACTTTGTAAAGTTATATTAGATGAGAACCATTATTATTAATTTTTTCTCAGAAAAACATGAACAAGGGAATAAGATGACAAAGCATGGATGAGTTTTGATCTGTGCCAGAGAAAAACTACATTAATTAGCTCACCAAATCATTGAACTACTAAAATGAGAATTCTCTATATGTTGCAAATGTAACTGGTAACTAATTTGTTGTTTTCTTTTAAATTAATGACTGAGTTTTTGATTGACTACCCAGGAAAAGTGTCAGTATGGTATATAACATATAAAGATGTCATATAGTTGTACAGAAAATATTATTCATCAAGTATCAATGCATAACAATATTTCAAAGCCATAACCTTCACAATATACCATGAAGGCATTTACTAAATTATAAAAGAATAGAGAAAATGTAGTTTCAGAAATGGGAGAGTTCTAGGAACTTGCAGTCCCATCAAAACAGGGAAACATTCTCTCCAACATACTTAAGAAGTTATCCACTTCTTCTAAAAAATGTCCAGTGAAGGGAAACCCACTATCTCCCATGCTAGCTTACTCTACTTTTGGTTAGCTCTAATAATGAGGAAAATTTCTCTAACGTCTATTCCAAATCTTTGTCCCTACAAATTATATCTAATGATTCTTTAAAACTAAGGTTGTCCAAAATTTTTAACTAGTGTTGATAGGAAATGTTGAATACTTACAAATACTTATACATTGATAAGAATAACATTTTACAATCCAAAAGACATTAAAAATTTGTGAATAAACCATATCTACAAATACTGAGCTCTCTGTCTCTCTCTTTTTCTCTCTCCGTCTCTCTCTCTCTTTTTCTCTGTCTTTCTCATAAAAATCACTTTGGGAGCAATGTGGGAAATGGACTAGAGCATGTAGACATTTTGAGCCAGGTCACAATATGAAGCTATTGCAATAATCCAAGTAAGAGGTGATGAGGGCCCACACTAAAGTGGTACACACATGGATAGAAAGGAGATGGAAGCAAGAGATAATGTGGAGGTAAAAATAACAAGATTTAGCAAATGATTGGTGTTTTATATATATGATAAAAGAGAATGAAATTGTGGTCCTGACAGCAGGATGAATACAGAGAGGACTGGCGAGACTTACATGAACTGATGCTAAGTGAAATAAGCAGAACCAGGAGATCATTATATACCTCAACAATGATACTGTTTGAGGATATATTCTGATGGAAGTGGATCTCTTCGATAAAGAAAGTTAATTCAGTTTCAATTGATCAAAGATGGGCAGAAGCAGCTACGCCCAAAGAAAGAACACTGGGAGATGAATATAAACTGCTTGCATTTTTGTTTTTCTTCCTGGATTATTTATATCTTCTGAATTCAATTCTCCCTGTGCAACAAGAAAACTGTTCGGTTCTGCACACGTATATTGTATCCAGGATATACTGTAACCCATTCAACATGTAAAGAATTGCTTGCCATCTGGGGGAGGGGGTGGAGGGAGGCAGGGGAAAAATCGGAACAGAAGTGAGTGCAAGGGATAATGCTGTAAAAAATTACCTTGGCATGGGTTCTGTCAATAAAAAGTTATTTAAAAAAAAAAAAGAGAAAGCCTACTAACCTTTCAGGTCTTTAAGCAACTCTCTAAGACTCTAAGTTGCAAAGAAATCATTAACCTGCTTTGGTCAGCACAGCTGAAAATAAAATGTTCCCTTCAAGATCAAAAAAAAAAAAAAAAAGAAATTGTGGTCCTAAAAGGTTGGAAGATGGTGTCTTCAGGCCGTCTAACTTCAGAATCAATACTCTGGCAGCTAGGTGGTGCAGTGGATAGAGAGCTGGACCAGGAGTCAGGAAGACCTGAATTTCAGTTCTCCCTCACACACTTAATAGCTTTGTAACTAATAACCTCTGCCTACCTCAGTTTCTTCAATTATAAAATGGCAATAATAACAGCACTTACCTCATAGTGTTGTTTTGGGAGTCAAATGAAATATTTGCAAAATACTTAGCACAGGGCCAAAAATACAATATGCATTTTAAAAATGCTTATTCTTTTCCCCCTCTCCTCAACACAAATATAAAAATTTGGAAGTTTGAGGAAAAGATAATGTGTTCAATTTGGGAAATGCTGAGTTTGAAAGGTCCATAGAAACCATTCGAAATGCTTTGTAAACAGTTTATGATAAGAGATTTGATTTCCAAAGAGTGACTAGGATTCGATATATAGATCTGAAAGTTCCCTAGATAGAGATGATTATTTTGCTCTTGAAAGCTGATGAGGTCACCAAATGAAAAAATGTAGAAAGAAATGAGGAACCATGGAAAAGCTTTCAAGTACACCTGCAGTTGGGGGAGGTGGGGAGAGTAATGACCAAAATGATGAGTCAGCAAAGCAAACAGAGCAGACAGGTGGAAGAACCAGGATGGAGTTGGATTATGAAAACCCAGGGAAGAGAGACTATTCAAGAGAAAAGAGTAGGCAATGGGGCCAGTCTGCAGAGAGATCCAGAAGGTTGAAGAGTGAAAAAGCACTACTGGTTTTGGTAATTAAAAGATTAGTAACTTTGGAGAGGGAAGTTTGAGTTGAGTGATGATTCTTTAGGTTACTACCTCTCTTTTTTACTCCTCACTATATTCATAATTTCACAAAATGAATGAGGATACATACTTTCTCATCTAAGAAAAAAATTAGCAGTATAGTCTGGCATATTTGACTGTTAGAAAGTTAGTTGGGAAAGAGTGGTTCCTATTGGGACAATTAATCTCTTATTGTTAGTCCATGAAAAGTCTACTGTTAAACTATATTAACTGTGATTAAGGCATCTCAGATATTGTCCATTCAGAATAAAGAATTTAAGTGTGCCAGATTCACTCAGACTTCACTAATAACCTGTTCTGTGCACCCAGACTTCAACAAGCTATTCTCGAAAAAGCTCAAATCATGAATTGATTTCGACATTATCAGAAGACCATCAATAACCATAGTGAGTCACTATTCTAAAGTGTTTAAATAACCAGAGACAATTATAAAACTCTCATTACGTTGGAAGCTCAGTGTGCTCTGTTCCATTGTGGCTCTAAAGGAAATGGTGAGTTACAAGTTTTAAAAACTTGATAACACAAATGAAAAGCCTGCCTAGTCCATAATGACTCAATCTTCTGTAAAATACTGTCCATTTTTAAGTGATTCTGATCTCATTATTGGTAGAAAGACTCAGCTTTGAGAATAAAATTCCCTGCCAGCAAAGGTATTTCAGAATAGTCTATTGTCGAGAGGAACATATGGGAACAGCATATGGGGAACTCTCTATTTTTCCATATCTATATTCATAAAGGTACATGCAATGTTACATCTATATCAAGTGAAGTTCCACTTTAAGGAGAATGTTTAATCATAACATCCACATTATATCAGAGCCTTCAAGACATATCATGCTTCTCTAATGATATAGTATAAAGGGTGAAAGGAAGTGGGCTAGTCTCATAACAACAACAAATGATGAAAGATGAATAACCCAAGTGTAGGACTGCTGTTCACAACTTAATAGATGAACCAGAAATAAAGACTACAGGCACACTAAGTAGAACATTTATGGGGGATTTATGGAATCAGACAAGAATCATTGAGATGAGAAAGCACAGAGATTATTATTTATTGTGAGAGATCTTAATAAAAGTTTGTTAAACTGAATTGGTAGTGGGGGCTACACCAATGAAATCAAGGATGCTTTGGAATATCAAATGCTTTGTTCAGATAATGAATCATAGCCTTACTAAATAACTATTTAACCATTTAAAACTAAATAACTATCTAAAAGCTTAAATCCAAACTTTATCTAGACAAAAGAAAATCCTTAGCAATTTTTTTCCCACTGTAGTGGCCCATTTTTTAATGGGGGAAGGGAAGAAAAGAGAGGTTTGAGATAGAAGTATGTATTTATGATTCCATCTTTATAGGGAACTCTATATATGGAGACTGTCTAAAAAATTAAATAAGCAACTTGTCTATACTTTATAGTCTTAGGAAGTTGTCTGGGAGAGCTAAGGGAATAAGTGAATTCCCTATTGTCACAAGGCCAGTGTATGTCAAAGGCAGAGCTTGAACCCAGGCCTTTGTGATTCCAAGATTGATTTCCCTATCCAGTATGCCACACTATCTCTTTTAAAATATTATTACTTAATTGAAGCATATTCTTTTTTTTTCCTTCAGGGTTATTTTTGGGGAAAGGGGGAGATTTATGTTTTCTTTCAAAATATGACCTTTATGGAAATATTTTGCATAACTTCATATGTGCCTTTTTAAAGGAGGTTGAGGGGGGGTGAGGGAGAAAATCTGAACTCAAAATTTTAAAAGCAAATATAAAAATTGTTTCACATGTACCTGAGGAAAATAAAAGTATAAAAAATAAAATAATACTCTTGCTTATCATTGTAAAAGATCCCTTATGATTATGGGTAATAATCATGTTATCTTATCTTGGTAAAAGATTTTATAGTTTGAAAAGTACTTTTACATACAGGTAGTCTATTAGAAAAAGAACTTTAGGCTGGAACCTGGTGGTCTGGTTCTAACATTAATTTTATGTATGCAAGTCACCCTCTCCTAAGCCTGAACTCTCATTTTTGAAAATTATCAATAATAAATACTTGTCCTACCTGCCTCACATTGTGGGGAAAGCATTTTGTAAATCTAAAAATGTTACATATAAATGAGTTATTATTATACAGTATCCTATTTGATTTCCTATAACTTTAGTGAGATTGGCAGGACAAAGGTTATCTCCATCTTTCAGACAAGGAAATTAAAATTCAAGAGATATAATAATTTGCCCAAAGGTACAAATTACTAAGGAATGCTTAGATTCTTCTCCAATATTTTGCTTGCTTATAGGCATAAGGCCTCCTGAAAATGTATAAGTGTGTTTTTTTTTAAAGCATAATATATGAGCCTTTTGTACTTTATAGTTTTTTACATCTTGACTCATTTTTTAAAAATAGATTTTTATTGATACTTTTAATTTTCTCACTACCTAGATTTTCCTGTTTCCTTCTGATTCTTACCCTGCCAGAGAGCTAATCCCCCTTTTTAAAGTATTTTCTACATCTTCTGCTAAATTGTCATATAATCAAATTTTGTTAAGAAATTACATATTGAATCTTTAACTAAAAATTTCATCAGAATAATAAAGCATGGAAGTGTAGATTGACTCACAGTGCCACCTAGCACTTTTTTTTTCTAATTTATACTATTATAAAAGCTTGAAATGAAGCCAATCATAAATAAATATAATATTAAAATGTGAGTTCTACAAATTCAGTAAAATATATTTTTCTTCATTCTTTTAAATGCTTAGTGAATGGATATTAGGTGAAAATGAAATATCAAAAAGTAAGTTTTTTTTAATAAAAACCAATTCATCAATGATAAAAAAGGGAAACTACCAATAAGAGATATCAGATATCTTTATAAAAATTTGCTATCCAAGGTATAGAGTATAGGAAATGAATATAATACATGTTTGTGTTATATGTATATAAATGTATATATGTACATTTATGTAAGTGTGCATATATGTGTACATAAAGAGTCATTCTTCAGTAGATAAGTGGTCAAAGGATATTAGTTGTAATATTCTTCCCTAAATTATGTTCTCTGGAAGCAGGTTTCTTGGGGAGCTTCTGGAGCCAGCCTTAGTTTCAGTTCATTGTAATCACCCTGAACACAGCCAGAAGTTAAAAGTCCAGATCCTTTATTTTCTCTTTCCAAGTATTGTCTCCTTCCTGAGGCCCAGTTAGCTTTCTTAGAGGCCTATCTCTCTCCTTGGTTCCAAGAGCTCCTGCTGCTAGTCCTTTGCCTCTGCCAGCTTTAGCCTCTCTTCCTCCGAATGTCTCCAGCCAGCACAAAGGTGGAATCTGACTCCGCCTCCGAGAGTGGGCTTGTGGGTCTCCAGAAGTGCATTCTGGTTGAGGCTCCTAGCTTATATATGCTTTCTTAAAGGTGTGAATCTTGTGGAACTCTTAATAAGTACTAAGTACATGTAGAGAACTGTTAAGCACCCTGCTAAACAACCACTGTCTCTATCAATTCCATTGACTTAGCACCTTGTAAGAATTCTAACAATTAATACATCTCTCAAAAGAAAAATTACAAACTTTCTACTTGATCCTTTTCTTTTATTTTACTCTTAACTCCATACTTGACAATATTTTGAAAATTTACCCCAAACCCCCAGTGAGAAATATATAAATCAAAACAACTCTGAGGTTTCACCTCCCAACAATACCTATTTGTCCCAAAGTTGATAAGGATGACAAAAATATACAAAAAGTCAATTTTCATAAGGGAGGCCAGAGAAAGCCACACTTACATTCGTACTTTAAAATAGAGGCAGAGCTAGGACTTGGTCTATACTAGTCTAGAAGGCAATTTCAAGTTTGAATCCTTAAATGGTGATTAAAATGTTCATTTTCTGAATGTGAAAACTAAAGTTCTTCGAGAGGCCAAGATCACCAACTCAAGTAAGTGACACCCTCCTGACTACTAGTTCAGTGTTCTTTCTACTCACTATGACAGTCTGCTTATATTAATAAGTGTTGGGATCTAACAGCTTCATTATATTTTAAAGCTTACTGTGAAAGCAGTATATGAATGAGTTGAATACTTTCACTAAAAAATTTTAAACTTCTTTAGAGAGGAGCTCCTGTTAGTCAATAGCATCTAAAAAAGCATTAGACACAAAGGTCCAACATTTACAGCATTGAATTTTTTCCTAAACACTATAATCTGTTTATACTTGATACAGATTATATTTGGCAATGTTGGTCCTCTTTTAGTTGTGAAAATAGTTTACCAAGAATCTGGTCCCAATTTAACTATTTTTATTTAGTTGACTGATAATCTGTTTTAAAGTCAAACAGATATTTCTAACCCATGGTCACACACTGCTAGAATGGAGGCCAAGCATGGAGTCAAGTGAAAAGAGAGGAAAAGGATGAAGTAGGAAGGTTGGTATGTTTTTATACCATGTCTATATATCTGACAATAGATTTCATGTGCCTTGCAAGGATCAAACTACTTAAGTACAAAGGGAACCATCAGCAATTGAATGGCCAAGAAGCAATGAATTATTTGACTAAGAAAGGCTAAACAAACAGAAAAATATAAAATGGCCTTCAATAATGTGTGGTTCCCTTCCCTTTCTATAATGAAAATAGCAGAAAAATGGACAAAGGCAGAAGAGAATTACTATTTTTTAACTATCTAAATAAATATCAACTATGGGTATTCTAAATATGATACTTATCCAGTGACTAAGTTGATATTATACAAAAACTGAATCATATAGCATGTACTTATTGGAGGACTTTAACTAGCATTTTGGAAACTGGGATGAGTTCAGGAGAATGGCTTATCAAATTGTTTTCTGAATACACAATTCTGCTAATAAAGCACTTCTATGGGAAAAAAACAAAAAACAAAAAAACAGACATTATAGCTGTCTTCAAACATTAGAAGAATTGTCTTGTAGAAGAAGATTTAGATCTAGTCCATTTAGCCCCAGAAAACAAAATTGACGGTAAGGAATAGAAGCCACAAAACCAAATTTAGGCTAAATGTTGGGAGAAACTTTCTATTAGAGCTGTCCAAACAGACCACCTTCATAGGTAATGAGTCCCTCATCTTGGAGAAACGGGAGTTACTTATCAGGATAATTACTTTATCAGGTACTTTGTAATGGGAATTCTTCATTGGGTATAATTGAATTAGATGGGTAGTGTCATTCATTCTAACCTCGAAATTCCGTAAATGTGGGTTTACAATAAGGTCTGTCTTACTCTTTGTCTCCCTGTATCCTGTTCATCCTCCACTCATTTAACTTGATTTTCTAAAAGCATTTCAGACCATAGCACCCCTTTGTTAAATTATTTGCAATGGTTCCTTTTTGCCTCTAGGATCAAATATGAAATCAGCTACCTTTTAAAAACACCCTTTAACCTGGATCCTACTTACTTTTATCTTTTTTTTCTTTTTATTTTTTTGTTAGGCCATTGGGATTAAATGACTCCTCCAGGGTCACATAACTAGTTAGTGTTACGTGTTTGAGGCCGGATTTGAACTCAGGTCCTCCAGATTCTAGGACTGGTATCCTTTATGCCATCTAGCTGTCCCTCCTTTGTCTTTTTTTTTAATCTCCCAATGTGTTGCATGACTAAATAGAAATGACCCTAAAAACTATAAGAGTTGAACAGGGTACATCCATACAGAGAAGGTCCTTATAGGAAGTGACAATTTCCAGAGTACAGAAGTTGCCAAATACTTGAAAAGAAAAAAAAAAAAAATCCTGGACATTATTACTATCAAGAAAAGATAACTTCAAGTCTTTCTTTTATCTTTACAGAAGCTGCAAGAATTCTCACAAGGCATCCTTGAAAAAGGTTTAAGTAGTAGTACACACACACATATACATATTCTATTGCAAAGCACATCTATATAGTCAGAAAATTGACTAAAAGATATATATATATATATCTTTTATATATAAGATTCTACTGAGACTATTACAAAAAGCATCGGAAGAACAAAATGCTCCTTCAAAGATTTTCAATAGGGTGTCTCCCAAGCATATGTCAAACTCAGACCAGATTCCTTGAAAAAAAATATTAATAGTTAAGGGCAACCACTACCTGTCATGTTAAGGACATAGGGAAATGTATTCTTGCTAGAGAATTTTGGCATTATCATGAAGGATGTCCAGCAAAGTCCAAATGGAAGAGGGAGGGTGGAAGGGAAGACACTGGGGAGGCAAGTCATCACCTGATGGCCAGCTCTGGTGATGAGCTTTTCTAGCCCTATAAAGGTGGTTTTCTGACATCATATATGCCTATATCCAAAACCTAGCCTTACTATATTAAAGCATATCCTCATCATAATATGTTAAAGAAAAAAGAATATTGGCCTACATGATTTACAATAAAGTACCTTCCAAATCTTAATACTGTGAATGGTTTGACTTATGTGAGTTTTCTCTACTGGAAACCCAAGGTTATTTACTACCATGAGGGACTAAAGGAACACTGGGGTAAAAGTACACTTTAATACTTTAGTTCATATTTGTAAATAGTTTTAATTTTAAGGCCTATTTATTTCTTGTACTTTTTATACTCTATCCTGGATTATTTGAGTATTTATCTTATCTATTAGTCTGTCAAAAACAGGATTTAAAATTATTCTATATCCAAGGCATTTTAATTTGGAGAAAAAGAGATACACATGGCATAGTCCCCCATGCCTTCCTATGTGATTGCCTCCAGGACAATTTAGGTAACATTTCTAGAAATTCAAGGGAACAAAATCACAATTATGTATAGTTTGGGTTAACATTCTAGAACAGTTACCATCCCACAGATCCTAGCCCACTTTCCCTTCAGCAACCAATAAGTTTCTCCCCAGAGAGCAGTTTCAAGAATCAAAACTGAATAGGTGGGAAGAGTGTCTCCCTTTCAATTGGCCACTAAGACTCACTTAAAATAGTGAGAAGATAAAAGTCTTATCCAAAGTGTTAAACTTAATTATCCATATTAATCTATTTTCCTAAAAAAAAAAAATCTTAGTTTTCATAACATCCATTTTCCCAAAAGGGAAAAACTGGGAGTTTGAGGCAGTTGAAATATTATTTAATATGTCTATAGAAAATAAAAAGGTTCTAATATGCTTTCATAATAGGAAAAACCATTCCTCATTATTTCTTGAATTTAAATGGCTTGTCTTATCAGAAGACAGTTCACTGAAGTGCTTACATACTGTTAACATTTTGTTTGGGACTTTCTTTTCTCAAGTACTTTGTAGTCAAGAAACCTGGATACAGATTTTGATTCCAACACTTACTAAATTATAATTGAGACCAAAAAGTTACTAATTTTCTGAGCTTTGCCTTTCTCTAACAGGGTTATTGTGAGAAAAACCATTGGCAAACCTTAAAATCCCAGATAAACTATGAATTACTTAGTATTATTTTTCTACTCTTCCCTACAAGGCAGATATCAACCGTTTTCTCCAAACTGATAAAATGGAAAAAATAATTCAGAATCATTTAAAAGGCTAAAAGACAAGTGATTATTTGGACTTTACTATCCTCATCTCACTCAGATTTATAGGTTAACCTATTAGCAGATCCCTAAAATACATCACAGGAAATTTGAATAGCACCAGTCTCTACTTGGGAGTGTACTAATAATTAGCATGTAACACCAGACCCACAAACTTCTTCAGGCTGTCTGTTGCCATCAGTCTCCTTTCAGAAACTAATCTAAAGGTTTAAAAAAAGTTTCACCTCCACTCATTTAATTCAAAACTGTCTTAGATGTTCACTTAACCAAATTTCCAAGTACAAAAGTCTGTGGGAAATGATAGAAGAGAACTTTTACAGAATGAAAGCTAATAGTCCTACAACCCACTAACGATGTCCTTGAAAAGTACTTTACAATATTCAAAGCAGGGAAAACTTTTAAAGTTCTGGGGTATTTAACTATTATTTGACAGTCAAAGAATTAACAATTTCAAGGATCCCAAAAAATAAGTACTCATTTACCCATTCAGTTTTGACTTAAGCAACAAACTTTTTGAACAATACCAAGTAATTCTATTGTATGAGGCATATAATCAAAGTGTCATTCTAATTTTGTTTCAAGGAATTTGAATTTTTTCAACTGGATGCATTTAAATTCCATAGAGCTCACAAAAAAGTCAAGTTGGTACCTAAATTAAGTGCTTAAGGGCAAAAGAACATTCCCCCCACACAAAAATCCCTAGAGAAACCATTCATTGTAGAACCATCTGACTGCTTTAACAATCAATTTTCTTTAATAGGGCAGATGAAAGCATATATCCAGAGACTACCATTTTTAACCTACTCCCAATCCTTTTTTAACTAGATAGCAGTAGTAAAGGATTCATTCTATAAATAAAGGTTGTCTTAATACAATTAACTTTTGAAAAAAAAATTTACTTATGGAAAAAAAGATCATCTTCCAACACCCCTTCCCTCACCATTATTCACATTATAAATACTTCCTTGAAGTAATTTTGAAATCCATGATTGCAAGAGGCGCTTTTTGCATCATCTATTTCATACAAATGAATTACACAACTCAATACTGTGGAAATGTTGGGTCTATTTTGGTGGCCCAAGCCATGAGACCGCCCATAACATCTCTGGCCAATAAGGAGTCCAAATCTTTGATTGACAAGCTCTGCAGGACCTTCACGGCTTTTTGAGAATCATTCCCCAGTTTGCAAATCACATAAATGGGGAAAAGTGTCCCTTTCTGAATATTCTGCTTTCCTTTCCTAACGGCGTCTCCTAAAAGTTCCAGGCTTTTGGCCTCTCTCCGCTCCAAATGGCTCAAAGGAATGTGGAGGGCATGGGGAAGGCAACAGATGTCCACCTCCACCTTAGGTCGCACATCCAGCAGCAGGTGAGGCTGCCCCGCGTCCAACACCTGCTTGTAGTGGACAACAGAAACCCGCTCCTCCTGGGAAAGCAATCGCAAACTACGGCACTTATCGGTGGCCGAGGAGCCGCAGAAGGCTTCATAGTCCTGGAGACGGGTCACCGTGGGCTGGTCCCCACACACCACACAATCTGACCGACGGCCCCGAAGCTGAATGCAGCGGAACTGACCACCAAGAGCATCAAAGAGCAAGAGACTGCCGCTATAGGAGGGCCCGAGACCAGCGGCGATCTTGATCACCTCGAGCGCCTGCAGGCAACCGAGCACTCCGGGCACCACGCCCAGGACACCTCCATCAGCGCAGTTGGTCACCGTCTCGGCCGGGGGTGGCCTGGGGAAGACACAGCGGTAGCAGGGCCCATCTTCATAGTGATAGACTGTGAGCTGGCCCTCCAGACGCAGCGCGCTGGCCGAGACCAGAGGCCGGCCGGCCAGCACGCACGCGTCGCTGACCAGGTAGCGAGTGGGCACGTTATCCGAGCAGTCGGCCACCACGTCGTAGAGGCGGACGAGGTCCAGCGCAGTAGCCGGGGTGAGGGCTTCGGCGTACGGAACGCACTGCACAGCTGAATTGAGGCGCTTCAGAGCGGCGGCGGCAGAGTGCGCCTTGGCCTGGCCCGCCCGCCCTTCGCCATGCAGGACCTGCCGGTGCAGATTACTCAGCTCCACCACATCGTGATCTATGAGGCCCAGGCGGCCTACTCCGGCAGCCGCCAGATACTGGGCCAAGGGACAACCCAGGCCGCCGCAGCCTACCACCAGCACCGATGAGGCGGCCAGCCGCAGCTGTCCGCGCACCCCCAGCTCCGGCAGGACGAGCTGTCGGCTGTAACGAAGAATTTCCTCCCGAGATAGGGCAGCCTTCGGCGGCAGCGGGGCTGATCCTGGCGCCTGCCGTGTAAACTGCTCCGCTGTTGCTGCCTCCAGGCGTTGCCTGAGGAGCTTTAGCTCCTCTTCACGCAAAGCAACTTCAGCCTCCAAGGCGAGCACCTCTTCGCTTGCCGCCATGCTGTTCTAACCTGGCCTTTGCCTCGGGACGTGCTTCCGCTTTCGTCTCCTAGCGACTGGACCAAACCAAATGTTGGGGGGGTGGAGGATCGAGTAGCATGTTAAGAGCGATAGATCGGTTTTTACACGTCAGCCTAGTGATTGTCCATAATTTGTAAAAGGTTATCATCCTAATGAAAAATAATTTTCAAAGGGGCTGTGACAAGAACAAGAGAATAAGGCCAAGTTGGTCTTTTTAAGTCTTCCTCTATTTGAAATATTCCTACCCAATTACATCCCTACGGCACTTTCCCGTCTCCGCGCACTGCACGCTCTTTTTTACGTAATTCCGATTCCGGTAGATTGCAGTTCCGCCATGGCCTCCCACAGCGATATCTCTGGTAGTGCAGGGTCTCAGCGAAGAGGAGTGAAGAATCCTGCAGCACAGGCTACTGGAACGGATAAGTACTCGGTGCTTCTCCCCACCTACAATGAACGAGAGAACTTGCCTCTCATCGTGTGGTTGTTGGTGAAGAGCTTCGAAGAAAGGTACTGCCCCGGACCCCCTCTCGGGAAGGATGAGCTGGCCGTCCCTCTGCGGCTCCAGCCTGTCTTTTCCAGCGACCCCCTTCCCGCTTCCTCCAAGGCTTTTTGTTAGCTCCCTTTAGAAAGATAGCCTCTTCTTTGAGGGCTGATTAAGTGATCGCGAACTATAATGGCGGCTTCCTCCCTGGGGGACTCGTTCTGGGCGGCTCTCCCAGGAATCCTCCCCCCGCGGCATTGGAACCTCCTTCTGTCCTTTTCCACCCCCCACCCCACCCCCTGCGACTCGGCATGGTCCCTTAGGTTGCCTGTGGGCAAGAACCAAGATTGAGCCTGGCCTTCATTTCTGCCTAAACGCCTCAGACTGAAGAGTGATTAAATTGCCTATCCGTGGGTAAAGACGTGGATTAACATTCTGGCTCCCAAGATTTGGGCCTCCCCCTCGGAATTGACACAGGTACTACAGAATAGAGAGAGGAAGCCTAAATCCTTCCACCCCAGTGTTCCGGCTCCCGTGAGCACTTACACAAAAGAATGAGGTTTGTGTGTGTGTTGTTTGAATAATAGAAACGGAATAGAAATAGAAAATAACTCTTCCATACAGACATAAATGCATTTTTACTTAAATGTACACATGTTACACTTATGTTTACTACATGTATGGGTATGTCATTTTGCTAACAGCTAGTAGATTGTGTTTAGCATAAATTGTCGTTTAAAATTGGGCAAAGAAGATTAGTTTTATTTTTATTACAAAATATCCCAAGCTTGACAGAAGATCATACAGAATTGCAGAGATGTGGACCCTCTATTAATTCAATTTTGTGTAGCTGTGTAAAGTCGGACATAGTTTATAATCCTAACTTTAATACTTGTTACCACCTTGACCTTGAATAAGTCATTTCTCATCCTCTTAATGAAAGGTTTAGACTAGCTCCTTCCAGTTCAAAATCTCTTATACTGATTTGGAATTAGAAGCTTGAAAAAATTAACAGCTTCAAAGCTAACATCACTTTCAATTAAGAATCACTACCAATTTATAAATCAACAGGTTTCCTGGTCATCTGTTTAGTTGTAGAATATATTAAAGATAATAGAGTGTAGAACTAAAAAGGATTCATCTTCGTTATCTTACAAGTGAGAAAATTGGTCCTGAATGGTTAAAAGAGTTAACTAAGATGGCAATTCTGATTTAATATGGGGAGTGAAGGACTTAAAAGACCAGGGAATTTTGATCTTAAGATCGTCTACTTATAAATATGCAGCTTTGTTGGTTGAGGGCCCATTTGAACTATATGAATTACAAGACTTTTTTTCAGCAATACTTGTGATTCAGACATTGGATTCCAAGTCCTTTGATTTCAAAATCTCAGTTTTTTTCCTATTACACCATAGTTCTTGGTGTCATGCATTTTAAATTAAAATGTGTGATGATAGTACAACACATATGTAAATGAATTTTTTTTTAATTAAAATATAAAATATCAAGTTGATTTCATTGGCCATAGTAGTTTCAGGAAAATAGATTTTTCATACTTTTGCTACCTAATTTTCCAAGTATTGGGTGAAAAGTGTTTTCTAATGCTGGATTTATTTTTAGTGAACATATCCTGTAATATTTTTGAAAACTGTTCACATCAGACAGTGACACAGTAGGTACAGCACTGGACCTAGAGTCAGGAAGACATAATTTCCCTAGGAAAATGACCCTAAGGAAATAATTTAATCTCTCTGTCTCGGTTTCCTCAACTGTAAAAAAAGAATAACAATCATACTTTCCCAGGCTTGAAATGAGACAATATTTGTAAAGAGCTTAGCACAGTGGTAGCATAGAGTAGGTAATTAATATTTTATTTACTTCATATCTGTTGACTGTTTATACATTGAAGAATGCTTTTTAATCTTATATACAGTCTATAAGTCAGCTAACATTAATTTGGCATTTATTATGTGCCAGACAGTGTGATAAATTTTAGAATTACAAAGAAAAGAAAAAAAAAATTCCCTCCTCTCAAGGAATTTATAATCTAATGAAGGAGACAACATGCAAACAGCTATGTACAAACAAAATAAATATACAACAAATAGATTATTAGGGGAAAGTCACTAAGAGTCAGGGAAACTGGAAAAGGCTTTTGCAGAAATTGGGACTCTAGTCGATAGGAAGGAAGCCTGGGAAGTTAGGGAGGCAGAGATGAGGATTAAGAGAATTGTGGATGAAAGGGGGTGGAAGTAGAGATAGCAAAAATTCCTGAAGTCTAGAGATGGCTGTCATGTTTGAGGAAAGGCAAGGAGACTAGTTCACCCAAGTCTAAGTATATGGAAGGAAAAATAGATGTAAGACTAGAAAGGTAGGAAGGAATACATTGTGAAGGGCTTTGAAAGCCAAATAGTATTTTATATATTTGATTCTGGAGTTAATAGTGGAGCCATTAGAATTTATTGCACAGGAGAAGGAGACTACAATCAAAATTGTATTTTTTGTAAGATTGATAGCTAAATGGAGGATAGAATGGAGTAAGGAGAGACTTGAAGACTAGGAGATTATCAGGCTATACAGCAGTAGACCAAATGAGGTGACTGCGGCCTATATCAATGTCAGAGGGGAGAAGGGGTTCTATAGAAAAGAGGTTATAAAGTTTAAAACAATAGTATATGACCAGTGATTGGATACAGGGGGATGAAATAGAATGAGGAGTTAAGGTTTCCTAGATTGCCCACTTGGATGCCTAAGAGAATGGGTAGTACCCTCAAGAGTAATAGGGAAGTCGGGAAGACAAAAGGGTTTGTAGAAACAGATAATGATTTCAGTTTTGAACATGTCAAATTTAAGAAGTCTTTTGAATTGTTTTGAGTTGTCTGAGTTGGAGATGCTAGACTGATGGTTGGCAGGACAAGTATATCTAAGAATCAACTATATAGAGATGATCATTTAAACCACAAAAACTTATGAAATAATTTGTATTAGTTTCACATGTATATCTAATATCAGACCCTCATCAGAGATACTTAAAATAAGGATTTCTTTTTCTATCTAGTTTCCATTATATTCTGCTGTAGTTGCATTGATTTAACTCATGCAAATTTTTTTTCATTTTTTATTATCTAAATGATCTCTTTTGAATTTTATGATTAACTTTATAGCTACCTAATCTGGTTCTCTTCCAATTTTTATTTTATGTAACATTTAATAATATGTTACTATAGTCATTATAGTGACTATCACAGTATTAAACTCTATTTTAAAGACATATAAAATGACTTTGGACTAAATAGTAAGATTTTACACATTAAAAAGCTGCAGTTGACAAGAGCTAAAATAACTTTCCCATTAATCTTAATGAGATCTTGGTATAATCAGGACTAGAACCCAGAGCTCAGTCAGTCATCCAAACTGATCAGTAATCTTTTATTCATAATTCACTGCCTCTTGATATATTCAATTCAGACTCTTCCAAAGTAGATAGAATATTTGAGGATTAGCTACACCCAGGGAAAGAACTCTGGGAGATGACTATAAACCACTACATAGAATTACCAATCCCTCTATTTTTTTCCACCTGCATTTTTGATTTCCTTCACAGGCTAATTGTATACTCTTTCAAAGTCCTACTCTTTTTGTACAGCAAAATAACTGTTTGGACATGTATACATATGTTGTATTTAATTTATACTTTAACATATTTAACATGTATTGGTCAACCTGCTATCACGAGGAAGGGGTGGAGGGAAGGAGGGAAAAAGTTGGAACAAAAGGATTTGCAATTGTCAATGCTGAAAAATTACCTATGCATATATCTTGTAAATAAAAAGCTATAATAAAAAATATGAAGTAAAAAAAGAATATTTGAGGATTAGAATAGATTTTTGTTTTTATTAAATGGCACTTTTTCTTTGTAGGTATTCTATATATTTATTTTTATTTTAAAAAGAAATCTTTATTGAAATTTCAATAATTCATTTAGCAAAGTGTGCCAAAAAAAAAATAAACCTCACAGAAGACTTCTTAATTTCACACTTTTTTTTTGGCTGTATATTGGAAATCATGGCCAGAACATCCTGTATATTACCTAGACTCAAAACCAGAATATATCTTAGAACTATTGTGAGCAATAACCTGGATGAAGAGTCCAAAAGAATATTATAACTAAATCAGAGTTAATTAAGAATCTTCTTAATTCTGAATTCTTAAATCTTCATTTTCTATTAGAAGAGTAATCTTTATGATTTCTAACTTTTTAAGCTTATATTATATATATACTATATATAAAGTAAGCACTAAACAGAGTTCTTTGCAATGTCTGGCATTGACAATGTAATTGCTTAAAGAATCAAAATAATTAATCTGGGAAATATTAACTATCATAATTATAAAATAACTTATTTGCACTAAACAGAGTTCTTTGCAATGTCTGGCATTGACAATGTAATTGCTTAAAGAATCAAAATAATTAATCTGGGAAATATTAACTATCATAATTATAAAATAACTTATTTGCAAAAGTATCACTTGTGAAGGTCCCATATATTTCAGTTCCTTTCAATTCTGTTGCTTAAAACTTTAAAAAATAATTTAAAAATAAGAAACCTGTTCAAACAATGCCAGTGTGAGATCCAGGAACCACCAGTTAAGCTTACATACTTGGATATTTTCAGTGTAGAGCCTAGCCCATCCTCCTTTCTTTTCTCCCACACCAAGAATGGAATCAAGCTCAGCTCTGGTTTTCAGCATGAGTTCTAAATGTCTTTGCTTCTGATATGTAAAGAGAAACGGTGTGTATTCTTGCACGTGACACCATCTTCACTCAAAGCAGACAAAACAGAAGCTGGGTAGCTGAAAAATAACTTGTTTTGTTAGCAAGACAAACAGTACTTGTGTCACCTTTTAAATTGAGTACAACAAACTCATACATCTTTTAAGTGCATTTAATGTTAGGGAAACAGTCCAGGAATTCTATATATTTAAGTGATACCTCTTAAAAATAGTTTTAATCAGTGATAGCCTAAATTT
This sequence comes from Antechinus flavipes, assembly GCF_016432865.1. Taxonomy (NCBI): domain Eukaryota; kingdom Metazoa; phylum Chordata; class Mammalia; order Dasyuromorphia; family Dasyuridae; genus Antechinus; species Antechinus flavipes. The sequence continues at coordinate 237,282,843 of NC_067399.1, read as the reverse complement.
CTCCCGGGGGGGGGGAGGGGGGGAGGAGGGAGAAAGGCAGGGGGAGGGGGGGGAGACATTGGTTTCTCTGTGCACACAGTCTCTCAGGTTTTCTTTCCTATTAAAGAAATATACTCCCTTTGGTTATATTACATAGTTCTCTTGCTCCCTCTTCCCCTAAGCCTAGCAAATAAAATTTCTTATTTACAATTTTAACACCTTAGCTATAGTATTTTCCATGATGTTAATTGGGTTGAGCCTATTAAAAACCTTTTTAGCTTTTCTATGTTACAAGAAAAGCTGAAACTGTAATTTATTTCAACAAATAATCAGGCTGGTCCTGAATATTTGATAAAATTTCATCTTTTCTATTAGGCAATTAGAATATGACTCGAGTAAAATATTACTATTTACTTTTGTAATTGTATGGTGTTCCTCATGAATAGTTTACAATTTAAACATTTTTTTTCTCTTTTTAGTAAATAATTTAAATATTTTTTTATTTCAGTGGAAACAACTATGAAATTATAGTCATAGATGATGGCAGTCCAGATGGGACGCAGGAAGTTGCTCAACAGTTGGAAAAGATCTATGGACCAGATAAAATTGTAAGTTAAATTATATTTGTTTTAAACTATATTCTGTTTATTTACAGGAAAGTTGGAGAGTAGTATTGATATTCAATTAATTTACAGAACTTCTAAAGATAAAAAAGTTTATAAATAAGTGAAAACTACCTGGGCTATTTCTTCTTTTGTTTTTTAGTTAGAACTAAAAAATGTTTGATTTTACAAGAAAAATATTTAATATAGAGAAATTTAACTTTTTATTGTTCATCACAGATCTTATGTGAACTTTTTATTTTCATGGTCATTTATACTTCTTTAAAGACAGAGTTTTTTAAAACAGCAGGAGATTTGTGACAAGGAATAGATAATAGATGAATGTTGTGTTTTTTTAAATCTTCACTTTGGGTTTTTTTTTTTTTTTTAATGGAATGTATTCTCTGATCTTTAAAGCAGAGATCATTGCTTTTAAAATCAGTTTCCCTATTGGCATCATAGAACTTTTTAGAGAATAATGATAGCGTTCTACACCACATATTCAATGTTGTATATATACAGCATTAAACAACCAGAATGCCTTATCAGCTGTTTGTTATAGAGAGAGAGTGGCCCCAAAAGTCTTATTGCAATTTTGTTATTAATAGCTATATCATGTCAGAATTAATACTAAAACCAAGCTCTTTCATGGGATAGTGGCCATGAAATTTTTCTTTTTATGTAAAGAAGTTAACTTAAGTATCCATAGTGTACAGTTATTATAAGGATAGAGGATGGACTTGTGATTTCATTAATATAGAAACCCCCCCAATCCTTCCACTAATAGCTGTCAAATTTCTACAATACATAGTCTTAGTAATTGTGAATTCCCTAGGTTCAGAGTATGACAAAAGCTAGATTTAATTCCAGGTTTTCTTGACTATGAAGCCAGTTTTTTACTTTTTTTTCTTCTTCCATCTTTTACTAGTTCTGTGTATTTTATTTTAATCTCCCATGTAATCCTCTGGAACATAATAAACTAAAACTTTTATTGCATTTCAGAATAATATGTAATTTGGGATACCCTCAATTCTAAGTCTGTATTTACATACTCAAGTCTTATAACTTAATCTTTTTCTTTCCTGCAACCTTTATATTAATAACATTTTATTTTACTGAATATGATTACAAAAATCTAGAATGAATAAATTATACTTAAAGTGCTACAATAAAACTAATTTATAATGTTGGTAGACAGAAGTGTACTTTACTTCATACTAGTTCACATTCATTTATATACCTAATAAGTTCAAAGCACTGTTCTAGGTGCTGAAGATAAAAAATTTAAAAACAAAACAATCCTTCCTCTGAAGGAGCTTAAATTCTGTGGAAAGGAAATTCTGTACAAGGGTATATACACAGACTTACATTTCCCATCTCCAGGCCTTTACTGGTCATCACGAATACCTGCAATGCACTTCCTCCTCAGCCACCACTTCATGGAAATCCTTTCTCCCTTAAAGATGCAACTTAAGCACCACCTTTTATATAACACCACTTTCTTTTTCTTAACTAGCCCAACTATTAGTGCCCTTCCTCCCAACCTTTCTTGTTTTTATATGTTTATAATTGTTCTTTATATTTTGTATGTGTATGTATATACATATACATATACATGTAGAGAAAAATTTATGTATCTCTAAAGGCATTGTACATATATACAGACCCTTGATTCCTCTGTTAGGAGGCAGGCATCCTGAGAATAGCAATTGTTTCATTCTTTGTATTTGTATTCCCAGGGTCTGGCACATAGGAAACATTTAATAAATATTTGTTGTTTAATAAGGTAGTGGAGCCCAGTGGCATTGTTAAATTACTATAATTTGAAGATTTTAAATGTGAATCTCGTGTGGATGGGGAATGTTCTTAATCTTAAAATTTAACTAAGATGATTAAATTAGAAAAATTAAACAATTACATAGGTGCTTAATAAATTTTTGCTTAAGAATTGTTGAAAATTTCAATAATTAATATAGTAACCGTGAAGTAAAATAGTTTTATTTTTGTAATTTTCTTAATTAAGAAAATTATAGTAGAGATATATTATTTCTCCTGAAGTAATGAATTATATATGTATGAAAAATAATCACTGGGGAAAGTTGAATGCATGACAAATTATAATGATTAATAAAGCTGGAATTAAACTTAGGTCTTCTGATTCCAATCCTATTCCTTGTTTCTGTTGAGTAATGCTTTCAGTCATAAAATAGTGCTCTAAAAATTTGGGATTTGATGTGTTAGATCTCAAAATGAGTTACAAATAGTAAATAAAAACACAATTTTCTTGCATTTATATATTATTGATAAATTTTACTTACATTTATAATTACCTCAGCAAATATAATTCATATGGAATGCTAGATACATTTCTAGTATAAAATTTGTGCATAAATTTATTTTTTGGGTAAATTGAACCTGATTTTTTTAATGCAATAAAGTAGTACTTTTAAAGCTTTTTTTCAATCTTCATTTTCCTATATCACATTTATTTATCTTGGAAAATACCTGTACAGCTTGTACTCTTAATAACTTTACAAGTTTAAAATTACTGATAAGAAGCACACAATTCAAAGAAATTGGAACAGATTTGTTCCATGTCTGCCTTTATCATAAGAATTACTTATGTCCAAACCAATTGTTAGGGAAGTAGTTAGGAAAAAGAGGGAAATATAAACATTTTAAAAGACAGCCTTTTATAAAACCTATGGTTCTCATAATTCCAGTTTCATATATCTTAAAGAACAATGTTGTTTGGTAAATGGTATATTGAAAATTAAATTATATATTGGTTTGGAACTCAGACAAACTGTAATTGGTCCTGAATGATAAAGAGAGTATGTCTTTTTATAAAGTTTTAAGGGTAGAGACCTTGTCTTATTTATCTTGGTATTTCAGACTCAGAATCAGTATTTAATAAAGGTTTAAATGAATTGAGTAGATAAAAATGACCTACAGGAATTATGCAGTGGTGAAATTTAGGAAAGTTAAATAGAAAATACTATTTCACAGTGAAAAATAAGCGTGGAATTCATTATATATGTAGGCAGGAAATAAAAGAATTTGGACATATTTGTGAATGGTAAAGCCATAAAAGACAACTTCTAAGAGAAGCAAGCAAACATTAACATTAGTAATAGTCATTCCTTCCTATGTCTGGAGGTTAACACTGATTGAGAGGAACATTGTTCAGTTTTGTAATGCCTATGTTCCCTGTTCCCAAGATCTGACTTTCTCTTAAAGTGGAGCTTGCCTTTATAGGTAACCCTATTTATATGTATATGATACTTAATTCTACTTTATCCTTTTTATAGAGAGATTTTGTAGAAACAAAACATTATATAATCATAAGTAACAAAAAGTTTTTTTAGATTATTTTTTAACTTTGAAAATGCTACATATGGGCATTTTATGTTTCCTCCCAGTATATTGTAAAAGGTTTAAAAGTCCTTCTGGTACTTCAGTTGATTACTTTTACTACAGAGCTCATTGACTTGATTATAAGCTGATTATAATTTTAGCTTCCATTTTTGTGTTCACAACCTTAAGTAGGTATTACACTCGGCTTCCTCTGTCTCCTCCCTGTGGCAGACTAGAAAAAATGGGAAGCAGTACTTCAGTATATCACTATTTAAAATTTGTTGACCATACCTAGATACTAAAGTATGAGATTATTTCTATTGTGGGTTTTTTTTAATTAGCATTTTTAAACTGTAACTTACTAATGTGAATTTGTCTGCAGTACAGATAAGGTCTGATGACTTTTTCTTATTCTTACAGCTTCTAAGGCCTAGAGCTAAAAAGCTAGGACTGGGTAAGTAGTCATTAAGAAGAATGTTTCAATTTACATGCTTGGTATTTATCACTATAGAGTTATACAATATTTTTTTTTTCCTCATTTGAGGACAAGAGAAAACTAATATCTTAGACTGGGTAATAACTAATCATAATTAAATTGAAATGATGTAATTTTTTCATATCTCACCTGATAATCCTGAAAAAAGAAAATTTTGAATTATGCTTTTTTGGTTTAATAAAAAAATAGTGTGCTTTTAAAACACATAATTTAAGGCATTGATGGGGAATAGTTTTAGGGACATGATTTTAATTTGTTGAATAAAATTTGAATTTTATTAAAATATATGTAGAGTTCTTGCTTTATGTTAGTGAATCATTCTGTAGATCTGTGTAAAATGGTTTTTACATAATGAAATTTGCCCATACTTTTGAGGAAGGGAAAGAGACAGGAAGCACACAATTGAGGTACATTTAGAGGCTGAACATGGATAAAAGTAGAAAATAACTTGTAACACTGGGGCATTTGGACACTCATGTAAAGTATCATGTACAGAAGAATAGAAGGCAGAGAAGTAGGTAGAATGGGGCAAAGTTCTCTCTCAGCTCCAAAGGTCTCAAGCCAAGTCTTTGATCTGGTGGTGACCATAGGTTTTGTTTTGTTTTGTTTTGTTTTGGGGGGGGGTTGGGGTTGGGGGGAGGTTAGTTTTGCTTGAGGAGTACCAAGCCAAAGGTCACAAGGGGAGAGGAAGAGGGAAGGGGGGAGACAAACAGCACATAGTCCTACTGGGCAGTAAAATTAACAGACATTTTTGAACGTGAATTTCTTTCAGAATTCTTTATGTAGTCAAATTTGCCGGATGTGAATTTATGTGAAGCAAGAACTATCTGTATTCATTATTATTGAAAATATTTAACACTTACATTCTCTGTATGACTCTTAAATAAGTTAAAAATTTAGGCTTTTATATTTTGTTTCCCCTATACTTAGGATTCCATAGTCATGTAAAATATGAATGGAATGAATGTTTTTAACTCTGATACTTAAATGGATCTGTGGTTTCAAAAAGAGAAGTATTATCTCCAGCACTGTGTCACATGATCCATCCATGCTTGCCTATCCTGTGTGACTATGATCCATATTTTATAGATTTACAAGATGGTCCACCCAAGGTGATTGAGGCCTTTCCTTGTATTCTTTGAATACATTGTCGATTTCTTGCTCTTTAAATTTATAACTAGACCATAATTATTTCTAATCATACATTTCTCTGATAATCAGTAAATAAGGGCTTATACTGTGCTAAAAGTGCTAGAGGTCAAAGAAATGAAGAAGCAATGCCTGTCATTAAGGAATTCACATCTTGATGTGGGAAAGAAATGCAGACAACTATGGACAACCAAGATATATACTGGGTAAATTAAAGATAACCTTAGGGAATAGAAGCACTAATATTAAGAGTGATCAGGAAAAGCTTCTTGGAGGAGGTAGGATTTTAGTTAATTTTGGGAAAGCCAGGAAGTGGAGATAAGGAATAGCATTCTAGGCAGTGAAAATTTTGGGATTTGGGACATGGTATGTCTTATATCAATAACATCAAGGAGGACAGTATCCTTGGATTTGAGTACAATATGAGAAGACTGCCAAAGCTAAATCTAATCCTAATTCTTTGTCATTGAAGGCAACAGCTGGTGGCTCAGTGAATAGAGCACTGATCTCAGAATCAGGAAGACCTAGATTCAAACCAACCTGAGAAACTTAATACCTTTTTAACTTAGCAAGTCACTTAGCCTATTTTACCTCAGTTTCCTCAATTGTAAAATAATAATAATGTCACCTCACTGGGATTATTGTGAGGATCAAATGAGGTGATCTCTAAAAGTTCTAAGCCCAATGCCTGACACATAGTAGGTGATTCTCCCCTCCCTATCACAAAAAAATGCTACTATAAATATTTTGATGGGTGTAAAGACTTTCTTCTTATCACTTAACTCCATGGTATGTGGATATTAGTGGAATCTCTAGAAAAAAACAAATATTCCCATTCTTTCCACTGTTATTTGATATAATTTTGGAAATGTTAGCAATACACAATAAGATTAGAGAAAAAATTAAAAGCATGATTTTATTGTTATTTCTCTGTAGTTTTCCTATAGATTTTTTTTTTTTACTTAAAATGTGTATGATACCTGTTTTTCAAAAAAGCCAACAGTGTGGTTGCTAGAATATTGAAAAGAAGACAGTAAGCATGAAAATGGAAGATAACACAAATTACTTCATGAAATCAGGTCTCAGACACTTAACACTGTGTGACCCTGGGCAAGTCACTTAACCCCAAATGCCTCAGCAAAAAGAAAGAAAAAAGTATATTTAAAATTTTTTTATGTTGAATTTTTTTAAAGCTCATAAAATGTTAATTAAGTTTAGGAAATAGTTGATTTCAATAATATACATGTCCTATCCTTGTTAGCTCTTTTTTTTTTTTTTTTTGGCTAGGCATAAATAGTTTTAAAAAGAGAGAAAATTATTTTTATTTGTAATGGTGTGATGATTTATTTAAGAAATCAGCAAAAATACCAATTAAAACAAATAACTTCAACCTTGCTGCAGAATACAAAAGAAATCTTCAAAATATCAAGCATTTTCAAAGAATAACAAAATTCAGGAAGCAATAATAGAAAGGGAAGTCCCATTCCAGGTAACCACAAAATGCATAAATAAATATTTTGAAATTATTTTGCCAAAGTACATATATAAGTTAAATTACAAAATGCTCTTTAAAGATATTTTAAATAAAATTAAATGGCTGGAGGAATATTCAGTGCTAATGAATGGGCCATGCTAATAGTTCCAAAATGACTAATACCAAAGTTAATTGATAATTTTAGTTCTATAGCGATCAAATTATCAAACGGATGCTTTACAGAACTCAGTACAATTGAGGGGGAACAAGTGTTGGGGACAGGAAGATCTGAACACAAATCTGGGTTCAGATAGCTGGACAAGTCATTTGACCTCTTTGTCTCATTTTCCTCATCTTAAATGTGAATTTAAAATGGGATGATATTTGTAAAAACATTTTGCAAACATTAAAGCACTATATAAATGCTACCTAGCTATATAAAGGAATAAAAGATCTTAAATATGGCTGGTAATAATGAAAAGAGGTAAGGACAAAAGGTAATAGCATTCCCAGACCTCAGACTATTATAAAGAAGCAGTCTAACCAAAGAAGAATCAAAAATAGTGGTTCTCAAACATACCTACAATGAAAAAGCAAGTGGTCAAATGGGAGGAAGAAGAATCAAATTTCTGTTAAGTATTTGGTATCTGAGATGTAATGGACTTTATAAACCAGACAGGTGGGAACAGCTCGATGGCAAAGTGGATAGAGCACCGGCCCTGAAGTCAGGAGGACCTGAGGTCAAATCTGGCCTCAGACACATAACATTTCCTGTATGACCTTGGGCAAGTCACTTGACCCCAATTGCCTCAGCCAAAAAAAAAAAAAAGACTGGATTTTAAATTTGATTCTAGAGATGATAAGGAACTGCTGGAGTTTATTGACTAGCATGGTATCGTGGTCAAACCTAATTTAGAAAGATCAGTTTGATAGGTGAGTGAATGATAGATTAGCATGGGGACAAATTTGAGGCAGGAAAGCCAACCAGAAAAGTTATTATAATAGGGAATCAGTAAGATAGTATGTCGGTACCAGAGTGGTGTCCAAAGAGGGCAGGGAGCATTTATGGGAAGGTGTTATAAAAAGTAGAATGGACATAACTTGACAGCCACAGAATGGAGAAGAGGAGAGAGAACAAGGAGTCAATGACACCTGAGTTGTGAGGATGGTGGTGATTTCTACAGCAGTAGAAGAGTCAAGAAGAGAGGAAGGTTGGAAGAAAGAATAATGATTAAGTTTGGGCTTATGGAGTTTTAAGATATTTGTGGAACATTGAGTTTGATATGTCTGAGAGGCGATTAGAGATGTGAGACTGGAGCTCAGAAAAGAGATAAAGATTGGATGAAAAAAGATCTGAGAATCATCTCCAAAGAAATGATAATTGAATCCATTGGAGATAAAGAGAAGAGGTCTCAGAGTAGAGTCCCACAGAAAACCCATAGTTAATAGATACAACCCGAATGGAGATCCAGCAAAAGAAAGCAAAAAGGACCACTCTGTAAGATGAGAGGAGCACCAGGAGATAATATTCATCCAAAGAAAGAAGAAAGTCTTGGAAGAGATTTTAGTTGCAAATAACTTAAAATAATGCCTGGAAGTAAATTTTGGAGCAATGGAAATAATTAAAAGGCAAGATACAGTAGTCATCCCTCCGAAGACAACTTGGGAAGATGTTAGAAAAAGATCTGACTTGCTGGGGTAGTAGTCTGGCCTGATTCAGGTGTAGCCAGGCCAACAACCAGTAAACTATAGGGGTAGTTGTGTCCTTGGTCTTGTATCCTGCAGTGTGTGGGGAAGTGAGGGTGGCCAGCTAATCAGCAGAAAATTGTAGGGATGGGAGGTGCTTCAGCTGATGCTGGATACCAGTCCTAGGGACACAGACACATGTCTATGAGTGCAGTGGCAGAGGGATGGGGGGCCCTTCTCATGATTCTCTTGGAGAGGACCGGTTTTGCTCCTTTTTAGCAGAGGCGTTTCATCTCCAAAGCAGATGGATACAACCAGTGGAGAATGGAGGATGGTAGTGTTTGGGGGACTCTGGAAAATAAGAACGTTTGCAATATGGGAGGGTTTAGGATGGAAAGGAGTGCTTGACATCATTTATAAACTCAGATGTAAACCAGAAGAGGAATGACCATACTTGCTAGAACAACCAAAAAGGTCAAAGACCCCCACCAGATAAGAGCTCTGAAAACAACAGCATGAAAAACCTGAAGACTGAGACATTATTCCCTACATCCTGGGAATAAAGCCTAATCCTGACATGGAAGTTAACATTTAAGAAAGAAGTCATTTTTAAAAATGAGTAAACAACAGAGAAAGAATCTTAGTAGAAGACAATGAAGTCAAAACAGCTACTTGTAAAGTTTCAGAGAAAAGTATAAAAAGAAATAATAAAAGAAAACATGTAGAAAACATTGGAAAAACAACTGATTTGAAAAACAATTTGAAGAGAGGTAATATAAGAATTGCTGGACTCTTGAAAATCATGAACATAAAAAGAATCTAAACACCAAATTTCAAGAAATCATTAGGGAAAATTGCCTTGAAGTTTTAGAACTAGAAGGTAAGAGGCAGCTAAGTGGTGCAGTGGATAGAGAACCAGCCCTCAAGTCAGTAGGACCTGAGTTCAAATCTGATCTCAGACACATAACATTTCCTAGCTGTGTGACCCTGGGTAAGTCATTTAACCCCCCCAAGGGAGGGGGAATAGAAGATAAAATGGAATTGAAAAATTTCATTAGTCACCTGAGATTGCAAAATGAAAGCTCACAGGAACATTATAGCTGAGTATCATCCTAAGTCAAGGAAAAAATACAAACGTTAGAAGGACACATTTCAAATATTGTGAAGCTATAGTCAGAATAACACAAGATTTAACAGCTTCTGCAGTAAAATATCAAAGGTATATGATATCCTGAAGAGCAAAAGAGCTGAGTTTGCAACCAAGAATAATTTACTTAGCCAAGCTATGTGTATTCCTGCAAGGGAAAAAAAATGATAATTAATAATTAACAGAATTTTCCACCATTCTTGAGGGAAAGATCAGAAATGAACAGGCAAATTGACTTGCAAGTACGAGAATTAGGAGAATAAACATGAAAGACTAATAAGGGATTTAATTAGGTTAAATCATCTAATTATCTGAGAAATGTAACTCTTAATATAATCATTATTATGGCAATTAGAGTATACATAAGTAAAATGTTTGGGGTTAAATTAATTGTGCTGGAATGATCCAAAAAAATAAAATTGGGTGGATATAAAATGGAACAAATTATTTCATACAGAAGAAGTTTTACACTGGAGGGGAAGATGGGATAGGTAGTAGACAACGCAGGAACCTTATTCTCATCAGAAGTGCGTTAAAGAGGGAATAACATATACATCTACTTGGGTATAAAAGTCTTATCTTACCAGAGAAATAAGAGGATAAAGGGATAGAATAAGGGAGAGACTCTTAGAAGAGTGTGTGGATTAAGGAGGCATTGATCAGAAATGAAATAACTTTTGAGAAGGGATAGGGTTGAAAGAAGGATAAACAGTGGGAGGAAATGGAGTGAATGTACAACTAAATAATTTTAACATTTAATGGGATGAATTGATCTATAATGAGAGATTTAAGAAAAAATAAGAAAGTGAAGCTGATGAATAGAATGTTAGATAAGCTAGATATGATAGATGTCTGGAGAGAACTGAATAGGAATAGAAAGGAATATTCCTTTTTTAGAGGTATATGGCACCTTTACAAAAATTGAGCATATGTTAGGGCATAAAAAGCTTATAATAAAATGCAGGGAAATTAAATGCATTCTTTTCAGATCATAATGCAACAAAAATTACATTTAATAAAAGACCATGGAAAAATTTGATTAAAAATTAATTGGAAACTAAATAACCTAATTTTAAAGAATGAGTGGGTCAGAGAAATTGTAGAAACAATTTTTATTAACCAATCAAACAATCAAAACAATCAAAAATAATGGGACTTGACAAAAGCAGTAATCAGAAGAAAATTTATGTGTCTAAATGCTTACATCAGTATAATAAAGAAGAGCACGTATACAATTAAAAAACTAGAGAAGGAACAAGTTAAAAATCTTCAACTAAATTCCAAATTGGAAATCCTGAAAATTAAAGATTAATAAAAATGAATAAGAAAACCACCAAATTAATAAATAAAACTAGATGTTTTATGAAAAAAAATAATAAACCATTGATTAGTATGATTGAAAACAGAGAGAAGAAAACCAAATCATTATCAAAAATAAAGGGTTAATCCATACCTAATGGAGATGAAAAATTAGAAGTTGTTTTGCCCAATTATATGCTAATAAATTTTAAAATGGAAGAATATTTACAAAAAATATAAACTGCTCAGGTTAATAGAAGAAAAAACAATATCAAAATGAACCTATTTTAGGAAAAGATATTGAGTAGGCCATAAATGAACTTCCTAAGAAGAAAACATCAGGACCAGATGGATTTGCAAATTAATTCTATCCAATCTTTAAAAATCACCTAACTTCTAATATTAAATAAATTATAAATAATAGGCAAAGAAAGTGTTATACCAAATTCCTTTTATGGAATAAATATTGTGCTGATAGCCAAACCAGGAAGATCAGTAATAGAAGAAAACAATAGGCTAGTTTCACTAATAAATATTGATGTAAAACATCATAAGTGCTAACCTAGGAGACTAACATTATATCACAAAGAATATATAATATGACCAAGTTTTATTTTTATACACACATACACGCACCAGGGATGTGGGATTGGTTCAATATAAGGAAAACTATTAACATATTTAATTATATAAGTAAATCACATGATTATAGTTTCAGAAAAAGCTTTTGACAAAATCCAATACTCCTTATTAAAAATAAATGAATTTTTCCCTAATGTGATAATAAGCATTTACCTACAAGAAGTATCAGTGAACAGTATTTGTAATGGAGATAAGTTAGAACTCTTACAATAAGATCAGGAGTGAAACAAGGATGCCCATCAGCACCAGTATCATTTAGTATTGTACTAGAAATGCTAGCAATAACAATAAAAAAGTTGAAGGAATCAGAATGGATAATGAGAAAATAAAACTTGTCCCTTTTTAAAGGTGATATGATAAGCTTGAAAAATCTAGAGATTCAACTAAAAAAATAGTAGAATAATTTTAGCAGAGTAGAAGGTTATAAAATAAACCATAAGTCATCAGCATTTCAATATATTACCAACAAAGCCCTTCAGGAAGAGAGAGTTGAGATAATTTATTTAAAATAACCAAAGACAATATAAAATACCTAAGAGTAGACTTGCCAAGATAAATTCAGGAACTATGAACATAATTAACAAAACATAATTATAAAACACTTTTTATACAAATAAAATCAAAACTTAAATAATTGGAGAAATATTGTTCATGGTTGGGCTGAGCCAATATAATAAAAATTACAATTCTGCCTAAGTATTCTACTTTTCAATGCTAACTTTTTCATGTGCCTTCCAACATTTGTTATCTTCCCTTTCTGTCAATTTAGCAGCAGGGGTCCTCAAACTACAGCCCACGGGCCAGATGCAGCAGCTAAGGACTATTATCCCCCTCATCCAGGGCTATGAAGTTTCTTTATCTAAAGGCCCACAAAACAAAGTTTTTGTTTTTACTATAGTCAGACCCTCCAACAGTCTGAGGGACAGTGAACTGGCCCCCCTATTTAAAAAGTTTGAGGATCCCTGATTTAGCCAATCTCGTAAGTGTGAGATGGCATCTCAAAGTTATTTTAACTTGCAACTTTAGTCCAAAAGCCTTTGCCCCAAACTATATTTTCTAGTATCCTGTATGATTCATTGTTCTTTTTACATCAAACTCTTTACCATCACAGAACTTCTGGTAGTATTGGTTGTTGGCTTTCTAAATATGAGATTATAAAAAATAAAAATAATATCTATGGATGGACTGAAACCTGAATGATTCTTAATAGATGGCTCTTTACTGCCACCACAAAAATGAAATGGGACCTCCTAAGACTGACAACTATTTTGTATTTTTATCTGTTTCATGGTTCACACCCACAGCCAGAGAATATGTCACCTAATAGCTGTTCTTCTGATAACTAATCTTACCATACTTAAGTAAATCTAATCCTCAGCAGACTCAGTCTGCGTCACCAAGACTCACAGCCTTTCTCTCTTGGCTTATATTGGCCTTCAAAAACCTAGGTTTACCCACATATCTAAGTATGAGGCAGAAAAATCAAATAATGTTGATACTCCTTTGATGCAGCCAGGCAATGCAGGTCGAAGCCTATACTCAGAAGAACTGGGTTAGATTCTGCTTCTAACAAATTCATAGCTGTTTGATTATGAAAAAGCCACTTAAAATCTTGGCACATTAGTTTCCTTATTTATGAAATTATAATAATACTTATATAAATGTATCTCATGTGATTATTTTGAGTAAATTATTTTGTAAGTCTTAAAATGTTATATTAATAATGAGTTGTTATTCTGCCTTTTTGTGTCTTTCCTAACATCTTAAGTTTTAAGTTGAAGATTTTTACCCTTTGCTAACTTTAGAATTATAGTAGATAACTTGGATAATTGTATATATCATCTCTGTTCCTTTTTATATATATAAGTAGATTTACATATTGGAGGGGAAAACTTAGTTCTCTTCTGACTAGTGAGGTAGTAATCTATGAGTTAAAACTGCAACATTTTGATATGGTGATGTGTCAATATGTTTTGCTTAACTTTTTCTTAATAAAGGAGGGCCTGTAGCCTGGTGCATCATTGGGAAGTGATGATATTAAAAAGTAAATAAAATTTTCTTCTTGTTAAAAAAATTAGCTTTAAATGAATACATCTGGAATGTATCTAAGTTGAAAACTTACCACTAATTTATATGTGTATCTTTTTTTAAAATGTTGATTTGTGCTTAAGTTTTTGCCTTTTTTGATAGTTTAACTGTAAAGTCACCAAGAATTGAATAACTTAAACTTCTGCTATCAGGAACAGCTTATATTCATGGAATGCAGCATGCAACAGGAAACTTCATTATTATTATGGATGCTGATCTCTCACATCATGTAAGTGTTTTTTTCTTTGAAAATTTGTTTATGTTAGCTCTAGAAGTTTGACTTCATTTTACTTACTGCTTTATTTTTTTCCCCTAAATTACAGCCAAAATTCATTCCAGAGTTCATTAGGTAGGTTATATTTCTAATATTTGGGAAAATTATAATAAATTATTAAAATTTAAATATAACTTTAACTGCCCCGTCAGTTTTACACCAGTTTCAAATATTTAATATTTTTATATTGTAAAAAAAAAGTTGTGATAGCTTTTATAAATTGTTACCTAATGTGTATTTCTTGTAGGAAGCAAAAAGAAGGTAATTTTGACATTGTTTCTGGAACTCGCTACAAAGGAAATGGAGGTGTCTATGGCTGGGATTTGAAGAGAAAAATTATCAGGTATATAGCTTTAGTAGTTTGTAAAGTAATTTTTATTTTTATTTTTTGTTAGTTGAATCTTCTATTTTAAAAAGCAAAAAAGTACTTATACTTTTCCATCTATACATGGAACTTCCCCAGAACTTAACTTTCCATTGAGGTATCACACTTTATAGAATAATTTTTCCTATTATAAAAAACTAAAAAAAAAATAATATTTAACGTATATTGGACTACCTGCCATCTAGGGGAGAAGGGATCAGGGAAAAGAGGGGAAATTTTGGAACCGAAGGTTTTGCAAGTGTCAATGTTGAAAAAATTATCCCTGCATATGTTTTGTAAATAAAAAGATATATTAAAAAAATAAAATTTTAAAATAGCATAAATAATATAATATTAATTGATGTGAGGACTTTTTAGCTAGGGAAAATTCAGTGCAAAATTTTTGAATGGAACATTTAACTAAACCCTAAAAATTTAATGTTTTTATTTCCTAAATTATATCATAGTTTTTAGTCTTAAGTTGGTTTCTTAAATATGCATAAAATATTTTAAATTTCATCAGTGACTACTTAAACTCCACTAACTTTTTTGTGGATCTGGGTTATTGTCCTAGCTCTGTTAATAACTTCTATGATGCTGATTTTGTTAATTATCAATGGAGACAATTGAACTACACCTCTATAATTTCACTGACAGTAGAATTAATGCTATGGCAATTACATTCAATTACTTTTGATTCAGAAGTTTTGCTTTTGTTCTATTACAAGCTAGCTAATAAGTTGCTTTTGAATCTAATCCATTTAATTTATTGGGCAAATAAGCCTAAATGTTTGATTCTGTAATAGTTTTTAAGTATATACCAAAAAAAATTTTTTTTTCTTTTAAAACTACTTACTTTAAATATATCACTAATTATTTGCCTGGATTCTGTTTCAGATATTAAAAAAGATGTTTTTATTCTGACATGTTTTAAAATTTTCTATCATTTTACTACAGTTAGTTGCCTTTCATATCTCTAAGCTTCCGAAGGTAAATTGATGTTTGCTTACTATTAGATGATTTGAAAGGCAGCCACTGAGGAATGGATTAAAACCTACTTAAAGTCCTGCTTTTATACTCAGACTAGTGCTTTAGCCCTAGAGAGATCATTTAAAGACTTAAATTTACCGAGACTTTTTGAGTTGTTTTGATTCCTCTTTCTGAAGTTGGATTTATCCAGGAAATCAAAAGTCTGATCCCTATCTTTGTAGCCCAAGAAAAATAACTTTCCCTAGGAAAAGGGAAAACTTGTTTCCCAAAGCCTGGGGGGGGGGGGGGAAGACAAACAACTTTGTATTGGTTTTCAGAACACTTTCTATTGGCCCTGGTACATTTTTGAAATGCTAATGAACTATTCATAGCTTTTAACTTGGAATTCAATTCTATTTATCTGTGCTAAAAGCTCATCCCTTCCAAATGTATTAGCCTGCAACACAAAGAAACCACTCCCAATTTTCCAAAAAGCATGCAAATGAGTGATTTGTCCTGGTTAGAACTAGGCCTTTAGATGTAAATTTTTTAAAGGGCAGTTTTTTTTTTTCCCCTTAAATCCTTTGTATGCTAGTTCAAATCAACAAATTTGTTTTTTGGCTTGGGCCCTGGGGAAATAGAAAGTCCTTGTCCTCCGTTTGCTTCCTATCTAGTGGGAGTTGGGGAATCCGAGTACCAATTCTTGTTTGTATTCATCTCTATTGCTCTTTAACTTAACTGACAAAGGTCCCTTTTGTTAAGCATTTGGGCAGACCCTGTCCTACCTTTCTAATTCAGCTGGATTCTTCTACTATATTACTTTTTAAATGCACTACTAGGATGCTGGAGGACCGGTAAGTAAAGCCTAGAAGACTCATTTCAGTTCAATTCTGACTTCAGAAACATATTAGCCGTGTAATCCTGGGCAAGTCACTCATCCTTATGTCTCTGCTCTTCATCAACAAAATGAGTTGGAGAAGGAAACTGCAAATTACTCTAATATCTTTGCCAAGAAAGCCCCAAACTGGGTCACGAAGGGTGGGCACAACTGAAAAACTGCTCGATACCTAGTAAACACTTAATACTAGTTTATTGATTTTATGGCTATGCATACAGCACTGAAAGCTATCTGTTGTCTCCCTCACTCTGGACAAGTGATGAACCTGCCTTTTTACACTACTTCTTAGCAATCATTCACATTAGATTATACATTAGAAAGTTAAAGCATGCTATTCAAGTTACCTCATTTCTCCTTGTTTAATAATTATTCTCTAGAATAAGAATGTAAGCGTACATTAATAGAATTGTTTTGAAATAAGTTTTAATTTAGATGCCTGATGGGAGAGGAGAAATCCTTATACGTAATTTTTTGAACAGCAACTTGAATTTCTGTTTTTAAAAATGGACAATGTCACATCTTTTACTGACCAGAAAATATTTTTATGAGACAAATATCCCCATCTTCTTAAATTTTTTTTTAACCATTAAAGGTTCGTTAAGTAAGGTAGTAAATGATTTATGTTTAATCTGAAAGCATAAATTTATTTATGTTACAGTTAATGTCACTCAGATATTAATCAGTATGTATGATTGATATTTCCATATCTTAAATTTTGTTGTGACAACTTCTTTTCAATTTTGAAATAAAAATTTTGGATATTTTATTTGGCAGCAGAGCAGCCAACTTCTTAACTCAAATTTTGCTGAGGCCAGGAGTTTCAGACTTAACTGGAAGTTTCAGGTACAGTATACTCCTAAATTTTATTATTGTATAATATTAAGTTATTACATTATACTTAATCTTTAATATATTACACTTAAGTATGAAATATATTTGATACCTTAATCAATAACTATATCATTACATGGAAAACACTCGTTATCCAACAATTTATTTGCCCTTCCTCTCTTATCCAAATCCATTAGATTTTTTATATTACTAATGTTATTAGATCCTGGAGTTCATATCTGTCATGAAATATAGCTAAATATAGTTATATAGCTATATTTGTAGGAAAATATAGCTAAATAAAGATATATTCTACAAGAATGCCATATGAGATGTTAAAGCATCCCTCTAGACATACTTCATAGGTAGATGGACAAGGTACAAGATTAAACATCTTGTGATCCTTAACATTTCAATTAACTGCATGGAATGAGTGTCTTTCTGTTAAGGATAGCATAACCATAAGCTACATCTTAGTTAGATTTGTATTTTCTCACAATTTAAACCTGTATGTCAAAATATTGCCCTAGAAAAGCATGTTGAGCTTATTTTGAATATTTTTATTGAGCTTTGTTGTTCTCTTATTTGTAATTTTAAGAAAAATTCTAAATAGACCTAAATGCCTTCTGATCTTTTTTCTTTATATTTTCTGATCTGCTACAAAGGCCATAGACTTAGGGATAGAAGGGACCTTAAAGGGCATTTAGCCTGGCCCTTCTCATTTAATAAATGAGGAAACTGAATCCTACAGAAGTGTTACATGACTTCTCAGTAGAAACAATTGAAAGTCTTTTCCTTCATTGAAAATCTGTTGCCTCTCTTGAAAGATGATGCTGAGTCTCACTGGATAATTAATTCTTGGTTGTGATTTTATTGTAGAAGTTGTCAGATCCTGAGTAATCCTAACTGTTGCTCCTTGATATTTGAATTGTTTTTGTCTGGCACCTTGCAGTATTTTTTCCTTGAGATTATACTTCAGGAGTTTTTCAATTGTTCCTTAGAGTTTTCCTTGTGGGATCTCTTTCTGAAGGTGATGAATGGATTCTTTCAATAAGTATTTTCCCTCTGTTTCTGGAATATCGGGACAATTTTCCTTGATGTTCTTCTCTTGAAGAATGCTTTCCAGGCTCTTTTTTTGGTCATGGCCTTCAGGTAGATTGATAATTTTAAAATTGTCTTTTCTAGATATATTTTCCAGGTTGGCCATTTTCCTAATGATATTTCACATTTTCTACCATTTCCCCCCCCTTTTTTTTTTAGTTTGTTTGACTGATTCTTCATGTCTCATAGAATCATTTAGCCTTCATTTGTCACGTTCTAGTTTTTAGTGTGTGATTTTCTTCAGTTAGCTTTTGTATCTCTATTTGGTTAATTCTACTTTTGAAGGTGTTGTTTTCTTGAGTGGATTTTTTTTCATTTGGCCAATTGTATTTTTTAAGGAATTGCCTTTCTTTTCTAAACTATTGATTCTGTCTTGTATACCTCTTACTTCTTTTCTCATTTTTTTCTTCTACTTCTCTTATTTTCCTTTTAAAAGTCTTTTATGAGCACTTTCAAGAAGTTGGGATTTGAGAGCAATTCATATCACTCTTTGAGATTTCTTTTATGGACGTTTTGTCTTCATCTGAGTTGGTATCTTGGTCACCATAGTAGCTTTCTGTGGTCAAGGTTTTTTCTTTTCTGTTTCTTGCTCATTTTCTTTCCTTCTCTTTTGGTATTCTGGAGTAAAGGGCGCACTGCCCCAAAGTTCCTATGCAGCTCTGAGTCTTGGTTTTGAGCACAAAGGCCCCTTTGTTTGTAGAGGGGGAGCTTTGCCTGCTCTGTTCAGGAACCTGGTTTCCCAGAGTTTGCCTTCTGACCTGGGACTGGAAGCTGTCTCCCATCCCACTCCCATCTCCCCCTCTACTGAGCCAGGACTGATGGTCTTAGCCGCTGATTAAAACATTGGCTTTCCTAGAGTCTGGCTGAGCTGAGCTGAGCTCAATACCCTTTTTACCCTAGTGATGCTGAACTTTCTTGAAGTTTTTGCAGTCTATCTTGAGTTGTAGAGTGGTTTCATTCCATCAGACTGTTTGGTTTGGTTTCCGGAGGTTTTCAAGGGAGACTGGGAGAACTTGAGCAGCTTCCTGATTTCATTCCACCATTTTGGCTCCATCCCAGGAAGTTTGCTAAGTGACTTCTCTAAAATCATACAACTAGTAAATAACAGATCTGGCATTTGAACCCATATTCTCTGATTTCAAATCCATATTATCAATTGTACCTTACTATTTCTATAAACTATTTGATGTGATGGTGCCAAGTGACTAAGGGAATCACACTGCTATTTTGTCATCCCTAAAGCTTTAAAAAAAATGCTTATTCATTTTACTCCAAGACTAAGTTCTTTTTCCTCAAGTTTACTTTAGTTTCATTGACTACTATAGATTTTAGGGTAGTTTTTAATGCAGTTATAAATGTTATTTTTTTTAAAGAAAACCTTAAGTTTTAAAAGCTCCAACTCTTGATTTGTTTATAAGATTAATACAGGCTAGTTCTCCTAATTTCTACATTTTTATTGGCCAAAACCTTCTGTTAAGAATTTTGAAGCTAAAATGCTATATACCATTGTCAATTGAAAACTATGTAAAATCAGACACAGTTCAGAAGGGTTTTATTTTAATCTAAGCCAATAGAAAAACAGAATGGTTTTATTGATAAAATTTTGATTTATGTATGAGCTATATTGTTTTCGTCAGTTTTATTTGAGTGTTTCTGATAGGTCCAGTCATATCTTTCATACATAACTTTCAAAAAGAGAAAATAATTCAGGGAGTCATTATGATTAACCCAGTTTCTTATTGCTATATGAGCAAATTCAGTTCAAAAATGGATATTAGAGGTCATATCTTTCAGAGCTAAGTAGTGACTTGATAGAAAGGAAGATCCCCAAGGAATATATTTGTGCTTTATGCTTAGGAATAGCCATATAGGTAAAGGATATGGTAATCCGAAGGTCTTATTTTTTTGTGTGTTTAGAATGTTTCTATACTGTTTTGCATTGGGTTTTTGTGGAATCAAGTGCCTGCCAAATTCTAAGTAAGCCATTAGCCAGTGCTTGGATAAATGAATGAAATAGCAAATAGCATGCCTAATTTTAAAGATGGTCAATAAACATGTGGTGACTGGAAGATAATATCTAATTCACTGTTCTTAAGGATTATTTGATATTCACTACTTAATTTTTAAAGAATCAAACCTAAAATTCCTTTCTCAGGAAAAAGATTTGTGGGTTGAAGGGTTAGCACTAAGACTGAATAAATTCCCATGTTTCTCCTTGCTCAGCAAAGTCATACCTATTAGGAACTCCCAGTGTGGAAAAACTGAAGAACTAGAAAAACCTTAATACAATTTCAGAAGTGGGTAAAAAGGCTCAAAACAATGAATGCTGATTTCCAAATCTAACCCTTAGACATTGTGAATTGAGACAGTAAAAAACAAAAGGAAGGAAATTGACAGTTTTTGTTGAACTTCAAAGGGATTTTTCTACAAATGCCTTTTAAGTGGACCCACCCCTCTTCTAAAAAATGTGTTCTCTTAAAAAATGGAGAAGGCATCTCTCTGCAGCTCTGCCATTAATCTGTAACTTTGGGAAAATAATTTTACTTCCCTGGGTTTCAGTTTTTTCATCTTTAAAACAAGAGATTTGGACTAGTTTAATTTTCAAATCCCTATGAAAGAGTAACAATCCTATCTTTTCCCTTTCCTTTAATATAACAAGTGCAGAGTTTTTGTGAATGGGGACAAGTCCAGGGTTTTTGTGAATGGGGAAGTTTTAGTACCCTTTTACTTTAATAGTAGTTGAAATGAATGTGGAAGGGTTTTCTCAGTACTCAGAGGTCTGGTTTTTGTACTGATGTTACTGGTTTTCTTTGCCTCAGACTTGTACTTCATTTTGAAGATGTAGATTGACATTTTTCTATCCTTTATGAATGTCCCATCTTCAGCTTTTTCACATCCCTTCTTGTGAGCAAATACATCCTATTGCTTTCTCTTGAGAGTTCTAGTACTTGGAGGCCTAGTTTTCTAGCAAGTTGGAATAAGTAACATTTCTCAGAGAGCATATTGAACTTTTACTATAAAATCCTAAGGACATTTAGGTGAGCAAGTAAAGTTCACTATTATGCCTTTTCTTACCTTATATTTCTACCCTCCTCTGCATGCCTTGCTCTTTTTTCATCTGTAAAGGTTTTTTTGGAATGTGGTCCATTACTCTCTTAATATTTCAGAATTTTGTTTTCTCTGTGTCTTTTAAAAGTCATCAAATGATAAAAAGTAACGAACTTCTAAAGTATCTTTTTCTACCACAATTTAGCAGAAAATTGACCTCTGTAAGTTATTCTTCAGATGATTCACTTAACTATATTTAACAGTTTTTCAAACAGTTCATAGAAAGGTACATACTTCCCTGAAAGATACATTTCCAGAATTAATCCTACTTTAACAATTAATGTTACATTTTTATGAGTCAGAATAAATACATAAAAATGATTAACATAAAAACTTAATAATGAACATTTTAGAATACAAATATCTGTGAAATTCAGGAAATAATTAGATGTGATTATACTTAGGTATGTCTGTAAAAGTGTGATCTCATCGATGTGGCTGCTCCCCCTAAGAGTTACAACTTGGAACTCACCTTATGTGATTCTTGTCCAAATCTTCCATAAATTCTCCAGAGCCAACATGCTAAAATCCTTGACATTATATAAGTATGTCAAAGGAGTATACAAACTCAGTTTTCCTTCATACTCGCCAATGCTTAATTTGTCTTTTTCAGATATACATCTCTGAAAACTTTTATGTTCTTCTTGCATAATTCTTGATTAGAAATGTGTTGTGACTCTTTGGGGTGGCTCTCAATTTAATCCTCTTGAAAGGATAAGATTTCATGACTCAAAAGCCTTAGAAATGTGGGCCTATGGTAATATGAAAGTCAATTTTACTATATTTGTCCAGGCTTCTTACCATTCTGATGTTTTACAGATTATACCGAAAGGAAGTTCTACAAAAATTAATGGAAAAGTGTGTTTCTAAAGGATATGTCTTCCAGATGGAAATGATTGTTCGAGCAAGGCAACTGAATTTTACCATTGGAGAGGTATGGGACTAATCTAATTAGAAAAGTGTATTTAATGCTAAGAAATTAGTAAAGCTACATTCTGGATTTCTCATTTTAAAAATGTAAAGGAGTCTTTGTTTCTTAATAGAAGATAGCATTCCCTTTCAGAGTCCTTTTAGAACTCTGCCTCCATTTTCTTCTTTTCCCAAACTACCCCTTTTTTCTTTGCTCCTTCCTTTTATTCTTAATTTATTGTGACACATCTCTCCATCATAAATTATTGTAAATTTCTTTGTTACTATCAGCTATTAAGTAGATAGTCATTAAATTGTAAAATACATAAGTCGTAGGAGCCTTAGTTCATCTAGAGATGGCTGAAAATTTTTTGGAACCATGAAGAACTAAGAAAATAGGTTTATATGGTTGATAATTTACATGGAAGAAATAGCTTATTTTCCTGGAATAGTGCTATTTTTTCTTCCAGTCAGAATAATAATATTAAATGGAATTTAGAAAACATTTGAGTTTTGGAGTAAAACATTTTCTTGAAGTAGAATTGCAATCTTGAGAGTTCAATTTATTTTCGAGTTGGAACTAATTTTCAAAGCAACATTATGTGGTTTACATATTATAATTTCAGTTTTAAAATCCATGAATTATTTATGGAGATATTCACGGTAATAAGATCTTGAATTCATTGAAACATGAAATCTTCATTCCTATGTTGATGGCTATTTTCATATCATACCCGCCCCCCCCCTTCCAAAAAAAGCATCATTTAAACTTTAAAACATATAAACTTGGTAATTATTTGTACATTCAACCAATTCTTTGTTTAACTTGGGTAAAAGTTTTTTGTGGATTTGTATCACATTTGAGATTCTGCTTATTTGCTTTTTCAAAGAATACATTGTTTTTGTTTTGTTTTCAAATAGGTTCCAATCTCTTTTGTGGATCGAGTTTATGGTGAATCCAAGTTGGGAGGAAATGAAATAGTCTCCTTTTTGAAAGGACTGTTGACTCTGTTCGCCACTACATAAGATGACACTATTCATTTTACATTTAAATTATCTTGTTCATTTCATTTTAAACATAAGACAAAAGACCTGGTTGCTGATTTTTAAAATGTACTCTTAAACCATAAACATTAAGGTAAGGTAAATTTCATATATACCTTAATTTTTATTTCTGGAGGTCTGTGTATTCCAAAGTAAATTCACCATGTAAAGAAAGAAGGAAGTAACCTTTATGTCTGTTTCCAGTTGTAATAATATTTATAAATAAATTTTATAAGACTTTGGTTTGGATAAAGCATTGTTGATTACTTAACACTAAATTGGATTTTCTTCTGTGCAGTTTTGAAATAATACTTAATAGTAAAAGGAAAGCTTCTAATTTTGGTTACCTATGAAATTTTAGGTTTTAAAAGAATTGTGTCTATACATAATTAAGATAAATATCTAAAATGTTTACATGACTTGAAAAACATTGCAATTCACCATTTGCTTTAAAATATCTTTTCTTAAACTAACAAGGAAAGCAACCAGCCTATTTAAATTAACATTTTAGGTTCTTTGCCTCATTGCAACTTCAATAAGTAAATCTGTCTTAACTGCTGAATCTGAAATACTTCATTCTAATATTAAAAAATCATAGTAAAATTTAACCAATTGACTGATGAAAATATTAAATATGTTTTGAATGTGGATGAAACTTGTGTATAGCTATAAATTCATAATGTTAAGCTGTTAAGAACTTTTTCCTCAATGAGAAAAAGAATTCAATTCTACAGGATTCAATTCTTGCTACTTCTAGTGATTTAAAAAGAACTTACTGAATTCCTTTTTCTTGGACTTTTTTCCTTAAGAAATACATTTTTTAAGTAATGAATTTACATTTATGTGTTATTCCATTGTACTCAAAAGTACTTATAGACACATTATGGCTAGTTAAATAGAAGAGTAAAGGCTCATAATTCTTAACAATTAAGGAATAAGTGTTGTCATCAAACAGATAGTTGAAGTTCAATGACAGAAGTACAGCTGTTATATATTTATCTCCCTTCTGCATTTCAAAAGGTTTAGATATTTTCTAAAAGGCAAATAAATTCCTGTCCTGGGATGCTTAGTATTAGTTAGGTCATTTGGGCAACTAGGTAGTGTAGTGGATAACGTACATGGCCTGGAGCCAAAAATATTCATCTTCCTGAGTTCCAATTTAACCTCAGCCACTTAGTAGCTCTGCCTCAGTTCCTCATCTGTAAAATGATCTGGAAGAGGAAATAGCAAGCTGCTCTAGTAATAATCTTTGCCAAGAAAACCCCAAAAGAGGTCACAAAGAGTTGGCATGATTGAACAATATGGTTTTGATCCAATGTTACTGAGAAAGCGTTATTTTATTTTAAAAAACCTTTGAAACAAAATCATACACACATTTCTAAGTAACAGTGAACTTTTTCTCAAGAAAATAGTAAGTTTTAAATGACACTGTGGAAAAAAAATTAATTTTTGTTTGGTGTAACCCTATGATTTCATTATAGACAGCGCTTAGGAAAATCTTCTACCAAATACCCATTATACCAGTATTCGACTTAATATCCTAAAACTGCCATAGGCACAAGAAGTAAAGTGACTTGCTCAGGGTCATATAGCCAACTTATCTGAAACTTGAATCCAAGCCTTTTTGAACTGGAGTCATGTTCTCTATTCACTTATTTCATAATGCCTCTTATAGTCTGCTCTCTGAAAAATATTAGAAATTAACATAGCTAAATAATTTGTAAGCTACATCAAAAAATTAAATACCGCTTTATATAGAGATGGGCATAGCAATTAAGTGAAAAAAACAATAAATCCTTTCATTTCAACAAGTTATAAAAATTGAGGAGTCTTTAAAGACTTAAAAAAACTTTTTTATTTTAAACAAATATATATTCTTCTGTTTTTTAAATAAATGAAGGTTGAGTAAAGTCATTTTAAGAATGGGATTAAAATAAGATTCATTTTTAATTCTTTTGCTGGTCAGTTAAATTACAAAACCTATTTATAATTTTATTCAGTATTTTTTAGACTTCTAATTTTTTGCCCTCAATTACTAAAATATTTCACTAGTAATTTCACATTGCCATTGCTTCCCAAATAAGTTATATGAGAAATACCAAAACTTAAATTTGTGTGATGCAATTTATTTTTAATATTTTTTATTTTTTATATATTTTTTAAAACTTTTAGTTCCAGATTCTCTACACCCCCTATCAAGAAGGTACATGTGAAATTATGCAAAACATTTCCATAAATCATATTGTAGAAGAAAACATAGATTTTTCCTCACCTCAAAAAAAAACCCTTCAAGAAAAATAAAGTTTTAAAAAAAATGCTTCAGTCTGTATTCAGACACAATTTGTTCTTTCTCTGGGTATGGATAACATTTTTCATAAGTTCTTCACAGTAGCCATGGATCGTTGTTGCAATTTCTTTTAAAAGTAATTTTTTTTTAAAAGACCATGTGTTCTTTCCACATTGTTAGTTGAATCTCAGTCCAAAACCTCACTGTCCAAAAAAGGCTGTTTTCTTTATTTCAAACCTTAACTTGCCCACCAGGGGTCAACCTTTCTTAAAGAAGTTTATCCAATTTATTTTCATTATTACAGTTTTATTAACAACAAAAACCTTGAAACAACTAGAAATACCTCTTTTGTTTTGTACAGTAGAATATAAATTTAAATTAATAAGGAAAAAGATAATTTTGGCCATCAGTTTTTATGAACATGTTTCTTTTATTTTGTTGTACTGATCCATACTACAGTATGACTGTGAGCAAATCACTTATTTAACCAGCTTGAGCATCAGTTTCCTCAATTTTAAAATGAAAGGTTTGGACAGTGTGACCCTTACTTCACTTCCAGCTTTAAAGAACCTGTGACTTAATTAATAGAAGTTAGAAAACATGTTTAAAAAAAAAAAAAAAGAATTAAATATAAGCATTATTACATTTTCTAATTTCCATGAGTGAAATAATACGATTTTTAAAAAAAACCTTTTCATGTATTTCTTCTTCAACTATTGCGTTAAAAATTTATGATTTGATTTAAAGAAAAGCATTATTTGGACGTCTATTCAAAAGAATTTTACAATATGTAAGAGCATTTTTATAGGAAAAATGGATTTTGCCATTTTACTTTTGAATCTATTCCATTTTTACTTTTAAAATCCCATTCAATTTAAGATGTATAGTTTCTTAACATAGTTTTGATACCATAGTCAGAAACCAAAAGCCTAAAGTAAACTGAAGCCAAGAAAGAGGTTAAATTATTTTGCTCGAGTTCTATTGTATTTTATTAACTGCTTTATTTTTTAAAGTAAAATTAGTTTCTCTACTTCCCTTTTAACTTTTTAGTAAATATCTTCCCTTTTGTCCACTTAAAATTTTATATTTTTGTTTTTAAAAGTTCACACAAAATAAAGATTAAAACATACATTTGGATATTTATAAGAACCCTAGCCACCTAGTTTGGAAATTAGTATGTAGAATACTTTGGGCTGGAAACAACTTGGACCTTATAGGCTCATACATAGGATTTAGGGCTGGAAGGGATCTTGGAAGTCATCTAACTCTAACCCCATCTTTTTATATAAGAGGAATGACTCCCAGATGAAGTGAAGTGTGATTCTAAATCCATAAATACTAAAACTGCTTTGAAGACTGAGTTACATAATCTTCAAATTACAATATCTTATACAAATTTGTAAGCCTTTATTTCTTCTGTGAAAGTATGAATTAGGTTTTAATATTTTTTGTAACCTAAAATTCTGGAATGTTGTAAAAGCTAAATTGCTACTTTAACACTTTTGGGCATGCTTTATGAAAACCAATTTAAGACTATAGGATTTAGAGGTAGAAGGGACCTTAGAAATCATTTAGCCTAGCCTCTTGTACAAGTGAGAAAACTGAAGTTAAAGAGGAAAAGTGACTTGCCAAAGGTCACGTAGAAAGTAGAAGCAGAATTTGACAGCACGTTAAAGCCGAGCTCTACTGCTATGCTCTACTCCCTGCTTAATATTGGTAGAAATTTACAAAACTGTTGTAAGTACTCAAGTACTTTCAGTTAATCAGTTAGTAGGTTTGCTGGCTTACTCTGAAAAAGACAGATTTAAAAGTGGAAACATAATGGGGAGATAGAAGAGAGGGGTCTTGGAAGGGGACAATATTGGGATGCATAATATAGAAGGGATTTTACCTAAGTTGAATTTTACATCCCTAATGTCCTAGTCAGTTGAATTAAACTTTAAAAAGAAAAGTAGCTTTCAGAGTTAGAACTTCTTGTCTTGAGACATTAGTAATCCCATGAAAATGAATGTTGGCATCTAAAGCAGATATGTTGGATAAAAGTTCATGTCTACAGAGAGTATGTTCTAAGTATATGAGTGCATTTTTATCATGTAGTTATATGGACAAGACTGTAGAGTTGATTTTAGACCAACCTTCCCTCATTTTACAAATGGGAAAATTGAGGCTAATATTAATGACTAGCCTCAAGGTCTATCCATAGTCTTTGGATGTCTATGAAGAATGTAAAATTATATTTATATATATATATATTTAAAAAACAAAAACAACTAACTATCCGTAAAAATCAATTTTCATCTGCAGGAATATTCTCACCAAGCCAGGTGGTGGATGGGAACCCTGAGCTGAGAAACTTAAATCATTCTAAGTTTTGAGGCAGTGCCTTAGAAACTTTCACCCATTGAGGAAAAATGAATATGGCTTGAGGGAATGTGGCCTTCCTTTTTGATGTAACTTGAGATCAACTTCTTAACTGTGGCAGGTGATTTCCCTTTCACCCTTAATCTTAATTTGTACTTTAGGGACCCTCTTCCCTTGCCCTACATACACACTTTACTTTTCCACGTGGGTGCATCTTGCCACACACTCCCTCCCCCCCACCAAAAGTAGTTCAGGCCCAGCTGGGTCCCTGCGCAGGGATTCTCAGTACAGCCACCTGACTGAGTGCTAGGGCAGTGCTTTGGTCCTGCTGCCTCCGCCTGCAGTGGCCAGAGGAAGGCGCCAGCCGCACACACTGGAGGAGGCGGCGCAGTGCGGCCATTATTCAAGGCGCCTCCTAGTGGGTCAATAGCAAATTCTTCGCCCCCCCTACACACCTCCCATTCTCGCGAGAACAACCCCCCCCCTTTAATGATATTATATAACTACCCCAGGGAAGGAGGGGGGAAGAGTTAGTATGACCCACACTACTAGGGTAAGTAAAATGTAAAGTGAAATGTAAGTGGGGTAAATGCCCCCCCAAAGTGGGGGGGAAGGGGCAAGAGCCCCCCCCAGCTGGACAATGAGTCCTCTTATGCTAATGAAGGACTTACGTCACTTCCGCTCTTTCTCGGCCGCCATTTTGGCCAGGGCAGGTTCGGGGACTCGCTCCGAGGCGCCTGTATTGTCTGCTGAGGGGAGACGCGGGATCAGGCCCCCCTCCCCCGCCTGCCCACCGCCGCCTCCGCCGGCCCGGTCCCCCCAGCTACCTGCCTGGATCCATGAGCTGAACTCACGCACCCCCCACCCCCTCCCCGGCCGCCGCCATCTTGTGCCCCCCCCCCTCCCCGGGGCAGCGCTGAGGGGGATTTTCTCTTTTACTCTGACGAGCTCCCTCTCCCGGTCCCGCCGCCGCCGCTTGGCGCTGCTGAGGAGGAGAGAAGCGGCCGAGGCTGCCGCCACCACCGCCGGTGAGGCCGCCTCCCCACCCACCGCCCCCCACCACCCCTCCTCCTCCTCCTCCTCCTCCTCCTCCCCCTTTGTCTGCACCACTCGACGACTCCGCCGCCGCCCGCCCGGGGACTGGAGGGAACCGCTCGCGCCGCCGCTTCCCCCCGGCGTCTCGTGCTGCCACCGCCTTCACTCTGCTGCGCCCGCCGCTCCCCCCGGCCGCAGCGGCAGCGGCGCGAGCCGGAGCGCGAGACCCTGGGCGAGCTCGCGCCCCCCACCCTGCTGCCGCCGCCGCTGCTGCTGTGCCGCCGCCGCCTCCTGCCCCTCGAGCCTCCCGCCGCTGGGATCCTCCTCTTCGTTACCACGCCGGCTCTGTGCAGCCTTACGAACCAAATCAAGGTAAGTGATTCTTCGACTCTTTTTCCTTTATCTTTCTCGATGCATGGAATGATGCACCGATTGGTTTGCACTTTGAGCTGCATGAACTCCTTCCCTCCTCTTCCCTCTCCCCCGCTCCCCGCCCCCCCCACTCCCCACACCCACCCCCCGCTACACGAGGAGAGATGGATACATCCTTTCTCCTTCCCGTGCAGCCTCTTTCGTGTAACCTCCATAAGGTGCAGGCTCCATTGCAATCTTTTCTCCAGTGCAATCATCACTGCAGATCCTCAGGAGTTTGCAAGAGGCACCCCTTGTGCATCCCAGTCCTGCAAAGCTTTGAAGGCGTGAAATAGCTCCTCTGCAGACTTAACATCGCTTTGTTGCTTAAATTTAACCCCCTCTTCCTCATAATAGTCTCTTGTATGCTTAAGCTGCTTGAATGGTTTGATCATCCTTTTGCCATAACGGTGTGGACCTCTTAACTACCGGCTTTCTTCTTGGGGGTCTTGGCATCATATGTAGCTTCTTATGTACCCACTCTCCGTCAAAAAAAATTTTTCTCCACCTTTTTAGATCCCTGAGGTGCCTATGGAGGACACAGTTGTCAGCAACAGCAAGACATATGGATGTGGGCTTGGTTTAATTTTTTATAAAACAAATTCCTAGCAGACTTAAGTCTTCTGCCAAATCGCACCGTTCTCAGCTTTTTGGGGAGGGGGGGGGAAGAGGTTGGATTTGTGATAAGTGGAGGAGCACCAAGGCGGATTAGCATGGCATGAACCGAAGTATTTGCTTTCTGAATGCATTCCTCCTTAGCATGCTAGTTCTTCTCCCTCCTCTTCTGTACAGAGAGCGATAGCATCTCCCTGTTTAAAAATGCCGGCTTGTTTGGTAAACGCTGCTTATTGTCGCAAAGTTGGGGTTTGGACACGCTAATAAGATGACAGAAAATGGCAAGCCAGAGAGCAGAAATTACTGAAATTTAATGAATGGAGAGTAGTAGCCTTACCGCCCTCTTCCATTCCCTTCTTTCCCCCCACCCCCCAACCTGGATGTCTGTGTCTACTGGAAAAGGCGCGATTGCTTCAGCTCCTCCAGCGCCCAAGATCTGGCTTCTGGGCCAGACCCTGTACTCTTGTTTTCCTCTTAGTCCCACCCCCTCCTCTCCCAAAATCATACACCTTGATGGACTTACATCCACTTCCTCTATTGGTTTGGGGTTTTTTTTGTTGGTGGTGGGGTTTTTTGTTATTGTTGTTTGTTTGCTTGTTTTGGGGCTTTGGAGAGTTTTGGCTGTAACCCATGTCTCAGACAAAGCCAATAATTTAATTTAAAAAAAAAAAAAGAAAGCTGCTTTCTGGATTTGTCATTTTAGTGCTGCTCCCTTACAACTCCCATTTGTGATGTTTTGGATGCATGTGTATTGATTCTTTAAAAAAGGGGTGGTGGTAGGAAGTGCACCACAGAATCCTGATCCAGTATTTGTTGGCTGTGTTTTGTTTTGATTTGTTTTTATAAATTAAATCTGTATTGTTGCTTCTGGTTTATGGCCATGAAGAAAATGCCAGCCCCCACCCAAAATGCACCGCAGCCAAGTCGGCTAAAGGAGATGAGTGTTGGAGTCAGTAGGGGGCGCATTCTCTGCACTGGGTAAGGCTGCAGAGGGGGGGAAGGGCCCCAGATGTACAACCAGGATCTGCTTCACAGCGCCTTCTACAGACCATGGGAAAATGGGCCTAACATTTAGTTACTTTTGTGAGCTGACATCAGTAGAGATGAGGATTAGTAAGTAAAGCACAATAGTTTAAAGATATGTTCATCATTTGGTTCTTTAGAGGTGTTTTGTTTGTTATAAATGTTCAGTCACTAACACCTGTCTATTATCTCTAATAGCTTCATCACACCACATACCTAAGATAAGCAATTTAAACGCCCTTTACATTTCTAGAGTCCTTCCTCAGATTGTAGACTTCAAAGATGACCAGGTATCTGTTTTTAAAGGTCAGCAAAATGGAGCAAGTAAGGAAGATTGGCAATAAAAGGAAATGTTTGTGTCACTCCTAGTTACCTGAAGGACTTTATTAGTAAGCTATCTGAACTAAAGTAGCTTTTTCCCTCAAAGCAGTATTGATGGCATTTTAATAATCAACATTTGATTATGGAAAGTGTTAACCATAAACTTAAATATCAATGTAATTTGAGAAATGTGTTTCCTTCTTTGGTTTTGACTATTGGAATTGTCATTAAACAAGTAAACAATTTTCTAAAACAGTAAGAGGAAAATGCCAGTGGGGTGTTCAGTGAGAAATCTAGTCCCATCTTTACACCATGATGTACTAAACTTGTATTTGGATGGCTTAGAGTAATTACTCCCTGCTACTACCATTTGGAAGATGTGGATTCATTTTCTAGTCTTGTGCATTAGATTATGTTGTGAATTCATGGATAATGTTTACTTTTGAAGGTTGAGAACTAAAAGCTAGAAAGATAAAAATGTCTTCTACTTTCTTCCCCTATTTGCTACTGAAAATAGCCTCAGTTACTAAAATTTCCTATCAGCCAAGCCACATTCCTCAAGGAGCCAGTTAAAGCTGGTTCCTAAGAGGTGCTTTGAAAACTAGCAATAACTTGTGGATTTTCATTTTCAAGTTAACATTTTTTTTTAATAACCAGTTGAGTTTATATGCTACTCTTTCTAGTCTATAGTAATATAGAATGGTTTAGAGCATTAAAGTGTTGGCTTGAGTAATTTTAAAGTTGTTAGATAAACTTTTAAAAATATTTTTGACAATCAACTTTATTCAGAATTATAAGAGGTCTCACAAAACTGTCTTGCTACAAAATACAACTGGTCGTTGATTCATTCTAACAGGTAAAGTTTTTGTTGTGAGTAACTTTTGGATACACCAAGATAAATTCAGGTCAAGAGAGTGATAGGGTTTTTTTTTTTATGATACATAGTTAATAAATTATCTCTTAAAGTTATTAGTATTAAATAGCTGTTACCATGTAATATTTGGAGAATGAAAAGAAAGAGGCAGCAAAAGATGTTCAGGTCTGAGATTACATTTAATAATTCATGATCTTTATTATCATGTGGAAATGTATTTGCTGTGTAGAGGTAGCAAACTTGTAACCTGTTTAACCTGGTTTAACTTGAGTCCCAATTCTACTTACTATTTAAGGGGAAATTTTATTAAGAACTGTTTAAATTGGAAAACAACTTCTAAGATTAGAATGTTTAAGAATGCTAGTTGAGAAATGGTAAGGTGCTTTTGTTTGGCAAAGTAAATTATAAGTAAGAAGTACTAATCAGTATCTAGTAATGAAAGGCATTCTCTTAGGAACTTTTGGTTAGCTCTTGGAAAGCATCTGTTCTTCAGTGTTTGTGTAAGCATGCACACAAATAAACACATGTATACTTCTGGTTTTAAATACCCATGTTTGTGCCTATATCTGTTACTTCCTATGATTAGATGTGGTGGAAGTTGCACAAAAGGAGAGTGGATATCTTTCATTTACTGAGGAGTCATTATCTTGGAACCAGTTCTTTGATAAAGATGTAGAGGGTAAAGGAGATTAGACTGAATCTTTGCTGAACTCAATCTACCTTGAGGATTTGGGGTTTTGTCTCTTTTTTTTTAGTACTAGAGGAATGATATATGATTTACCTTTTTCTCCTTAAAAATGTGGGTTGTGGGAACAGAATGGTGTAGTTGACTTAGATTTTGTACTGATTGGTATAAAAATAAGACTATATTCATGTTTAACATTTTAGTATTGGTTATAAGTAACCAACTGAGAATTTTAACTAATTTCCTAACAGAATTGGTTGGCAAATGAACCCTTATTAATATAAAATTAGTACAATTGTGCTTGCATGAAATAATTTAATAATTAGAGTAAAAATATATAATGAAGATTGTTCAGGGAGTTACTGGGACTTTTTTAGCGGTGGGGAATGGGATGACTTACAAATCTTGAAAATGGTTGTTAAAATTTAATAAGCAACATTTCTGAAATGCAGAGAAATCATCCAGCAATGTGAGATTAAAATTAAGGAAATACACACTTACAGCAGGTTTAATTGGGGGAGAAAAATCTTTTCTAATAGGGAAAGTGATAGTTTGAATAAAGGAAGTAGAAGCAAATATTTGGGTTGGAGGAAAGAGACAAAAGGAGACTTCAGATATTTTCATGCATTTTCTTTTTAGAGAATCTATGGATGACAAATTATAGATGTTGAAATAGGCTTTTGGCAGATTGTTATATATACCAATCAAATGACTTTCAAGTTTTTTCCAAGCTCTCTTATTTGGGGGGGGATAAACAACTCATCCAAGTATTAGAACTCAGATTTAGATGGAGCCAACTTTAACTTCAAAAATGAACAAATTGAAATTCAACCCTGAACACCTTTCAAAATGTTAATTAAGAAGCTTAAAAATGAAAGTGATATGTTAAAATTTTGTAAATTTTATTTTATTAGATTAGAACCAATTTGTGGTTTATCCAAAGATGCCAAGGAGACAGTTATGCAATGAACTGTTAGCCTGGACTTTCAAAGGATTTTCTGTTTGAAGGAATGTCATAAAGTATATTATAGATTCCACTAGATAAATTAACTTTAGTAATCTGGGTGTGACTTTTATTTACTTGCCCAAAAGGCATGTATATTAAGACAACCTTGGTCTTGAAAATGAATAAGTTAGGTAAAATTGGATTTTCAAAGTTCACTTTAATGTCATATTATTGTTCAGTCTCTTGAGTCAGATCTGATTCTTCATGACCTAATTTGGGGTATTATTGGTAAAGATACTAGAATGGTTTGCCATTTCCTTCTCTGGCTCGTTTTTGCAGAGGAGAACCTCAGGCAGATAGGGTTAAGTGACTTGCCCAGGATCACACAGCTAGTAAATGTTTGAGACCATGTTTTAATTCAGGATACTAAGTCTCCCTTACTCTGATTGTGCCAGCCTAGCTGTCCCTGTGTGTCTGTCATATTAGTGTCACATAAACTTGAAATAAGATGGGGGAAGGTAGAGTAGATACACTATGGTTAATGATATTAAATCTGGAACAAATGCCATATTTGCTGAAGTGAGTCACTGTCAGTGATGCCATTTGTGTTGTCAGTTTGTAAATCTAGAATTTAAAATTAATTTGACTAATAGTTTCATGCTGATTGGTTAAATTGATATTCTAACCGTAGATAGTTGTTTTCTATGTACCTATTAAGACTCTTTTGTCCTTGATTATTTCTTCATTCTGCAAGGCATGCATTTTTAAGAAACTTTCTTCCATGACTTAGCCTTTAAATGACTTGCACTTTTTCTAGATTTTCTCTGTACAGAATGACCTCAATTCTTATCCTTAACTCCATGGGGGTCCTTTGACTGAATTTATTAATTGAAAAGTAGAGTGATAGAGTTGCTTATACTTCTCTCACTCTTCCCTGCACTGTCCCCTGCTCTGGTTATGTCATGCCTTCCTTTAGTATGACTAACGAATCAACCTGGGTGAGTTCTGAAGCTCTTTTGTACTGTGGGAAGAAAACCTCTTAAAATATGTGATTGATTAGGCATTTTTTAAAAAATTGGTTTGGTCAAAGCTTTTAATATTGAAGACACTTTTATTTGTCTTTATCTCTTTTCCAGGATGTTATGAGAAATTCTCTCAGTATCATTGATACTTGGCTTAGTACAAAGCAGTAAAAGAAATCTGTCATTCCTGGAGTCTTTCAAGGACTTGAGCATTATTCCAAAAGTTATGAGTTGGAAAAGACAGGAAATAGACAACGGGGTGTGGTGGAAAGAATGCTGGATTTGCTCTGGAAACCTGGGTTCAAATCATGGCTCTACTACTTGATAGAATTATTCTGTGACCATGGGCAAGTAACTTCTGGACATATTCCTCCTCTTCCTTAAAATGAGGGAGTTGGATTAGATTATTTCTGTGCTTCTTTCTACCTCCCAATTCATGGTGCAATTTCATATTATGTGAGTAAAAAAGGCTTTATTTGAACACTGTCAGATGGTTTAGTTCCTAGGACTGTGAAGGAATAATATGAATGCATATGATAAAATGTAAAAAAAAAAATTAAGATTTACACATGTGAATGTGATTTTAAAATCTGTTCATAGTTGTTTTTTTTTTCTTTCCCAATAAACATAATAATATTAATAACCTCTCAAATACATATACAGTTGTGTTGAGCCACTCATTCAACTGTGGGTTATGTGTGTTTTATGTAAAACTGGCTAATGCAACTTAATGTTTTTAATAAGGCAAAGCACTTTTCATTTATAAAAACTCTTGCTGACTCTCATGGAATTATATAAAATATTGATAGCTCACAGTTTTTTTGTTTTTAAAGATAGAGATATATAGATAAAAATATATATTTAGATGTGTGTTTATCAGCACATACATGCTTACATTCTCCCAAAGACTTCATTCGGGTTTTACAAATAAGTAAAACAAGATACAGCAAAGTTAAAGCGATTTGCTTGTGACATATAAAGCTATTGCCATGTTTGTGTTTAAACGAAAACTCTTTATAGTATTCTTATAAGGTCTGATTAAAGAAACCTTTAAAAAGTACTTTATAACTTAACGATCATTCTTTGCCTTTTTGTGTCATCATTCATTCAAGGAGTTCAGTTGCTACATGAACAAGGGTAATTGCACTGTGTGTCACTTCAGTGCTGGGCCAATTAATAGCCCCAAAATATCAAAAAGTGAATTTAAAGGAAAGGAAAAACAGAACTTAGTAGTTAAATCTTAGGGTACAACATTCAGAAATAGTTGTCTACAGGGCAGATAGTGCAATGGATAGAGCATCAGCCCTAGAATTAGGAGGACTTGAGTACAAATGTGGTCTCAGATATTTACCATATACTAGTAGCTGTGTGACCCTGGGCAAGCTACTTAACCCCCTATTGCCTGGCGGGGGTGGGGTGGGAGGGGGAGGGAAGGGAGGAGAAACAGAAATAGTTACCCAAAGAAGTACATAAAATTTTAAATAATTTTTGATCTAGGGTTTATGTTAATTTCTAAATGCAAGAATAATATGATGGAGGTGATAAGAGTAAAAGAAATACCATTGACTATATAGAGATATATATGCTACTAGCTTTCACTAAAAGATCTTCCCTAGGTCTTTAAAATTCTCTTTAGGAAACATTTAAATCATATAAGAAATAGTCTTTGGATTTTCAACAGGAAAAAGAAAAAAGAAAAATACGAGTTAATGATGTACATTTCTGCCCTAGTATTTTCTCCAGAAATTTATCTAGTAGCTCCCAATTCCATTCCTTTAGTCTTCCCCCTATCTCCCTCACACCTCCCTGGACCCATCCAAAAAAAAAGTCTAAAACCCACTTAAAACAGCTGGATCTTCAAAAATGAGACTGATTTGGGAAATTGCATGCCATCTGACCTCATTCTTTTAGTCTGCTTCATATACCTCACTACTCAGTAGTTATCATAAGGTATTCTGACTCAATAATAGCATGGGAGTGTTCCTAAAAATTGAATTTGCCGATTTGAATTAGGGATAGAGTGAGTTTAGGTAGGGGAATCCTTGTTAGTGGTGGTTTTGGTCTGAATTTCAGGTGATTTTAGACAAAGTGAATTTTCTGGGTCAGTTCTGTTCTTTGTAAAAATAGGACTTTTGTGGGGAAAGAATGAGGGTTGAGTATTTAAATAACATCTTGCTTATAGGAATGTTAAAAATAAATACTTCTGGCTAATTTGTACTCTGAAGATGTCTTGGGAAAAATTTGAAAAAAGTTGTTTAAATTAAAGGTTTGTTTTTTGGTTTTTTAAGCAAATAAGATACTTATTGGTTCTATGTGAAATTTATGTCTGACCTGTTTGGAATGTGAGTAGTGTGTATATTTTATCTTAAACCATTCAGGTAGGGGAACATGATTAAGAACAGGTACAACTGCATATAACTCAATTTCTTCACACAGATCTTATGAATGATCTCATTCTCATTTTCAAATCTCCAGACTCTATATAGAAAGCTTTGCCAAGTGCCACATTCTTTATTGTCTACACAGTAGGGTAAAATGCTGATGATGGTGTCCATAGCACATCATTCCTTTGCCCATGACATTTCCCTGAATTTTTCCTTTTTTTTTAAGTATTTGAGAATTCCACTTATTAAAAAACAAGTGAATAGGACTGCTAGCTGGTGCAGTGGATAGAGCACCAGCCCTGAAGTCAGAAGGATCCGAGTTCATATGTGACCTCAGACACAAGACTTCCTTGCTGTGTGACCCTGAGCAAGTCACTTAATCCCAGTTGCCTCAGCAATAAATAAATAAAATCAATTAAGAAATTATCCCTTTCCTCATAATCTCCTCAAATATCGTAGCTTGATGAGATTAGTTAGATGTATTTCTGAAATTTTGTGGCCAAAATAGCAGCCTAAATTTTTTTAAACAATTATTTGTAGCTAGCAGTTGTATACAGTAGCAGTGACATTTAAATCTAAATAGTAAATAATATTTCAAAATAGGGGCTAATTTATATTTGAAATTCATACAATTCAAATAGAAGTTTCAGGAATAATCTAAAAGCATCCTGATCCCTGTTTTACATGTGAGAAAACAAGCCTAAAAGGCTTGCATCTTTCTGAAGTTCAGTGGTAAGTGCAGTACTCTATAATGC
The DNA here is from genome assembly GCF_016432865.1 of Antechinus flavipes. NCBI lineage: Eukaryota > Metazoa > Chordata > Mammalia > Dasyuromorphia > Dasyuridae > Antechinus > Antechinus flavipes. The sequence continues at coordinate 237,244,707 of NC_067399.1, read as the reverse complement.
TGCCTTCTACACTGCAGGTAACCCAAATATATTTTATACATTTACAAATGTAGCACCGCAGCATAATAAACAATGTGGAGGGCCATTGAGAAGTTTGAAACTGTTTGTGCTAACTATATGTTGGATAGATTGCATGTATGTTTAAAATATTAATATATAAAACATCACATTCTGTGTCTGTATACATATATGTATATACATACAATATGCTATGTTAGATGAAGAGCTGTTGCTGTGACAACTAGGACTTTGCTGTCTTTCGGGAATTTCACCATTACAATATAATTGTATTCAGTATGTAGTTTGCAGGCTTTTCAGTAGGTAATTCACTGCTGGGAAATAATTCGTTGTTTTTATACTGATTGTACCAATAACTGAATCCTATGTGGAAGAAAATTTAAGCCTTCATAAATTTATCCTCTCTATGCAAGTTTGAGTTGTTTTACTTAATGGTTTTTAGTGGGTTGCTTTTATTGTTCTCTAAGTAGGAGTGGTGTAGAATTCAAAGTTGAGTATTAAGTCAGTTGCACAGTGACCCTAACAAATATTATTGACAGGTTGGATAAAACATTAATTATCAGCATGGGTGCTTTGTATCCACCCCAGTTCTTTGCATTTCTCTTATTATTACTTCAGATTTTTATCTATTCTTAGATTAGAACAACTTCCTAACTAATGTTCCTTCCTCCTGATTATGCCCTCTTAATCCATCTTACATACAGCCATATAGCCACCAAATAAATCTTCTAAAATATTGCCTGTTATTACTGTGTTGCTGCTTCCCTTATTCAAAAAGAAACAAACATTCCAAAGTTTTTTTGTTGCTTTCTAATTTAAATCCAAACATCCTGGCATTCAAGGTCCTCACAATCTGACATCAACCTACTTTTCCAGTTTTATCTTCCATTATTCCCCACAAAAGTATTTGTATCACTGTTTGTTGGAGATATTTGTGTACATACCTTAACATTTCTTGACAGTAAAGATTCAGTATCCTACGACATTGTGTCATGTATAACTTGAAATCTAGGACCACGCTGTATTTATACTAAATAGGCATTCCAAAAGTTGTCAAGTGAATAAATGACAGTTTATTTTTTTGTTATAGTAGTTTCTCAAAAAAGGGATTTGCAAAAAGAAGGTAGTTGTAGAGGGTAACAACTTGTTAAAATTCTGTGCATCCAAGTTCCTCAATAATCAAGACGATATTGAAATATGTTCTTATTCCCTAACTGTTGCTGGTACCCCTTCCTACAATCTATTGATAGATCAGAGAAGTGTTTAATCCTGGTAAAGTGATTTTACTTTTCTTTACCTGATTTCTGGAATTGTCAGCTCTTTAAAAACACCCATTTTTAAATATAAAGAATCACTTGAAAACTTAGATGAATGATGTCAATTCTCAAGTAGAAAAAGTCCCTGCTGGTCAAATATCAACTAGAAAACCACAAGTTAATACTATCTTATGTTTTATTGTATTTTAATAAGTTTTTATTGATGACTTCTATTTCTTATCCCTAAGTATGTTCTATTGTATTTTTATTTATTTTGTTAATCTGGATTTTTCTCACCTGTGAATTTGACTCCTAGTTTAGATAAAATAAAGGGTTGAGAACCAAAAATAAAACCATTATGTAGTCAGCTGATCACTAACAAATCTTAAGTGTGTTGAGCATATTTACAGATCTATTTTTTTGTCAACTGACTTCTTTACCTATAATTTTAGATGATTTAAAAAAAATCAATTCTCTAAATTGAACTAATAATGTAAATGTAATTTAGAATAACTTGATGAGCTAAATACAAATGTCATTTACTCTTAAGAATACCACTTCCCAGATTTTATTGACTACACTAGTACTGGCTGTTTTATCTGAAGTTAAAGGATTAAAAAGTTGTGATAAATTAAGGATGAATGGTATTGATTAGTACCTCTAATGCATAAATTATAGGAAAGCTAATATGATTTATATAAACTACAGATAAAGTGTTTAAGCTAGAATATTCACTTATAATCTGAGTATAATTTTGATTTTTTTATTATATCTTTTCTGGATAAAGTGGTTTAAAAAAAAAAACTATTTAAACCTAGAAGGGATCTTAGAGTTCATCTAATCCAACCCTCACATTTTTATAGATGAAGAGGACTAGATTAAGGAGCCTTGGCAAGGTCATACTGGTTGGTTGTTGGTAGTGTGGATTTCTATTTGAATATAAATTGAATTAGACTACCCCAGCTCTTGTAGTAATGTAAAATTTAGCTTCTTTTTTCTTGGCTTGTGTTTGAAAACCATTCAAACTAATACTAAACATAATAGTTTGAACATAACCAAAACATACCAGTTTCACATAATGAATTTTATTCACCTTACATTATAGACTCTCAACTGGAAACAATTTAAACAAAAAAAAAAATTGCCGGAAACAGAACTTTCTTAGTATTGTAAAGAGTTATGTTTCCATTATATTATCTTGAAATTGTGGTGGGTTTTTTGTTTTGTTTTCTTAACCTCTCCCTCCCCCTCCCCCCCTTTTTTATAGTTGTATTCCTCTATAGATTAATAGGAAGCTATACAGGAAAGTTCTGTTCTCATATCTAGAACTAGAAGGCCTTAGCATCTGTCCAACACCCCTCATCTTACAAATGAAAAAACTAAAGGGTAGTAAGTTAAAAGGCTAGGATTTGAAAACACATGTCCTGTGATTTCAATCCAGCATATTTTCTGTGGTACTGTATTTCTTCTCTATTAAAGTATATAAATGTACTTTTAATGAAGATTGAGCGGACGAATCTGTGTCTCTTCAAGCCAGATCTATTGCTCTCCTTCAGATCCTTTTTACAGGATTTCAATTTGGCCCATCCATATCAGCAAGAAAACTGTACTAAGCACTTTTGGAAGTTCCTTACAATTTTCAAGCCACCAGGGTACCATTAATACAATGGAGCAATTGCTTACTTAATGGTATTCTAATGGTCTGGAAAACTTAAAGTAACTCACAGTGCATCATTTACATCAGTGGAAGTGGTTCATTCACCTGTAAGATCTGATTCTGTGATAAAGGGGGAGGGTAAGAATTTCATTCGAAATCTGAGACAGAATTGTATAGCCCTCTTCCCAATTTCATACCAGTGAGCTGACAATTCTCTCCACTTATTCTCTCCCAGAAGAGATGTAATGCCTGATGTCAAGTTTTTTTTGTTTTTTTGTTGTTGTTGTTGTTGTTGTTGTTGTTGTTTGTTTGTTTGTTTTTTGGAAGGAAGTTCTGTTTAAAGTATTGCAGAGAATCTGGAGGTAGGAAGAACCCGTTTTCTTCCAGAGTATTACTTTTATTCATGGTAAACCATCAATTACTCAAAGTTAAGAGTTCATTTGGAAGAATGTTGGAATCATTTGAACTGAACAATGCCATTTTTATGAAATTTGAGGTAGGCTACCATCAGAAAGATTACCAGAAAGAAGTAACCTATTCATTTCTACTAGCATGCATCCTTTTTTTCACTATTGCTATAATATTTGAGTGCTTGCTAGAGGCACATGGAAGTCTTCTTTTAAAACAATACTCATTGTGTGTGACATTTTGGTTTTATATTTCTAATGACTATACCACTGTATGGAAACAAGAACATGTAAAATCAATAGTGGCTAAAACTCAGGGTCCTAATTGCATCAAATGTGGCCCTTCATTGCTATGACATTAATCTTAAAATACAAAGTTTTCATCTCAGTTCTTATTTTCTTACCATTTTTTGGCTGGGATACTCAGACATGTAAGATGACCCATCCTGTCTTTGTTCATGTGCCATGGAAGATTAAAAAAAAAAAAAAGAGCTTAATCAGGATGATGGTATAAAGAACATGGTATAAAGAGCACTGACTAGAGATTTAAAGACTTGAGTTAAGTATTAACACTACTAATAACTAGCTGTATAATATCAGAAGACTCTGTCAGCTTCTAATTCCCTATCTGTGAAATGTGGAAGTCGGACTTGATCATTTCCCAGGTCTCTAATAGCATATAACTTCCTTGAAGGCTGGGACTGTTCCATTTTAATGATTGATATTTTACTTGAAGAAGGTAATTTTTTCTCTGAAAATAAAACAAGTTTTTTTATTTGAAACTTTGTTAAATTTGTTGGATTGTTAAAGTCATCGAATTGGGAGAGTAACTATGTCATATTGCAGTAGTACTAACCATATGGAAGAAAATGTCAAAAAATGATTTGCTTAATCTTTATCTCTTTCCTTTTTTGTCTTTGTTATTAACAGAGTAATATATTAATGTATGACTAACTTTAAGCTATATTTGTTGTAAAATCTAGAAGTTTTTCTTGTACTGCATTTGTGATTGCTGTACAGCTATAGGTATATGCTATAGGCTTAAGGTCTTTTTTTGAGTTTTTCACAACTTATTTCCAGGCCAGCCCTAAGTGTTTCAATATTAATGTTTAATACTCCTTATCAATTCCAATAAGAACCTAACTTTGTTTAAACTCTATTCCTGTTGCTTATGACTCTTAAGCATCACTGTCCTGGGACTATAGAGGATAATGTGAGAAGAAAAGTTGGAGATATGAAATGTAATGGAAAATAACCCCTTTTTCTTTTAAAATTTTTGGCATTTGAGAGATCAGTTGCCAAAGCATAGAGGACAATGAAAGGCTGTGTTTATGTTATATTGAGCAAGAATTATTAAGAATTGAATGGTCCCAGTTGAGATGTAATATCTTACTATAACTATTTGATCAAGAGTTGTTACAATATAGATTTTATACAATATATTTTTAAATCCACAAACTTTTAAAAAGATTTTCTTGAGAGTTGTTAACAAGTAAATCCTTTGAAGAGCATGGATTCACAACTAGAGAAGCATAGCTCAGAATCTCAGACATTCCAATCATATCAGTTCCTGTGAAGAAATTAGAAGGAAAAGTAGAATGTTAGTTATTGGAGAGTATGGTCCTTTTTTTTTTCATCCTTTTCTTTCTGTCATCTTTATTTCTCAAGAATCTAGCACAGTGCCTTGCACACATAACAAACATTTAAATGTTTGTTGAATCAAAATGAAATTGTTTTTTAAAACGCGGGCCTCATCCTGGAAATTGTAAGCAATTTGAGTTAATACATATAAAGTATTAATTATCTTGCCACAGTACATACAGAAAAAAATAACAATAAAAACTAATATTTATTTGGAACCCTAAGGTTTGCATATCACTTTACATTTGTTAACTTAATTGATCTTCACAGCAATCTTGTGAAAGAGAAAACTAAACAACATGAGGGTATTTTCTTTTTCTCTAAAAGTTTTGGTCATTAAGGGATCTTAAATGTTTGCACTAAGATATTAGAAAATCTACAAAAAGAATTTTACAGTTGTGTGTTAATGAAGTACTTTCCTGAAGCTTTAATAAAATTCATAAGAATTTTGTTCCTAAAATGCCTTGCCTTTCCAGGGAAATTCTAAATATAACATGGCAGCCTTTAGCTTAGAATATCATTGTGATTTATAGCAAATTTCAAAATATGAAAATTACCCAGAAAGATGGTTTTACCCAGATAGATTTAGTAAATCATTTAAAGTCATAATCCTAAAAGTGGTGTCATTCCTTTCAGCTTCCTTTAGGATTGTCTGCCCAAAGAAATGCTCTCCTAATAATGCCTGTACTCTGGGGAATTGTGGAGTTTCAGGTACTTCAGATACAAGTCAAACTGGTGGGAATTCCTTGGTTTTCTTCTTTGTAACCAAAAAAAAGGAAGGTCAACTATTGTTTCCATCAGTTTAATTATTTGATCCCACTTTTTGCCGTTAACACCAAAAATAGAGTGTCTTCAATTATTTAGAAACAAGAAAAGGGGGAGGGGCATTATTGTGAGAGATTACAGAAGCAGAAGTTATTTGTTCAGTTCAGAAAATGATGTACCATTATCGCTAATAGTTATTGCCCTATTGACAGTCATCTATTGGTTAACTGTTAATCAACCAAAGTCGGGGTTTAGCTTTATCTTACTAAATAAGTTTTTATGGACTTCCCAGAGAAAATAAAGTCTTTGTAACTGTACTGCAACAGTAAAGAAACTTTTAAATTTCTTTAGATAAGCATGTGCATGTACCAGCATATTCTGTTTCAACAGACTTGTTTGTTGAAAATCTACATTATTAACTTAGCTAATAGTTTAGTATTACTGGGAAGAAAAACAAAATATTTACCTTGTTTTCCATTTTGGATTTTACATGAAAGTTTTTTGTGCTCTGATATGATTTCGATATTCTACTTCATTTATCTTTAGTCCTGAGTAAATGAATAGTGGAATTCAAGTCAGTAAGAAATTATTTCAAATGAGCACCAGCTTTAATATTTTATATAGCCCCTTAAATTCATGCCAAATGCTTAGGAAGCCTGGAGTCATTGCCACTTATAAGACTATACAAAATATCAAAACAAACAAAAAAGTTAAAGATTCTCTCGCAAAATGCTACAATCTGGCTTCATTCTGAACAGGTTTGATCCCTGTCTGAAATTTTTTTCTATGTTTGAGGTTCTTGGTCCCTTTTTCAGACACAAATAAGGATCCTTAACTTTATATTTTTAAAAGGAATTTCTGCATACATAAAAATTAGAAAGGATTATATAATTAAAAAAATTATAGATCTTTATTTTCACTGAAACAAAAATGATATTATATATTTCTTCACAAATTATGTAGCACTTTTCTTCACCACCATTTCAGTCCATCAAGTATCATATCATTCTTCCCATTTTACAATTTGAGAAAATCAGAATTGGAAATAAGGACCCTTATACAAGATCCTGTAGCTAATATAATAAATAATACTGATTTGAGATTATAAACTCAGGTCTTTATCTAACTGCTTCTCCAATTAAATTGATCCTTACCTAAGTGAATATTAAATATTCAATTTTTCTTTTTCACTGAAACCTAAAAATTGGGAAGATGGTGCTTTGGGAAGTAGTTGTCCTAATTGAACTGCTTTACTGAATGAATAATACAAATAATTTAAAAGTACCTGATTCCCTCCAAGGTTCTTCAAATCTTTCTTTGAGATGCTAAACTCGTATTGTTTGCTTGAGGGATATTTAAGATTTTAACTTTCTTTTCTAAGCCAAGACAGCCTTTAGCTTGTTTGTGATTACTGTAGTTAGAAAGACAGCTGGATTTACCCTATTTCCTTTCTGATGTGATAAGATGGGACAATTGACTAAGTTATTGGTTTTTAAATAGTTGTAATTAGACTTGAAAGGTAATGTATTAGCTTAAGTAAAGTTTGCACCTTGTTGCTGTTGTTTCCTTCTTTACTCCTAGATGAAGATTAAACAATAGATGGAATAGCTTCAGGAAAGCAATAATTAGACTTCTACTTCATAAAAATAAAAATATTCCATTTTTGAAAGTAACTTGATATACTAGATGATAGATTAATGTGTTCTCAACCTGATGTGTTAGTTTGTATTTCTTTAGATGCCTGCCCCTTCCTACCTTACAGGGCCATTAGAAGAAATTTTATTTGTGTTTGTAGGAATTTTGGTTATCTTTGTTTTAGTGCAAGGTTACAAGTGATAATGACAAAAATATTTGACATTTCTTACATTCACGTATCCTAAATTTGTAAGTAAATGGTTAGCCAATCAAGATTGGTTTTTAACTTTAACATTTGCCTATTCTATTAAATTTGATAGAAGGTAGGATCAGTTCTTAAGCATGAATTCACATCAATTTAGAATTTGTTCATTTTTTTCCCCTAAAGCATTATGTTTTTTCAAAAAAAAAAAAAAAAAAGTAGTAGGCAGGTTTATTGAGGCTGATTTGTATCAAGGTTATGGTGATAATGACTGGGATCTGGCTTCTTTTTTAAAGTAATGCTATTTTTGGCTTTGAGGTGTTTAACTTTGTTATTAGGAGTTAGGTAGCCTAAGGGCACAGAACATTTTTGAAGTTTGATGATGAAAAAGTTCCATTCTCATTGTTTTGATAAAGAATTTTAGAGAAAGCGGCTAAAAGGTCAGGGCTTTACTCCTAGCTTTATGAATATCTTCCGGAAACTTTATATTTCCCCTGGCTTTTAGTTTATAAATAAAGTAAATTTATAAATTATAAATAAAATAAATTGAGTAAATATCAAAATGAAGTTCTCTCAAATGTATAGGTGTTTCAATCCCTATGCCTGTTTCATTTCTAGCTCTAGTAACAAATTTCTATCCTTTTCATTCATGGTTACTGCAGTAGGAACTAGGCTTAGGCATGGTTGTAGTAAAGGATATTGTAATGCTACTTTTTATAAATACATTTAAGTTTGTAATTACATTTAATTCTTTTTTGCAATAGATCACATTTTTGTGGGGCCTTAAAAAAAAAAAAAACAACCCTCTGGTGGGATAATTTTGAAACCTTGCTTGGAATGCACACTTGTCTTGTTCCCTTGTGTTCCAGAGCAAAAGTGAAGGATTGAGCTCTCAAAACACTCTGTTAGGATTCTATGTCAAGCTTTTGCAGCCTTTTAAATATAATTTCTTCTTCACATAGTCATAAGATTTTGGAGTTGAAAAGGATGGTAGAGACCATCTATTCTAACCCCATTGTTTTATGGAGGAGGAAACTGAAGCCCAGAAAGGTTAAGCAATTGTTTATGGAACAGAATTCAGGTCAAACTTAGACTGAAGCTATTTCACCTCTACCAATTTATCTTGGAAAGAAATTACTTGGGTGTGAAGCTGCATTGTTGGGAGCATATGGAGTAGTAGAATGGGCCATTACATGTCCAGAAGAGGGGAACATTCCATTTTTATTATTGTATATTAATTCTTAACTAATTCAGAAATCCTTAGTTTTATTATGGATAATGCAACCCTTCTTGCCTTAGTTAAATGGTTTTGTTTTTTTGACTAAATGAATCAACTCCCAAATGACCTCCTCTCTGCTGTCTCTTCATAAGTTGCTACAGATTCTCAGAAGTCACGAGGAACATAAAATTTTTTAAAACTGGTAGGATTTGGTAGAGCTAACAATGTGCCAGAATATAATACTAAAGAACCCAAAGTAACCTCCACTGCATAAACAGGACTTAAGGTGAAGTTTCTTAAAGTCTTATTTTAAATTGCATATAACTCACTGTGCTGCCATGGAGTCTTCCTGTTATCTCTTCTTAGACAAAATTTTTTTAAAATTGTGTTGATTCTGTCATTGCTTCTCACATAATAAGTTGCCAACTCTCAATCACTATTCAGGAAAATAATATTAACTAGTCCTTATTCCCCACCTGCCCTACTCTTGCCCTTTTTCAGCTGAATATTCTCTGTTGTTCTTTAATATTTAGGAAACTGCCTAATTAGCAAACAAGTACAGTAGATAAACCCAATATTTCTAGTTATTTGACTATATTATCAATAATCTAGGTGATATCCTTAGCTCCAAGGCAGGTAAAGTACTTTACAAGGGTGAGAACTAAGGTGAAAAGTAGCCAATATGCTACAAATACAGGGCCTGTGAATTACAGTTGAAATTTTCACTGCTTAATCTTTACCTCTCTGTCTTTTTGACTGAATTTCATCAAAAGATTCAAATCCATCAGAGAAAGAGAAGGTATATCATAGAGAAGAATTGGAAATATTAGGGATCTATTTGTGGAGTCTTGACATTGCAGACTTTTAACTCAACTTAAAGAAGAATGCTCAAGACAAGGTTTTGTGGCCAGTATATCAGTGCTTGCAAAGTACAGATTTGCTATGACCAGTAGCCAAAATCCTAAAAGAACTTGCTCAGTTCTTCAAAATTCTAATTTGATGAGTTAAGCACCAGGCACTATTTAACTAAATATGAAAAGTTTTAAATTATTTTTAATTGAACTTGATAAACACTTAAGATTCTTGGTGTTTTTAATAGGAGAAAATGAGTTGTTTTATAAAAGCTTCTTTGAATATTATTACTCTTAGACTATTAGTTTCAGTTATCATGCTGATTCCAGGATATGTAATGAAAATATTTGCTATTTCTCCATGAAATAGAGATAATCGGTACTATCAGTCCCTTTTGAGCAAATTTCAGTTTCTGAGGTAAATTGATACTTACATGGGATAGACCAAAATCATCCTGGTGGCTTGATTTTTCTAGGAAATTTTTGAATTGAGCAGAGCTGAAAGATACAGTAGCTCTTTTTCCCCTCTGATTTCATTCATGCTCTGTAATTATTGATGAATGTTCTTTCTAATTAGCCTACAGTGTTTTAATATTTCTTATGAATGCCCCATAAAGGAGTTTCTCTGCAAAAAGTACCCCCAAAAAAATCAGGATTAGTTTACTTGGACTAATAAGAAATCAAGCAAGATTTTCATTTTTGGAAGATCGTTTAATTTTAGATTGCTTTTGACAAAAGTTTAACAAATGAGTAAAATTTACCTTTACAATGTTGGTTCTGAGCTGACATAAAACTACAAAAACATTTATTTGCAGCACAAGTGTGCTTTCCTTCTTTCCATAAAGGGCTAATACTAAAAAATATTGTGTTAACTTAGTAAATAGTCAAGAGACCTTGTGTCTTATAGTTTAATGGATATTATTATGCAGATTTAACTTTATATGTTTTCCAATGGTGATTGTCACATAACATTGTTCATTATGTTGTCCAGCTTTAGTTTAATTTTCATGGTATAATCAAAAGAATTTAGAATCAGAGGGCATGGCTCCAAATCTTGGCTCCAACACTTACCTCTTATGTGATCTTAGGCAAGTTTTTAACTGACTTGGACCTTCCGTTCTCCATTTATAATATAAGGAATTTGGACTGAGGTCCTTCTGAAGCACTAAAAAAAATAGTGGTTTTTGTTTGGACTTTTATCTGGCATTTTAAAATTCACATGATTTGAATCAAGTTTCTGTATCTCCATTATTTCAAACTCATATTTCAACAAAATTTTGGATTTAGATTATGAAATAATAAAAACTTCTTAATAAAAAAAAGTTATATTAAAGTGTTGACTATATTGGCTATATTACATATTAAAGCATGCCTGGAAGTTTAAGTTTAAAAAAATACTTTTTTAGGGAGAGTTGTTAACCTAGCATTTGGAATAATCTGCTCTTGTGCTGGGTTTTCCTTATCCTAGCATCTTTCCTCTCTTCCCCCATCTTCTCCTTCCCACACCTTCTTTTTTTAAAAGAAAAAGCAGTTTCTTTAGTTTTTGCATATCTTCTAAAAATACCCCCAGTTAATGCACAAACATGCATTGGATTTTCTGGACAGCAAAACTAATGTCCTTTGGTGTTTGCCACTATCTAGTAAATAAGAGTTAGGCCTCTCAAGAATTTTGCTATCTGTCAAAGGGTAATCTCTCACTTAAGACAGTTGCTCCTCAGCTCTTAACTTTGAGTTCATCACAGTTGGGTTTTTTTTTTCCTTTTGTTTTCAAAATTAACAGATGAACTGAGATTTAGAAAGAACTGGATTTATAATCACTACAGTTCAAATATGTCTGCTTCACCCAGTAAATCTTCATTTTCCTATCATGGTTATTAGAAACTTTAAACCATAATGAAACTTTATTAAACTAATAGGGTTGGGGGATACTTGTTCTAATTCCCTATTCAGTCCAAACTAGATGCCTACACCTGCCTTTTTGCCAGATTCTTCATAGTGTTCATGATTCCAGCAAGAGGCATTAGGTACAGCAAATAATGAAAATTGTATGTATTTTAACTAACTTTAAAAAAATTTTTCCCAATAGAAACTATGTTCCAACTTCCTGTCAACAACCTTGGCAGTTTAAGAAAAGCCCGGAAAACTGTGAAAAAAATACTTAGTGACATTGGTTTGGAATACTGTAAAGAACATATAGAAGTAAGTATTGCATATTGTGCCACCTTTTATTTTAAAATATAAATGGTTGGAACAGTTATTTTGGCAGCTATTAGGGAATTTTAATTATTATTGTTGGTATCTTTAAAAAAAAAAATTTAAGTCATTTCCAATATAACCTCTTTCTCCTTCCCACATTGAACCTTCTTTTGTAACAAAGATTAACAGGTAAGCAAAACTAACTGACAAAAAAACTAAAGATAATAATATATGAAACATTCCATAGTTATAATCCTCCCGTTCTACCAGAAGAATGTGTATCATCTTCTGTTCTCTCAAAACCAAGATTGTTTATCATAGTTCAGTATAGTGCTGTAGACTTTTATAGTTGTTGGGTTTTCTTAATTGATGCTTTGTAATAATTGAATATTGATCTCTTGGTTCAGCAAAGAAAATACTGCTTCATACAGGTCATCTTTGTTGTTCTGACTTCTTTATTCATTTTTTATGGTAAATAAAGTCATGTTGTACAGTTTGTTCAGCCATTCCCCAGTTGATGAGCTCTTACTTTGTTTCCAATTTTTTGTCACCACTGCAAAGAATTCTATATAATTTTTTGTATATGTGGAATCTTTTTGACATTGACATCCTTAAGATATATATATAAAGGCAGTTCATTTTTATAAATGTTTTATAATACTTTTTAAAGTTCTGCTGTCACTTTCCAAAATTCATACTCCTACCACAACTTACATTCTTCTAACAAAGAAGTCTAGTTAATTAAACAGATAAACACATTGACCAGTCCTCGACAGTAACTCAAATCCCACCCATTTGCTTAGAGAAGGGAAGTTTGTGACTGAACACTCTGGGAGCTTTCACCTGTATTCTTTCCAGCCTTTTGGCTCCCTACTTCTGAGGGATTCATCATTGATGCCAGATTTAATATAGATATCCAGTTGGTTTAGTCCATTATGGCTTAGAACCCAGCTCAATTGACCTCCCAGCTTCAGCCTGTCCAGAAAGAGGGATTGTAAGTGTGTACCATCATGCCTGGATCATTCATATTTTCTTTCATCACAAACACTATTAAATTCTTTATCACAATTTGTTCAGGCCTTCCCTAATTGATAGGTACTCACTTTTTTCCTTTTTGAAGATTTTGCTGTTAAAAAGTATTGCTTGAGTATGTTAGTGTACATGGGGCCTTTTCTTTCGCCTTGATCTCCTTGGACCGGAAGTGTATTCGATTTTCAAGTAGGGAATTGAATCTCTGCTGCAGGTAACATCATGGAAATAAGTAGGATCTTAGCAGTTACTGTTGTGATTAGCTTCAGCTAGCATATTGTGCCCTGAATTATTAGATGTGAAGAGTTTCGAAGTGTTATAATTTGTATGTAGGTTCTCCTCCCCCTAAGAATTGAAACCAGACTGTAGTAATATTTGTTGGACCTTTGACCCATCACAGTAGTAATAAACAAGTCTTAACAGTTCTGTTATTTTAAGGTCGAGTTATCAGTAAAAGGGCACTATTTCCAAAGCAATTTATAAAAATGCGAAATGATGAAGTAGATTTTTTTTTTGGGGGGGGGGGTGAGGGGGAGTCAAACATGGTTTTTCCTGAAACCTATTAATAAATAAATTAATAAATGTAAATAATAGATACAGATGCTTTTCAAGTGTGTGATTATATGTTTATTATATTTCATGTGTGGAAATATGTCCTCTAAATCTGCAAAGAACTAGATAAACTTCCTTGGGAAGGGGGAGGTGGAGGTGAAAGGGATAGAATATTCATATTCAATAGAATTGATTCTGGAATCTGTGTCACTCCAGTGATTAGAGTGCAAATATCAAAATGCTTATGATTGGAATTTTATTTGTACCTTCTGTAATTATTACATATTGCTTTGTAAACTAGTTATTTGTGAGCTTTGTTCTATGCTATACTCTAAGTTCTAAGGAACCTTGTCTTATTAATTTTTTTTTATCCCCCACAGCACCACAAAACTTTAAATATAAGCTCTTAAATGGTCATTCAAAAAGGAATAAGATATTTTTATGAGATATATAATGTTGTTTTATATGCACACACACATATATGTAGGTGGAGTTTTCATCCACATTCTTTGGAGAACTAGTCTTTAAGAATCCATTTTGATAATGTTGAGAAAGAATGATAAAATTATTTCCTCTGTCAACAGATTTCTATAGACTAGTGCTCTGTTGGTCAGCATAGCAGTTCTAGTTCCCCACTCATTCTACTTTTCATCAGTCAGCCAAATTTAGTTCCAATTTAGTTCATTCTCTTGTTTTTTTAGAAAATATGTATCTTTAAAGAAACACTTTTCTACATATGTATATTCAATGAGCAATCTTTCTGTTTTCAGAAATCTGACTTGGAGAACCTTTTATTATGAAACTAAAATTTAGGGCCTAACCTCATGAAATAAATATACTAAATTGTAAGATCTGCAATATAATAGAGAAATAACAGGTAAAAAGAACTATAATGAAAAATGCTCTGCACTTATGCACTGATTATGACATAAGATTTTTGGCAATTTCCTTGAATAGCTCACTGACTTTGGAAAAGTCTGGTTCAAAAAGAGTATTATACCATCAATTTGAGGAATGGCTAAACAAGTTATGGTATACAAATGTAAAGGAATATCACTGTGCCACAAGAAACGACAAATATCAAGAATTCAGAGAATTCCAAGTAAAGTAAGCAGAACCATGAAAAACAATAACAAAAAATAACTACAATATTGTAAACAGAAAACAAAAAGAGGAAAAACACTAATTTTAATACCATCTGAGAATTGATAAAAATGCTTTTCCCTTCCCTTTTTGCAAAGGAAGGGGGACTATATATTGAATATTGCATACTATCTCCATGTTGTGATTTGTGTTGTTAAACTGCATTTTACTTTTTCACAAAGGATTGCTCACAGGTTGAAGATGTGGGAGAGGTGGAGAAATTCAGAAATAAAAGTTATACATTTAAAATTTTTCTTTAAGAATGTTTTATGAGGCTGTGTGCCTTTTTAGTATTTCATAGAATGTTCTACCTGAGGCATACAAGCAGTAGCTTTTCCCCTGTCCTTAGTTCTTGAAAAAGGACATCTTGTACCTCCTCCTATCCCTTTAACAAGTAGTTGACCCCATGTAAGGTTCTGGCCATTATTAATACTATTGGCAATTGTTTCTTTACGCTTTGTTTCTCTCTTGCAGGATTTTAAACAGTTTGAACCTAATGACTTTTATTTGAAAAACACTACATGGGAGGATGTAGGATTATGGGACCCTTCACTTACAAAAAACCAGGTAAAGTTAAACCATATTTCCTGTTTTCCAAGTTGGGGAAGAACCCTAAATGAGTTTTGTCATCATTCTCATCATTAGGCAAATACAAACAATGAAAAATAGATTTATTTTTAATAAATTAAAATGCAGTGTCATTCACTAGTGGTTTCTAGCTTCAAAGTTTTTATAGGAAAAATCCTGTTGGTAAAATATGTTACGTATTTTATTTGTAATTTGGTATCTCTGCTTTTCTTTGAAATTTAAAAAAGGCTCTTTGACTCTTCTCTACTACATAAGCCTTTCTTGTTTCCATTACTCAGTGACTTGCTACTTATATGTTAAAGTACAGGGAAGCAGATGTCTAAATGGAATGACAGTAACTATATGGAGAGAATTTAAAGTGATAACTTATTATTGAGATACTGGTTATTTCAGTTGGAAGGAAACACAGACTCTGAACTCTCCTTATTTGAGATACAATAGTGTAGCTATCTGAATCTTGAATACTAATCCAAGCAAGAGTGGAAATTACCTAAGGATATTAAAATATAAAAGAATTCTAATATAATTTGCTATGTCCTCTCTTGAGCATGATTTATGATCTCAATCATACATCTTGACATTAGAGGAAGGTTTGTGCTTTGGCAGATAAATGGGCTAATTATTTGATAGTATGTTTATTTCTGAAGAAAAAAAAAAATCTCCTCAAGCATGTTTTTGGGCTTTTTTTGCTGTTGTTTTTTTATCCTCAGCAAAGGACTGGCTAGCTACACAATTATTAAGGATGAAAATTCCAAAAGTTTGTCTCACTCTCCTGTTTAATTTCAGTACACTCTGAAGTACTATTGTCTTTAGCACCGCTCTCAGCACAGTTTGTAAGAAGTTTTTATTTAATTACTTTGAATCAAGCAGCTGTCACTTCACTAGTTCTTCTGAAGGTGCTTCTTCTTAAAAAGAAAAAACAAAAATTTGAAAGGACTCTTCAAACTTTTTCCCCCCCTTAAATATGCAATGAGTCTTGAAATATCTCTTTCATCAGAGAAAAGGGAGAGAGATAGTTGGATTTTTTTGGTTTTGTTTGTTTTGGAAGATGTAGTTTTCTATGAATTATACTCCATGATGGCAATCATAAAGGGTAGTTCTTTATATCTTTCTATAATTATCTAATTGCACTAGCTTTGGGGCTAGAATTGTACAGTAATCTTAGAGCCCTACTATTTAGGCCACTAATTAAAGATAATTTCACTCTTACCTTTTTCTTGTCACAACTCCTTCTAAAGTTTAACGTTTTGTTCTCCCATTAATTTGCTTCTGGTTTGATTAAATTCAACAAAGTTCAGAAATGTGATTCTGTTCCCATTTAAACTTACTGGAAGATTTAGAGCAATAAAAAATTGATTCATTTTTGATTGTACTGATATAATGCCATGAAACACTAAATGAAGACTAATTTCATATTTTGTTTTTAAACTTACAAATTCTGATTTAGGGAAGTTGCACTGAAAAAACATGAATATAAATAACTCTGAATATCTAAAAATGTTATTTGGTGAAATAAGCAGAACCAGGAAAAAAACATGAGCTCCTATTGCTTAAGGATACTTTTAAGTGCATAACATTGCACCTCCAGCTTAAAAGAGCATTTTCTGTGGCTTCAATTGAAGTGATGGAGAAAGCTAGAAAACCCTTAGATTGTGTTTTTCTACATCCTTTTTGTTTCATAAATGTCATTTGGTCAAGCATTCCCATATCCTAATCTTTTGTTTTCTTTCTTTAAGGACTATCGGACAAAACCCTTTTGCTGTAGTGCTTGTCCATTTTCCTCAAAATTCTTTTCGGCCTACAAAAGTCACTTCCGGAATGTTCATAGTGAAGACTTTGAAAATAGGATTCTCCTTAATTGTCCCTACTGTACTTTCAATGCGGACAAAAAGACTTTGGAAACGCACATTAAAATATTTCATGCTCCAAATGCCAGTGCACCAAGTGGCAGCATCAGCACTTTTAAAGATAAAAACAAACATGATAGCCTTAAACCTAAGCAGGCTGACAGTGTAGAACAAGCTGTTTATTACTGTAAGAAGTGCACTTACCGAGACCCTCTGTATGAAGTAGTTAGAAAGCACATTTACAGGGAACATTTTCAGCATGTTGCAGCACCTTACATAGCAAAGGCAGGTGAAAAATCTCTTAATGGTGCAGTTCCATTAAGTTCAAATACCCGAGAGGAGGGAAGTATTCACTGCAAGAGATGCCTTTTTATGCCGAAATCCTATGAAGCTTTAGTACAACATGTTATTGAAGATCATGAACGGATAGGCTATCAGGTAACAGCAATGATAGGGCATACCAATGTAGTGGTTCCAAGATCCAAACCATTGATGCTAATTGCTCCAAAACCACAGGAGAAAAAGCCTATGGGACTCCCACAAAGAGTTGGTTCCCTTGCCTCTGGAAATGTCCGATCTCTTCCATCACAGCAGATAGTGAATCGCCTCACTATACCAAAGCCTAATTTAAATTCTACTGGAGTCAATATGATGTCTAATGTCCATCTCCAACAAAATAATTATGGAGTCAAATCAGTAGCTCAGAGTTACGGTGTTGGTCAGTCAGTGAGACTAGGTTTAAGTGGTAATGCACCCGTTTCCATTCCTCAGCAGTCACAGTCAATGAAACAATTACTGCCGAGTGGGAATGGGAGATCATACGGTCTTGGCTCAGAACAGAGGTCGCAGGCACCAGCAAGATACTCACTTCAGTCTACCAATTCATCTTCTCTTTCATCAAACCAGTTGAAATCATCCTCTCTCTCTCAATCACAGGCAGCCTCTAGAGTATTAGGTCAGTCCAGTTCAAAACCTGCTGCTGCTGCTGCTGCTACAGGCCCTTCTGCAGCAACCAATACTTCATCAACACAAAAATGGAAAATTTGTACAATTTGTAATGAGCTATTCCCTGAAAATGTCTACAGTGTTCACTTTGAAAAGGAACATAAGGCAGAGAAGGTGCCTGCAGTTGCTAACTACATAATGAAAATACACAATTTCACTAGTAAGTGTCTATATTGTAATCGCTATTTGCCCACTGATACTTTGCTTAACCACATGTTAATCCATGGTCTCTCTTGTCCATATTGCCGTTCAACTTTTAATGATGTTGAAAAGATGGCTGCTCATATGCGAATGGTTCATGTTGATGAAGAAATGGGACCCAAAACTGATTCCACTTTAAGCTTTGATTTGACATTGCAACAGGGTAGTCACACTAACATACATCTACTTGTAACCACGTACAACTTGAGAGATGCCCCGGCTGAATCTGTAGCTTATCATGCCCAGAATAATCCCCCAGTCCCCCCAAAGCCACAGCCAAAAATTCAGGAAAAGGCAGATATCCCTATAAAAAGTTCACCTCAAGCTGCAGTACCCTATAAAAAAGATGTAGGTAAAACACTTTGTCCTCTATGCTTTTCAATCCTGAAAGGACCCATCTCTGATGCACTTGCACATCATTTACGGGAGAGGCACCAGGTTATTCAGACGGTTCATCCAGTTGAGAAAAAGCTTACCTACAAATGCATCCATTGCCTTGGTGTATACACTAGTAATATGACAGCCTCAACAATCACACTGCATCTGGTTCACTGCAGAGGTGTCGGAAAAACCCAGAATGGCCAAGATAAAACAAATGCTCCCTCTCGGCTCAATCAATCTCCAGGGCTGGCACCCGTGAAGCGTACTTATGAGAACATAGAATTTAATTTGCTGAAAAAGAGGAAGTTAGAAGATGAGGTTGATACACCCTCTATCTTTGAAGAGAAACCTGAAGAGCCCGTTGTCTTAGCTTTAGACCCCAAAGGTCATGAAGATGATTCTTATGAAGCAAGAAAAACATTTCTAACAAAGTATTTCAACAAACAGCCCTATCCCACTAGAAGAGAAATTGAAAAATTGGCTGCCAGTTTATGGTTATGGAAGAGTGACATTGCTTCTCATTTCAGTAATAAAAGGAAGAAATGTGTCAGAGATTGTGAAAAGTATAAACCTGGTGTGTTACTAGGTTTTAACATGAAAGAACTAAACAAAGTTAAACATGAAATGGATTTTGATGCTGAGTGGCTATTTGAAAATCATGATGAAAAGAATTCTAGAGTCAATGCTAGTAAAACTGTTGACAAAAAATTAAACCTTGGGAAGGAAGATGACAGTTCATCTGATGGTTTTGAAAATTTAGAAGAAGAATCCAATGGAAGTGGTAGTCCTTTTGGTGCAACTTTTGATGTTGAACATAAAATTCCTAATGATAACATGGTGGATAACCCAGAAGAAAGCATTACCAAAATAACTACTGGGGACACTTTAGAATCTGAAGATAAAATAGACCAAAAAGATGAAGAAGATTCAAAATATGGAGATAGTCATTCTACTGAGGAACCAACAAAACTAATACACGATGCTTCTGATAGTGATGTTGATCAAGATGATCCTGTTGAATGGAAAGATGGTGCTTCTCCATGTGAAAGTGGGCCTGGTTCTCAACAGGTATCTGACTTTGAAGACAATACATGTGAAATGAAACCTGGAGCATGGACTGATGAGTCATCCCAGAGTGAAGATGCTGGGAGCAGTAAACCAGTGGCTGAAACGAAAGGTGCATCAGAAAGTGATGAAGAGCAGGTGAAATGGAAGAATAGTTCCTATGGAAAAGTAGAAGAATTTTGGTCTAAGGACCAGTCACAGTGGAAAAATGCATCTGAAAATGAGGAAAGTTTGTCCAACCCACAGATGGAATGGCAAAATAGCACAATTGACAGTGAGGATGGAGAACAATTTGATAATATGACTGATGGTGTTGCAGAACCAATACATAGCAGCTTAACTGGTGTAGAGCTGAGTAGCCAACAAGCATAAACTGCCCTATTTCCTAAGCATTGGTGGTAGGCTGTATTCTGTAACTGTTGGATCTTTGCATTTCAGTATGACTGCTAAGCTTAATTCAACTGGTACTGCCGTTTGAGTGCTAGGTCAACTGACTTCAGTGGTTAATGTGTGGCCACTCCTATTCCAGTGGTTATTTCTGAGTATGCTGTTGGCTAATCTTGCTTTAGAATCTGCTGTGGCAAGCACAGTAATTTAATGTGAAAAACCAATACGCTGGTGGCTCCGGAATGCACATGAGGAAAAGCAGAGACTTATTTTATCTGCATTCTCAACATTTATTTCACTCTGTATATGTTCAGTTGTATGTCCTTTTAAACCATTACCTTTATTCACATGGTAGTATAATAGGTCCAACATATGAGCTACCAGTTCAATGTGTATAGTAGACTCTGGGGAAAATTGATTTTTTTTTTCATTTATTCATTCTGAATAGTTAAAATATGTATATTTGTACAGTCTTTTAGACCTATTCAAGTGACGCTTATGATATTGTTATTGTGTACCCATCATAGATTTGTTTCTCTTTTTTAGTGTTGCCCTGCTGTGTAATAAACGCTGTATCTAGTTTATCTAGCAAAAGCTTGAACCTGCTATAGTATGAACTTTTGACAGACTTAGTTTTTGCACATAATCTTGTACAATCTCAAACCAGAGGCCAGCAATATTAAAAAAAAATTATATCTGGACTCTATTGTATTATAGAATTTTCTTGTTCTGAATATCCTCAAAATTACAGCCAACAAACTGGTATTTCAGATCCATTTTCTGAAATCTTTTAAGCTAAAATCACATGCAATGAACAAGTTTGCAGCTAATTTTGACACCTTTTAGAACTGTATAAAAGTGTATTGTGTTGAGGCAGCAAACAAACTTGAGTGCTGCATTTTGGATATTTAGTTTTATCTTTAGTTACACACCAACATGGTGTATTCATTTATACCATCTAATATATGACACACTGTTGTAGTATGTATAATTTTGTGATCTTTATTTCCCTTTGTATTCATTTGAAGCATCTAAATAAATTGCTGTATTGTGCTTAATGTAAACATTGGCTTTATTACAAATAACAGTGCTTTGTACACTTGTACTTTGTGACATTGGAGGCCACAGAACCACAAGCATATGTAACTACCAGCGCCTTGTAGAAAACCAAGGTCTGCCATTTGTGAAAGATGATATTGCTGATCTTGCAGATTTACAGATTTCTGTTACAAATCCTTATATTATTCTTTTATTGCTATGATGGAAATCATTGAGTTTTTAAGTTTCTCTTTTGTCAAGCAGTAAGACTGCCTTTGTGTAAATGTCCCTAATAAAAAAGGGTATGTGCACAAGTTGGGACTAATTCAGCTTGTAGACAGAATCTTAGTTCAATGGTGTTCTGTCTTCCCTTAAGTGTATGTTTTCTTTCATTACAAGATAGGAGCAATGTTAGTAAGTGAATTTCATAACTTTGGGATCACTGGAATTATAATTTGGGGTTGAAGCAGTAATAGTGGGAAGACATACCAGATTACAGTTTCAGCCCTATAACTGATTTGTGCTCTGAAATCAAGTTACTTCATCTAAAGAAGAACCTACAGGTTGTTTTTAAGTGGAATATTCTACAAGTTTATTATAGTTTTTATTTGGTCAACATCCCCAAAAATGCATTTCAATCTATAAATAGATATTTTATCCATTAAAGTTTAGGGAGAAACAGTATTTAAAGGATCCAGAATTGTCAGTTTGTCTATTTCCTTCACCAATGCGTATCATAACCTCTCTGTAATTTAGTCATCCGCAATAGCTATAACCAAAAAATTGTTGTCCATTTGATGATAAGCTTCTTTTGACTTTAACTCAGCTGGTTCTTTAGCCTACTTCATGATCTTGCATCTGCATAGGAAGCAGTTCTAGTTCAGTAGGGCCTGTCAAAACTTGTCTTCTGCTGGCAAGGGCTCCAAGAAAGCATTGTGGAGGCATCAGAGTAGAAAAGATTGAGGAGAAAATATTTTGCACCAAAAAAGTGGATTGTCTTCAGATAAGTCGAGGTTCTGAAGATATCCACCCCTCCTCTGCTTCCTTCCTCCTCCCAAAAAAGTCACTGCTCACAAGGAACTTTGTCCTGGAATACACAAGTTAATTTGAGCAGTAGAACATGAGTCATAGGGAAAGATCAGGGAAGGTACCTCAGAGGAGGTAGCACCTGAAGTGGATTGAAAATAAAAATTCTGACAAGTGCAATGAAGAAGGACCTTCTTCTGAGTGTGAGTTTTTTCAAATTATGCAGGCTGTGGGTAGAATATGGAGTTCAGGTAATTATAATTAATAATCCATTTTGGCTAAAAAGAAATGAAGAAACATGAAATGAGGCTAGAAATATGGCAGATTTTTGGAGTTCCAAAAATAAGCCCGTGTGCATTGATAGTAAAGTATACTTTTTTTGTGCTAGTCACCATTATCAACTTTAATAAGCTAAGATTTACGTGGTATATTATATAGTGTCTGGCTTTGTTTTTTAAATAAAAGGCATGGCATTCTGCTTAGCTTTATAAATGGAGTAAACCTTTATAATTAAACAATTTCTACTTTAAGCCTTTAAAAAATATATAGCAAAAATAATTCCTTATTACCTGGTTCATTCAATTTTTATTGCTGACCTTAATATCAGTTTCTTGAGATAATTTCTGGTCTGAAAGTGGCTCAGATTTACCTTTTCTGTAGAACAATCATTTTTTTAACCCAGAAATTGACTTAACAACCAACTTTTTCATTTCTCCATTATTGATGACTAGTGGTGTTTGGGGAAGCTCTGGGTAAGGAAGTTTAGAAAGGAAGTGTATGTGATTCAGTCAGTTGTGTTTCTATCTTCATTAGGCCATGTAATAAAATGTGAAATAATTAAATTGTGACATACAGACTGCTGCTCAATGTGAAAGGGATTCTGTGAAGTCATTTTAAAGACGACTCTGAACCGCTTGGATGTTAAAAAAAAAACTTATTTGATAATATGAAAATCTCTTTGTTGACTTGTCAGTACATATCACTCTATTTCTGCCACTCACTTTCTCCATCTGCAGGTCAAAAATCACAAAATCTTGACCACTGCTAACAGATTTTGAATTTGAAAATTGCTAGCATTTGTGAAAACAAAGGGAGAGGCAATAGTTTGTATTGAATGCCACTTCTTTTCATTAAATGTGTACCTTTGGCCACCTCTCTTCAACTGAAAAATAAAGGGGTTGGACAGTCCTTTATAGAGAGACAAAATGTGGTGCAGAGAGTATGACAGCTGAGATGAAGTGGGTGGAGATTCTGGTTCTGCCTTTAACTAGCTAATGTGTGGAAGGTCACTTCACTTTTGTAGTTGGTGTTTGTTTCTTTTCTCTAAATGGAGAACACTGGACTCTTACCTTATTCCAGGTCTGAAATTCTTTGATTTCCTTGCCCTTTGTAATTCTTTACATAACATGGCCTCCACCATCAAATTTTGTTTCCCTAATTACATTAAACTAAACTAGATTTAGCTTTCTGAATAAAAAGCTTCTTTGATATAAAGATTGGGGAGGGGAGGAAAAAAAACCCTTAAGGAGAGAGTTGTGCAGTTGAACTGCAATACATCCTTTTGTTAATAGCAATATAATAAGTGAAGCAAAATAATTATCCCAAGCTTGTACTATCTCCTTTAGATTGGATCAACATCTTTCAATAACTGAAACATCAAACTGATAACTTGCTCCTAGAAATAAAAGGTTTTTTTCCCTACATTATTTAGTATCATTTACACTTAAAGGAATATAAACACTATACTTGCTGTCACTGAGTCTGTAGCAGAATGTGACAGCTGTGTATGTTGAAAAGCCATCTGGGAGGTTAAGAACTGAAAGCAAATCCTGTCTCTGAGACTTTGTTTTAAAGAGAAAAGGAAGGATGAGACAGCTGCATGACTGCCTGTTAACCTCTTTTCAGCCTGTCCTTAAAGCTGGCTTTGGGGAAAAAGAACTAGAGTAATCTAAAAGCCCTTAACTCCATGGAGGAGGAGCAATTGGCAAACCCTAGAGCCAAGCTCTTCTACCCTTAACAGTGAGCCATGAGGATCTTTCTGACTCCCTGTTCAAGACCTAAGTGGCACCATGATGGAGGAGAGTGTGGATTAAAATTGTGCGGCTCTTAGATTTGAGGTGATTAAGATATGGTAGCTATCTTCAAATATTAGGAAGTCTCTCATGAGGAGGAAAGAAGGAAGGGATTAGATTCAACCATTAGCCTCAGAAGGCAGAAATAGAAACAACTTCAGAGAAGCAGATATAGTGAAAGGAAATAGTTATCCCTTCTATATCATGAGTTTCTCCATCATAGTTCCAATATGTCATGATTAGCATAAGAAATATTAATTTGGGGGAGTTTTGTGGAAGCTGCAGACAAGTAAAGACCAGGAAAAAAGAAACTCAGAAATGCACAAAATATGTGTACAATATCCATCCACATTTTATAAGAGACTGAAAACATTCCATCAAAGAAAAAAAAATTTAGACTTCTCTATTACAAAAGGAGGGCCAAAAAAATATACATAGATTTTTCACATCACAAGGGAACTGTGCCTCTAGCCCCATTGATGTTGAAGGGATAACTACTCTAGCTATTAAAGCTATATAAGTATAGTGAATTCCTCCTCACTAAAGGTCTTCCACTAGAAAATAGCCATTAGGGGGATTGTAACAGGTCAGGTTTGAGTACAGATTGGAGTAGGTAGTCCCAAAAGTTCCTTCCAATGCAAATTCTGTAAATTTTATAAAGTTCTTTCCTCCTTCTGGCTCTCATTTTTCCTCATCTTTAAAATGCAGGAGTTGAATTAGAAGGTTTTTAAATTTTTAAATTCTAAATCTACAGGCCAATGAATAAAAGTATGTGCTCTGATTTACCAATTTATTCATCACTTACTATGTGAAAGTTAGTGCCAGAAATACAAAGATGAAACAGTGCTGTGCCTCAGGAATCTTAGAATGGAAGATATGAGATGCACAAATATGTGTTAAGGTAAAATGTGTGTGCGTGCAAGAGTATAAGAGTAAGGAAAGCTCTCTGGATTTCGGATTTAAAACAAAAGGAGTTGAGAGGTGGAAGAATTGGCAGCTTAGATCTTGAAGTATTTTGTAAGAAGAGATGGAGTAAGTACACTATTGGTATGAAGGAATGACAATATAGTATGTATAAGTGTTTGGACTAGTGTCAAATCACTGCAAAGAGTTTGGAGTCAGATGTGGGTGACTTCTAATGCCAGGTAAAGAAGTCCAGAGTCTATATTTTATTGACAGTGGAGAATTCGGGGAAATTTTTGAATAGGAAGAACATACTTATGAAATTAAAGCACTTGCTCAATTTTTTTAATTTATTCAGATACTTCACATTTAAAAACAAGCAGATTTATTCATCATGTCTATAAATACAAAGATGTAATCTGAACAGTTAAGTCTTACTCATTATAGAATACAACTTATATCTAAGTTAATATCTCAGTGTAGCTTATTCTAACTGATATATGTGGCTATGTTTTCAAGCTGATCATTCTTCCTAAATGAAAAGGAATTCTGCTCTGTCGATTGATGAATAAATAGTGTCTACTATGTTCCAGCGTTAAATGTGTGTGGACTTGGCACTTGAGACATAAGTACAAATGATAAAACAATCTCTACTTGTAGGAGTCTTGGGAAGATTTTTCTTCACCCTATAACAGCTAGAAAGAACTTTAGGGGCCATCTACTCCAACCATGAATTTTGGAGTTGAAAAAACTGAAGTCCATGAAGGTTTGTCTCCAGAGTTCCTTCCTGTGTATTACATTGTCGTCTTTCAGGGTCTTATCCAACTTTGAAATCCTATATTTATGAACCTTTGACTTTTAACTTCCTTTGCAGATGAAATTCTGCAGCCTCTTTTTTCCTACCAATGAACACATTTATGGGGAGGGTTTAATAAGAAAGTCATCCTAAGGGATAACTCTCAGCAATCCATCTTGCCTTGTTTTAATTTCTGGAGAGTTTTTCTGCCAAAAGAATTCTTCCTAGTCCTCTCCCAACATCTCACCTCTGAATGAGAAGCATCTCCAAGTAACCAAAACAAATAGAGCTCATAATCCTAAATTTAAAAAATACAATATGACAAAACATTTATTTATTTCCTACTGTGTACAGAGCACTGTGCTAAATGTTGGGGAGATAAAAAGCTTAAATAAGACAATCACTTCCCCAGAGGAACTTTTATATTTTTAATGTTTATTAACAGAGCTGTGATGTCCAATATTGCATGATAAATGTAATAGAGTGCAGAATAAAATGTTAGATGAAGGCTGAGGGAGAAGTTTCAAAGAAATCTTTGGGGAGGTGATGGCTTTTGGTTTGGCTTGTGAAAGTGGGGAACAGTCAAGATCAATAAATATACTAGGAGAATTTTTGAGATATATATATCTATATACTTAAAGGTTTAAAAGGGTATAAGATTAAATATTTTTGAGTCAGAAAATTGTGCCTTCCATGGACATTCTAGGATACCTATAGTAAGGTCAGATGAATGTTTCTTCTCAGAAACAGAACTAGGTCACTTGGTCAAGAGGAGTAAGATGACGATTATTTTCTATGAAAATTTTCCCTTATCCATAACCACACTGCAGGAGTTGGCCTGAAGGAAAAATGAGGCTTTGTTACTGTGAGGAAGTGAAGATCACCAGATTAGCTGACACAGCTCACATTGCTCTACTTTACAGTCAAACAGGACTATCAGCTATTCTCTGATCTCATTCTGCCCTCTCCCATCTCCATGTGTTCACATAGGCTTTCCCTAATATCTAGACTACATGTATTCACACCTTCACTTGCTGAACTCTTTCTCTTCTTTCATGGACCAATTGAGATTCCTAACTTCCTTTCTCCCTTCACAAACTGGAAGTGATCTCTTCCCTAGGACAGAATCTTACCCCATGCCCTCAACGTTCCAGAGAACTATTTGAACCAGATTGAAATGTAATTAGGAAATATTTAACAAAATAGAAATATAGTAGAATATAGATAATCTTAATTTGCAATTTTCTGAATTAATATGTAGCAGGCAGGAATCCTTTTGTAAATTCTCATGCCTTCTATCTCCCACCCTGTTTGTATATGTGAATTCACCATAGTCTTAGGGCATTGGTTTCTCCTTTATCCTATTCTTACTATCTAATTGTGGTTTTGCTGTGTGTTAGAATGGTATGTGTAGTTTCAAAGAGGCAAATTTAGGCTTGATATAAGGAAAAACTTCCTAACAATGTCCAGAAGTGAAATGGAATATATTAGGAAATAATAAGTTCCTTTTCATTAGAAGTCTTCAAACAAAATCTGAATAATAACTTATCGAGTGTATTGTTGAAGATGTTATTTTTTAGTTTGAGATTTAGAGTAGGTAACATCTGCAGCTTCCTAAAGTACTGAAATTTTTTATTCTGTTCTAGCATGAAAAGCCCTCCACACATGTTCCCTCAGCCCAGAAAAACTATCCCAGTTTTGAGGCACTGTTACTATAGCACCCACTCAAATCCATAGCTCACAAGTCCACAGTGATATGTTTATTTTTACCAGCTAGTCAGTTGACCCATTAATTGGAATAAAAGACATTTAGTCAAATTTAACACAGCAAATGAGACATCAAGATAACATTCTTCTAGTCTCATATATATAGGGGGTTACTATACTGCCAGTGGAGGATGGCATACATACATACACACACTAATGTGTAACTAGAGAAAACACACATGGGGCTAGGGAGCATATTTAGAGGACATGTATATATATAAAGTGCATCATCTCTGCTCAGCATCTGATCTCTTCTGATTGCATTATCTCTACTAAATACTGTCTTTAATAGATGTTATCTCTATGCCAGTTATAATCTCTTTATTGTTGTTATCTCATCAAGGCATTTCTGCTTGTTTTATGGATCAGTGAGCTGCTCTCTGCTCTCTCTTACCATTGGCTGGGGTGGGGAGAAGAGGGATTGAAGAGAGAAAGCAAGCTTCTTCATCAAGAAGAGAGAAAGCAAGGCATTCCTGCCTGTTTTATGGATATCTCACAACCGTGAAACCTCATGGTTCCCTTTTATTTACCTCTTCCCAGAATAGAAGTACTTATCAGCCTATACTTTGATTGTACTTTGCTTCAGAGAACAACTGCTAGAAATTGCAGAGGGACAGATTTAAGTTTAAGGTAAATTTTCCTGAAAATTAAACCCTATAGTAGAAATATTAGCCACTTATTAGGCATATTCTAGAGCAGTGTTGTCAAACCCAAATCCCGTAAGAATCCTTGCAGGCACATATTGACTTAGAAAGTCACGTTAATAGCATTTACTTGTGTTCTATTTTATATTTGTTTTGTTACCTATTTCCCAACTACATTTTCATCTGATTGAGCTGCACTCTGGAAAGGTGTAGACTGTACATGACAGCCACATATTTGGCACCTCTGTTTTGGAAGGAATTCTAATTCAAGTAGGGGTTATGCTAAACAGCATCTAAGGTTCCTTCAAAGTGAGATATTTTGCATTTATTCTTTATAGCACTAAATTGTTGATCCTAAGGTTCTGTAATTCTATACTGAAAAAGAACAGTGGATTCTGAATTTGAAGAAGTACCTTCAAATCTCAGCCACCAGCCACTACCTATGTGACCATGAATATTTAAGAATAGTGTCAGAATGTCAAATTATATTACAAAAGTAATTATCAGAAATTATTTGTGTACTAATGAAAAATTATAAATGTAGATCAGTAAAACAATAGATAAGCAAGATTCAGGAACAAAATTCAACCTATTTTTGAATAAATCCAAATGCATAAATTAATTGGAGTGAAAATGCCCTTTTGATTCCCTGAACAACTAAAAACTATATCAAGACAGAGAATACGCGCACAATGAACTCAAAATGAGTGTAGCTGACAACTGAATATTAAAGGTTCCACCATGTAGACCTATGAATTGGTACAATTCTGGAAAGAAATTTAGAATTAGTGCAAAGAATGAATAAGTATGCATACCTTTTAACCCAGAGACTCAATGTTACAAATATACCCCACCAAAGGTTAATTGCAGATAAAAGATCCCATATGGACCAAATATAGCAACCTTTATTTTGTGTGTGATAGCAAAGATGTAGAAACAAAATAGATTTCAATCAACTGGGGAATAGCTATATAAATTATTGTGTATGAATGTAATGGAAAATGACAAGGTTTTAGAAAACAGCATTAGGAGAAGCATGGAAAAAAGGCATGAAAGTAATATGAACTAATGCAAAAGTGAAGCAAAACCAGTAAAACTACATCATGACTATAACAATGCAAATGGAAACATCAACAATAACAAAACATTCAAAACAATGCTGCAGAGTTATGTTTACTAAGTTTGACCCCTCCAAAAAAAATTAAATGGCAACTCCCTTGCTCCCTAGCATATCCCTGGATAAAATTATTCTTTTTTGAAATGTTGGTTAGTTTCATGGAACTTTTTTCTTTTTTTTTTTTTTTTAATTCTTGTAAGGGAGTACTTTTCTGAAAGATGGTAGGGAAATATAATAAGAAATGTAGATGATGTTAAAAATAGTAATAAAATTTTATTTTTAAAAAATAGAGAAATCAAGTACCTTTCACAACTTTGACAAGAAAGAAATTTCTTAACAGAACAAAAAATAATGATGGTCATAAAATAAATAAATTTACCTGAAATTAAATGCAGCAAAGAAGGGAAGTTGTCAGTGACGGAAAAAAAAAAATCTTTGCATCAAATATTCCTTGTAAGGTTCTTAATATCCAAGATTTGGAGGGAATACAGATAAGGCAAAAGTCATTCCCCAATAAATAATGATATGAATAAACCATTCTCAAAAGAATTGGCAATAATCAAATGAAAAATTGCTTCATATCAATAATAAGAAAATGCAAATCAAAACAACTTTGATGTTGGCTCTTGTTAATAGCCAACAAAACTGAAAAGTTGGCAAAAGATGGAAATAGTCCATGTTGGAGGAGCTATGGAAAGACTAACACATTGTGGATGAAAGTATAGAGAACAATTTGGAATTTTGCTTTTTTTTAAAAAAGCAACCTGAAGTCAGGAGGACTTGAGTTCAAATCTAAACTCAGACACTTAACACTTCCTCAGCAAAAATAAATAAAAGCAAGTAAAATGTCTTGCCTTTGCCCAAAATACCACTGCTAGGCATGCAAAGGGCTAGAGCATATTGGAGAGTCTATAGCAAAGAATTAGAAATAAAGTAGAATAAAGTATTGATTGGGAATGGCTAAATAAACTGGTATATGGGTATAATAGAATATTGCTGTGCCATAAGAAACAATATTAAAAAGAAGCATAAGGAGACTATAAACTGATGCAGAATGGAGCAGAATCAATAAAACGATATTCATGGTGATGATAACCATATTCTTCATGTAAATATAAAAAAGATAAAAAATGAAAACACTTTGTAATTATAATCCTGAACAAGAACTGGAATATTGCGTGTAAAGTCAGTTTTGATTGATAATGTCGATTAGGTTTGGTGAGACATTTTAAAATGCCTTTTTTTATTCTTTGTTTCAAAGGGATAGCTCACTGGGGTAGAAGAGAAAGAAGAGAGAGATTCAGAAATGAAGGTGACATTACAATAATGCATGAATAAAAAACTTTTTTAAAAATGTTAGTGCTGAAGCCAAGAATGAGTTAAGACAGACAACAAATGCTAAAGACAACAAAAATGCATTTCATTTTATTTTCAGCTAAATTGGAAAAGGAAGGGATGAAAGAAAATGACTGTTATTCAGATTAGATATCATGATGATAACAAAGAGAAGACAGAACTACTCAACTCTTACTTTCTTTCTGTTTTCTTTAGGTTCTGTTTTCTCTACCAAGGAATATGATCTTTGGACTGGAAAGAACAGAACAAAAAATGGTTAATAATGAGTTGACACCCAAGAGAGTAAGGAGATGTTAGGAGAGAACTACAATGAATTCAAATAACCAAGGCTAAATAAACTTCATCCCAGGGTACTGAAAGAATGGACAGATGTAAATGATGAGCCAGTCAGTGATCTTTAAAAGGTAATGGCAAATAATAGGTGACAAAGAACTGAAGAAGAGTAAATGTTTTTTGTTTTTTGTTTTTTTAAAGGAAAGGGCACTCTGAAAGCAATAAACTGATGAGCTTGACTGATTCCTGGGGGAAAACTTTAGAATATAGTATTAAAGAAATGGTTTGTATACACTTAGAAATGGGATCAGTCACCGCATGTAGAAAAGATCATAAGAAAGCCTTAATTTCTTTTTTGAGACATTAACTAGAATGGTAGATCAGGGCAATGCTATAATCACAGTTTGGTTACCTATCAACAAAGCATTTGCTCATTTCCATATGTACAAGGAAATAAATGGACTGGACACTATAAGATATATGGACTAAACATAGTAGGAATAAAAGAATACTAGCATTTAGTAAAAATCTACCATCTATCAAACACTCTGCTAAGTACTTTACAGATACCACGTATAATGCTCACAAAAATCCTAGGAGGTAGGTTTTATTATTAACTCCATTTTACAGTGAGGAAACTGAGACAGATAGATAAACTGACTTGCACAGGATCACACAACTACTATTGTACCATCTAGCTGCCTCTGGTAGTTAATTCCTTGGTTACTATGGTTAAATGGATTTGGAACTAACTGAAGAAATGAACCCAAAGAATTCATGTATAATGTCTATGGCCCATCTACAAACCATGAAGTCAGGTGATGAAAAAAGCCAAGGATGGGAACTAGCTTTCAGGCACTGTGCTAATATGAAATACAAATCCAAGCAGGAAGACTCTCCCTTCCCTCAAGGAGCATGTATTCTAATGGGAGAAAACAACATATTAAAATGAGCTGCAAATAGGGGTTGGGGGTGGAGGGGGCGGGAATAGAATGAAAGTATTCCATAGGAGGCATGATAGAAAAGATACTATGAAGATGCATTAGGCTTCCTGGAAAGGAATACAGGCAATGGCTGGCCTAGTCTCTCCTTTAAAAAGCTGGAATAAGAGGAACTGGCTAATCAGAGGTAGAGGCTACAGGGGAAGAGGGTATCTCCAATGTGAAAAGTAGTCTGGGGTGGGGTAGGAAGTGAATTTTCAGGGCAAAGAGGTTTCTATAGCGTGACAGAGAAAGTTATGTGGAGAATTAAAAAGAGGGTGGGGAAATGATGCCTTGCTAAAAGAACCTATATATTCTTCCTCTTAAATTATCTGAACAAGGGCTATGAGAAATGAGCTAGGTGTTTGCTCTAGTGGAAATATACACATAGACCCCCCCACACACACATACACACACTTTTTTTTTCTTGAAAGAAGCAGATACAATTTAAGAACTAGGCATTGAAAAACAAATGATAACTATCTGAACAAAGCTCCTTGCATTACATTGAATCTACTTCCAGAGCACAGACTACCTCGTGTTAGAAGACCAGCAGAAGTATTCTAAATTCCTGACTCACCCCAACAGAGGGTATAGCTTTCTGAATGTATTTATGTTACTTTTTTCATTTATCATATTCTGATTAAGTTTCATAATATGTGCTTTTGTAAGTGATTCAAAAAAGCAAAAGACTACTGACACAATAAAGAAGGGTTTTCCTAGTAATTTTGGAACTTGAGCCAATATTTAATTGAATAATATACATCTGCAAATTCTAGACCAATGAGATAAGGCACTCTCACTCATTAAGAGTGGAACTAAAGGTAAAGAGACAACTGGATCCATGAGAGCCAAAGAAAGTTTGACAATTACCCCAGAGAACTCTGGTTTTAGGTGGTGTTCATGACAGATGAAATTAAGTGTTCACTTAAAACATGGTCTTTACCACTGAATAGAATCAGTTTCTCTAGCAAGGTTTCATTGCCCCAGCCTCCCTCTTCTAAATTGTCCTTGTCTTCTAATTTGTTTTTTTCAATATAACCCAAACCAAAGCTTTGTGATCAGGGAACAGAAATTGTAAATGGATGCAAAGAAACTTAGAGAATATCTTTAGCATCCTTAGAATCTGTCCTTGACCTGCATTATTTAATATGCTTATCAGTTACTTGGATGAAAGTATATATGGCATACTTATTGTTTTTCATGATTTATTATTCTGAACTTAACACCAATAAATATAAACATTTCCATATAGAAAGAAAAGAAAAAGAAAATTGCCATTTGAAATCATTAATCTTCATCATATTCACCTTGTTGGTTTTTAATTATATAATACATTTTGAATATCTTCTGCTCTTCTTGAGACCTGGCTCCCTCCTGAACATACAACTTCCCTCTCTGGCTACACTTACTAGCACTGGCTGCACTTTGACTTACTCCTTACCCACCTTCAGACTTTGTGGGAAAGAGGGCAGCAATCCTTGCTTCAAATTGTCACTACCAGGTTTTCTTACCATACACATTCAGTGGCCTCTTCTTTGAAGTTCACAAATCTATATCTCCTACCCAGTCACAATCCTGATAGCTTTTGTCTACAATCTCCAGGATACCACTTGCCTTAACAAGTTCAGAATCTGGTTCATCTTTCTCTCCTTCCTACTCCTGCCCTCATATCAGGGGAGTTTAATATACATGTGACACTCAAACCTCCTGGTTATTGAACTTAACTCATTTCCCTTGACTTATTCTTCCATCTCATATCAACCACACACAAAGATGGTCATACTCTTGATCTTACCATAACCTATATATGCACTGGCCCCATTTATGGCCTCTGAAATTACTTTAACTACACGCTGTTGGCTTTCCACCTCTCCTCTGCCTTCCAATGCTCAATCTTAATCTTTATTCACATAGTGACCTCTAGTCCTTTGACACCTCAGTTCTCTCCCAAACCATCATCCCAGTATTAGCCATATTCTCCTTTCTCTACTTTGACCTCTTAGTAAAACAATTCAACTCAACATTGCCTTCTTCTCTTGAGTCCCTTATCATATTGTTGATCTGTGCTCTGCCAAGCCTTAGCCTTGGATAACTCCCACTATTCTCTGCCATTACTCCTACATGTATACTTTTGGACAAAATTGGAGAAATCACACAACTGTACTAAGTCCACTACAAATTTGTGTTATGTAACATCCTCATTGCTGCTATGAAATGCTTTTACACCTCCCTAATTAACTCCTACTTACCATCCAAGCTCTTCTAAATCTTTTCATCCCTCATCAAACCTCCCATTACTCCCCTACTTCCCACCCTCTCAGTTGAAAACTCTGCCTCACATTTAACTAAAAAATAATTCAGGTTATTCATTGGTAACTCCCTCTTCTCTTTTCCTCCTTATTTCTTATTGCCTAAATGCCTGAATACACAAATTAATGCAATAGTGATTCCATTTCTGATTGTCCCTTCTTTGATCCCCCTTTCTCCCTTATTTTCAGTTTCTCATTATCTTCTTTTTACTTCCCTACTGCCTATAAATATGCCCATCTTTAAAGCAAAATAAAAGTTAAACAAATTTTTAATCCATTGATCCTGCTAACTCTCCACAAAATAACTTCTGACTTCATCCATCATTCAACTGAAACTTCTCCCTTCAAAGTTACCCATGATTTTTTAACTGCCAGAGCCAATGGCCTTTTATTAATCCACATCATTCTTGACTCTACAGCCTCTGACACTGTCACAATCATCCTCTTCTCCTTGATTCTTGCTTCCATTTTTGGGGACACTGCTCTCTCCTGTTTCTCCTCCTACCTATATAATCACTTTTCAGTCTTTTATTGGATGGATTTTCATCCAGGATATTCTCTGTTTTGGGGTGTCCCATCGGACTCTATTCTGAGCCCCTATTCCCCCTACATAGTGTTTCATTTGGTGATTTTTGTCAATTTCCATGAATCTGATTATCATCTCTATATCCTAATGATTTTTAAATCCACTTATTCCCTAACATCTCTATCGACCTCCAGTTTTGCATTTCCAATTGCTACTTTACATCTGGATGTCCCATAAATATCTTTAAATCAATATGTATGACAATGAAAGAATTAATTAACTTTCCCCCAAACCCTCTCCCTTCCAAACATCCCTGTTACTATTGAGAGTATCACCATTCTCCCAAACTGGCAATTTAATTGTCATCCTGAATTCCTTACTCTCTAATCCCACTCCAACTCCCATTTCTCATCTGTTGCTAAAGTCTATTGATTTCACCTTCCTAATATTTCTTGTATAGTCTTCTTTCTCTTCTCTGCTACTTCTACTGCCCTAATGTAGGCTCTCATCCCTCAAACAGATTATTGCCTACTGGTTGGTCTGTCTGCCACAAGTCTCTCTCCAGTCCAGTTCATCCTCTATTTATCCTCCAGAATGATTTTTTAAAGGAATTGGAGAGAATGGAAGGTGGAAATCTAGCAAAATCACATCAACCTTAAAATTCAAACTTCTATCTTACTTTCTTTCCCTCTGGTTAGAGAGAAGGGAGGGTAAATAGTAAAGAGCTCCTTCTAGACCCTCCATTTAAGGAGAACACCCAGAGCAGCCATTTATTTCTCAATCAGCTATATTTGTTAGGACTTTAAATCCCTACTCACCTTTCTTTTCAGTTTATTTTTATATATTGTCTTCCCTGTGCCACATTAAATTATGAGTTCCTTGAGGGCAAGGACTATCTCATTTTTTTTTTTTTTTTTTTTTGGTAACCTCAGTGATAAGCATAGTGCCTGGCTATAGTCAGTAAACATAATAACCTGGTCCTCTTCTATCTTTCCAGTCATATCTTACACCACCTTTCCAGTGTTCTAAAACTTTATACAGACACCTCTTTCTTATTCTCTACACATACCCCTACCACGTACTCTTTGATTTAGTGACATTGGCCTCCATGCTGTATCTCAGATGAATCTTCATCTCCCATCTTAACATTTTCACTGGCTCTCGTCCATATCTGGATTGCTTTCCCTCCTCATTTCTATTTCCTGGCTTCCTTCATGTTTTAGGTAAAATCCTACCTTGTACAGGAAACTTATCCCAATCTCTCTTAATTCTAGTGCCTCCCTTCTTTTGATTATTTTTATTTATCTTATATAGTTTGTTCATACGTAATTGTTTTCATGTTGTCTCCTCCATTAGATATGAGCTCCTTAAGTGCAGGAACTATTTTTTGCTTTTATTTGTATCCCCAGCACTTATTACATCTGGTATATAATAAGTCTCTGGTATCTAGTATAT
This sequence comes from Antechinus flavipes, assembly GCF_016432865.1. Lineage (NCBI taxonomy): Eukaryota > Metazoa > Chordata > Mammalia > Dasyuromorphia > Dasyuridae > Antechinus > Antechinus flavipes. The sequence continues at coordinate 237,208,397 of NC_067399.1, read as the reverse complement.
CTAGTATATAATATCTGGTATCTGTTATATAATAAGTCTTAATAAATGTTCATTAATTGTGTCCTTTTTCAAATAACAAGTTTGTTTTTTTTAATCAAATTGTCCCTTTCAATTCCCTCCCATTGAATACATTTTTTAAAAAGCCATCAGGATACAAATATGCATAGTCCGGTGAAATAAATTCCCATATAACTCACTCATGTCTGATAATGTATGTCTCTTTTAGCATTTTAAGTTTTATCACCTTTCTGTCAGGAGATAAATGAGTGAATGTTTTATCCTCATTCTTTTGAAATTATGCTTTATCATTGAGTTGATTTGAATTTTAAGGCCCTTTAAAAATTTTTTTTCTGCAATATTGTTATCATTTTATAAAATTGTTTTAGTTCTGTTCACTTAACTCTGTATCAGTTCATAAACAAGTTACTTGAGGTTGAGATTAAGGCTGGTGAAATGTAAATTGTGTAAGAAGAGACTAAGACTGCATTGAGATCTGGCCCCAGGAAAAACACATTCAAGAGGGAAGGAGTCAAAAAGTCAGTAATAAACAATTAAAAGAAAACAAGACTGTGATTGCTAAATATTGCCAAAAAAAAAAAGAAAAGAAAAGAAAGAAAGAAAAAAGAAATCTTATTTAAAGACCCTAAGCATAAACAGATAAATCAACAAGAAAGATACTGATAACAGAAGAAAATGTAGCCTCCAGAGCAGGTTAAAAAGAAGTCCAAACAGATATGAATAAATTTTACCAGACAAAGGAAAATGAATCAATATGTGATAAGGCAACCTATCCCATGGCTTCCTAAGAGAACATATCACCACAGCAAAATATTCCTGAATGCTTTAAAAAATATATGAATTTTGGAAACAGAATCTGCGGTTTGCATAGCAGAAATAATTGACAATAGTCAAGTTTCAAAAGAGAACATAACTGGCAACACAAATACAAAGAAGTTCAATCAGGAAGAAGAGAAACAAAAATAGTAACATTAAAAGAAAATACAATCCATACATAACCAAAATATATTTATCTCAAAGGCTGAAATGAAACAACTTTAGAATTATAGGTGTTCCAGAAGAAAATGACAAATTAAAAAATGCCACAATGCATGAAATAATACAAGAAAATTGCCCAGAACTTCTGAACCTGGTGTGGAGGGGAGGAAAAAAATACCAATCAAAAAACCTTCAGATCAACACACACACACACACACACACACACACACACACACACACACACACACACGGTCCTATACTGCAGACTCCAAATGGTTACATTAAATAATTCCACTGAAAAACAACAAATTCTGAAAACAACTAGGGGAAAGAACTTCAAACATAAGGAAAAAAATTCATATGACAGAAATTTTTTGCATCTAACAATCTGCCAGAGGAAATGGAAAAATGAATGTGTTTTGAAGAGCAAAGGAACTCAAGATGTAAACCTTAAAACATTCAGTAAAAAATAAAATATAAAGTCATTCAAAATATTTCTAGAAAGATATCCTAACCTGAAGAAATTATTCACTTTCCAAATATCCAGATATAGCCATACAAGAAAAATAAACAAATACAACAAAAGAAGACCTTTAAAAGATTTCTTAATGTACTAAAGGAGACAAGGGTGAAAGTAAAAGTAAAATAGAAGTGAAGGTGGAAAAATTAACCTGAAACATCATAGACTAGGTCTCACAACACCCTATCTACAAGTGAATCAATTTGTTGTTCTTGGAGAACTAAAATAAATAAGGGAAGAGTGCATAAAAGAGAGGAGGAGAGGGAGAAAATAGAGGGAAATATATATTTTGCCCTAATTAGGTCAGCAGCTAAATATGAATGCACAATAACATTTGTGAGCTCTCCAAAGGAAACAAACCTACAGGAGAATGGATAAGGAAGAAAAGGGAGAAAGTAAAAAAAAAAAAAAGAGAGCAATCTTGTTTTAGTTCTGGGAGGGATGCTTCTGATGAATGTTCCTATGGGAGAAGAAAGATGTTCTACAAAGAGCATGGAAACCTTACAATGATTACGAGCTTTAAAAATGTGATTCTTAGAAAAAACATTTATCTTTCTTCAGACTAGGGGGAATCAGAGCTTGTTAGGGCAACTGACACCCAGAAGAGTTTGAGGAAATGGACCCAGGAATGAATTGTCAAGGCAAATAGCATTTTAAAAAAAATGATCATGGGAAGGGCAAAAGTTAATAATGAACTTAATAATCAGTCTCCTAAGAAAAATATTACCTTGAAGCAATAGAAATTGATATTTCTATGAGGGAAGCACAACAAAAAAGAGGGGAACCATGGATGCAAGATCTATAAAGGAATAACAGATTTAATTAGAAGATTTAATTCCAGGATGAGGACTAAATAAGCATAAAAGTCATGAATCAAAGTTAAAGGCCTAAAATAGACAGAAGGGAAGATAAATGATGAAAAGAATAAAGAAATCACTTTTAGAAAAGAAGAAAATGAAGTTTTAAAAATAACATTTGGAAGGTAAGGAGAAAAAGATGTAATTTACTTAACTGAGGGAAGAAAAAGAATTAAATAACTAGATAAAAGCAAGAAAGACAAAGGAACTAAGTTAACACAATAGTGACAGGAGAGTTCAATGTCCTTTTCTCAGTTTTAGATAATAAATAAAGATAAATCAAAGAGAAGAAAGAAAACTAACAAATTATTGGAAAAACTATAGCTGCAGGACTTTTGGAAGCTTTTAAATGGAACTTCTAAGGAGTAGACTCATTTCTCATCACCACATGGAGCTTTTATAAAAACTATTATTAGGTCACAGAATATTGCAAATAAATGTAAAAATGGTGCATATAAGAAGGTACAAATAGTAAACACATCTTTTATAGAATATAATACAATAAAAACAATGAAAAGTTCTGGGAGCACAGACCTCACTAGATTTCTTTTATGAAACAAACATAGCCCCAGGCCAATATTATTAGTGAATATTGATTCAAAAAAATTCAAATGGATAAAAGCCTAAATAACAAGTGGATCAAAGAACAAATCAGAACAACTACTAATTATGTGAAAGAAAATTATTATGAACTAACCGAACAAAATGTTTAGGTTTCAGCTAAAGCAATCCTTAGAGGAAAAAATGGTTTTCCTACAAATATATTAACAAAATAGAAAATAGAAAAATTAATTAGCTGAATATGTAGTTTTGAAAAAATTCAAAAGCCAACAAGCAAGCCCAAGCTTACAAAAAAGGAACTCAAAAATTAGAACTAACTAGAAACCAAAAAATAACTTTTAAAATGATAAATAAAACTAAAAGCTGACTCTTTGAAAGACTACTAAATTTGTGTAAACCTTTAGTACATCTGACGAAAAAGAAGGCAGAACATCAAATCAACAAATAAACAAGGTAAAATCGCAACAAAAAGAGAAGAAATTTAAAAAATTAACAGAATCTATTTACAGTCACATGTTAAGAAAATTGAGACTACAAAAGAAATAGAGGAAAACACCTTCAAAATATCAAATATCCAAATGAATAGAAGACCAAATAGAGATCTTAAATAATCCAATCTCAGAAAAAGAACTAAAATTAGCTGTAAAGAAGCTACCAAAGGAGGGGAGAAATATTGTATCTCCAATGAAATGACAAGAGAATTCTATCAAACTGTTAAAAATAATTAGTACCACTACAGCCAAATTATTCTCAAAAAATGAGAAATAAAGCACCTCACTAGATTTTTTTTATGATACAAACATAGCCCCAGGCCAATATTATTAGTGAATATTGATTCAAAAAAATTTAAATGAACTCTTGTTGAATAAATGACAATGATTTATCCAAACCATTTGTAACCACATTGGATTTTACTAGTAATGCAAAGATAATTAAGTATTAAGAAAACAATACACCTAACTAATCACATTAAAAACTAAAATATCCCAAACCACATGATTATCTCAATAGATGGAGGAAAAAGCTGAAAAGGTACAACACTTATTTATGTTTTGAAAAAAAAGTTTCATACTTTCAACATTCTTTTTCTACTTCAGTGTCACTACCTTCTCTAGCCACAAAGACAAAATATTTTGCAATCAATACACAAACAAAAAAACAAATTCACACACTGAGTGTGTTAAAAAAAAAAAATGCTTTATTCTGTACCTTTAGTCCATCAAGTGATAGAAAGCATGTTTCATCTTCAGCCATTTGGAAACATAATTGGTCATTGCACCAAAGAGTTCTTAAGCTTTTTTGAGCTGCTTTTCTTTATAAAATAAAATAGTCATTGTACAAATTATTCTTCTGGTTCTCAAATTACTCAGAATCACTTCATGCTAATCTTTCCGGGTTATTTTGAATTTTCTCATTTCTTACAATGCAATAATATTCCTTTAAACCCAATTTCCATAATTTGTCTGCCCATTCCTCAAATAATGGCCGTACTCTTTATTTTCCATTTCTTTTTTTTTATTCTTAAATTCAATGTTTATTGTTAATTAAGATCAAAGTTTTTAATGCATTTTCAAAATTAAGTCAGCAGAAAAACTCCTTGATCATTTATGCATAGCTTTTTAGGAACATGCCTAAGGGATAATGTCAAGGCCAAAATACTTCACATTATATAACCAGAATGCTACTAGAGACCACATTGATTCTTTTGGGGGGAGTAGGGGAGGAGAGAGAAGGATCTGTAGGACAAGAGATTGTCCTCTGATACAAGGTACCACTCTTAATAATGTCAACCCTTCTACTCATATATTTCTTATTTATATTGGCTAAATTGTGATTCCACTACAAAAAGGAAACTGTTGAAGTGATTACATGCTTTGTGTAACACATACAAATCCTTCACTAAAGCCTTTGTGACATCTTGGCTTCCTCATGTACATGTAGAGGGGATCCTGGGTTCTTGAAAGCTGTTCGAGGAGAATATAAACTCTAGTAGAACAGACCGAGCTAATAACATTTTTTTGAGTGTTATTTATCTGTTAAATGAAGACCAGCCTAGCAAAATATGAATAGGCTTAAACCAGTATAATTGGTCCTCATGTACTACTAACCCTCAAGAAAGGGATGGCATGCCTGGACTGAGAACATCACAAGATTCTTGTAATGTGCTGAAATACAGCAGTGTGTATTGGTAGAGATGTACAGATGTATCTATGTTCAACAATTATTAGGAAATCATGGGTTTTGTATGCATATATAAATACAGGATAGTTATAAAGTCTTAATCCAACTTTAAACTTTGATAATTTTAGATGACAAGGTAGAAGAGCCCTGGTAAACATTAATTCTCCAAGTAATTTATGAAGCAGGGTCCACTTTTATTTTTCTTACTATTTTCTATTTCTCTTTGACAAAAAAAAAAGTGTTGTCATAAATATTTTCATACTTCTAGCTTCTTTCTTTTAACTCTCAGGTATAATGTAATAAGAAAAGCTAGAATTTACATACATAAGAGGTAAGGTACTATTACCATTTCCATTTAATAGATGAAAAAACTGAAGGAAATAAAGATTAAGTACTTACCCACCCAGAGGCTCACTGAGGCCATAATTGAATTTCAGTTTTCTTGACTTCACATTCTAGCACTCTATTACCACTTTACCAATAATATTGCTAGGTCAAAGGGTATTCACATTTTAGTGACTTTGGAGGAGTGTAAGTGCTCTTCAGATGTGCAGATGATATAAAGCTAGGAGAAATAGGTAACATATTGAATTGCAGAATCAAGTCAAACAATTTCTTGACAGTTTAGTGATAGGCTGAGATGAAATCTAATGTAAATTTGAAAATGAATATAAAGTCTAGCATTTGATTTCAAAAAATCAACTTCACAAGGAATTTACCTTTTTAAGATGTGGAGAGGAATAATTACTAGGCAAAAAGATGTATGAGTTTCAATATTAGTTAATAATAGTACTTAATTGCTAGACAAAAAGATGTATGAGTTTCAATATTAGTTAATAATAGTACTTTGAACCAAACTTTCTATTTTCTTTCCAAGCTTCCTATACCATCATCTCATTTCTCCATCTCAATATGAAACCTAACCTCATGTTTGTTTGTTTTATTTTTTCCAACCTCGTGTTTCATAGCCCTCTATTGGATGTTGCTCTGCTCTCAAATTCTACATTTTAAATTACTTAATCATATTCTTTTACTCTCCTCCTTTACTCCTATTTTAGAAAGTAAGGCGGTGCTGCTTTTTGTCAGTGCCAGCCTCTTATGTTCTTTCTCTCATCCCTTCTCCTCTCTTAATAAAGCACCTGAAAAATGCTTTACCCATCCTATTCCAATTTTTGCTGTTTGTGATTAAGACTCAGGCAGCTCTTCGCATTGTCTGGAATACAGGATTTTCTCAAGGACATATACAACACAGGGAAATAGAGATAAAGAAGGAAAATTCTCCAGGAATAACAAATCCCTGAAACTAAATTGTTCTCCAACAAAGAGATCTAACCTATCAGTTATTTTTCTCCTTCTTTTCATGAAAATCAGTGTTATAACAGTAAAAGAATGAGTAAGTCTTACTCTAGCCTCAGAACACTTTTCTCTGCTTTTATCTGTTGGCTAGAGGCAATGCTAGCATTAAAAAAAAAAGATTGGCATGTCTCTTACAATGCCCATTCCTCCATATCTTCCTTTATGTGCTAATAAATAATTGTTATATGAAGGAGTCATTAAAACAACATTAAATTCAAAGAGGCTAAAATGATGATTTAAAGCTAACGTCTATGCGTCTGAGAAAAATAAGTTGTATGTGGCTTGGAGATCTTTGTAATAACCAAATAACCTTTGGATTTTGATTGAAAATACAAAGGCCAGTGGTGTGAACTATCCCGTGGAGAGGGACACAGTTACAACCATCATGAATATCAAGGACAGTTCACTTGGGATGGGTCAGCTTTAATATTATGACAGGAATAATTTTCCAAGAAACAAATATACAGAGAAAATAACCAATACTTATTGTTCTTAAAACCAATCAAGGCCAGGTGTTTGATGCTTTTTATTGAGTTCACAAATAAAAAGAAGAATAAATTGACCTCCAGGCATCCACAGTAAACAAGCCAAGGCTGTGACTTTTACTTATTGATCACCACTGAGTAGAAAAGAAAACCATGCATATATATAGGCAATATCCAAACAGTGTGCACATTAACATTAAAAAGTCTATCTGGCTAACCTTGAACAAATGGGCACAGATAGAGTTTTTGAGCTGCATTTCACATAAAATCTTTTATAAAAAAGCAAGAAAAAAGTTGAAAATTTTTTCTTAAAAAGCCAAGCTGTTAAAATATATATTTCATTCTCCACCATCAAGAATCAAGAGATTGAAACAGCATCTCTGGAAAAGCTGCAAGTGGACATCCACTATGGTGTTGGACCCTTTGTTCCAGGCATCTCCATGGGAAAGTAGTCTTCAGTTCTGTAGAGTGTGGGCAATTCATACTTCTGTGGAACTGGTGTGGACTGTTTCTGAAATCAAAAAAACAACTTTTCAAAGTGGTTATATGAGAAGAGGGACTTAGCTAAACACTATACCACTGGACATTATTGTAAAGGGTTGAAATTTTTGAGTTGATGCACTGAGATTGGACAACCGAGCACTTAAGCCTAATTACCGATTGGACAATACTCTATAAGCATATGCTTGAAAATGGCCCTTCCCGTTATTCTGTGCTGGCTCGATAATTGGTGTATACAGAGAATTGTAGGAGGGACTAGGGGGTGGAGTAAGACTAGCCAGAGTCACGTTTAGGCAGGAGATGAAGAGGAGAGGTATAGAGATTCCTGTGTTCATTTCTCTTCACTTCTAACCCTAAAGACCAAGAATAAAGACCAAGGACTTTTGCTTATCCTGACTCTGGCTGATTCTAAGGTATCCAGGATACTAACTTGGTCTTCACATATTATAGACTTCATTATTATGGAATCATCTAGTTGCTCAATAAATGACTTATAACGGATTGAAGCTTTTGAAAATGTTTCTTATTCTGCCTGTACTTTTTGCCACCAGTTGATACAAGATCTCAATTGCCCTAGGCTTAATCCTTCTATCATTATCCAAATGACTAACTGAGCCATTTTTGGAAAAACCCAATCTTACCATGGCCCCTAATGCTCTACTATGCCAACAATATAAATCACTTTGTTCTGTGTTGTAGGGGAAGAACATGATTCAAAATTGCCATTATTGTTTATTTCCAGGTTCCTGTCTTTCCCAGAAGACCAATGCTGGGGAGCAGCTGCTTACTGATTTTACTTTGGGAAGAGGGAGGAAAATCTCACAGTGTCTTGTTTTTCTATTCCACATCTGGAAAAATTAGTATAATGGCAACTCCCCACGGCCAAAGATCCCTTCTAATAAAGTATTCAGAGCCTTGTACTAGACCTTATCCTATTTAAAAGCCTTATGAAGAACTTAAAGACATCGTCAAAGGATCATAGAATTTCAGAGCTAGAACGGACCTCAAAGGTCATCTATCACAATCTTGTTACCTGAAGAAGTCTCTCTACAACATCACTAATAAGGTGACATCCTTCACTTAATCATTCACCCTACCTCGTGGTACACTCATTCTATTGAAAGAGACCTTTAATTATAAGGAAATTGTCTTTGCTATCAAGCTGAAATCTGCCCTTCCAGTTCCAAAGCAAGGGGTTCTGCTTTCTTGAGGAAAGCCTACTTCCTTTCACCTTGAACAAGTCTCTTTTCTGTGCTCAATTTCTTCTATAAAGGAGGGAATTGGAAGATTGTAATGACTCCTTTGGAATGCTTAATTCTGATTAGTGTAATTGTTGTTTTTGTTGCTGTTGAGTCTTTTCTGTCATGTCCAACTGGAAAGGATCCTGGAGTGCTTTGCCTTTTCCTTCTCCAGCTTATTTTTACAGATGAGGAACTAAAGCAAATGGGATTAAGTGACTTGCTGAGGATGATACAACTATTATGTATCTGAAACTGGATTTGAATTCATGAAGAGAATTTTCCTGATTCCAAGCACAGTGCTCTATCCAATGTACCATTTAACCAATCAGAAGCCCAATGATGAAGCATGCTAGTAACCTCTTGACAGATTGGTGATGGGATCAAAATGCAAAATTGACAGGTTTTTGCACATGGCCATTTTTTTTTACCTCTTTATTTGCATATTTGTGGCAAGAGTTTTGTTTTTCTTTTTTCTTGTCTGAAATACAGAGTGAGATGGGAGTGAGAAAGGAAGGGAGAAAAAAATAAATGCTTATAATTTTTTAAAAAATTTAAGTGAAGGAATTGGACTATATGATCTCTATAGTTCCTTCTCATTTTAAATCCTTTGATTTTCTACTTGAACTTCAGTTGCCTAAGCTATAAAATTAAGGTATAAAAAAAGGTTTTCATAGGGAAAGACATTTGTAAGGAACAAATGAAATAATGTGACCCCGATTCATGAGTTTGATGGTCTTATGAAGAAAAGCCCTTTGTGTCTGTAGGAAGATGTAAATTCTGATAGGCTGAGAGATCTCTGAGTCCATAACATGGAATATATATATACTGATTGCAGAAGAGAGAAGTAGGAGTACAGAGAAACCCCCAAAACTATAAGTTCCTGAGAAAGAGCACTCCCATCATGTCCTTTGATTCCTAGTGCCTATACCCAGAGATTGCTAAGTGAGATCATTCTCTCTGCAGCTGAGCTGAGCTAAGATTTTATCACATTTTCAGATTTTAGAGCACTTTGACTCTTATATATGCTCCATCATCTACACAAATATGAATGACTTGCCTATTACTATTTTATTGTTTTCTTTGATCAATATTTTTGTTTGCCATTTGTGATTGTCTTTTATCTAATAAAAAGTTGGTGGGAAAGAGTCAATCGGTCAGAGATTAAGCTGTTATCCTCCAGGTCTGGGGCAGGACTATTTCCTTCCCTCAACCTAATAATAAAGGTAAATAGCCTTTATCCTAAACTTTACAAAAAGGGGTTTCAAAACACTAGATAGTTTATTACAATTGATGGTATAAGCCTATTTTGATATCTTTTTTGAAGAGAAAAGAATGTAGGAGTGATTGCCCAGTTACAGCCACCTTTCTACTCTCCACAGAGTTGAAACTCCAGTATCCCTGAGATATGAGATGACTCATTCCAGATCTATCTAAAAATCAGTGCTATAAGCATAATAGCTCTGGTCCTTATGTTCCACTGCATTTTTTTTGTGTATGTATGTATATATATATATATATATATATATATATATATACATATACATATACATATATATGAATATATAAAACAACCACTATAATCATAAAATGCTATGAAATTGGAGATTTGAACTGGTACTTTGTTGAACTTAATATTTTAAAAATAATATAATTATAAGGCTACTGTTTATCATTGGAAACCCTGCAACCAACCATACTATTTAGAGTTTAGTGAGGCCAATCATGAATCACCTATTATACACATATACAGGAACTGGCCCATGTACCCTACCCAGCAGTCCTACCTCAGTTCATTCTGAACTGACCAAATTGCCACAACTAAACAACAGCAGTCCCCTCTTCCCCACAGCAGTTGTACTCTAGAGATCAGATGCAGCCAATTCAACATTGCCTTTGTAACCTTGTAAGGTCTAAAATCACTAGATGCTAGTCAAACAATGGGGAAATACCCAAGGGCTCAGATCCACAACTGGTCATTCTTACCCCAGAAATGGGTCTTTAGAAAAGCTAAGTTTTCTCCATCAAACTTCATAGACTAGACAAGCCGGTCCTGAGCTGGAAAACCTGAGTGCTAGTCTTAACTCTACATCTAATTCCTTCTATAACTAAGCCCCATTTTCTCTTTTCTGATGGAATCTTCTTGTGGATTTAAACCACACAAACTACCACCTCCAGCACACTTGCTTCATGATAACATTAGCTTATATTTTCTTAACTCACATAATATGTGAGTAATATGGTAATATGTATAATATGGTAATATATACATACTTATGGCTTACCAATCTCTTTGAACCCATTATCTGATTAGATATAATAGAAACCTTCCCCTATTCAGAATCAAGTGGAACTTTTTATCAACATATTTTCCATTTTCTTCTCAAAAGCTGCTTATGTGTTTATCTTTTCCTATTACACTGTAAGCTTCACAAGGAAAGAAGTAATGTCATAACTGAAACTTGTAACTTTCCTAAAACTTAGCACAATTGCCTTCATCCAGTTGGTGCCTAATAAATGTTCAATAAAATAAAAGAATAAAGATAATAAAGAGTAAGTAATAAAGGAATATTAATAAAAGGATAAAATTAATATTGGATAAGCTACTTTCAGACCTTGAGCTTGTTGGGTTTTTTCCCCCCAGGCAGCTTCACCAAGAAATAGCAATGTTTTCAAGTGCCAGGGAAACAAAAATAGGCCTTCCTCTCATTAAGATTTGCAGTCTATCAAAAGGACAAAATTAGATGATCTCTAAGAGCTCTTCCAGGTACAATTATTGATAGCTTTCTGGGAAATCAAGGGAAGCCGTTGCCTGAGCTGAGGTTGAACCCAGTAGATGTGGAAGAAGCAAAAACTAACAAAATAACAGCAGAATATGATAGAGCTTCTTGGGTTGATTTCACTAAAAGAGATAAGGAACAAACAAATCCATTTCAAATAGGGACACTCCAAGATTTGAGCTACTTTTAATGTGAATCCAACTCCTAGCACGAGTACCATTCTCGGTTTTCTAAATGATAAAGCAAAAACTCAAAAAGGTTAAATAAGCCATATTCAGTCACTTGGTGAGCCCTTGGAAGCACTGTGATTTGAACTAATTATCTGACTTAAAAGCCAGTGTTTTTCCTACTTTACAAAGATTGTCTCTCCAATGTGGTTGCTTGATAAATGCTTTAGAATTGATGGGGGCCCCTGAAAAACTTTACTTATTCCTCCTATGTTTTATTTTACAGCTTGATAAAAGGACAATATCTCACTTCTGAACTGTCCCAGAATCCCAGTAATTCTTCACCATCCAAACAAAGCTAAACACAGAGGAAAGGTGGAAATTCAAATTGAGAATGATAAAAGCCAAAGGCAGTATTAGACAATGGAAAAAATGCTGGCCCTAAGGACCTGGATTCAAATCCCATATGAGAGCCTTCTTTCTCCCATCTTTAGGCAAATCACTTAGCCAATCACATCTATAAAAATAACAAGATTGGATTAAATGGCCTCTGAGGTTCCTTAGGGTTCTAGATCTGCTATCCTGTAGGAGGACCAGGTTTTCACAGTGGCCTGCTCTCACTCTAGCACATAAGGCCTTTTCCTAACAACAAAAAGAATGGCTGGAGCACAGCTAGAAACAATAAAGCCCATCAATACCATACAAATAGGAACACAGAAGAGATAGAACTGTGTCCAACAAATAGGTTATGTTACAAAAAGTAACAAGTTAATGGGGAAGTGAGAACATAAGAAATTATATTCTTGAGCCATACCACTATGTTTCATGTAGCCTGAGATTCTACTTCTGATTGTTCTCTAAGGAAAGAATCATCAGGGAAGGATCCTGTTGAGTATCTGTCCTCCAGTGATTTTTCCCCAATGTCATATTCTTGTTGGATTGGGTATTTTTTTTTTAACATCCCTGTTAAATAATAATAATAATAATAATAATCACCCCCTACACATCCATATGTCCCCTTATAACATATAAGCACAGTAAACAAATCAACACTTAACTATGCCTGCAAAAAGCTTCCTAATTTTGCATTTAGATGCAACTTCTATTTTTCCTAGTTCTGCGTATTTTACTTTGTTTCAGTTCACACAAGTCTATTCTAACCAACTTTCTTTTAATTCTTTACAATCAGCATTTCTTAAATGTACAAAAAATATTTCATTTCACATAATAAAATTTGTTCAGCCATTCCCCAGTCAATGAATCTTCACTTTGTTTATAATTCATTGTTGTTATAAATATTTGTGTATACATGGGAACCCTTCCATCTGCTTCTGACCTCCTTGGGATATATTCCTAGTACTCATGTAACAGGATGGTGTCCTTTTTAGTAAAATTTCACATTAATTCCAGATCTGCTGGACTACTGACAACTTTACCTATAGTGGAATGTTCGTTTCTTTGTTCCCATCTTCCCACAGCTTCTCCAGTATTTACCATTTTCATCTGCAGGCATCTTTGTCAATTAATAAGGTTAAGATGAAAATAGAAAATTGTTTTAATTTATCGTTTTCTTATTTTTAGTGATTTGGAGTATTCTTTCATGTGATTGTTGATAGTATGTATTTCTTCTTCTGAAAACTGCCTGTTGGACCACTTATCCTTGGACACTTATCTATGCAAAAATAAAGAGTTTCTTTAAACTCTTCTTCATCTATTTCTTTTTTATTATTATTATATATTTTATTTTATTTTATAATAACTTTATGTTGACAGAATCCATGCCAAGGTAATTTTTTTTTTACAACATTATCCCTTGCACTCGCCTCTGTTCCTTTTCCCCTCCCTCCCTTCACCCCCTCCCCTAGATGGCAAGCAGTCCTATATATGTTAGATATGTTGCAGTATATCCTAGATACAATATATGTTTGCAGAACCGAACAGTTCTCTTGTTGCACAGGGAGAACTGGATTCAGAAGGTAAAAATAACCCAGGAAGAAAAACAAAAATGCAAATAGTTCACATTCATTTCCCAGTATTCTTTCTTTGGGTGTAGCTGCTTCTGTCTATCATTTATCAATTGAAACTCAGGTCTCTTTGTCAAAGAAATCCACTTCCATCAGAATACATCCTCATACAATATCGTTGTCGAAGTGTATAATGATCTCCTGGTTCTGCTCATTTCACTCAGCATCAGTTCATGTAAGTCTCTCCAAGCCTCTCTGTATTCATCCTGCTGGTCATTTCTTACAGAACAATAATATTCCATAACATTCATATACCACAATTTACCCAGCCATTCTCCAATTGATGGGCATCCATTCAATTTCCACTTTCTAGCTACTACAAACAGGGCTGCCACAAACATTTTGGCACATACAAGTCCCTTTACCTTCTTTAGTATTTCTTTGGGATATAAGTCCAGAAGTATCACTGCTGGATCAAAGGGTATGCACAGTTTGATAACTTTTGGGGCATAATTCTAGATTGCTCTCCAGAATGGTTGGATTCGTTCACAACTCCACCAACAATGCATCAGTGTCCCATTTTTCCTGCATCCCCTCCAACATTCATCATTATTTTTTCCTGTCATCTTAGTCAATCTGACAGGTGTGTAGTGGTATCTCAGAGTTGTCTTAATTTTTATTTCTCTGATCAATAGTGATTTGGAACACTCTTTCATATGAGTGGTAATAGTTTCAATCTCATCCTCTGAAAATTGTCTGTTCATATCCTTTGACCATTTATCAATTGGAGAATGGCTTGATTTCTTATAAATTTGAGTCAGTTCTCTATATATTTTGGAAATGAGGCCTTTATCAGAACCTTTAATTGTGAGGATGTTTTCCCAGTTTGTTGCTTCCCTTCTAATCTTGTTTGCATTAGTTTTGTTTGTACAAAGGCTTTTTAATTTGATATAATCAAAATTTTCTATTTTGTGATCAGTAATGGTCTCTAGTTCATCTTTGGTCACAAATTTATTTCTCCTCCACAAGTCTGAGAGATAAACTATCCTATGTTCCTCTAATTTATTTATAAACTCGTTCTTTATGCCTAGGTCATGGACCCATTTTGATCTTATCTTGGTATATGGTGTTAAGTGTGGTGTAAGAAATGCCTAATTTCTGCCATACTAATTTCCAGTTATCCCAGCAGTTTTTATCAAATAATGAATTCTTATCCCAAAAGTTAGGATCTTTGGATTTGTCAAACACTAGATTGCTATAGTTCACTATTCTGTCTTGTGAACCTGATCTTTTCCACTGATCAACTAATCTATTTCTTAGCCAATACCAAATGGTTTTGGTGACTACTGCTTTATAATATAATTTTAGATCAGGTACAACTAGGCCACCTTCATTTGATTTTTTTTCATTAATTCCCTTGAGATTCTCGACTTTTTATTGTTCCATATGAATTTTGTTGTTATTTTTTCTTTTTTTTTTTTAATTTTTATTTAATAATTACTTTATATTGACACTCGTTTCTGTTCCGATTTATTTTTTTGCCTCCCTCCCTCCACCCCCTCCCCTAGATGGCAAGCAGTCCTTTATATGTTGGATATGTTGCAGTATATCCTAGATACAATATATGTTTGCAGAACCGAACAGTTCTCTTGTTGCATAGGGAGAATTGGACTCAGAAGGTATAAATAACCCAGGAAGAAAAACAAAAATGCAGATAGTTCACATTCGTTTCCCAGTGTTCTTTCTTTGGGTGTAGCTGCTTTTGTCCATCATTTATCAATTGAAACTCAGGTCTCTTTGTCAAAGAAATCCACTTCCATCAAAATATGTCCTCATACAATATCGTTGTCGAAGTGTATAATGATCTCCTGGTTCTGCTCATTTCACTTAGCATCAGTTCATGTAAGTCTCGCCAGTCCTCTCTGTATTCATCCTGCTGGTCATTTCTTACAGAACAATAATATTCCATAACATTCATATACCACAATTTACCCAGCCATTCTCCAATTGATGGGCATCCATTCATTTTCCAGTTTCTAGCCACTACAAACAGGGCTGCTACAAACATTTTGGCACATACAGGTCCCTTTCCCTTCTTTAGTATTTCTTTGGGATATAAGCCCAGAAGTATCACTGCTGGATCAAAGGGTATGCACAATTTGATAATTTTTTGGGCATAATTCCAGATTGCTCTCCAGAATGGTTGGATTCGTTCACAACTCCACCAACAATGCATTAGTGTCCCAGTTTTCCCGCATCCCCTCCAACATTCATCATTATTTTTTCCTGTCACCTTAGCCAATCTGACAGGTGTGTAGTGGTATCTCAGAGTTGTCTTAATTTGCATTTCTCTGATCAATAATGATTTGGAACACTCTTTCATATGAGTGGTAATAGTTTCAATTTCATCATCTGAAAATTGTCTGTTCATATCCTTTGACCATTTATCAATTGGAGAATGGCTTGATTTCTTATAAATTTGAGTCAGTTCTCTATATATTTTGGAAATGAGGCCTTTATCAGAACCTTTAACTGTGAAGATGTTTTCCCAGTTTGTTGCTTCCCTTCTAATCTTGTTTGCATTAGTTTTATTTGTACAAAGGCTTTTTAATTTGATGTAATCAAAATTTTCTATTTTGTGATCAGTAATGGTCTCTAGTTCATCTTTGGTCACAAATTTCTTTCTCCTCCACAAGTCTGAGAGATAAACTATTCTATGTTCCTCTAATTTATTTATAATCTCATTCTTTATGCCTAGGTCATGGACCCATTTTGATCTTATCTTGGTATATGGTGTTAAGTGTGGGTCCATGCCTAATTTCTGCCATACTAATTTCCAATTATCCCAGCAGTTTTTATCAAATAATGAATTCTTTTCCCAGAAGTTAGGGGCTTTGGGTTTGTCAAACACTAGATTGCTATAGTTGACTATTCTGTCTTGTGTACCTAGCCTTTTCCATTGATCCACTAATCTATTTCTTAGCCGATACCAAATGGTTTTGGTGACTGCTGCTTTATAATATAATTTTAGATCAGGTACGGCTAGGCCACCTTCATTTGATTTTTTTTTCATTAATTCCCTTGAGATTCTCGACTTTTTATTGTTCCATATGAATTTTGTTGTTATTTTTTCTAGATCATTAAAATATTTTCTTGGAAGTCTGATTGGTATAGCACTAAATAAATAGATTAGTTTAGGGAGTATTGTCATCTTTATTATATTCGCTCGGCTTATCCAAGATTACTTAATATTTTTCCAATTATTTAAGTCTGACTTTATTTGTGTGGAAAGTTTTTTGTAATTTTGCTCATATAATTCCTGACTTTCCTTTAGTAGATAGATTCCCAAATATTTTATGCTATCAACAGTTATTTTGAATGAAATTTCTCTTTGTATCTCTTGCTGTTGGATTTTGTTGGTGATGTATAAAAATGCTGAGGATTTATGGGGATTTATTTTGTATCCTTCTACTTTGCTAAAATTATGAATTATTTCTAATAGCTTTTTAGTAGAATCTCTGGGGTTCTCTAGGTATACCATCCTATCATCTGCAAAGAGTGATAGTTTGGTTTCCTCATTGCCTACTCTAATTCCTTTAATCTCTTTCTTGACTCTTATTGCCGAGGCTAGTGTTTCTAATACAATATTGAATAATAATGGTGATAGTAGGCAACCTTGCTTCACTCCAGATCTTACTGGGAAAGGTTCCAGTTTTTCCCCATTGCATATGATGCTTACTGACAGTTTTAAATATATGCTCCTGACTATTTTAAGGAAAAGTCCATTTATTCCTATGCTCTCAAGTGTTTTTATTAGGAATGGATGTTGGATTTTATCAAATGCTTTTTCTGCATCTATTGAAATGATCATATAGTTTTTGTTTGGTTATTGATATAGTTGATTATGCTAATAGTTTTCCTAATATTGAACCAGCCCTGCATTCCTGGTATAAATCATACTTGGTCATAGTGTATTATCCTGGGGATGATTTTCTGTAATCTTTTTGCTAATATTTTATTTAAGATTTTAGCATCAATATTCATTAGGGAGGTTGGTCTATAATTTTCTTTCTCTGTTTTCAACCTACCTGGTTTCGGTATCAGTACCATGTCTGTGTCATAAAAGGAGTTTGGTAGGACTCCTTCAATCCCTATTTTTTCAAATAATTTATTTAGCATTGGAGTTAGTTGTTCTCTAAATTTTTGTTAGAATTCACATGTAAATCCATCTGGTCCTGGGGATTTTTCCTTAGGGAGTTGGTTGATAGTTTGTTCTATTTCTTTTTCTGAGATGGGACTGTTTAGGATATTTACTTCTTCCTCTGTTAGTTTGGGCAAGCTATATTTTTGGAGGTATTCTTTTATTTCATTTAAGTTGTCGAATTTTTTGGCATTAAGTTGGGCAAAGTAACTCCTAATTATTGCTTTAATTTCCTCTTCGTTAGTGGCGAGTTCTCCCTTTTCATTTTTAAGACTAACAACTTGATTTTCCTTTTTCCTTTTTTAAATCAGATTTACTAAGGGTTTGTCTATTTTGTTGGGTTTTTTTTTTATAGAACCAACTCTTAGTTTTATTAATTAATTCAATAGGTTTTTTTACTTTCACTTTTATTGATCTCTCCTTTTATTTTTAGAATCTCAAGTTTAGTGTTTGACTGGGAGTTTTTAATTTGTTCCTTTTCTAGCATTTTTAGTTGCAAGCCCAATTCATTGACCTTCTCTTTCTCTATTTTATGCAAATAGGCCTCTAGAGATCTGAAATTTCCCCTTATTACTGCTTTGGCTGCATCCCATACATTTTGGTATGATGTCTCATTATTATCGTTTTCTTGGGTGAAGTTATTAATTATGTCTATGATTTGCTGTTTCACCCAATCATTCTTTAGTATGAGATTATTTTGTTCCAATTATTTTTTGGTCTATTTTCCCCTGGCTTTTTGTTGAATGTAATTTTCATTGCATTGTGGTCTGAAAAGGATGCATTTACTATTTTTGACTTACTGAATTTGAGTTTGAAGTTTTTAATGTCCTAATATATGGTCAATTTTTGTATAGGTTCCATGAACTGCTGAAAAGAAAGTGTACTCCTTTCTGTCTCCATTACATTTTCTCCAGAGATCTATCATATCTAATTTTTCTAGTATTCTATTTACCTCTTTGACTTCTTTCTTATTTATTTTGTGGTTTGATTTATCTAATTCTGAGAGTGCAAGGTTGAGATCTCCCACTATTATAGTTTTGCTGTCTATTTCTTCTTGCAGCTCTCTTAATTTCTCTTTTAAGAATTTAGATGCTACACCACTTGGTGCATATATGTTTAATATTGATATTGCTTTATTATCCATGCTACCCTTTAGCAAGATATAGTGCCCTTCCTTATCTCTTTTAATTAGATCAATTTTTGCTTTAGCTTGATCTGAAATCAAGATGGCTATCCCTGCTTTTTTGACTTCACCTGAAACATAGCAGATTTTGCTCCAACCTTTTACCTTTAACCTGCATGTATCTCCCTGCTTCAGGTGTGTTTCCTGTAAACAACATATTGTAGGATTCTAGCTTTTAATCCATTCTGCTAAGCACTTCCTCTTTATGGGGGAGTTTACCCCGTTCACATTTATGGTTAAAATGACCAATTCTGTATTACTTGCCATCTTGTTAACCCCGTTTATGCTTTTCTTCCTTCTTTTCCCCTTATCCCCCTTCCCAGTATTAAGCTTGTGAGCACCACTTGCTTCTCACAGCCCTCCCTTTTTAGTATCTCTCCCCCTGCCTTAGAGTTCCTCCCCCTATCTCACCCCTTTCCCTCCCAGTTTCCGTATTCCCTTCTGCTTAGCTTATTCCTTCCCTTTTCACTTTTCCCTTCTCACTTTTCAATGAGGTGGGAGAAGTTTCACCATAAATTGAATATGTCTAAATTTTTTTTCTTAAAGCCAATTCTGACGGCAGTAAGATACCCATTATATTCATCCCCCTCCATTCTTTCTCTCAGATGTAATAGGTTTCCTTTGCCTCTTCATGAGATGTAGTACCCCCACTTTACCCTTTTTCTGGTACAATGTCCTTTCCACATCTAGTTTCTAGAACAAGGTATACATGTATTCTTTATACATCTTTATAGTAGAAATATAGTTCCCAAGATTAATCTTTTCCTTTTTAGATTTCTCTTGAGTTCTATATTTGTAGATCAAACTTTTTGTTAAGTTCTGGCTTTTTCATCAAAAATAGGTGAAATTCGCTTACTTCGTTGAATGTCCATCTTCTTCCCTGGAAAAAGATGCTCATTCTATGACAGGGAAAGTTAATGTGGAATGTTGGAGGGGATGTGGGAAAACAGGGACACTGGTACATTGTTGGTGGAATTGTGAACACATCCAGCCATTCTGGAGAGCAATTTGGAACTATGCTCAAAAAGTTATCAAACTGTGCATATCCTTTGATCCAGCAGTGTTTCTACTGAGCTTATACCCCAAAGAGATACTAAAGAAAGGAAAGGGACCTGTATGTGCCAAAATGTTTGTGGCAGCCCTGTTTGTAGTGGCTAGAAACTGGAAATTGAATGGATGCCCATCAATTGGAGAATGGCTGGGTAAATTGTGGTATATGAATGTTATGGAATATTATTGTTCTGTAAGAAATGACCAGCAGGATGAATACAGAGAGGATTGGAGAGACTTACATGAACTGATGCTAAGTGAAATGAGCAGAACCAGGAGATCATTTACACTTCGACAACGATATTGTATGAGGATGTATTCTGATGGAAGTGGATTTCTTTGACAAAGACTCAATTTCAATTGATAAATGAGGGACAGAAGCAGCTACACCCAAAGAAAGAACACTGGGAAACGAATGTGAACTATTTGCATTTTTGTTTTTCTTCCCGGGTTATTTATACCTTCTGAATTCAATTCTCCCTGTGCAACAAGAAAACTGTTCGGTTCTGCACACATATACTGTATCTAGGATATACTGTAACCTATTCAACATGTAAAGGACTGCTTGCCATCTGGGGGAGGGGGTGGAGGGAGGGAGGGGGAAAATCGGAACAGAAGTGAATGCAAGGGATAATGCTGTAAAAAATTACCCTGGCATGCGTTCTATCAATAAAAAGTTATTAAAAAAAAAAAAAAGAAAAAGATGCTCATTCTAGCTGGGTAAGTTAATTTTGGTTACATACCAAGTTCCTTAGCCTTTTGGAATATCATATTCCAGGCCCTTCGATCCTTCAATGTGGATGCTGCTAGATCCTGGGTGATCCTTATTGTGGCTCCTCGATACTTGAATTGGGTTTTTCTAGCCGCTTGCAGTATTTTTTCCTTCGTCTGAGGCTTCTGGCATTTGGCCACTATATTTCTTGGTGTTTTGATTTTAGAATCCCTTTCAGTAGGTGATCGATGAATTTTTTCAATGTCTATTTTACCCTCTGTTTCTATGACTTCTGGGCAGTTCTCTTTGATAATTTCCTGGAAAATAGTGTCCAGGCTCTTTTTTTCATCATGCTTTTCTGGGAGTCCAATGATTCTCAGATTGTCTCTCCTGGATCTGTTTTCCAGGTCTGTTGTTTCCCAAGAAGGTATTTCACATTCTTTTCCATTGTTTGATTTTTTTTGGATTTGCTTGACTGATTCTTCTTGTCTCCTCGATTCATTCAATTCCAATTGTTTAATTCACATTTCAGGAAGTTGTTGTTCTCTTGCATAGCTTCTCTTTCCTTTCCCCATTTCTCTCCTTGCTCTCTTTTAAGGTTTTTAATAGTCTCTTCTAGGAGAGCCTTTTGTATTGGAGACCAACAATTGTCTGGAGACGGTCTGCTATTAGTCTCTTCAGGGTTGAAAAGCTGTTCTTTTTCTGTATAGAAACTATCAGTCGTTCTTTTGATTTTTTTACTCATTTTGTTAAAGACTGTAAGGTCTGCCTTCAGGACCAGGAGATTACCAGCTTCCTCTGCAGAGCAGTAAAAGGTTTATGGACCGGTAGCTGTCCTGCCAACAGGCTACAAAAAGCAGGGAGGAGCCGGAGTGATCTGGGAAAAAGTTTCCCACCGGAAAGTAACTCAGGCCTGCAGAGCTGAGCTGGGAAAGTGCCTTTCAAAGAACACCCCCACACACACCACACCCCCTTTGTGAGATAACGACTGCCCTGAGGCTAGACCCTGAGAAGTGAGAGATTCACTTCCCCAAGCCAAATCCCACCCTGGGGATGTGAGTATTAGTAGCTGAGCAGTGAATGGATTTGCAGGGACGGAAAGTATCTGCCCGGGAAGCATAGTCAGCAGGGGAGGTTCTATTGCCCAGGCTGAGCCCCATACTCTGCCAATTAGAGGCTGCCCAGGCTGTGCCCCCCTGCCCTGCAGATTTGTAACTGCCCCCGCAAAAGCCCCGAACTGCCGGATGTGGCCACAGGGCTGCGGTAAAGTCTGCCTGGGTCACTTCCGGGTTTGAGGGGTTACAGCCAGCTCTCATTAGGTTCTGGCGTTTTTTAGAGGACCCTCTGCTTTAGGCTTTAATTTCTCTGCCAGTTTACTGCTTTGTAGTCAAGGCAGAGCAGTCAGCCTATAACAGAGTCGTCTCTATAACTTCTCTAGCCACAGAGATCACCCCCGCCCCTGGTCTGCTCAGAACGCTACTCGCTGCCTGTGCTAGTTTGTTCCTGGCCCCTCAGGACAAACCTTTCCTGGCGAGCTTCCGGATTGACTTCGGCTGGTAAGTTGTGTGCTTCTAATCTTCATGAATTTAAGCAGTGAAGAGTTATTTTTGAGGCTGGATTAAATATTTGGTTATGAGGGGAATGAGAGGAGCTTATAGGGTCGTGTGTGCCTGCTCCGCCATCTTGGCTCCGCCCCCGGAAGTCCTCTCAATCATTTAATAATCAATAAGCATTTGTGAAGTGCCCACCATGTTCCAGGCTCTTTTTAGGCCAGATGTTGAAGACTCAAGACAAGGAGGCTACACAATTTTTGGAACCAAAGTAGCTGGTCTAAGATCACCAGTCATCAGAGTTATTATTCTATCTTCAACAATATTGCCTTTCCTATCCAGAGCCTAAAAGAACCAAACGCAGCTCAGATTCAGCTGCCACACCTGCAAATTTGTCCCAGCCCCCCCTTCCCTAACCTATTATGTCAGGATAGGGTGTGACTATTCTGCCTCCCACAGCATGGTCTCAACCACTGAACACAGTGTGGGAACATGGCCACCTCCTCTGGGCACCAATCCCACATGTTACAGCAGGAAATGAGGTACATGAGGGGCTCTTTGTTCTATAGCTACTCTCAGAAGCATCTTCCTCCTACTTCACATGGAGAGACCTTGTCACTATCTCCTATCATTGAACCCAAGTCTAGTGATTCTTTCCCATGCTATACCTGTTATGATCCAGGGGCAACTCACGAAGCCTCTGTCTGACTATCTAATCCAATATTCTCATTTGGTTTTATTATTTTTATTGATAAGTCCAGTTTTATTACCTACAGGAACAAAGCACTTCAAACTTTCTATTTAGTTAGTAAAAAGATTCCATGAAAAAGTTTAAACACCCACATTTTATAGTTAAGAAAGCTGATGTCCAGAGCAAGTAAAATTGCTGAGGTCACTTGGATAGAGGGGTAGCCCAGACAGGATTCAAACCCAATTCTTCTGATTCCAGATCTCAAATCATGTAGTCATTTAGGCACCCTTCATTTTGGAACAATGAGAAAAAATACTCAACTTGAAATTAGGAGATGCAGGGAGCTTAAAATCCTAACTTTGCCACTTACTATGTATCTATGAGAAGTCAATTAATTTATCTGAACTTCAGTTCCTTCTTTTCAGAACAAAAATAATCACATGAGATCAATGGGTTTGAAGGCAAAGGCTCAAATTTTTGCTGTGCTACTTACTACCAACATGACTATGAGTAAGTCATTTAACCTCTATGGACTACAATTTCTTTGTTTGTAAAATGAAGTGGTTGGACAAGATGTTCTCCAATGTTCTTTTCAAATGATAGATTCTTTAATTCTGTCTTTGAACTTCTTACTCCACAGGAATGTAAGGAGTATGCTATATATAAATGTGAGTTTTTTATAGCTATGTATATTATTAATATTCCACCTCTCCAGATTCCACAATTGTTCACTGCCCTATATCCTGTTTAGAGTTATAATAATTATAACCATGCCAGACCTGGACCTAAAAAGTTAGTAGGCCAATCAAGTGTTTTGGGGGCTTTGCTTCTTTGCTGTACCTCTTACCTGCATAGTCACTGCTGCAACTCCTGGGACTAACTCTTGAGACCTGCCTGGGCAATAGCTATGCCCAGGGGCCAGGAACCTTGGAGGCCATCCCCAAGAGGAGCAACACTCCTTCCTCTGTTCAAAAATTCTACATGTTGAGTCCTGCCTAGAAGGTTAAAATGGCTGGTGACAGCTTTTCAGAATGCAATTGAGATCACCCCTCCCCTTCTCCCACCAAGATCTTCCTGATGAGGCTTCCTGATGAGAGAATTTCATGAACTACACATCTTAAAAGGCAGTGACTAAAAGAACAACCAATGGGAAGAATCCATAAGTCCCTTTCTCAGTCTGGTGGAGATACCTCTAGGACAGTAAGGTATTGGCAAGTGCTAGTTCCAGGGTAGCTTTTTGGCATCTGAAATATCCTCTTTATAGATTTCTATTTGAAAAGCAATTCTTTTTTTTCAATTAAAATTTACAAAGCATACGCATGGGTAATTTTTCCAACATTGACCCTTGCATAACCTTTTGTTGCAAATTTTCCCCTTCTTCCTCCTCTCTCCTCCCCCATCAGGCAGGTAGTCCAATACAATAAATTTGTGGAAATACATGTTAGATCCAATGTGTGTATACATATTTATACAGTTATCTAGTTGCACAAGAAAAATCAGATCAAGAAGGAAGAAAAAGAAAAACGGGAAAAAAAAAAATACAAGCAAATAACGTAGAGTGAGAATGCTATGTTGTGTTCTATTTCAAGGAGAAATTCTTTAAGAAAAAAAAAAGAGTGGCTTACAAATTATTGCACTTGTAGTTTATATTATTTTTTAAATAGACAACACAGAAAAAGTGTGGAGCATTATGTAGCTGAAAGAGTAGCGGCTTTGGAATCAGAAGATCTGGGTTCAAATTCTGTTACTGTGTGACATTGGGCAAATCCTCTCTTCTGGGGGTAGTAGAATGGGAATGATTTTATTAAAGTAACTTCTAGTTCAAAATCCTATGAGTCTAAGAAACATCAAATGTTATTTTCCATAAACCATTTAGAGGAATCCAAACTTGCAAAGCATTCTTGTCTTTCAGAGAAGTAGAAGGATTGAGAATATAGATTAAGAGACAGTTTGATGGATTATTATGATGATAACACATTCGCATAACACCTTAAGTTTGCAAAGTATTCTCTTCTCAACAAATCTGAGAGATAGGTGATGTATTTTCATCTACATTTTACAGCTAAAGCTAAGGCTAAAGGTAGTAAAAGTGACTATCCCAGAATTAGCCAATAGGACAGCAGAAAAGATACAGACTCCCACATCTGATACTTTAAATGACCCTGAGCAAACCACCTCTCACAGGTTATTTCTCTTATATGTAAAGTGGGGATTAGTTGGGTAAAAATACTATCAACTATAGTACCTACCTTACTGAGTTGTTGTAAGGATCAAATAAAATAAATGTATTTATTAGCACATTGTAAAGAGAAAAGAAAAAATAAACCATATTGTAACTGATAGAATAGTAAATCAATGTCAATAATCATTAGCACTTTTAATATGATGATAATTGTCAGAGAGCTTGAGTCAGAAAAAACATCCCTAAAACTTCAAACAGGTATTACATGGGTCAGAATTTCTAATCTGTGTTCTTTAAGGGTTCTTTAGTCTGACAGTCAGTCACTGAGCATTTTCAAAGCACCTACTGTGGGCCAATTGTGCTAAGTCTTGGGAATACAAAAAAAAAAAAAAAAAAAAAAAAAAAGGCCAAAAGCATTCCTTGCCCTCAAAAAAAAAAAAAAAAAAAAAAAAGCAAATAAATATGTACAAACAAGAACATATAGGAAATAATTAAGAGAGAAAAGGCACTAGAAAGAGGGATTAGGAAAGGCTTCCTATAGAAAATGGGATTTTTGTTGGGATTTAAAAGGACTGGATTTAAAAGCCAGATGAGGATCAGGAAATAGAATACTCAGAGAAAATGCTCAGAGCTGATAAATAGTTTGTTGTTTGTGGAACAGCAGGGAAACACTGGTCATTGGATCAAGGAGTACATAGTAGAGAATAAGATATAAAAAATCTGGAAAGATGAAGTGAGGGATTAGATTACAAAAGGGTTTTGAATACCAGAGGTTTTTGTATATACTCCTGGAGATAATAAGGAATCACTTATAGGCAGTTTATTTGGTAATATTATCAGTCCTCTACCTTAGAAAAATCACATTGGCATATGAATAAAGAATGGAGTAGAATGGTGAGAGAATTGAGACAAGCAGACCCACTAGCAAGTTACCGCAATAATCTAAAACAAGAGATGGTAAGGATCTGCAGTAGGGTGGTGGTAGTATCACAGAAAAGTGGGCATATTCAAGATAGTTTGCAAAGGTGAAACTGGCAGGCCTTAGCAATACACTGTATATGGAACATGAGAGATAATGAGGATGATACCAAACTTGCAAGCTTGGGGAACTGGGAGGATGGTGTGGCCCCTTGACAATAACAGGAAAGTTTAAAGGGTATGGAGAGGGAGGTGATTAGAGAAAAAATGATCAATTCTGTTTTGAACATGATGAATTTAAAATGTCTACTGGATATCCACTTTGAGATATCTACTAGGGAGCTGGAGATATGAGTTGGTGGCAACTTTGAAGCATGCAGCATAAAGATGGTAGTTGATCTATGGGAGCTAATGAAATGATCAAGTGAAGCAGCATAGAGGGAGAAGAGAAAGAGAGCTCAGGACAGAATCCTATGGGACACCAAAAATGACCTGGGTAATGGTATTGAAAAAAGAGACTGAGAAGTGGTCTGTCATACAGAAGGACCAGGAGAGTGGTTTCATTTTAGAGAAAGGTTAAATGATTTACTCAGCCAAGATCACAAAATTAGCATTATAGGCAGAATATGAATCTAGGTCTTCTTGGCTCTAAGTTCAGGACTCACTCTCTCTCTCTCTCTCTCTCTCTCTCTCTCTCTCTCTCTCTCTCTCTCTCTCTCTCTCTCTCTCTCTCTCTCTCTCTTTCTGATGATTCTGTGCCCCTACTTCCATGCTAGTGACTGAAACTCTACCCTTTTCCAGCACGTGAAACTCTTGACTACAGAGTTCTTGATTCTACTCTATGTTCCTGACTTTACTTGCTATTTGCTCTATTTACTCTGAAATCCTGATCTTTTTGTTTCCAGTACAAACTATGACTAATCACCATTTCTAACTTGGTCTAGAGATATAGTGACTTGGTTTAGTGTTCTTAGAACTTTATTATATATACCCTCAGTTAATACCAATTACCATGGCCCTAGAAGCTTATCAGAAAAACCAAACCTCCTCCTAATTAAAAATATCATGTGCCCAAAGATTGTACAGGCTGATATGTATAAAAAAGATAGGATTCCCAATCTAACCAAAGGAGATAATAATCAAAGTTAGTACTTGTCATAATGGAAAGACTGCTGGTTCTTGAACCAGACCTTAACAAACTCAGACATAGTATCATTATCTCTTTGCTACCATACATATAATTATCTCCTTTTTCTGGGCCTCAGTTTCTTCAAACAGTAAAATGAGATGATTGGGGTAAATGATTTCTAAGATCTCTTCCATTTCTAAATTCTTCCATCCTGTGTCCAATATTTTCATAGCCAACAACTAGATAATGCCCAATAAATGGCTAATGTCCAAAAAGGAAGAACACATTAATAAATTTTCTTGACACATTTTTCTCAGTCTAATGATCTGTTTGTTTAGGGTTTCTCTAATTAAACTCTCAAGATCATCAAGACAGTGTTGAAAATAACAATCAGCCTTGAGGACAAAAAAAAAAAAAAAGTAAATATTAGTACAATTTACCATTTTTCTGAAGCTCCACAAAAGTCACTAAAATGTGCCAATAGTTTCTAATGGGGCCAAAAGCCATTAGTCAAATAAACAAATAAGAACAAGATCAAAGGTGTCAACTAGAACTTACCCAAGTAGAAATGCTCAGTCTCAGAAGCCTCTTTTAGGGCACTTTATCTTCAGGCCTCTGACCCCCTAACCAAAGTCATTTTTCAGAAGTAAATTAAAATTCTCCCACAGAAGGAAGATGTGGTCCAGTACCTTATCTTTAAAGGCTATTGAATGAAAGAGTACCTCAAGTCCCTTGCCAATCATTCACTGGTCCTCAGCCCTAGGTGAATTGTACTACAACAATGCTTACACTGCTTCTCAGGTCCTTCCCCTAGTAAGAAACCATCAGAACCCACCCTAATAGCCTAATTTCCCAGCCACCTGATTCTTCAAGCTCTATTCCTCTTCTGTCACAGTTTCTTCCCAAAATGAATAATTAAGCAAGCTCAGAAATACCATTCTTGCCAAAGTCCGTGGCAGAATAGTATAAGGCTAATGGACCTACAGAGGTGCCTAAGTGCAAAAAGCCTCAGCTTGAAGAGCAGCTGCCCTGTTTACCTGTTAGTAAATTAATTGATTAAATCTTAATTGGTCACGTACACCACCAGAGGATTAATAAACTCAATCCATAAGGCCCATTTATTAGACAATTTACACTAATGTTTTTTCTTAATCATATTTTATCCATTTGAGCCTCTTCAATATGAAGAGTCTGTAACTAAGATTGAGAAAATAACATAGGGGAAAGGAAGGAAGAGAAAAAGTGGGAGGAAAAGTGAAGGGAAGCTAAAGACAAAGGAACTAGAGACAGAAAAGAAAAAGATGTTTTCTTAAAGGAAAACAGAAAGAAGGAGGAAAGAGAGAGAGAGAGACTGAAAAAAGAAAACAAGAGAAGGGATCACTAAAGGAAATGATAGGATTTGGAGCTATAAAGTCTCTTAAGAGATTTTTCTGATCATCTCCTCATTTTACAAATCAGGAAACTGGGATTAAGTGACTTGCCTAAAGTCATGCAACTAATGGGTAGCAGAATTGGGATTAAAATGCTAGGGCTTCAAATCCAATGTTCTCTATTCTACCTACACTAACTGAAAAAGGGAATCCTAAAAAGAGGAAACAATGAAAGAAATCAGTAAGAAAAAAAGTGGAAACTCAAAGAAGAAGAAAAAGAAAGAGGGCAATGAGAAGGGAGTTCTTTTCCCTAAATCATATAGAGAGTGAGTTCAGAATGAGGACCAGAACCCAAGTCTGCCTTCCAATTAGATGCTGTTCATTTGATGTGTCTTCCAACGTGATACAATGTGCTGCTCTCTGTGTATGAAGACCTACAACAGTCTGACATGCAATTCAAGCTCTTTTGCCCCTGTCAGCACTGTCATCCACATATTCTTGCCAGTCCTCATAAACAGCTGTGAGCACCCAAGGTACTGAACTACTTGGGCAGGTGCACTAGGTAAAACTGAAGAAAAGAATTGCAAGAAGACACAATGCAATGAACAGAATGAAAAGCAGGCTGGCTCTGGATAACCCCATAGAGTTACCTTGGTGTAATTCTGGGGACTGTCCCTTTCCTCCATTCCTATTCCCAGCAACGGAAGAAATGAGGTTCCAAAGAAAGCCCTGCTTCCTCTAAGCAAAGGCCAGGACTAAAGTCAAAAGGCTAGGAAAAGAATGGGAAAATACAAGGCCCTTGGCCATCCCCACCCCCAACCATGAAGCCTTGGTCTAGAATGCCCGCCTCCCTTCCCCTAGTTGGTGATGATTCTGTTGCATATTGGGAAAAGGAAAAAAGAAACAAAGACAAGGCCCTTTCCTAGATGTCTTGCTTAGTAAGAAATTTGCCTAAGACCTCAAAAAATTCCCTTAAAGGGGAAAGGTGAGAACACATTAAATAGAAACAAGGCAATACAAGAGTTAAACCCTACCTAGGGGTACAGAAGCAGTGGGGCGAGAGGTAGAGGATTACAAACACACACACTCACATCCCCTCACACACCCCTGTGAAGGGCCCAGCTCAGGTCAAACCAGTGGTTACCCATGGAACAGCTAATGAAGAATAAAAATAGTCTGTGTATGAGTATGTGAGGGGGAGGGGGGCTGGCGGTGGGGGAGAGAGAAGGAGGCAAGCCCACAGAACTGGCATTGCAGTAGCGTGGGGGGATGGGCTGCATTCAAATCAGGCTGCAGCTCGGGGTGACTCCTGCAGGCTGGATCTGCTGGTGAACCAAGCTACACAATGCGGAGCAACCACCAGCGACAGGCCGGCCGGAGGCTCCGCAACGCCACTGCAGTCAGACTCCACCCGCCAGAGGGGACTAGAATATTCCAGGGGGGAGGGGAGGGGAGGCTGGGCAGGAGAGGAAGCTCCTCTTTGGTTATTGGCTGCGGAGGTCCGACTCTAGCTTTCCGGAAGACATGTAAGCTTTCCCACAGCCAGGACCAAGCGAGACAACCGAGTGCAGTAGGAAGAGCTCAGGACTTAGAACCACGAGACTTGGGTTCAAATGCAGACTCCACAACGCTTAATTGACGCTGAGTTAAGCGCCTCATCTCTCTGAGGCTCAATTTCTTTCTCTGTAAAATGAACAATAATATTTGATCTAATGCCCTCAAAGAATTACGGTGAGAAAAGAACTTTGTTCATAAGAATTCATATTTATATAGCCTTTAAGGTTGGCAAAACACCTTTCCACACAAGTAGTTGCTACACTGGATAGAGCACCGGGACTGGTGGAGACAAGAAGACCTGAATTTAATGTGGCTTCAGACACTTACTAGCTATATAACTGGGCAAGTCACTTAACTGCTATCTGACTTGGTTTCCTCAATCGTAAAAATGAGAATAATAATAGCAACTACCTCACAGAATTATTGTGAGGATCAAATGAGATTATATTTGCTCAGCACAGTATGGGCTAGCACATAGTGGGGCACTTAAATGCTTGTACTCTCCATCTTCCCTGAGGCAGTGTTTGAACCTAAGTATTTTGATTCCAACTCTCTTTCAACTGCCCTATGCCAAATTGCCTCTCAATCTTAAAAAAAACTAATAAAAGTGAGTGGTTATTAAAATCAAATGGGGGGGGGGGAGAAGTCTTGTTCTAGAAGGCAATTTAAGGGAAGAATGGAGGCAGAAAAATCTTAGAAGCAAAAATGACACTTTCCACTGACACTTTCAGATCCCAAAGACTGAGTTGTCCAACTGTATCCTCTCCCTCATGCCCCAAGTGGGGCACGGTAGCCCATATGCTGACATAGTAAATCAATGCTTAAAGACTGTAGGCCCTTGTAATGGGAAGCTGTGATCTAAAACAGTTTCTAACCGCTGGAGCCAACTAGGGCTTCCTGATTGGCTTCAAATGATGTCATTCAGATAGCCAGCATCCCCATTTCAGAGAGTCAGGGCTTTTACTTACTCCCCAATCCTATTTCAGAGTAAGCACCTTCAAGCTCCTCATCAAGTTGCCCAGGTTAATGATTATACTTCTCAGGTAATAGTTAAAGTCAGTCTGACCTTAGGCCTCAAAACATCCATCAAGGTGTGATATTATCACACCAAAACAGCCACCTGGAAGGCATTATTGCTTAATGAGACAAGGTTTACTTCATAGCCCTAAGGCAACAAATTAAAGGGTTTCCCCAAGCTTGAAGGGGCATCAAAGAAGTGTCAAAGCAACATCCTAAGGGCCTCTTATTCCTCCAGAGCACCTGGAAGAGCAAAATAAAAAGCTCATAGGGTACTAAATATTGAGAATTATAATTAAGTACCCTTTTCATTGTCTATATGATCTAAGGTAAGGTATAGTTCTAAATAGTCCAATAATAAAATCACTTCTATTTGTTACAACACTCCATAGTCAAGAGTACATAAATGTCTTTGTATTGCCTAGTTCAAACTCTTCTGATTGGCTTTCAGGGCCCCTCTACAATCTGGCTTCTCAACACAGCTCTGTAATGGCTGGTCACTCTACTGTCTTCCTTACTCCTATCTCTATGTCTCAGATTATAGTGTTATCTCTGACTAGAATTTCCTCAGTCTTCCTCTCTCTATCTATTATACCTCATATT
This sequence comes from Antechinus flavipes, assembly GCF_016432865.1. NCBI lineage: Eukaryota > Metazoa > Chordata > Mammalia > Dasyuromorphia > Dasyuridae > Antechinus > Antechinus flavipes. Next base: position 237,176,628 of record NC_067399.1, on the reverse strand, counting down.
TATTCAGTACTTAAAGAATTACAGAGCCCTTGGCTCACACACAACATTTTCATCTTACACGTGACAAATCTGAAGCTCAGAGAGACAATATAACTTACCTATGATCACATAGCTTTGATGATCATAATCAGGATTTGAAACCACAACTCTTCTGACTATAAATCTAATGTCCTTTCCACTATACAATATGGCTTTTATAAAGGCCCAATCAAATTCTGATGATATTTGCACCTGTTCCCCTAGGTAGAATGGTAGGATTAGTGGAAGCACTAATTCTAAAGGAAATTCTGAGTACACTTGAGGATCTGGGCCAGAGAGAAGTAAGGTCAGGTCATCTGTTTCATCCCTAACCCAAACTATAGGACTTGTGTTTTCTCAATTTCCCAAGAACTAAGCTGGTATTCACTGGACAAATTAAGAGCTGTTTCCCACTAAAATAGAAAAATAATCCATTAACAAGCAGCCCAAAGGATCAGGCAAAAAAATTGATTTTTAGGGCCAAGACTCCAGAATGGTTTTGAGATGATTTCCTAGTCCATGAAAACAAATGATAGTAAAGAATGTGATTTGACCTAGGTAAGAATGATTGCCTACCAGCATCCCCAGTGTTAAAATTCTGGGACAATGCAAGAGTGCTTGCATGGGGGCTGCATGTGCGGAAAGGAGAGAGAAGGCTGTGTAAAATATTAATCAGGCACAGTTTTGAGCAGAGCTTGCAACAATCCTGAGCCAATCCCCTCTCTGCAGCCCAATAAGCTCAATGACATGACTCACAACTTCTGGAACTCATACATTCTCTAACCCTGGATGAATATGGAATAGTTAAAGCTACTCATAGCAAAAGAATAAAGCAGGAAGCAGTGGTGGCACAGAGCAGGACTAGAAAATGAGGGTAATCTCACATCATGATAATAATAATAATTTTATGTAGTGTTTTAAGACAAAAAAGTTCTATACATCTGTCAGTTATCTCATTTGATCCTCACAAGTCTGGGAGAGAGGTGCTATTATTTTTCCCATTTTGTTAATAAGGAAACTGAGATTGAGAGATATTATAAGACTTGCCCAGGATCATATAGCTAGTAAATATCTGAGTGAGGATTTGAACTCTGGTCTTCTTGACTCTAAGCCCATCATTCTTATCCATGGCACCATAACCACACTGTCAGTCTCTCTGTGGTAGGGATGCCACTACAGTTGGATTCTATTCATATTAAATTCACACAGGTAAAGAGTGATTGCTACTATGTGGGCCCTCCCAGCCATGCTGATTCAGCATTCTACATTGTATTTGAGAGTTTCTTTGGCCAAAATAATTCATCACTCCATGGTCAACCTGGCAACAAGTCTCTGCACTTAGCAAAGTTGTTCCTCAGGCAATAGACACACACTTCATCACTGATCTCATACTGGAAAACTTTCTAGCTTAGTGGCCCTGGCAGAGCTTGGGGTCCATCTGAAAAGCATTTAAGAACCTATTGTCAGAGAGGAAGAAAAATCACGGTGAAGAACTGGCCTCATAAGCAGGAAGACCAGGGTTCAGATCCAGCCTCTGTGTTATTCTGGCTGTGTTACTTGAGGGAAATCACTGGTCTCAGAGCCCCCAAGCAACTCTCTAAAAAAAAAATTTTTTTTAAGTCACTAGATGGAGTGCTACAGTTGAAGTCAGGAAGATCTGAGTTCAAAATTTGCCATTAGCTATGTGTACTTGGGCAAGCCACTTAACTTCATCTGAATTAACCTCTCCTCCTCTGTAAAATTGGGATAATAATACAAGGTTATGGAAAGGATAAAATGAGATAATTACTAAGCAGTTTCTTTAGAATGACTCTGAAAGATAGATAGGGACAAAGGTATAATAATCTATAATTTCATTGATATAGCAAGCTCCCCAGTCAGGAAACCCTTTCCACTTGGACAGGTTAGATGAGAAGTTAGATGTTAGATGACTTGCTCAGAGTCAATGAGATAAAACGAGTATTAAAGTAATCTATAAACTTTTAGGATTAAGTTACAGGGCAAGAACTTTCATTAAGGGAGTTTTCTTCACTCTGGAGTTCCTATCCCAATGAAATCTTAAGTCTAGTCAAAGAATGAGGAGAAAGTGGAGGAAGAGGAAAAGGAAAAGACAAGAAGGAAGAGACAGAGAATGAGGAAAAGGAGGAGGAATAAGATGAAGAAGAAAATGGTGGCGATGATGATGAAGTGAAGATAACAATTCCCACAAAGCTAAGGTATCAGAAGATTTTCACAAATATTAAAATTCCTATATCTATCCTGATAGAGAAACTGAGACAGAAAAAGGGGAGGGAGAAAATACATAAATACACGTGTATCATATACATACATATACAATATAAACATACATATTTCTTTCAAATGCTTTTATGTCTATTACCTTATTTAATCCTCATTTTTCCTCATTTTATAAACAAAGACAAATGTGGCTCATAGCAGTAAAATGATTTGCCTAATAAGAATAATGAACTTCAGTTTCCAGATTCAGATTCCAAGTTCAGTGCTCTGCCACATTACACTTAATCTTTCAAATCCTAAGTGTGAGCAAAGCTCCTATTCCATTACAGCTTTCCAATAACTGATTTACCATGAATGCTGTTCAAATCCCAGCTCTGCCACTTACTGTCTTCAACTCTTGGCCAGTCACTTCATTTCTCTTAGGCATCAAAGTCTCTTTAACTGGAAACTGGAGATAAGAATCCTCCTCCTACTACCTTTTCCGGTTCTTGTGAGGCAATGTGGTATAGGGAATAAAAAGTCCTACTTCTTATACTGGGTAATTCTGGGCAAAAGCATCTCAGTGCCCCCAGCCAGTTCTCTAGGACTTAGAAGTTCAAAGAAAGTGCTGACCTGTCCAAATGGAGGGAGTTTCCCAAGTGGGGAGCTTGCTATATCAATGATATTACAGGTTATTATATCTTTGTCCCTATCCACCTTTCAGAGTCATTCTGAAGAAACTGCTTAGTAAACATTAAAGCACTATAGAAATACAAGGTATCATTAACAATGGAAATGTAAAGTATTAATAGGGAGAACAGGACAGTGGCCTGGACAAGCCAACTTTTTACCTAGTATCTGGAGAAATACCTGCCTTTAATAGACACATCATTATTTAGCTTCCCTTAACGAATCAAGCTTACTCCCAAATTATTGTATCCCTCAAAATGTCCACTAAATTAACAACTAAAATTGTACTTCCAGAAATCCTCTGCCAGTCAAGATGGCACCCAACATTCAGAGTCGGACAAATTTATTACCTTATAAACACTATTCAATTAACTGACCAGCAATACAGGTGGGAGGTGGCTGGCTCAGGAGCTAAGGAGGGATAGTGACAGGGGAGAGAGAACTTGGGTCCAAGCACACAATTAAATCTACTCCTCTCAGACCTTGTATTTTGTGTTAATACTTGCCATCTGCTCATGTTGCATTTTTACCACAGACAGGGAAAGGAAGGGGGGAGGAGAGATGGAGAAACAGAGAGTGAGAAAGGTGGGGGAAGAGAAGAGAAGGGAAGTGGATGACAAGGAGAAGGAAAGAGAAAGGAGCAGAGCAAAGATAGAAAGATACCATGGCTTAGTGTTAGACCTAAATTTTAAAGGAAGTCAGTCATTTTAAGAGGGGGAGGGAGCTAATGAGAGAAAGAAAGAGGGAATGAAAGAGCAAAGGAAGAGGAAAGGGAGGAGGGAGAAAGAGAAGGAGGGAGGAGAAAGAGAGATATCATGGCTAAGAAAAGACATTAAAATCTCTCTCAGTCTTTGTGTTGCTCTCCTTGCTCTGGTTTCACCACCAGAGAACAAAACCAGAGCCAAATCATGCCTTCTCAGAATTGCCACTGAAAATTTTTCAGGAGGAAGGGAAAGGAAGAGAAGGCAAGGAGAGGCCTCCTCTGCAAGTCTGATACTCCAAAAGGCAAGAAATCTGCCTGAGGGAGTAGCTCAGTGCAGAGCTGTTGGGGGGAGGGGAAGGGGGAGGGAGGAAAGGAGAGAGGAGGGAAAGAGGGAGGGAGGAAGAAACAGAGACAGAGAAACAGAGATAAAGACAGAGACACACGGATAGAAACAGAGACACAGAGAGAAACAAAGAGAAACACACAGAAACACGGGGGGAGGAGACAGAGAGATAACGACATACACAGAGAGACACACGAGAAACAAAGAGAAACAGAGAGAGAAAAGAGAAGGAGGAGGAGGAGGAAGAGGAAAAAGAAGAAGAAGAAGAGAGAGAGAGAGAAAGAGAGAGAGAGAGAAAGAGAGAGAGAGAGAGAGAGAGAAAGAGAGAGAGAGAGAAAGAGAGAGAGAGAGAAAGAGAGAGAGAGAGAGAGAAGAGAGAGAGAGAGAGAGAGAGAGAGAGGAGAGAGAGAGAGAGAGAGAGAGAGAAGGAGAACAAGAACAAGAAGAAGAAGAAAAACAAGAACAAGAAGAAAAAGGGGAGAGAGAAAAGAAGAAGAAGAAGAAGAAGAAGAAGAAGAGAGAAGAAGAAGAAGAAGAAGAAGAAGAAGAAGAAGAAGAGAAGAAGAGAAGAAGAAGAAAAGGAGGAGGAGGAGGAAGAAGAGGAGGGGGGAGGGAGAGAGAGAGAGAGAAAGAGAGAGAGAGAGAGAGAGAGAGAAGAGAGAGAGAGAGAGAGAGAGAGAGGAGGAAGAAAGAGAAGGAGAGAGAAGGGAGAGAGAGAGTATGAATATGAGTGCATCAGTGTGTGTATATGTCTTTGTGTCTGTGAGTGTATTAGTGTGTTTGTGTATATGTTGGGGTGGAGATGGGAGGGGGTGGGGGTTCCAATGGGGAGGAGACTCAGCGGCTGGCAGCTGCGACTCCTACAGGCAGAGATAAGGGACAGCATCCTCTCCCACATCCTCCTTACATCACAGACAGAGAAGCAGTCCTAACCACAGAAAAAGAAAGGCCTCGAACTTTCCTTCTGGTGTCCAGGGCCAGGCCTGCCTAACTGGATCATATAAACAAAGAATTATTCAGGAGAGGATTCAGGACCAGGGTTAAATAAATCATTTTTTAAATCAAATTAAAGTTGGGTGGTGACGTGGACAAAGCCCAGGCCTGGGAATCAAGAGGATGTGTTTTAATGTTCCAGGTCTGGCATCCATTTTTTGAGGTGATCTTGGGAAAGTCACTTCCCTCTTTGAATCTCATTTTCTTCCTCAATAAAAATGGCAGGCAGTCGAGTATAGGTCTCTAAGGCTCCTCTACATCCTAGGTTTTTCCTAGCTCTGACATGTTCCAAAGGCCATTCCAGTTGAAACATTGTCTGTTATAAGATCCCTTCCAGTTCCAGTTTATGTTGCTTGGTCCTTTCAACTCCAATATTCTATTTTCTTTCCACTTCTGACTTATTATGTTCTAAGGTCCATTCCAATGCTTACATTATGTTCTAAGATCCTTTCCTGATTTAACATTCTATGTTCCTTCCAGTTTTTGACATTTTGTGTCAGATCCTTCTAGCTTTAACATTCTATATTCTGTTATTTGACCTTCTTCAGACCCCTTGAATGATAACAAGTATTACCCTTTCGTATATAAAATGGGGGAAGCCTCATGGAATACTGAGTCTTCAAGCCAGTTTCCTATACTGCAAGAGACCAGTTAGTTTGCAGACTCAGTCTGTGCTGGAATCATCTAACTTTTGGGAAGAAAACAGGGACTTTTATCAAGAGAGAGCCACCTTAAACGGGTCTCTGAACTTGAGACCAAATTTTACAGTCCTCCCTCTAGGTGCCCCTTTCCCTAGGGCCCCAGGCTTTATAAACTCCAAAGCTCTCCCCTGTGCAGAATCTGTTTCTTCAACTCTGGAAGCCTGGTGTTGGGACTTGGCCCAAAATGGTTTAGTTATTAGCCAAAGAGTCATCCTTGGAAAGAGTTGTGCTCTTAACCATTGGAAAAATTAATCAAAATGACACCTCGTGAACAAGATGTTTTGGCTCACTGGAAAACAAACAGCGGTTTACAACAAATTAGCAAGGTTCACTCTGTGCTTCTGGGCAAAGAGGCAACTTAGAGCTTTCTGAATACTATTCCTGGGGCCTTTACTAGGCTAGGACTGGTTCTTGGCAAATAAAAAACTATCCAAGACAACCATGTCCCTGGGTCTCCCTTGCCTGCATTTAGAAAGGCCTCAAGGCCTGGGGAGCAAGCTGAGATGTCTCCAGTTCATTTTTACACTTTCCTGCTTCTGCTGCCTGCCCTGATAATGTCTTGCAGATGTGAGACTCTTTCTTCCTTTGTATGAAGTTGTTGGGTCAGACTCCCTCATCAGAGCAACTGTGCTCTATGTAAATTTGTATCCTTTGGTCTAGGTGCCCTCCTAGATGTCTTTGGTATGCTGTTTAGCAAGACTACTTCCTCCACTATCTCCCTTCACTTCTGGAGTGTACATTCAAGAAAAAAAGAAACTTGGTGGATAGCTGACAATTTCTAGTTGTAAGAAATCAGTTCTAAATAACCAGAACTGTGGAAGGAAAAAACTTATCCTAGGCCCATCAGAACATTCTCTCTCTTTCCTTCAGTCTTTCTCTCTACCTCATTTTCCTTAGAGTTTGAAAGTGATGTTCAGAAGCCCTAGTCTCATCCACCAATAAGGATACTGTGGCTAACTTAACCTGACATCTCTGAAAGTTATTCAACTTCTGGTTTCAGCCATAACAGAGTGTTCATTTCACCTACTCTACCATCTTTAAATGGTCCCAGGGTACCAGAGGGAAACTATTTCTGATAACCTTATGGAAAAGCATTTTTCTAAATACCCAAGCCACTCCCTTTTTCCGAAATCTACCTCCTGTGTTCATTAATTACACAAATATATGTGGAAGCACTTTCTACATTCCAGAAATTCTATTAGGCACTGGGGATAGAGACAAAAATGGGGAGCTTACTTTAGCAAAGGAAATAATATGAATATGAATAAGTAAATATTAAATGCTCAGAATAAAAACAAAAAACTTGAGAGAGGCTCTAGCAACTGAAGAGTGAGAAGGATTCTATTTTTTTTAAATAACTTTTTATTGACAGAACCCATGCCAGGGCAATTTTTTACAACATTATCCCTTGCACTCTCTTCTGTTCCGATTTTTCCCTTCCCTCCCTCCACCCCCTCCCCCAGATGGCAAGCAGTCCTATACATGTTAAATAGGTTACAGTATATCCTAGATACAATATATGTGTGCAGAACCGAATAGTTTTCTTGTTGCACAGGGAGAATTGGATTCAGAAGGTAAAAATAACCCGGGAAGAAAAACAAAAATGCAAATAGTTCACATTCGTTTCCCAGTGTTCTTTCTTTGGGTGTAGCTGCTTCTGTCCATCTTTGATCAATTGAAATTGAGTTAGATCTCTTTGTCGAAGAAATCCACTTCCATCAGAATACATCCTCATACAGTATCATTGTTGAAGTATATAATGATCTCCTGGTTCTGCTCATTTCACTTAGCATCAGTTCATGTAAGTCTCGCCAGTCCAGTGAGAAGGATTCTAATAAAAAATTCATACTGATAGGAACTTTACACTTTTCTAAGTGCACTTTTCAAAATGTTTTCACCAGTATGATCACATTGGTTCTCCTTCATAAAACTTCTGAAGAAAGTAGGATATGAATTACTATATCTATTTAGCAGAAGAGAAATTAGGGCTTAGAAAGAGAAGTAGTTTGAAAGTAGTTATCAAGACTTGAACCCAGGCACAAAAACATAGAGTTTTTGAGTTAAAAGGTCCTTTTAAGACCATTTACCCCTTTTTTCAAATGAGGACATTAAGGTCCATGCAAAGGAGATGATGTTGTTGGCCATCAGAGCCAGGAATAAAACTTAGCTCTTCTGATTTATATTACAAGGTTTTATTAACCATACATATTGAGCCCTCTGAGGGCTTTGTCTTTAGGAATATCCATCATTCCCAAACACCACTTTTTCACATACCTAGCACAAGGTTCATTTTAATAGTAAATAAAGAGAAAAGCCTTGGGAAAGTGGGACTTATTTATTCTTGGTAATATTACAAGCTTGCTATGTGATCTCTGCCAAATCATTTGATGAGCTGGCTGATTTTAGAAAAATATAGAAAGACTTGCTTGAAATTATGAAGAGTGAAATGAGCAGAACCCAAGAGAACATTGTATACAGTAACAATGATATTGTTCTAAGAACAACTTTGAACAATTAAATCATTATGAGTTTTATAAGAGCTAAAATCAACTACAAAGGGCCTATGAAGATGCTATCAACATCCAAAGAAAGAATATAGAAGTATGTATAGTATAGTATACACATATACCTCTAGGGTGAAATGGGGGAGGGAAGGAGAAAAAAATAAAAAGCTCATAGCAGAGAAGAAAGGAAAACTAGAAGATAGCACAGAAAAGCAGGGTAGCTTTGAAAATGATGAATAGTATTTATTACATGCTTTTTCAAAAAAAAGTAAACTGTGCTAAATGAAATTCATAATTTTATATTGAATTCTCTATGGATTCAATATATACATGGAAATGTTCTTTCTTTTTGGTTTTTCTTTTTTTGTATTTAAATTCAAAATGAATGTTAGGTGGGGGGATTACCCTCTTTGACTCCATTAATTTTTCTTTTTTAGTTTAGACTTGTAATGGCATTGGTGTAAGGAATTTCATTTGAGAAAATTCCCTTTACCCATGCAGGTAAGCAATTATACTGCAATTCATTTTCTTAGGGTGCTGTTCAGGGAACTGAGAGGTTAAAGAACTTACCCAGATCACAACATAGCATTTCTACTCTTTCTGTTAGTTTGCTTGCATTTTTGTTTTCCTTCTCAAGTATTTTCTTTTTTTCTAGATCTGATTTTTCTTATGCAGCAAGATAATTGTATAAAGACATATACATGTATTGGATTTAACATATTTAACATATATTGTACTACCTGAAATCTAGGGGAGAGGGTGAGGGGAAGGAGGGGAAAATTTGAAACACAAGGTTTTGCAAGGGTCAGTGTTGAAAAATTACCCATGCATGTTTTGTAAGTAAAAAGCTATGATAAAAAAAAGGAAAAAGAACTTACCCAGGATAATTATCAGTATGTGCCATAACTAGGACTTAAATTTGAGTCCTTCTTACCACTTAAATGTACATCTTTCTTACCTCAAGGTTAGCCTTCCATACTTTTCCATTTCCTTCCATCTATCTCCATGTATAAAGTTAGAACATTGTAATGAAGTGAAAAAGATATGGCTAGTGCAGTTAGAGAAGTAAGAAAGAATAATTTTCTTCTCAGAAGCTTCTTATTAGTGTTAGAATTTGTAGAACATAGACTACCCAAGCTAAGGAGGATCTTAGATCACAGAATGTTGAAGCTCCTCGAATTATAGTATAATGGGAGTTCCTTAAAGGCAGCAACTATACCATCTTTGTTTTCATATTCCTAGAATTAAACATGATCCTTTATATGTAGCAGGAAACCAATTTGTGTTAAATTCAACTGAACGATGAATATGTAATGTTAGCATTGAACCTGAGTGGTCACTTAGGACAGCCATTTCACTTGCTAGAAATCATAGAAGGGAAGGTCACAGCATCAGTCTGCATACAGCTAAGCTAGGACTTTCCATCTAGCCCTCATAAAACCCAAGTCTTTTGACTTTGGATCTAGGGTTTCTTTCAATAAGCCATCTCTCCCTTCACATTGATTCTTAGTCCACCATCAATAATTATTGTTGATATGAGGGCAGGGGTAAGGTAGGATGGGGAAGGGAGAAGGGATCTATACAGCTTCCTGAGGGTGGTAACTGTTCAGTGCAGCTGCTTCCACATAAAATAGAAGGATAACAAATTGGCCAATCCTCTTCTAGCCTCCTTGAGGCCCCACAAAGAGGTCTCCTATACCCTCCCCCAATTCTGAGAAGCCCAGCTTCTAAGACAGCTGTACTGGACTATGTCTTCTGGGCTGGGTTTAGAGGAAGGGAGGGACAAAGGAGGAGATCCAGAAATGGTGTGGCTAACCCCACACCTTAATTCAAAAGCAGCTGGATCCCAGCCCAGGGGCTGTCAGAGCCATCAATTCCCCTTCCCTCTCCTCACCAGGTTAGGGGAGGGAGTTATCTTCAAAGACAAGGAGGGTTGGGGGAGAGGGGGCGGTTAGAGAACTAGAGTAGAGAACAGAAAGGATTGCCTGGAATAGAGAGATGGAATCAAGGAACAAGTTAAGACTGATGGGGAGAATAGAGAGAAGAGAAGATAGTTGGTCTTCAAGGTGGGGCCTCCAATACAGCCAGGGTAGTCTTTCTTGGATGTTTTCAACTAATTCAGGCAAACTGAATGAGAACCAAGCCTGGATCCTCCCAGATATTTGATAGAGACTCTGATGTTCCTGAGGCCTTCTTTCCCCCTTTCAATGTTTACTGAATCTAGGGCAAAAGGGGCCAAGAGGAGGAAGAGCAATCAAGAGCACAAGTCTGGGTAGTTTACTTTGGCTTATTCCATTCTCCTAGGTGAAACATTTAGAACTGGGAGAGAGAGGAAAGTTCAACATGAATTTCAGCCTTAAAAATCAGTTGTTGATACTAAACCAAATTCAGCTCCCTGAGATCAGACCACCCTTCTCTAGGGGGGAATGGTTACCTTTGGTACAGGCTGTGGGGCAAGACAATAAAGGAGAATGAACTCAAGACAAAACAAATTGTGAGTTACGGGTTTCAGAGAGAAAATGAAGGAGAGAAAATTAAGACCATTAGGGATTTTCAGATGCATGCCTGTGCGTGCCTTCTCCTTCCCCTCCTCACATGTGCACACCCCCAAACCACACTCTCACTCCTACACACAAACACATCTCATACGACCTGTCCTTAGTGACTTGTAATCATGACCACCAAGCAAGGTCCCTTATATAGGCTAGACTCTACTCAGTGGGTGACTCATTGGCTATTGGCAGTGATGCACTTCCCAGGACAAGTTTCTACAAGTAATGTTTACAAGCTTCTTGTTGCATTGGGAAAGCAAGACCCAAGAAAGAGTCAAAGTCCCCCCAACAGCAGGAACTCCCACCACCCTCAGGCTATCTGAAGGTCATCAGAAGGCTCTGGACCTCCATCTCATCTGTTTTTCCCAGAGCAAATCCAGAGGGTTGGAAATCAACCAACCACTTTTAGAATGCCTCACCCTTTTTGATGATGCAATCAAAGAGCTAGCGGCCTAGCTTTGCTTATTTCTTCAACAAATATTTGTTGAAAGAACTGGAAACTAAGGGGGTTCCCATCAGTTGGGGAAGAATTGAATAAATTATGGCATATTACTGCATATGAATACAGTAGACTATTACCATACCCTAAGAAATGATGAAGAGTCCATTTTCAAAGAAACTTACTGAGATTTATATGACCTGATTCAGAGTGAAATAAGGAGAGCCAGGAGCACAGTTAATAAATGGAGCATACTACCCATCTCCTAATTGATAGTTGGTTAATAAGCATTTTGTTTTTTGTTTTGTTTTGGTTTTACGATATGCATTTATTAACCAACCACTTTGTACCAGGCACTGTGCTAAGTGGGGATACAAAGAAAGGCAAAAGTCAATCTCTGTTCTCAAGCAGCTCACAGCCTAATGGGTACAACAATAAGCTCATGTTATTTGGTGTTTTTTAAGTTCAGATAAAAAGTTAGGTGGTAAAGTAAATAGAGCAATGGGCCTGAAATCAGGAAGACCTGAGTTCAAATTAGTCCCCAGACACTTATTAACTGTGTGACCCAGATATGTCATTTCATCTTTAAAATGTAAAGTGGGAATTATAATAGAATCTCTCTCCCAGGGTGATAGTGAGGATCAACTAAGAGATTTGTAAAGTACTTAGCCAAGTGACTGGCACATGGTAGATGTTTACTAAATGTTTGTTTCCTTCTTTTATTCCTATTACTGTTTAGTTCACATATTCTACTGTTGTCTGCTCTATGTATCTTCTTCTTGTGCTTAAGAATAGCAAGAGAAATTAACAAATGCTTTGCTGATATTAATAAAATTGTGATTATATAATGCTACCCTAATCCACCAGTCTATCTACCCTCTCAAAAAAGAAAGTGAGGTTAGTTTTTTATAACCTTTTTTGGATGAAATCACTTTGGCCTTCATTAGTGACTAATCTTTTTTATAAGTGTCAACATAAGATTTCTTTAATGTTATATTATTTTTATTTTGTTTTGTTTTTTCAACTAATGTTATTTTATTTTTTCCAATTACACATAAAGATAGTTTTCAACATTCACTTTTATAAGATTTTGATTACCAATTTTTTTCTCCCACCCTCCCTCTAATATTATCTTCTTAAATTTTCCTAGTAATCAGTTAAGGACAGTGCCTGGCCCACAATGCACAACCTATAGATATTAGCTATAGATATTGTTGTTGTTGTTGTTGCTGCTAGAAAATAAACAAATATTTGCTGAGGGCCTCTCCTGTGTATAAGGAGACTCCATACAAGCATTAAAGAAATTATAGCTAAATGATATTAGGAATATTGTACTAGATTTATAATCAGAAAGAACTGAATTCAAATCCCATTTCAGGCAATTCCTAGCTGTGTGACACTGGAAGAGTAACTTAATCCCTCTATACCTCAGTTTAATCATTTGTAAAATAAGGGGATTAGGTTCAATGGTCTCTAAAGTCTCTATTCGCTCTCACTTGGTGATCCTATGAACTATAACAATTATATGTGATTAATTTCCCATAAGATAACTACACATTACAGCTGGTAAAGACCTTAGAGAATATCTTGGATCCAAGATCCTTCCTATATAGGGAGAAAAAACTGAAACACAAAAGAGTTTTAAAGTAATTTGATCCAAAGTTATATGGTGAGTTAGTGTGTAAGGAATATCATCAGACAGCCTATGTGAGAGGGATAATTGGGAGGGAAGTCTGTGATCTGCATGAGTGGAATGATTAGATATATTGAATTCACATATCCAGCAAGTGCTAAAATCCTTCCTTTATGTAACCATGTAACTGCTCTCTCATTGTCATAGACTAAATTATAGTACTATAGACCAGTAGAGTAAGAAGGGACATATGAATGTCAGTAGTTATCTGGAGGGAATCTAAGAAGTCATCTCATTCCTATGATGAACCTGAAGTACAGAAAGGGAATTGACTTGCACAAGGTCACTTGAACTGATTGTTAGTGGTAAAACTGGAACTAAATCCTTAGATTATCAGGGCCAAAGGGGTTTTGAATGAAGCTAGTCTTCAGGTTGGTGAGGAAATAAAACAACTGAACTAGGGCACTGGAAAGCCCTTTCTCTCCAGTGTACCGTGTGCTAGGCAGGGTCATGGTTTCCATCCTCCCCTTCCTGCCAGGAGAAGAAAGTGAGATACTCACATTTCCGAAGGCAGGCAAACTGGTTGACTGGAGCCACTTTCGAATACTGTGAGGAAATGTTCCATAATCTTTCTCAGCCTGGAGCACTTGTGCCTCCAAGAAGGAGACATGATGTCCCACCATCTTCACAAAAGCCTAGGAGGAAAGGGTTTGGAGTTTGGGGGTTTTTGTGTGTTTTTTGAGGGGTAGGAGGAAGAGAGTGGAAAGGAATATGGATACAAAGAAAACAAAACCAGGAGAAAAGCTTAGACACATCTGCCTTGGATTTGAACACATTCCTGGCTACAACTCCATGGCCCAGAGCAAGACGTCAAAACCCCTAATTACTACCACAAGTCTTCCCTCAGCAGCTCAAGTTTCATGCCATGCCCCATAGCCATCCCTGGGAGGACATGACAGCTAATTCCTGGGGATTCCAGGGTCTAAGTGAACACATTTCAGATAAATTAAGGCTAGTACTCTGATGATTGATTTGTTAAATGACTTTACTAAAAATTCCTTAACCTCTCTGGGCTTCAATTGCTCCAAGTGTCATAAAATGGAGGAAAGGAAGCATGGTATAGTGGAAAGGGAATATTAAAAGCAAAGAGGGAGTAATCAGAAGACTTGGATTCAAATCCTGATTCACAGCTATTTCCTGTTGAGCAAATCATTAATCTCTCTAGGCTTCTCCTTCAAGATAGAAAAAAAAAATTGGATTAGATGATTGCTAGGGTAAAAAACACTGTCCTATGGATCTTTTCCCATTTCCCAGAGCTGAGAAGGAATGATATCAGTTCTTTGAAGTTCCTTGACCAAAAAGCATTAAAGAAATTCAAGATGGTATTATTAACATAATTCTTCAGGTGCTCCAGCAGATGTGATTTCTCAACAATAGCTTTAACACGACCTAAGAAGCCAGTCTCCTCTTTGGGGGGAGGAGAGAAAAAGAATTGAAATGAAGAAGGGGTTCAGGATCTACTTGGCAAATGTATAAACAGAAACCAGAAAGTCCCTAACAAGAGCATTGACTCTCTTCAACCTTTCTGAGTCAGTTCACCTGGTATCAAAGAAAAAGAAAGTCTTCCTCTCTCTCTCTTCCTCATGCTTAGCATCCTATAAACAAGTCCAATTTCTTCTCTCACATTAATACCATTCTGGTAGGAAGTGTGAGGCACTGCACTGGAATGTAATCATTCCAAGGCCTGAGCTGTCTTTGAAATGCCAATAACGGCCTCATGGCAAAACCACAGCAGGAAGAGAGAAAGAAACCTGCAGAGCCCAACATACTCTAGCCTCAAGTCTCATTCAACACCCCTAGAGTTGTTTTTATTTTGTTTTGTTATGTTTTGAAATATATTTGCTAAGCTAACCCCCAACCCCCACCCAAACTCACCCAAGGTCTACTGGGGACACTGCCTAGAAAAGATCTCAGACCTTAAAAGGCTGAAGAGTTCATAGGATTTAGAACTGGAAGAGGACCTTTGGGTTCTTTCTTATTGTACAGAGGAGAAACCAAGGCCTAGAGAGGGGGGAGGTGATGCCCGAATAGTAAGAAAGTGATAGAGTCCGGACTCAAAGGTAAGTCCTCTGACTCCAAATTGTATGCTTAAATATGTGCTAGGCATCCAGACTGGGCTCTCTCTGCATAGAAGGGCCCTTGTCTCCATGAGAAAAGCATCTTTGCTGGGAACCTGATACTGGGGGAGATGGGAGCTATACTGAGGAGGACATAAAAACAACAATTCACATCCACAGAACTGTCAGGTTTCTAAAGCATGGACCCAGGAGGGTTCGACATTGTTAGCCTCACTTGATAGATGAGGAAAATGAAGCAGGTCAGTTTCTTTCTGGTGGTATTCATTTCTTCATCTGTAAAATTAGGAGGTAGAACTAAAAGACCTATACTGTCCTTTCCAGATTTTTGGCAATGATCATAGGATCTGAGCTCTGAGAGATTAAGGAATTCACCTATCAGACAGCTCAAGGTCAGAGCTAGAATTCTAGCTTCCACCTCCTCCCATAAGTCCAGTGGCCATTCTTTCATGCCTCACTGCCTTAATGCCCTCAGTTCTTCCACCTCCATATTTCCTTCAGTTGAACAGGAAATCCTGGGCCTTTTAGTGTTTTAAACTGCCACTTCTCTTTTCCGAGAGAATCCCCTCTCCCCACAACCTCACCCAAAGTCTTGCTCCTGAGTTAAACTGAGGTCCCACTGGGAAAAAGCAGAAGATGGGGTTGGTTATTGCTCTACTGAGGACAAACTAGAGAACTTTACAGGAATAAGAACCCTTTAAATGACATAGATGAAGTTAATTAAATTAATGTAGATGAGGAAACAGAGACTAAGAGAGGAGGCAACTTGCCATTAATCACACAGCTAGGTGTCAATGCTAGGCTTTGAACTCTGGAGTCCTGACTTGATGGCCTTCAAGCTCTATATGTAGGATCCTATGACTCCAAGTTGAATGTTCTTTCTGTCTACACTATCATCTATAATGACAATACAACTCCATTGTCTCACCTGACTACATTGTCTCTCCAGATGAATCCCATGAATACACAGGAGGTGAATGAGAGAAGGGACTAACCAGAATACACATAACACTAGTCCCAGACTCTGTTCTACTTGTCTTGAAACATTCAAATCAAATCCATTTTAGAGCAGGTTGGCAAATGTTGAACTAATTGTCCTAAGTAGCAGTCCAGCTACTACTGGATCAAATTACACATGTTTAATGTCCGAGGAATATCAAAGCACTTTTTGGAACTCTGAAGAGAAAATCTTGGTGGTTAGCCATAGAAATGGGTTCATTGACCACTGGTTTCCCAACTGGACACCCTTTTCCTCATGGACTGGCCTTCACACCATGGTGAATCTAAACATTAATTGATTTCTCTGTCTCCAAGAATATATCTGGGAGAATCCCATCCTATCACCCCACTAAATTTGAAACAGTAAGGCTATGACAAATATCCCAAGTTAGCTTTGGTGTTGATTTAATGAGGTAGGGTGGACTTGTAGAAAAAGCAGCCGTTTTGGAGCTCAGAGACCTGGGTTCAAATATCAAATGAAATGATTTAATATCTCTGAGACTTGGTTTACTCATTGGTTAAATAGAGGTTCTAATACTTAATCCTTACTTCAGGAAGCTGATGTGAGAAAATCACTTTGTAAATCTGAACTGGCATAAAGAAATGTGAGTTATTCTGATTTAGTGTGAGGGGTTGGGCCTCCGTTAAATAAGGATTACTCTGATGATCTCATCGTGGTTTAGAGGTGACCCTGCTTCTTGACAGCTCTTCTAGGAGGGATACAAGTTCCAGCATGTTCTACCATGTTGAAAAGCCTTTTAGTAAAGACATAGTGACAGAATACAGATCTATCATCCAGAGAAAAGTCTAATATAAGTTGGAGACCACATTGTTTTCAGACTGATAAAATTCTTGGACTCAGCAGTTCTGTAAGAATATCAACTAAATTTTGAAGGGGTCTCAATCTGTATCAGTGAAAGAAGTATATATCTTGAAGAACTCAGAGATGCCTGAAGTATTTAAAGTAAATTGAATGTGGATTTAAGAGGGGCAGAGTGGTTTGCAAATAAAGTCCAGGCTCCTGTAACAGCCAACAGTTTCACCTTGTTAAAAAAAGAGAGAGAGAGAGAGAGAGAGAGAGAGAGAGAGAGAGAGAGAGAGAGAGAGAGAGCGCACCTTTAGGGGTAGCTAGATAGTGTACTAACCCTGATAGATCACTAGCCCTGAAGTCAGAAGGACCTGAGTTTAAATCTGGCCTCAGACACTTAACATTTCCTAGCTGTGTGACCCTGGGAAAGTCACTTAACCCCAATTGCCTCAGCAAAAAAAGATATAAAATAAAAAATAAAAAGAGGCTTTATTATTGGTTTCAGCTATAATTATAGAGATCACAAGGATTGTACCATATTGGAATCATGAGACAGGATTCAGGAAGTACGGTGCAGGCAAAGGTCAAGAATCAAGCATCCATCAGGCAGAATCAGACAGGCTGGGGCTCTGATGACCTCTATGAGCCCCTGCCTCTGCTCAGACTTGTCTTAGCTCATTTCCAGACTTCAGGGAAGGGGTTAAGAAAAGGAGAAAGTGGTTCAAGCTAGTTCAGGTAGCAGTGGATAGAAATCAATTTCATCCAAGCTGGAAACATCATTTCATGCAAAGGAAATGAGGATAGAATTGCTGGAAAAAGTCAGAGAATAGAGGGGTGGGGCTACAGATTTTGATTTTTTCCTCTTCAAAAAATCCATTAACCAGAATTAAAATTGATCAACTATTCTAATGTCAACCTTAAAAAAAAAAAAAACAGTATTCACTCCTTGTTCTGAGGTGACTCTATTTCCTAAGTATATCTGGTTCATACTCACATACTTTTGCAGGAGGTCCAAAGGACAGGAATAGTCAGTGTTGGACATACTGATGCATTGCTGGTGGAGTTATGATTTGGAACTGGAAAGCAGTTTGGAATTATGCAAAGAAAGTAACTAAAATGTACATACCCTTTAACCCAAAGATTCCATTGTGAAGCATAAACTCCTAAGGGCTTAAGTGACAAAAAGAAAGGCTCTGTGAACACTAAATATTTATAGCAACCCCCCTTTTTTATTGACAAAGAATTGGAAATAAAGTAGATGTCCATTGAAGAATGGCTAAACAAATTATGATACATGTATGTAATATTTAAGATACATTTAAAAAAGATAATGACTACAAAACATGGAAAGATATATATGAACTAATACCAAATGAAATAAGTAGAACCAGGAAAACAATATACACAACTGTAAGAGTGTAAATATAGAGAATAACTGTCACAAAAATTGAAACTGAATGTTGCAAAATTATAAATAAGTTTGATTCCAAGAAGATATATGAGAAAACATCTCTCCTTCTGCTCCTTTGCAGAAATGATACATTTGGCTGTGTGGAAAATTGCAGATAACAGAATTTTTTTCAATGTTTTGGTTGGTTTTGCTGAATTTTTTTCCCCCTTTTCTTCCCTTTAGAAAAAAAATTTTTGTTACATGGGGTGACTTCCTAAGACTGAGAAAGTGGGACACGGAAAATGTAGATAATGTCAAAATATATGTTAATAACAATATTTTGGAAGGAAGGAAGGAAGGAAGGAAGGAAGGAAGGAAGGAAGGAAGGAAGGAAGGAAGGAAGGAAGGAAGAAGGAAGGAAGGAAGGAAGGAAGGAAGGAAGGAAGGAGGGAGGGAGGGAGGAAGGAGAGAGGGAAGAAGGGAGGAAAGAAGGAGAGAGGGAAGGAGAAAAGGAAGGAGGGAGGGAAAGAGGGAAGGAGGGAAGGAAGCAGGGAGGTAAGGAAAGAAGGAAGAAGGAAGGAAGGAAGAGAGGGAGGGAGGGAGGGAGGAATGCAAAACATTTAATACTGACAGTATACAAACTCGAATTTTATCAAAATTTTATTTATTGTTTGTGTAGCTTAACCCAAAGCAAAGCTCTGAAAATGCTTAGATGGGCTTTTATCAGTCCCACAAAGGAGGGAGGGAGGGAGGAAGGAAGGAGGGAGGGAACAAGGAAAGGAGGGAAGGAGGGAGAGAAGGAGGGAGGAAAAAAGGAGGGAGGGAGAGAGAGAGGGAATGAGGGAAGGAAGGAAAGAAAGACAGATAAGAGACAGAAAATGTCCAGGTTGCCCAAATTTAGCACAACAGTTTAGCCCATTATTTAATTCCAATTCAATGCTTTCTTCTCAGAATTAGATTCTTGACAAACCTCTAATTTTTCCACTTTAGTATATATCCCATTCATCTCCATCACTTTGGCTTTAACAAGGGGAATATTTTCACCCAGAATCTTCGATGTGTCATTCCTTATCTGTATAAAACAAAGCAGTCCATCAGTGCAAAGGATTCTCTCTCTGGGGCCCTGCTCCCTATATCCCTTGCCTTTTTCCATGGAGGGGCATGGATTGTGGCCAGCAAGGTTCTGGGAGAAGAGAGGAGAGGAGACTCAATCTCATCAGTGACATAAAATGGCTTCTGGTGACTTGCTGACATATCAGTGCATCATAGTGTATTGTAACACCTTACTAACATTATCAGCAGAGACATGAATCAACCTAAACTAAGAAAAAGAAAAGGAATGGAACATGCTAATTTTCTCAAATCCAAATCCAACCCAAATATAAATTAGTTACTTTACTAGAGACAAATAATTTTTCTCCCTTCTCTTTCCCCAATCCTAATCAACCAAATACATTTTCTTTTTTTTTCTTTTTTTTTCTTTCTTTATTCTCAGTCTCTCTTTTTTATAATTTGATTTTTTATTTTTTAATTAAAGCTTTTTATTATATATATATATGGATATGGATAATTTTCAACATTCACCCTTACAAAATCTTGTGTTCTAATTTTTTCCCCTCCCTTTCCTTCACCCCCTCCTTAGTGACTGTGTGACTTTGGATAAATTATTTAACCCCACTCTCAGTTTTCTCATCTATAAAAGGAGAGGGTTGAACCCGATGATTAACTCTAAATCTATAATCTACACTTGAGTCCTGGCTGTGCCACTTATTATCTGTGTGAATTTGTACCAGTCTCCTCACTTCTTTAAGACTATTTCCTCATCTATAAAATTAAGAGTTAAACATAACACTCTCTAAGGGTTCTTCAGGCTCTGATATGGTTTGTTATATATTTTAAGATCCATTCCAGTTCTGATATTCTAGGATTATCTAGGAGAGAGCAGAGAAGTGTTCTTATAATTAGGTTCAGGTCAGGGCACTTATGAACTCTTCAAGGAGAAAAGATTGCCAATAGATTGGAAAGGTACAGTTGTCTACCTTCCCCAGCATTCCCTTCCCATTACCCTCTGCTCCTTCCTTATTTGGAGAGCTGTTCTTCCCCACCCCCAACACCTTCTTCTCATTGGCCAGAAACCAAAAAGGACTTTCAAGCTCCCAGAGTTTGAAAAAGGGTCTGAGAAACATCAAACTGAGACCCAGAGTGGAAAACCAAGTGAACAATTACAGGTACACCTGCTTAGGAGGAGGGTGGTGATGAGGAACTGGGCCAATTTCTCGGGCTCATTATGTCGGATAGGAAACCAGATCAAGCAGTGGGAGGGACTATCAAAAGGGAACTAGTGCCTCACTGCTCTGCTTCAAAGAAGGTTATTTTTATAAAACCAAAATGGAGTGAATGGAAAAAGACAACCAGCTGGGATCCTCTGCTCTGGATCCGTATGTTGAACCTGCCTATTCCCTCAACTCCTGAGAAGGACTGAGCTTCAAACTGATTGCTGTGGCCTTGGTGGGGTATCAATCTCTTTCTCCACCCACCCCCTCTGTACTTCCTACCTGTTCCCTGGCCCACAGGAAATGGCCAAATGCTAGTACCCCCATGTGCAGAATCCATTTCTAGAGAGGACTCCACCACAAGACAAAAGCCAACCAGAGACAGAATTATTCAGTGCAACAAAGAGTAGAAAATTATCATTGCAACAAGGTCAGAGTGTCAGTGGAACAAGCCCAGATCTTCTCTCTTACCCTTTCCCCACCATCTTTTGATTTTTTCAGAAATAGAAAAGGAAAGAGAAAAAAAAAATGTGACATAAGATTCAGGCTGTTAGTTTTGTGGAACAAAAGGCTAAGAAAGAAATGCTTAAAATTGTATAACTTGGGACAGAAGAGAAGGAGCTTCTCCAATCAGGTGGAAATCCTGTATTATGCTGGGAATTCCTGTGGAAAGCACCTTCATTTTGGTAATTTGATAACAACATGGCATATTAATCAGGTTACTGAGAAAACCTAAGTTTGAGCCTCAGTTCAATCGTGTCTGAGGGCAGGTAATTTTACATCCTTGAACCCTCAGGTTCCTCATCTTCAAAGTGGAGATAATATTTGCACAATCTATTTCCATAACTGTTTTGAAGGAAGTTCTTGGCAAAGTATAAAGGTCATTTAAAATGAATTGTTTTGATTAAGGAAGACCCTATCCAGAAACTAAGAGTAGAAGCAAAGGGATATCAGAATAGGAATTTAAAAAAAAAAAAAAAAAAAACTTCCTCTAAGAATTCATGAGATTCAACCTCCCAGCATAACAGTGCAGACTTAATTCCCTTAGGTTACTATTCTCTCATCTTGTCAAAGCTACCTTCCTGAAATTAGAGGTGTAAGCAATGGGTGCAAAGGTCAAATGCAGGCCCACCCCTAAGAAGTAAGGAATATCCTCAGTGATTCAGGGCCCCAGGGAAGAAAAGCAAAACACATTTGGCCCAAGAAAGAGAAGTACTGCCAAATGCAGCTGTTGGACCAAAGCCAGGGAGAACTTTTCTCCCACTATTTACAGGGAGGAATAGCAAGCTCCCTGGAGAAAGGTGGGATTCAGGCTGGAGAGAGAGAGGGATGGGGGGAGAGGGGAGAGAGGAAAGAGGAGAGAGGAGAGAGGAGAGAGGAGAGAGGAGAGAGAGACAGAGAAGGAGAGAGGAGAGAACTGAGAGGGGAGAGAGGAGAAGGGAGAGAAACAGAGAAGGAGAGAGAGAAAAAGAAAGAGAAAGAGGAGAGAGAGAGAGAGAGAGAGAAGAGAGAGAGAGAGAAGAGAGAGAGAGAGAGAGAGAGAGAGAAGAGAGAGAGAGAGAGAGAGAAGAGAGAGAGAGAGAGAGAGAGCTGTTATCCTAAACTGTTTCAGTGAAAAGTGAGATTTAAGCTATTGGGAGCCCTGAGTGGATAAATTGTTCTAGACCCTACAGATTACCATGTGTTGGAAAGTCTTACTAGCTAAGGTACTCATTTTTACTTACTTATGATACCCCTGCCCCTACCAGAAATGATGTGTCTACATATGAAACACAGCTATTGATCTCTGCTGCTTCTGTGATGACATTACTTACTTCCATTGCTAGAGCCCTTTACCATTTAGAAACTATTTCCCTTATCACAGCCTTGTAAGGTAGGTAGAAAGAGTGTTAGTCTCATTTTAAAGATGGGAAAACAGAGATTTTAAAAAGTTATGTGGCTCAATTAAGGAAACACAGCTGGTAAGTAGCAGACCTAAGATTCCTGACCCCAAATCCAGGGTTCTGGCCAATAAACAACACTAAAAAGAAAGCCCTTGTGTATAACTTCTTGCAGCTTATATAGTATAGTCATAACATTACAGTTTATAAAGTGCTTTCACATGTTACTTTCAATAACCCCTATATTACAGCCAAATTAAATTATTCACTATTTCTTTAATTATTCCTACATTTTCCCACTGTTATACCTTTGCCAGTGCTGTTCCCTATTCTTGGAGTACCTTTTCAATCATCTCTCCCTGTGGGCATCTGCTGTATCAAGATCCATGTGCTACTTGTCATTTCAATCCAATTCAACAGAACAGATATTTATTATATCCCTGCTGTATGCAGAGAATTACTATGCTTAAGGAAGATAAGAATTAGTCCTTGCCCCTATGGGAATTCATTCAGGTAGCACTGACATAAATATAGATAACTCTAACATATATTACCTGACATCTTACATGAATGTTCCCTGATCCCCCAGTTAGGTTCATCTCTCTGTCTCCTCTGATCTCATAGGACTTTGTGGTTTTCTTATATTCCTCATACTCTTATCATCGTTAAAATAAAGAGACATATCTGATCATCTGCTTGTTTTCCCATGGTCTGT
The DNA here is from genome assembly GCF_016432865.1 of Antechinus flavipes. Taxonomy (NCBI): domain Eukaryota; kingdom Metazoa; phylum Chordata; class Mammalia; order Dasyuromorphia; family Dasyuridae; genus Antechinus; species Antechinus flavipes. The sequence goes on along the minus strand of NC_067399.1, from coordinate 237,153,635 downwards.
AAGTTAAGACTTGTTTTTATATATGTAAATAAATTATATTACAATACCTAGTCTATTTCTTTACCCCTATTTAACTATGCTTCTTGAGGTCAAGAAACACCTTCTTGCTTGTTTCTCTCATAAATTAATACAAGACTTTGTACATAACAGTCACAAATATTTGTGGAATAGAATCAGATACACTGCACTAATTAAGTAACAGCAGACATGATGGACTTTGTCATTTCATCCAGACATAGCAGATATGTTCATGAGCATTTTGTATTACTTAGGACACAAAGTGATAAATAAAAAAAAAATTAATTTACATACAGTGGCAGAATGATATAGTTTACAGAACATAGGACTTGAGAGTCAGGAGGCCTGCATTCAGATCCCTGCCCTGTTATTTACCAACTTTATTCTCTGAACAAGCTTCTCTGGGGCTGCCTGTTTTTGCATCTACTACATAAGAAATTATAGTACTAATGATATCTATCACACAGGGTAGTTGTAGGATTGTTATAAGGATAGCACTGTTATAAGGATAGCACTTAATAAACTTTAAAGCATTATAGAAACATAGATATTTCTGTCTCCAGCCTCTGAAGTAGGAAATGATCCTACAAGGTTCTGGCAGCAATTGTTATCATTTACCTTGTAGGTGACCATTGATATTTTGTTCAACAAAAAGTCCTGACACTAAAGTAGGGATTGAATGGGTCACTTTTATGAAAGCTGATTCCTAGTTCCTGCTTAAGTTCCACTCTGAACAGAAGTACTGAAGATAAGGCTATAATACAAATACAATATAATATAATACAGAAGATAGCTGCCATTCTTGAACAATTTTCAGAGCCCCAGGAGCATCAGCTATGAAGATTGGTGATGATCCCATATACTACAATACTCTGAAGACCAGATGGAAAGTTTCTAAAATCTAAGTTTGCAGAATCCTTGCCTGTTTAGCCCATCCTCTGAGACTCTCCTCATCTAGCTGGGAAAGAGCCCTAAAGTATATTGGGATGGGAAAAAGGAATGCTTTGACAACATGGCCTGGAAAATAATCAAATCCTAGAATCCTAGAATTGGAGAGGCTCTCAGAGCTCAAATATGAGAGTTGGGAGAGTCCTCAGAACGTGGAAAGTCAGAAAGAATGTGTGGGAGAGACATAACAGCATAGAATGTCAGAACTGGGAGGAGACTTGGAATACAAAATGTCAGAGTTGGGAGGAGCCTTGGAACACAGAATGGCAGAGCTGAGAGAGATCCTGGAACACAAAAAGATAGAGCTGGGAGAGGCCTTAGAACATAGAGTATCTGAGGAAGAGAACATGGAAATTGGAATTTGGGATATAGAAAGGGCCTTAGGGACCATTCGATCTAACTGCCTTACTTTATAGAGAAGGAAAATGAGACCTAAAAAAGAGGAAGTGGCTTTTCAAATTCACACAGAAAATGAGTGATAGGCCAAGAGAAGACCAGAGTTCAGATCTTCTGACGTCCAATAAAGTCCTCCAAGAACTAATCTTTACAAATCAAAGGCAATTTCTTCATGGGACAAATGCAACCTTCATATAGCCATGAGGGTTTTCAATCAATCTGCCTTTTCATTAATAAAAAAAAGGGTAGAAACCAGTCCAGTGGAGGCCTTAGAGCACAAATGGGCTCAAGGCAGAATGCTACCCACAGGGACACTTTCCCTGGGCCTCAGCATGCTGAAGCCCCTTTGAGGCTTTCTAGATGTTTGTACAGTGAGCTGCCTGGAACCAGAGGAGAGTTAAATATAGTATTTTCATCCCCACTGTACATCTTCCTGCAGAGGTGCCCGAGAGTGCCACCTTGTGGCTTGGTCTGCGATGCTCTGTGTAATAAGACCATCTCAGGGGAAGGGAGTTATCAAGATGGCTGCCTCAGGAAATTTTGTGTGTGTGTGTGTGTGTGTGTGTGTGTGTGTGTGTGTATGTGTGTGTGTGTGTGTGTGTGGATGTGTGTGTATGCATGCACGCTCCCTCTCTACTGCTGGCTGCTGCCCCACTCGTCTGGTTGCTAAATCACTGGCAAAATGGCCTCCTTAGAAAGCTCCCGGAAGGAGTTTTCTGGCCTGGGCCCTTCAGGCAGAGAAACACCTACCATGTCAGTGAGGCCACAGAACTCCTCCAGCCTGAGAAGCATGTCTTCAATATTGGCTTCCACTTCCTTCACCTGGAAGGGAAAGGACAGCCCAGAGGATTAGTTTTACTGAGCAGAAGGAAGGTAAAAAACTCTTTTAGAAAAACAACTTTTTTCTTTCAAAGGAAAGAGATATAAGAATAGGCCAATAGAGCAAAAAATAACAGGATTTTGGATCAAAGGACCTGAGTTCAAATTCCCAGTTTTGCTTAATTCCAGTGTGACTTTGCATGATTCATTTTGCCTTTGGTTCTCTCCTTTGTAAAATGAGAGAGTTACAACAGATAATCTCTAAAATTCCTTTTCAGATGAAACATTTTTATCCTCTAAAAGTTCTTCCAGATCTAAATTCTGTGATCCTTCTAGGGGCGGTTTTGGTTTTTTTATATAACCAAATTTGGTTTTATAAACCAAATCATAAGAGTATAAGGGGGAGGAGGGGAAGACTTTGGATCATGAACCACTGCTAGGTACTTCATATAATAATAATGATGATGGATGACAATAATTACATCTCTAATTGCATTTATTGGGTAAGCTTTAAGGCTCACAAAGCACTTTCCTCACTGGTAGTACAAATATTATTGTCCCTGTTTTCAGTTGAAGAAACTGAGGCCCTGAAAGGAGAAGTGATTCACTCAAAATCATACACCTAATAAGTGGCAGAGCTGAAATGGATCTAAGCATCTAGACTAATGCCCTTATTTGACTGAGGTCGGAAGGGAGAAGTAACTTGCCCAAAGTCACACTTCTAGCTGAAACCCAAATGTCTCCTGCTGCTTTTTAGGACTCAGGCACTGGGATGTAGTAGGGTTTTTTGTATAGGTAGTAACTGGTAGAGTTTTTCCTGACCATCTTCCTCTCCTTCCAGCTCCCAAAATTCTACTTTTTTTACCCATCTTTTCTATGAAGAATTGATCCTACTCACATTTTTACAGCTGGGTACTTTCAGACCAAGAAGTGGTGATATAAAGAGAGAAACATGTTTAGAAACTTTGGGGATGGAATATAAATAGGACAAAATAGATGTAAAACCCTGAAAACTTTGTCACAGCTGGAGTATTTCTGTGGGTAAATTGGGGTAGGGGGAGGAATGAAAACTGTGAACCATATTAATGGTTCCTGGGGAAGTGGAAAATGTGCAGGAAACACTCCCTGCCCCTTCCCCCAAAGAAAACAAAAACAAAAACACTATTGACACAAAGAAAAGTTTTCAGAACAGTGAGGAGAAGAGCTGTCTTATCAGTGGCCAGGGCAGCAGCTAAAAGGAAGGGTGGGTCTAGTTCCTTCCATTCATCCATGGGAAGCCAGGTAAGATGTAAAGGCTTCACTGAAGAGCTATGGGAAATCTGAATACTTTCCCAAGGAACTTGCTCAAACTCAAGGAGGCTAAGGGTGAGCTAAATTTCTGTCTAGTCAGCTAGACAACATTGGCAGTCCAAACCTCAGTTTCCACATGTACCAAATGAGGTAGTTGGACTAGATGATATCTAATGTCCCTTCTGTCTCTCTTTATGAGTTTATTATCCTGAATAAGCATAATAAAGAAGGCAAATCTGTGTGTTCCGTTCCCCTCAAAAGAGAAAGAAAATGATACAACACTTTCAAAAGTAACACAGAAATAGATGACTTTTGGAATGTGTGCAACACAAATGAAAAAACAAACATGTTGTCTGTAATATTCTCTGGGTAGAGAAGCCATTAAAATGTAATTGGGAAATATTTAATAAAATAAGCAAAAATGCAATAAAACATAACACTACATTTTTTTTTAAATGTGGCACACAAGGATCTTTATGTATAGTTTGATGACTCCTTTTTCTATTTGAGTTTGACACCTCCAATCTAAACTATTACTTCCTTTCATCACAACAGATAATTGTGCAGATAAGATAAAGCAGAAATGATAAACTTTTTTTTTCCCTCTGAAATATATTCTCTAATAGTCATGTAAATGAAATAGCCACATTGTCCAGGCAAGCCTGCTATTTTCATCATAGGTGGGGTGAAATGGCTGACTTCAATATTCTTGACTCATGTACAGGTATAAATTCTTAGTCCTTTTGGGTGATATAGTGTTTGATTTTAATATTAATACCAATAGACTTCATTGACAGCCATTATCGAGATCCTCTTTATTTCACATATGAAGAAACTGAAGTTCAGACCGGTGAAGTGACTTGCCCAAGGTCAATCAGAGGCAAGAAGTCATGTCAGAGAGATCCTTTAACTCTTCACTATACTATAATGTCTGCCTGAGTAGGGATCTCCATCTTACACATGAAAAGACAGAGGCTTAGAGAGAATCAGTTCCATTCAAATATGTGAGGCACTAAGTATTGAGGTTACAAAAGACAAAAAATGAAATAGATCCTGCCCTTCAAGAGGCTACATTTTATTGGAAGGCTACAATGTGTATATAATAAGTAAATACAAGTAGTACAAAGTAACAAGGAAATCTCAGGTGCCTTCAGCTGAAGAGATCAGAAATCTAGATGGCTAATAAATGGCAATCAAAGACACTACAACCCATCTTCTATCTCTGATCAGTACTCTTCCCATGACAATCATGATATCTACCAACACTATTCTCAGGGAAATAAAGGCTTCATTTTCCTTATCTATAAAATAAAGGGGCTGGACTCTACTAGATGATTTCTTAAAAGTTCTTTCCAGCACTGACATTCTCTGAGTCTGTCTCTCATGAAATGCAAAGTGGACATTTTTCTTTGTGTTTGTGAATAATAGATTTCAACTTATTAGCTTTCATATTTTCCTTTCTCCTTAGGGGCAGGAATGTAACCTTTCACACTAAATGTAGCAAGATTTGATATAAGACCCAGGATCAGCTTGAAGAACAGGATAACTGGCACTAGAGTCCAGAAGAGCCCTGTTCTGGTCCTAGCTCTATTCTTGGATCATTCTATGGATTCAATTGAACAAGTCACCAATCATCTCTGTTCTTTAGTTTCCTCTGTCTGTGAAATAGGAAGGGCAATTTTCTATGTATTCGTACTTTACAAGGATGTCATTAGTGGTGAACAACATAGCCAAAGAGATTGTAAGCTTCCTAAGGGAAAAAATTGCATTTTTTCCTTCCTTCCTTCCTTTCTTTCTTCCTTCCTTCCTTCCTTCCTTCCTTCCTTCCTTTCTTTCTTCCTTCTTTCCTTTCTTCCTTACTTCCTTCCTTGCTTCCTTCTTCCCTTCTTTACTTTCTTCCTTTATTTTTCTTTTTTAATTCTGAGCTTAAACACCAAAAAGGAACATTTCAAAATACACAGAAGAACATAAAATAAAGATTGCATAAGAAATGGAGACTCTCCCTTTCATATCATTTACTTTTAAACATATATATATATCCTGTCAGACTGGCTAGAATGACAAGGAAAAATAATGCGGAATGTTGGAAGGGATATGGGAAAACAGGGACACTAATATATTGTTGGTGGAATTGTGAATATATCCAGCCATTCTGGAGAGCAATTTGGAACTATGCTCAAAAAGTTATCAAACTGTGCATACCCTTTGATCCAGCAGTGTTACTACTGGGCTTATATCCCAAAGAGATTTTAAAGAAGGGAAAGGGACCTGTATGTGCAAGAATATTTGTGGCAGCCCTCTTTGTAATGGCCAGAAACTGAGTGGATGCCCATCAATTGGAGAATGGCTGAATAAATTGTGGCATATGAATAATATGGAATATTATTGTTCGGTAAGAAATGACCCACAGGATGATTTCAGAATCAGATCAGGATGAACTGATGCTGAATGAAATGAGCAGGACCAGGAGATCATTATATACTTCAACAACAATATTATATGATGATCAATTCTGATGGACCTGGCCATCTTCAGCAATGAGATGAACCAAATCAGTTCCAATAGAGCAGTAATGAACTGAACCAGCTACACCCAGTGAAAGAACTCTGGGAGATGACTAAGAACCATTACATCGAATTCCCAATCTCTATATTTTTGCCCGCCTGCATTTTTGATTTCCTTCACAGGCTAACTGTACAATATTTCGGATTCTTTTGGTACAACAAAATAATGGTTTGGACATATATATTTATTTTGTATTTAATTTATACTCTAATATATTTAACATGTATTGGTCATCCTGCCATCTAGGGGAGGGGATGGGGGGAAGGAAGGGAAAAATTGGAACAAATGGTTTGGCAATTGTCAATGCTGTAAAATTACCCATGCATATAACTAGTAAATAAAAAGCTATTTAAAAAACCATCTATATGTAATATATACAATAAATTTCAGACATTACTTTAAATAACATTTTATTTTCCCTATTTACATATAGAAACAATTTTAATATGTGTTTTAAATTTTTTTAAATGCCAAATTATCTCCCTTCATCCCTTTCCTTCTCTTTCCCTGAAACAGTAAGCAAATTAATATGTAATACATGTGCAATCACACAAAACATTTCCATGTTAGTCACATACATTGCTTTCAAAACTATGTTGTTATTCTGTGCTTCCTTCTGAACTTCTTTCTTTTTTTTCAGTGTATTTAAAAAATATGTTTCAATAGTCCTCTTTTGGGGAGCATCACTATTGCTAATTCCTAACACTTAATTACAAATAGAGAAAAAGAAGAAAAATGCAACAAATAAATAGGATAAAAAGATAATATAAAAAACTTGGTAGTGTACCTGCCAAAACAAACCCAGAAACTATATGAACATAACTATAAAAGTTTTCATACAAATAAAGTCAGATCTAAATAATTGGAAAAATATAAATTGTTCATATAATAAAAATGACAATCCTAAAAAAAAAAAAAAAAAAAAAAAAAAAAAAAAAAAAAAAAACAAATAAATAGGATAAACAAAATGAATCCATACAGTGGCCATAACCAAAAATATATGTCTCTCTCTGCATCATAAGCCTATCACATGTCAGGAAAATAACACGTTTCATTATAGATCCTCTGGAGGGATCATTATATTGATTGGAATTCTTAATTCTTTCAAATTAGAGTTGGAAGGGATCTCAGAAGTTATTCAATTGATTTGTTGCTCAGTAGGAATCTTAGCAGGAATGACAAGTGGTCATTGAAAACCTCCATTGGAAGAGATAAGGGAATATGTGGGGAAGGGGGGAAGTAAGGATGTTAAGAGGGAGGACAACTCCTAGAGGGTTTCCAACTCAAATTTTCTTTACAATATTGTTATTATTGCATAACTTGTTCTCCTGGTTCTATTCACTTCATTCTGCATCACTTCATACTACCTAATAATTCTCTAAAATCATTTCTTTCATCCTTTTTTATAGCACAATAATATTCCAGTACATTCATACACTACCTTTATTTAGCCATCCCTCAATTGGTTGTTCAGTCATCATCCCTCTCAGATTTTAATTCTGAGGGGCTTTTTTCTTCTTCCTTTTAATTCCCCCTTCAGGATCAAGAAGTTACTTTTCCTTGTAAACCCTCTAGGAGTTGTCCTCCCTCTTAACATCCTTACTTCCCCCCTTCCCCACATATTCCCTTATCTCTTCCAATGGAGGTTTTCAATGACCACTTGTCATTCCTGCTAAGATTCCTACTGAGCAACAAATCAATTGAATAACTTCTGAGATCCCTTCCAACTCTAAGATTTTGATCTCTTGTCTTTCATTTTTGCAGCCCACAAGCCAAGCACAGGGCTTATACATATCATTAGTATGATCATCCGCAATGTCAAAGGTACTGCCATCTTCCCATAATCATAGCTTACCTCAGTTCCTTACTCTCCCTCATCCCATATATTCAATCGGTTACTAAACCTTGTCACTTTCACAACATTTCTCACCAACTCCTCTCACACTCCTATTCCTGCACCTCACAAATCTACCATCTTAGCTCAGGCCCTCATCACCTGTCTCTCCTCTAGTTTATTGTAACACCTTCTAATTGGCCTGTCTGCTTCTAGTTTCTCACCACTCCTACACACAAAGGCCAAAGTAATATTACTTAAGCACAGATCTCATCATGAGATCCCTCTACTCAATCAACCACTTCAGTGATTTCCTATTGTTTTTAGGATAAATTATAAACTCATCTGTTTAACATTTTAAAATCCTATACAATCTGGCCTCAACCTTTCTTTCCAGCTTCATTGAGCATTTCTTCCCCTTCCTTATTCTGAAATTTAGCCAAAAGAGTCTTTTTTCTGTTTCTCAAACTTGACAATCCATTTCCATCTCTGTGTCTTTGCCATGACTGTACCACGTGCCATAAAGCTCTTCTTCTTTACTTCCCTTCATGGACTCTTCTTCCTTTATGATGAAGTCCAGGTACCATCTTGTGTCTTCTCAGTTCCTCTTACCTACTAACATCTTCCTTCCAAAGTTACTTTGTATTTAACTACTTTGTATTACTTTGCTTTTATTTGCTTCATATTTGAACTACATATAAAGATATTAGTATAGATTTGTCTCTTCCATTAAATTCAGTGAGAGTAAGGATTGTTTATTTTTGGTACACGTATCCCCAATACTAGCATTATGCCTGGCACACAGCAGATACTTAATAAATACTTGTTAATTGATCAAAGAGCACTTTCCTAGATACAGAAGAGAGAAAGAGTGGATCATATTGCATTGATGGTGGAGTTGTGAATGAATCCAACCATTCTGGAGAGCAATCTGGAATTATGCCCAAAAAGTTATCAAACTGTGCATACCCTTTGATCCAGCAGTGCTACTACTGGGTTTATACCCCAAAAAGATACTAAAGAAGGGAAAGGGACCTGTATGTGCCAAAATGTTTGTGGCAGCCCTGTTTGTAGTGGCTAGAAACTGGAAAATGAATGGTTGCCCATCAATTGGAGAATGGTTGGATAAATTGTGGTATATGAATGTTATTGAATTGTTCTGCAAGAAATGACCAGCTGGATGAATACAGAAAGGCTTGGAGAGATTTACATGAACTGATGCTGAGTGAAATGAGCAGGACCAGGAGATCATTATATACTTCAACAATGATACTATATGAGGATGTATTCTGATGGAAGTGGATTTCTTCTACAAAGAGAAGATCTAATTCAGTTCCAGTTGATCAATGATGAACAGAAGCAGCTATACCCAAAGAAAGAACACTGGGAAATGAGTGTAAACTGTTTGCATTTTTGTTTTTCTTCCCAGGTTATTTTTACTTTCTGAATCCGATTCTTCTTGTGCAACAAGAAAGCTGTTCGGTTTTGCACTATATATTGTATCTAGGATATACTATAACATATTTAACATGTATAAGACTGCTTGCCATCTAGGGGAGGGGGTGGAGGGAGGGAAGGAAAAAGTTGGAACAGAAGTGAGTGCAAGGGATAATTTGTAAAAAATTACCCAGGCATATGTTCTGTCAATAAAAAGTTACAATTTAAAAAAAAAGAGCGGATCATAAGATTCAGAGATTATTTTTTTTCATTATAGCTTTTTTTTGACAGAACATATGCATGGGTAATTTTTCAACATAGTCCTTTGCACTCACTTCTGTTCCAACTTTTCCCTTCCCTCCCTCCATCCCCTCCCCTAGATGCCAGGCAGTCTTATACGTGTTAAATATGTTTAAGTATATCCTAAATACAATATATGTGTGCAGCCATACAGTTCTCTTGTTGCACAAGAACAATCTGATTCAGAAGGTAAAAATAACTTGGGAAGAAAAACAAAAATGCAAGTAGTCCACATTCATTTCCCAGTGTTCCTTCTCTGGGTGTGGCTGATTCTATCCATCATTGATCAATTGGAACTGAATTGGATCTTCTTTTTGTTGAAGATATCCACTTCCATCAGAATACATCTTCATACAATATTGTTGTTGAAGTATATAATGATCAGAGATTACTTTAAAAGTCATCTAATCTATGACTTTCCTTTTACAGATGAGGAAACTGAGGTGCAAAGAGATAAACTAACCAACTAAGGCCACACATCTAGAGTGGCAGAGTTGAAATTCTTGTTTCTAATTCTAACAAAAGCACCAAAATACATCCAGTGTACAGAGAATTACCTTGTTTTGCTATGTATAGAGGGAAGCTTTATGAGAGGAGATAGGAAATGTATGGGGATTCCATGTAGCCAAGAACTGTGAATGCTATTCAGAAGTTGAACTTCATTTGAGAGACAATAGGGAGCCACAGGGGAGTTTTTAAAAACAATAACAACAGAATCATATGACTAGATCTATGTAGAAGAAAGCTTATTCTGGCAGCAGTTTGACGGGAAAATTGAAGGTGGGGTGTAATTGGGCACAGTTTAGAGATGAGAATTAAATTTAACATATATTTTTTTATTTTCCCCCAATTATATATTAAAAACAATTTTTAACTTTCTTTAAATTTTGAGTTCCAAATTCTATCCTTCCTTCTCTCTTCTCCCTTTTCTCTGAGATGGTAAGCAATCAGATATAGTTTACATAGGCAAGGCCTTTAAAGAGACTAAGTACGTATTATTTGGAAACAGGATAGTGGTGGTGGGAATAAAGAGTAGTCTATATGCTGAGATAAGGAACCATCAGAGTATGTCAGAGAAGAGGGAAAAGACAAAATCAGAGATTATCTTGAGAGGAAATCTTGCATAGCAGATATGTACTGGATCAGAAAGGTCTGAGTTCAAATGCCATTTCAGACATTATCTGAGTGACCATAGGCAAGTCATTTAATCTCTCTGAGCCTTGGCTGCTTATCTGTATAAGAATAAGAGTTAATAATGTCTGTTGAACCTATCTCAAAGGGTTGTTAAAAGTATAAATTACATATGCATATATACACATCCACATATGTATATTCACACATAACCATATAGATTACATGTATACACAAGTGTGTACATGCACACATATATACATATGTATTTGTTAACTTTAAAGTACTGTATAAACGAATTTTATTATTCTAGGAGTGTGAAAATAGGAGAACAAATGAATGGTTGTCCCAATTAGAAAGAGTGCAGGTATAAATGAAATTGGTTTGGTACATGTTGAATCTGAGGTGCCAGAGGTATAACCAAGAGGACAATATCCCAGAAACAGTTGCAGATGTAAATCTGGAAATCAAAAGAAATATCAGGATTATATTTAACATGTAAAGGACTGCTTGCCATCTCGGGGAGGGAGTGGAGGGAGAGAGGGGAAAAATCGGAACAGAAGTGAGTGCAAGGGATAATGCTGTAAAAAATTACCCTGGCATGGGTTCTGTCAATAAAAAGTTATTAAAAAAAAAAAAGAAATATCAGGATTAGAAATAAAAATCTGGGAGTCATCTACATGAAGGTAGTACTTAAATCCATGGGAATGAAGGAGAGAACGAAGGGAGAGAATGCAGAGCAAAAAAATAAAAAGGCTAAGGACAAAACTTTGGAGAACACTCACATTAAGGGATAAGGAAGAAAATAAAGAATTTGTGGGGGAAAAAAACAGAGAAAGAGCAATTGGTGAACTAATAGAACAATCAAGATAGCACAGTATCTTGAACCCAAGGTGGAAAAAATTATCTGGTCAATGGTGTCAAAAACTGAAGAGGTCAAGAATAATGGGGACTGAAAAGATAGAAAGGGAGAGAGACAGAAACAGAGACAAAGGAGACAAATAGACAGATAGAGAGTAAGAGATATAGATTAAGCTATCACTGACTATATTAGAGAAAACAGTCTCTCTAAGATGGATGGTTGGAGGGAGGGGGAAAAGATGAGACTCATTTGCAAGATGGTAAGAACAGTATGGATAGTGAGAAACTGTAAGCACGAGTCATAGGCAATTCTTTCAAGTTTAGCAATAACAGGGGAAAGAAAGAAAACTATGACTGGATGCATCCAAGGAAGGCTTTTCTGGAACTGGAAAATTCTGAATATGTTTCCAGGCAGATAAGAAGAAGCTTATAGCATAAGATGGCCTAAAGATGGCAAAAGAGAGAGGATGCCTGATTGAGCAAGATCTTGAAAGAAGTCAGGAAGAACGGAATCAAGGTCACAGAGGAATTAGTTTAAATGTTTAATAAAAGTAGTCCTCCTTTTGACTAAAGGAAAAGAAGGAATGGAAGAAGGAATGAGGAATCTGTATAAGATGATTTTAATCTTCTCAGTGAAATAAATACAATCCCAAAGTGCAGTGTTAGAGTTTTCTTAAGACAGCACAATGACTTTTGGCTCTCCCTATAGAAGACAGTCAACTTTCCACACACTTTCTACACATGCTGCTTTAAAAAGTAGGTTTACAATAGTAAAATGGAAGGTCCTTGGAAATTGAGGTCCTTGAAAATTGAGGGGGGTTTTTTTGTTCTTTCAATTTTTGTATTCCTTATATCTAGGCCAGTGCCTGAAACAAAGAAACTATTTAATACATATCTATTGAACTGAATCAAGGTTGTGTTTTGGTTTTTTTTTATTTTTGTGAATAAGAAAATGGGAGACATGCAAGGTTATGACCACAAAGTAGAATTTCCAAGTTATGGACCTGGGAGGTAGCACAATTCCAAGAGATGGTCAGCTATAATGTATGTCTATATTCATATGTGATAGAAGTAAGGGTAGAAAAGGAAGAAATTGGAATTAAAGATGGAGATGAATTAGCATGGACCTAGTAATAGTGAGAGTGATTAGAAGGTGACAATTTGGGAGTAAGTAGATTGGGTATGCCCCTTGCAGTTGGTATGACTGAACACTCAAGATTGGCCCCAGAATAAGCTACAACATATTTCCTCTAGATAATTAAACTAATAGAGGATTTACAGAATTTATCCCTCCTGTGATAGAATTTTAATGCTTGCTGCTATGTATTATGCATACATGAGCTATCTGCTATAGATAGACTATGGGATCTGACTGAAGAAGCAAAGGCTGTGAATTTTGCTCTATGTTTTGTGGTTCTTATGGGAGAGAACCAGATATTTGGCTTCCTCAAGATCCCTTCTTCAAATGAGCTGATGAGGACCAGGAGCCTGATCCCCAAGAATCTGGGATTGCTGAGGGTTGCTGGGACTTGAAAAGCTTCAGGGCTCCAGGGCTCCTGGAAATGGGAAAGGACATTACTTAGGAGATGCTTTATCCCCTCCTTCCCCCTAACTCTGCTTTTCTTTCCTCCTGGGTACACACTTTGATCTCACCATAATCTGTATCTACATAGCAGGTGTTTAATAAAGCACCTCATCTCTCAAACTCAGCCAACTCTCTTACAATGCAGTCCCATATCTCCAACTATCTGCTTAAATTTCTACCTGGATATCCCAAAGGCTTCCAATTCAGCACATCCAAAAATAGAACTTTTTTCCCCCTCTAATTCCCCCATTTCTGTTTAGAATATGAATATTCTTTCAGTCACCAGGTGTACAACCTAAGAGTTATTCTCAACTCTTCATTCTCACTCCAGATCCCATACCAAAATCAGCTACTGATTTTACCTCCTCAGCATCTCTTAGATTCCTCCCCTTCTAAGTGGCAGAATAGGTAGAGTGCTGAGCCAGAAGTCAGGAAGTCCTGAGTGATAGAATCTGGTCTCAGAATTGAACTGTGTGTCATTAAGCAATTCACTTAACTTCTTCCTCATCTGTAAAAGTGGGGGATAACAATAGCACCTATCATCTAGAGTTGTGAGGATAAAGTGAGCTAATACCAGTAAAGCTATTGGTAGTGTTGCTATCACTACCACAGTCTAGTCCAGGCCTTCTTCATTTCTCACCTGGACTCCCCTTGCCTCCAGCACTTAGCACAGTGCCTAGCACATGGTAGATACTTCACAGAAATTTATTAATTGGCTGACTATTTAAATAAAGTTCTATAATTAGTATGGTAGAAATTAGGCATGGACCCACACTTAACACCATATACCAAGATAAGATCAAAATGGGTCCATGACTTAGGCATAAAGAACGAGATTATAAATAAATTAGAGGAACATAGGATAGTTTATCTCTCAGACTTGTGGAGGAGAAAGAAATTTGTGACCAAAGATGAACTAGAGACTATTACCGATCACAAAATAGAAAATTTTGATTATATCAAATTAAAAAGTCTTTGTACAAACAAAACTAAGGTAAACAAGATTAGAAGGGAAGCAACAAACTGGGAAAACATCTTCACAGTTAAAGGTTCTGATAAAGGCCTCATTTCCAAAATATATAGAGAACTGACTCAAATTTATAAGAAATCAAGCCATTCTCCAATTGATGAATGGTCAAAGGATATGAACAGACAATTTTCAGAGGATGAAATTGAAACTATTACCACTCATATGAGTGTTCCAAATCATTATTGATCAGAGAAATGCAAATTAAGGCAACTCTGAGATACCACTACACACCTGTCACATTGGCTAAGATGACAGGAAAAAATAATGATGAATGTTGGAGGGGATGCGGGAAAACTGGGACACTAATGCATTGTTGGTGGAGTTGTGAACGAATCCAACCATTCTGGAGAGCAATCTGGAATTATGCCCAAAAAGTTATTAAACTGTGCATACCCTTTAATCCAGCAGTGTTTCTATTGGGCTTATATCCCAAAGAAATACTAAAGAAGGGAAAGGGACCTGTATGTGCCAAAATGTTTGTGGCAGCCCTGTTTGTAGTGGCTAGAAACTGGAAATTGAATGGATGCCCATCAATTGGAGAATGGCTGGGTAAATTGTGGTATGTGAATGTTATGGAATATTATTGTTCTGTAAGAAATGACCAGCAGGATGAATACAGAGAGGCTTGGAGAGACTTACATGAACTGATGCTAAGTGAAATGAGCAGAACCAGGAGATCACTTTACACTTTGACAACAACGATATTGTATGAGGATGTATTCTGATGGAAGTGGATTTCTTTGACAAAGACTCAGTTTCAATTGATAAATGATGGACAGAAGCAGCTACACCCAAAGAAAGAACACCGGGAAACGAATGCGAACTATTTGCATTTTTGTTTTTCTTTCCGAGTTGTTTTTACCTTCTGAATCTAGTTCTCCCTGTGCAACAAGAGAACTGCTCGGTTCTGCAAACATATATTGTATCTAGGATATACTGCAACATATCTAACATATATAGGACTGCTTGCCATCTAGGGGAGGGAGGGAGGGGAAAAATCGGAACAGAAGCGAGTGCAAGGGATAATGTTGTTAAAAAAAATTACCCTGGCATGGATTCTGTCAATATAAAGTTATTATAAAATAAAATAAAATATTAAAAATAAATAAATAAATAAATGAAGTTCTACTTGGTCTTCTTACTGAATCTTTTCTTTCTACCATCCATTTACCAAGAAGCTGCCAAACTGATATTTCTAAAGCCCAGGCCTTGCACATGTCACTTTCAAGTTCAAAAACCTTCACTAGCTCCCTATTGCCTCTAGGATCAAATACAGACCCCTCAGCTTGGCATTTGAATCCCTTTACAATCTGGCTTCAGCCCTCTCCTTTCAGACTAATTAGCTATCTCCCCATCAAGCACTCTATTCTCCAGCCAAAATGATCTAGTTGATGTTTTCCACATTTTCTACCGGCAGCTTTTATAGAGACTCTTTTTGACTTTGGAATGCTCTTTCCCCTAGCATCTTGAAATCCCTACCTCCCTTCAAGGCTCAAATATTGCTTCCTCCCTTTAATTGCATGGGTTCCTTCCTAATCTCTATATATTTTTTTGGTAAATATTCTGTATTTACTAATCTATGATCATGTAGAATTCTCTGAGCAGAAAGTATGCATTTTTAAAAACTGCGACTATTGGAGCAGCTAGGTGGCGAAATGGATAGAGCACCAGCCCTTCGGGGACTTCAGTCAGAAGGACCTGAGTTCAAATGTGACCTCGGACACTTAACACTTCCTAGCTGTGTGACCCTGGGCAAGTCACAACCCCAACTGCCTCAGCAAAAAACAAAAATCAATTTGGGACTATCTTCATTTTTGACTTATATGCCTAGTTTCTAACACAGTGCATGGCATGTGGAAAGTGTAATAAATACTTGGTGATTGATTGAATTAAATCTCGATGAAATACTCCAAGAAAAATACTCTTTAAATCTGATAAATATAATATTACAAATATCATGACTTGGACAGCACTTTTCCAACCAAACTTCTAATCATCTGTCAAAGGTACAGGCCTGACCAGGGACTGACCTGCCTAAGAGTTGTCCTACAAAACAGATGGGAAATGTCTAGTCCATGGGCCATATAAGGCCCATAAAATCATTTGCTAAAGCAACCACAGGCTACAATAAATTGAAAACTAGGTACAATAACTTCTCATAGCTTGAGTTCCACAAGTGTGATAATTTTATATGGCCCTAGAATGATGTTATAAATACTCAAATGGCCCTGGGCAGAAAAAAGGTTCTCCACCCCCTGTTCTAAAACAAAGCTTCTTAAACTGTGGGTGGTGACCCCATATGGGTTTGCATAACTGAATGTAAGGGTCTTGAACAATTTGACAATAGTTAAAGGTATTCCACCAAGACTGAATTCTTTATGTAAAAGTAAACAAGCACACCCATCTTATTAGTATGCAAATTTGCTTTTGTCTTTAATAAATGGTAAAATTATATTGTTTAAAACATTTTTATAATTTATTATCAGTAAATGTTTGATTTGCATACAAGGTCACATAAAAATTTCTCAAGTGAGAAGGGGTAACAAATAATATAATATCACAAATAAGGACTATTCTTCCTTATCTCCTTCATCTCTCCCACAAATAGCATCAAAAGTCATAGACTTGGGGAGCAGGTAGCCTCAGAGCAAAAGAGGACATAGAACAGTTTGTTAGAAAGACCTATGAATTCATTCCTTTCCAAGATCTTTAGAAAACCGCAGACATTCATCTGTTTCAGATGATTAAGAAATATATAGAGGCAAGAAATGTATAGAGGCAAAAGAATAAACTTAATGACCAGTAAACACTTTTAAAACTTTGGGACTGCATAATTCCACAGCTACAATCGAATAATAACTTGGAAGCCCAGGAAATGGAGTCCCTTTTATTGAATTTCTTACTCCTAACAGTCCAATGCTTTTGGAAACATGATAACTAATTTCTTGGAGGGGAAAGGGGGGAAGCTTAGATCAGTCTTTCAACTGCCCTCTTCAATGACAACTACTTCCCACTTCCTTTCCCTATTAGATTTCCCAAAATGAGTGTTTTATATCTATTGCCCCCTTTTCTTTTAAAAATATTTTTATGTTAATATAATTTGTCTTCACGCAATAAATAGATAATCCCCCCCCCAAATCTAAACAATCTCTCTTAAAATCTAAGTACATTCCCTGGGGGAAGGGGGATAGTTTTTTCCATTGCTGTGAAAAGAGGGAGATGTCCTTTAAATTTAATAGTATATTACTAATATTTCTAATATTCTAATTATAATACTAATAATATATGATAGTAATATTCACTGTTATGTTTGGTCAGAATTCTGTTTTCACTTGATGCTTTCTTTCTTTATATTGGTAAAGTCATAGTGTATGGTTGTCATTTGTCTGTTTTCTTCACTCTGCAGGAATTCATGTCTTCCCATGTTTCTGCAAAGTTTTCATAGTCATTATTCCTTACAGCTAAATTATATTCCATTATGCTCATATATTCATCTATTGTCCAACTATCAGGTGCTTTTTAAATTTTCAGGTTGTTGTTATCATAAATAATGCTGATGTAAACATTTTTGTACAGAAGGGTCTTTTCTTGCTATCAAAAATATCCTTATGATATAGTGCTAACAGCAGAATTTCTGGGTCAAAGGCTACAAATAGCTTAGTAACTTTCCTTACTTAATTCCAAACCATTTGCAAGAACAGCTAAATCAATTTAGAGCCCAGCAGCAGCTAATTAGCATGGCTATCATCCCAATGCCTCTCTAACTGTGCTTTTTAACTTTTTCTCACCTTTGCTGTGCCCCTCCCATTTCTTCAACACCCACAACCTCTGTAATCCCCAGCAATCTGAATGCAGCACACCATCCTTGTCCTCCTCCTACCTCTGAGATAGCTCCTCTAGTCACCTTTGCTAACTCATCTTCCTCCTTCCAGCTTCCTAAATCTGGACATTTTAGAAACTTAATCTTTAGCCTTCTGCTCTTTTCTCTTCCCTTTGTGCTAACAAGTATATCATGGACTCTCAGAATTAGAAGAAATTTAGGCTCTATCTACTGCAACCTTTATCTGAACCTCTACACCGTCAGCCAGCCCTTGCTTAAAAGGGATGAGGGAAACCTATAACCATCCTGGATGGGGTCCTCAAATTACGGGCCGTGGGGCCAATCTAGCAGCTGAGGATGTTTATCCCCCTCACCCAGGGCTATGAAGTTTCTTTATTTAAAGGCCCACAAAACAGAGTTTTTGTTTTTACTATAGTTCGGCCCTCCAACAGTCTGAGGGACAGTGAACTGGACCCCTATTTAAAAAGTTTGAGGACCCTGAATTCTAAGGCATCCTCTTCTGCTCTATTTATTGGGAAGTTTTTCCTTATATTGAACCAAAATCAATCTTTTTTGCACCTTCTATTCACTGTTCCTGTTTCTAACAAGTAGTAGAAATCTGATGCTTCTGCTACATTACATATCTTTGTGTACTTGAAGATGAAAGTCATGTCTTCTCTCCAGATTAAACATCAGCATTTCTATCAACTCTTAATCTCTTTCACCATCCTTGTCATTGTCCTCTGGATATTCTTAAAGTTTAGTGATTAGGTAGGGATAGGAATTGGGCCTGGGCCAGTGATTTTATTGGTGCAGAGACCTCCTGAACAAAGAAAATCCCTCTGCCAATGTATATTGGTACTTTCTCTGCAACCGAAGTCTGAGAAAGTTGCCTCGTATGCAATACTAAGGTTGCCCAACATTTATCAAAGATGAGATTTGAATTCTATCTTTAAATCCAGCTTTCTATCCACTATACCACATTGGTCATGATCATAGACTTGCTAGCACTCTATCTTGTGATAGGCAAAACCAAGAACGATATACCAGATGTGGTCTAACTAATGGAACATCCGCTATTTATTTCTTATGATTCTTATGATGTGCTCAACAATCAAATTGAGGTTTTGGTTCCATGGGACATTGTTGATTCATAGAGGGCTCACTAAAACCTTTAGATGATTTTCCATATAAACTGTGACCTATCCACTCTCTTGTATCTGATTACTTATGAATTTTGAGCTCAAAAGTTATACAGTAGGGCATTAAGTGATAATGTTGGTTCTAGGTCTTTTAGATGTCAAAACTAAATTCCAGATGAATATCATTATCATGATTATAATTATTTATAACTCACATTTATATAGTATTTTGTTTTCAAAGCACTTTCCTCATAACAAACTTGTGATGTAAGTAAAACAAGGATTATTAATCCCTCAATTTAAAGAGGAGGTTTGAAAGGTTTGATGCCTTGATCACTGTCCCCTGGCTATTGAGTTTCAGAGGCAAAATTAAGTGACTTTCCCAAGCACAAACAACAAACTGAGGTAAGAACAAAAAGTTCTTCCTTAGATATTTGAGTTCACCTTAGTTTTCACTAAAGGTAGAGATTTATCAGAGGACTACAAATACTTAGAAGCTCTCCTTGTTTTCTTTCTGTAAAAATTGGAAACAATTCAAGTAAAACCAGTGAAAGGTTGCATTCTTTCTTGCAAAAGGCCTTCTTGGTTTCTATTCTTCTTGCCTCTACCTTCAAGTGCTAAGAAAATGAGTTATTATAATCCCAACAACCCTAGCACTGACTTCTCTTAAGCTAGCAAACTTCAGCATCTTTCCTAGAGAAACTCAGACTAGACTCAGGAAAGGGCCTTGTCTGAGTCCTTTTGGGAGGTTCCATAATTAAATGACTTTATTTCCCTCTGAGATCTTCTCCTGTTCAGCATCACATGTCCCAAAATTCTGTTCATCTTCTGTTCTGGAAATCAATTTGGAACAATTTTGAAAGATTTAAGAATATCAACTGGCACAATGACCAAACACAATTCCAGAGGTCTAATGATGAAGCATGTAACTAATCTCCAGATGAAGAGGTGATGGATTCAGTACAAAGTGAGACGTGTGTGTGTGTGTCCCATACATCTGTACATATATATACATGAATGCATCACTGAGTTATGCATTTACACATGTATGTATCAATAGGTTTGTGTGTATATTAGTCTGCAGTGCAAAATGCATATAATGTATATGTATGTGTGTAAACACATAATATATACACACATGCATATATACCTCTAGATGGGGATAGGAATTGGAACCACACTTGTCTTTTCAGGTGTGTGTATGTGCGTATATGTATATATATATATATATTTTTTAAATTTATTACAAGGGTATCTGTATATATCCTTAAAATAAACATATATCCTTTTAATGAATAAAATCCTTAAACATGCATAGTGAGACAAATCAAATTACTATGTTAGTAATGTGCAAATACATACATATGTGTCTATATATATAATTACTGCCTTATTCAAATACACAGAGACATCAGTAACTTGTTTTAATTTATTATGTATGTTTATTGCAAGGATTTTTTTCTTTTCCAATAGGGAGAGAGGAGAAGATGTAGGAGGGAGAAAAATGAATTTTTGTTTATAGAAAAAATATATATGATTAGATGCATGTGCAGAAAAAAAGAAGAAGAAGAAGAAGAAAAAGAAAATTGGTTTGTCATGAAGCAGGCTCTTGGGTAAAGATTTCACAGACATTCCAGGGACAGAATGTTCTGGTTATGACAGAAGAAGAAAAGTTATCACATTTCTTGCACACTTAAGATCTACAAAATATTTTTCTCCCAACAACCCTAGAAGATGAGGAATATTAAGATTATTCCCCTTCTTTTACAGATGAAACAACTGAGGCAGAGAGAAGCAAATGATTTATCCTGGATCCCAAAACTAGTAAAGAGTCAAAAGACTTGAGCACAAACTAGGTCTTGAAGAAGCTCAATCTGTGGAGCCCAAGGTCAGGGCTATTTCCATTACACCAGTGCTGCCTTTACACTGAAGCTTAGGGCCTGCCCACAGCATCTCTAGCTGCAGCTGAAGGGAGAACAGCCCTAGACTCCGCCCCCAACTCCTGACCTATCAATGCAAAGTGAAAGGCCAAAGAACTCAGGCAGGAGGCAGCTGACAGAGACAGTCTGGTCTGTTTCCAGCAACATGGGCAAACCAATTTGAGGAGTAGCAGCACTAGTTCTGAATTTCAGCAATGGGGAAAAAATAGGGGAAAAAGGCATAAGTTGGGGAAAGGGGAAGGCTTATTCTTCTAGCATGTGATTAGAGTCATAGGATTTAGTACTGGAAGGCACCTTAAAGAAAACAACCCTTTTATTTTACACTTGAGGAAACTGGAGTTCAAAGAAATGAAAGGACTTGTTCAAAGTCACACAGCCGGTAAATAGCAAAGTTGGGGCTCAAACCCAAGGCCCCACTCAGCTTCAAATATAACTCTGCTAGACCATGGTTTCCTATACTACATTACCTCCTTTTAGAAATGTAATTTGCTCTACTATTTAGAAGAGAAACAGCTACAAGCGTCTTTAGTAGATTAAGATCAGTGTGGGGGGAATTCTCTAATGAAGCACCCAAGAGATCTGTGCTTGACCTTGTACTGTTGATAGAATTTCACTGAGAAAAGTTTGTTGGCTTAGTAGATAGAGTGGGGCCTGAACTCCATGAGGATCAGAGTTTCAAATCTAGTCTCAGATACTTATTAGCTGTGTGACCCTGAGCAGATCACTTTATCCTTTCTGCCTCACTTTCCTCATCTATAAAATGAACTGGAGAAGGTGATAAACTGCTCCAGTAACTCTGGACTTGCAGGACTAGGATGTTCTAAAGCCATTGAATTTCATGCCTTTATTTTACAAATGAGGAAATCAAGGCATAGATATAGAATGACTTGCATAATATCACATAAGAAGCAAATAGAAGAGCCAGAATTTTAACCCAGGTCCCTCAGACTCCACATCTTGGGTTTTTCCCATGCTATTATTACTTGGGTTACCAAAAAATGAACTTTATAAGTATAAGATGGGAGAGGAGCAGCTGGACAATACCTCATGTGAAAACTTAAAGATTTTGATGGACTACAAGTTCACTGTCAATATGTAATATGACAACCAAAAACCAAAACAAAACACTTAGCATTAAAAGTAAATGAGGACATATGAAACTATGTTCCAAATCATTATTAATCAGAGAAATGTAAATTAAGACAACTCTGAGATACCACTACACATCTGTCAGATTAGCTAGAATGACAGGAAAAGATAATGCGGAATGTTGGAGGGGATGTGGGAAAATCGGGATACTGATACATCGTTGGTGGAATTGTGAACACATCCAGCCATTCTGGAGAGCAATTTGGAACTATGCTCAATAAGCTATCAAACTGTGTATACCCCTTGATCCAGCAGTGTTTCTTCTGGGCTTATACCCCAAAGAGATACTAAAGAAGGGAAAGGGACCCGTATGTGCCAAAATGTTTGTGGCAGCCCTGTTTATAGTGGCTAGAAGCTGGAAATTGAATGGATGCCCATCGATTGGAGAATGGTTGAGTAAATTGTGGCATATGAATGTTATGGAATATTATTGTTCTGTAAGAAATGACCAGCAGGATGAATACAGAGAGGACTGGCGAGACTTACATGAACTGATTCTAAGTGAAATGAGCAGAACTAGGAGATCATTATATACCTCAACAACGCTACTGTTTGAGGATATATTCTGATGGAAGTGGATCTCTTCAATAAAGAGAGCTAATTCAGTTTCAGCTGATCAAGGATGGACAGAAGTAGCTACACCCAAAGAAAGAACACTGGGAAATGAATATAAACTGCTTGCATTTTTGTTTTTCTTCCCGGGTTATTTATACCTTCTGAATCCAATTCTCCCTGTGCAACAAGAGAACCATTCAGTTCTGCACACATATATTGTATCTAGGATATATTGTAACCTATTTAACATGTAAAGGACTGTTTGCCATCTGGGGGAGGGGGTGGAGGGAGGGACGCAAAAAATTGGAACAGAAGTGAGTAGAAGGGATAATGCTGTAAAAAATTACCCTGGCATGGGTTCTGTCAATGAAAAGTTATTTAAAAAAAAAAGAAAAAAAAAGAAAAGAAAAAAAGTAAATGAGGAAATTAGAGATCATAGTCTTACTTCAATTTGTTGTCATCAAACCCCAACTGGAATACTGTCTCCAGGTTTAGGCATCGTAACTAGGAGGAACAATGACAGACAAAGTAGTAGTGATCAGGACAGTGAGAAGTCTGGAAACCATACTGTCTGAAGATCACTTAAAGGATCTAGGGAGGTTAATCTGGAGAACAGAAGCCAGGAGAAACATGAAGACTGAAGGATTGTCATATGGAAAAGGCATGAAATGTATTCTGTTTGGCTCCTGAAAATAAAACTAGGAGTAATGGATAGACATTATGGAGAGACAAATTAATGAAACTATAAAACTATGCTATCCAAAAGTGAAATGGACTGTCTTGGCAGAACCTTTTTGAAAACTGGATAAACACTTTCTGGGGGAGTTTGTAGAGGAGATTCCTTTATAGGCTGGGAGAATTGGCCTCTGTGATCTCTTCCAACTGTCAGGTTCTGTGAGTAGAATGAGCAGAAGTTAAAGGCAGGCAGATTACAGACTGACATAAAGAGGGAAAGACCAAATAATTAGCTGTCAAATAGGATGAACTACATTGGAGGGGTAGTGAGTTCCCTATCACTACAAGACTATAGGCAAAAGGTAGGTGAGTACATATTCAGGATGCTAGATAGAGACTTCATTCATTGAGCAAAGAGTTTGTTGGATTCCGTTTATCATCTCTTTCAGTTCTGACATTTTATTTTTTATGGTATCTGCCGGCACTGACATTCTATGTTTTAGGTTACCTTCTAGCTCTGAGATTTTAAATACAATTTTTTGAAATCCCCTTCAGCTCTTTCTATAATAAATGACATCCCAGAAAAGGAGAAATGGGTTAGGGTTGGGGAAACTTTTGGATAGAAGGAAGTTTGCCCTGGCCAGAATTAGATCCATCTGTATTTAAAGGAATTTAAGATGCTAAGATAATTTTCTTCCCTTACTTAGGCAAAATGTACCTCCCTCCAAAAACCTTCTGTTTCCAGGTTTTTTGGAAAGCAAAACTGTATGGAGGGAAGACATTATAACAAGAAGAGCATTGAATCTACAATCAAAAACCTTGGGTTCAAATCCTAGTTTTGCTACTTACTATGTGACCTTGATTTTTTAGAATCAAGTTACTGCCTCTCCATAAGACTCTGTTTCTCCAGCTATCAAATAAGGGAGTTGTACTCCCTCACACTTTAGTAAATTTTTGTGTGTGTGTCAAAGACCTTGGAAGTCTGATGCACAGTGCCTAGTACATAATAAACACTTACTGTTTATTCATTGTCTAACTGAAGCCTGTGGACATTCTCTGAATAATGTTTTTAAAGGCATAAAATAAAATATGTAAGATTACAAAGAATTACAAAGTATATTGCAACAAAGATGTAATTTTTCCTAATCAAGTTCACAGACTCCTTGAAACCCACCCATGAACCCCAGATTAAGATCCATTGAGCTAAATTATCCCTAGAGTTCCTTACATTTCTTACAATCTGTGAACCTGATATCTTGAGGCTTTTTCTAGAGATGAACTGTGAACTTTCCCCCAAAGGAGGAAGTTGGAACTGAAAAAAAGCCAGTGACAGGAAACCCCCAACCAGTCTGCAGCATATGCCCAGTGAACAACCAGAACAGAACTTCAGAATAATATGCCTTTACCAACAACCTCCTTACCCATACCTATTACCCCTCCCTTCCACTTCAGCACATCTCCATCCTGGGAAACCAAGATTTCAATGGCCAGTCTAAATAACAACTGACATTAATATAGCACTTTAAAGATTTACAAAATCTTAACCAAATGTGGATCACGTGATCCTCAAAAGAACCTCGTGAGACCAGCAGTACAAGTGTATTATTTTCATTTTATTACCGGCTATTAAGGAACAAAGCAGGGTCTCAAATGCAGACCCCCCAAATCCAAATCCAAAAGTAGCATTATCTCTTCCTTCACTACACTGCCTCCTCTGTCAGAAATATTATTTGTTCTTCCAAATAGAATAGAACAGAACTAATCAAAAGGAAACTGAGGCTCAAAGAGGTAAAATAATTTTCTTAAGGTCACAAAACTGGTGAATGATTTAGCAGGGATTTAAACATCAACCTTCTGCTTTTAAGTACAGTGCTCTTTTCCATCTCACCATGTAAAGGTCAAAAATCACCTTGGAGAAGTTCTGCCAAATTAGCAAGGTCAAAGGACATGATTTAGCCAGGGAAATCAGGCCTGATTCCCATTGGACTTTTATTTTCTAAAGGCAACACTGCCACACTTAAGATAGCAGCTTTAAAGGCAGAAGACCAGGGTTCCAGTGATCTGTTCTGGTATCAGTTCAATATGTGACAAAAGCAAAACATTTTCCCTTCTCTGTGCTTCTGTCCAATAAGAGTATTGGACTACATGAGTGATAAAGTACCTTCCAGCTTTAAATCCCATAATCCTTCAACATAATCAGAGTCCTGATTATATTCCTAAAATTATTTTCTTAATGTATATTAAAACACCAACAACAACTCGATTCTTGCTCCTTAGTTCTAGTTCTGGTTCTGTCATTAACTAGCTGTGTGTATTCTCAGGCAAGTCACTTTCCCTTTTTGGGTGTCAGTATCCTCATCTGTCAAATTAGAGGATGGGACTGTCCAATGATCCATTGATCCTTGCTGATCTTATCTTTAATATTTTCATTAAGTCCAGCCTACTCTATTATAAATGATTGAAATCTACTGATTTTGAGGCAGAAGCACTGACTATCTTTAAGCCCCTGTACATTCTTTCTCTTAATTATTTCTATTTCTTTTTTGCAAATAAATTGCACCAAGGGCTTTTAATGGGACTATCATGGCACACTAACAATACAGAAGTACTTCAACTCTTTTTATATTTAGTCATTTTACCAATGCTGGAGATCGCATCTCTTGTGTGAGCAAAGGAAAATCCTGAATGAGGAAATTAATTTAATATACATTGTATCTCTCAAAAGCTATCCCTAACAATGGAAAAAAAAAATAGCCGCTGAGCACAATGACATCTCCTTATTTTGAAGAGAGAGGATGGGAATGAACAAAGCATAAAATAAAACAAAAACTGAAGAATGAGGAATATTGAGCATAGGTTTAATTTCCTTCACAGAGAAACTCCAAATGAACTCAGAGACCTATCTTTTTTTCTGATACTATCACAAACGGGGGTGTGTATGATTGTTCGGCTGACAGATTTTGTTTTGGGTTTGGGTTTTTTTTTTTTTTTAAGTGTATCTCTTTTGTAGTAACAGGAAAGGGGATTGTTACACTGATAAAAGGTCATCTTGAAATCATGTTAAGAGCAGTCAAAGGAATTCAGGATCTAAGTATTCTGGAGATGAAAGGGACCTCTAAAATAATCTAACCCAATCCTTTCATTGATTCCTAAAGACTGTAAGTCATTTGCCCAAGGTCACACAATAAATAGCAGAATCAGGATTCAAATTCAGACCTGCAGGTCCAAGATTCTTTCCACCAAACTATGATACCTCATTTTTTGTCTAAAGAAGCTTAGTAAGGACTTGGTTCCTGAATTTAACTATTTAAAGGGCTGTCATGCAGAAAAGATCTTCACTTGTTCCAAAGACCAATTGATAGGGACTTATATTTAAACTCAGCTGAACTGCAAGGATTCCTAACAATCAGAGCTATCAACCCCAGCTGTCTCGTAAAAGAGTGAGCTTTCTGTCACTGGATGTGTTCAAGCTGAATCTGGTTGTTGTCAAAGAGATTCCTGCTTCAGAAATGTACTGGCCTATATGACCCCTAAGCATCTTATCCAATTCTCAGACTTAAAGATTCATGACTCTAAAGTACAGGCCCCAAGTGGCAAACTATCCCACTGTTCTTTAGGTGATAAAAAGAGTTGATCAGAGATCAGGTAGCTCAGTGATCTGCTGGAGTCTTTGCAGGTCATTAGGCTAATGGGAAAAGGTCAAGCCTCTTTCTCCCTTTTATGTGTTGTCTTTCCACACTAGAAGTTCCTTGAAGGAAGGAGGAGACTTACAAACTATTTCATTTTTGTGAGAAAACCTTTGCCCAAACTATCTGGTCTTTAAAGAGTTATGTGAATGATAGGGTGGGAGAAGGACGTGTATATCAAAACTAGATTGGACCACCCTGGTACGAATGCTTGAATCCACATTCCTTCTCTCATTTCTTCCCAATGACCTTACCTGGTAAACATTACCTGGGTAACAGGAAACGCCTCAGGGAATCCCCTACCGAGTCTACGATAGTAGTTGAAGGCGCATTTAGAGTAGCACCATTCCTTTGAGGATCGAACAACATTGTTCCTCCTGAATATTCATCCTAGATCCTATCTGCTTGAGGACGGCTCCTGCTAGGTCCCTGCATCTATGGCGCAGCATCATAGGCTATCCTGGAAGGAGCCTTAGAACAGAATGCCAGAATTGACAGAGACAAAGAATATGTCCTATCGCAACTGGAAAGTATTTGAGAGCTCATTCGGTACACCCCGATCTTTTCACTGAGAAGGAAACTAGAAAAGAATATTAACTTTCACAGGATGGGGGACGTAGAGGACCCCATAGGGGTAGAATAAGCACTCACGGTAAAAGTTTGGCTGTATCAAACTGACTCGTTCCCTCCCCCACTTTCTCCTCCGCCTCCTCCCGGTCCCACCCAATAGAGTCCTCACTTTCCCCAAGGCGGTTTAACCCTTAGAGGACCGAGCTGCCCCTTCGGGTCCTACCTCGGCCCCGGGCTCTGGGGTGAGGAAGAGGGCGAGCTCCTGCGCCCCGTTGTGTAGCGGCTCGGGCTGTGACTCCGACTGCTCCCTGTCCCCAACCCTTCCCCCGTCCCGGTCCCTGTCCCCGTCCACCATCAGCATCATGAAAGCAGCGGCAGTGGCGGCGGCTGCAGGACCTGGCTCCGGTACGTTCATTTCAAAGGCTCTGGAGTGCCGGCTCTTCCTGACCGCGCCCCGATACCCCGCCACCCCCGGTTCTTCCTGGCAGAGACAGGGCAGGTGCATGCAAAGTCGGGGCAGTGAAGCGTCGCCGTTGATCCAGCCAAGCTCCGACCGCTTGCACTCGCGGGGAGCCGCTGCTGCTGCTACCGCTGCTGCCACTGCTGCTGCAGCAGCTGCCGCTACGGCTGCTGCGGTTGCTAGCGCTGCTGCTACCGCCGCCACCAGCGAAGCCAGAGTCCAGAGCCGCTGCGGGTCTGCCACCCAGCGGCACGCTGTCGGTACTGCAGTCCCGTCGCCCATCCCCAGCCACTCTCCCTCTGGGTTCTCTGCTCCCTCCTCCTCCCGGCAGCCTGAGGTTCCTCCCCTCACTCTTCCCTGCAACTAGAGATAGGGACGGCTTAGCGGCCGGGTTTGGCAGGGTCGGATGGGGCGGGGCTTCGGGGGGACTCAGGCTGCAGAAAAGGGAGCATTGGATACTTTACATGCCAGAATCTAATCCCTCCCCGTTAGGGTTTTTTTTTTTTCCCCTCCAGTTCTCCAGTTCTAAACTGTAGTCTTTGGAACGATATCCTCACAGTCTCAAGAATTTGGGTTCTTTTTTTTTTCCCCCTTGGGACTTCCCTGGGGCTTTCTCGGATTGAATTTCTAGGTGAAACGGTTTTTGTTTTGTTTTGTTTTTTAAGAGAGGAAGAGGTCAGAATAGAAGTCTTCCTAATTTTTCTTTCTTCGAAATTTTATCTTTAAAACAATGATTTTTCTCCTCCATCTCTTTCCCATTCTTTTATCGAACTTTATTCCTTTTATTTCAGATCTTTAATGTCACTGAATGTCCGCTAGAAAGAATCATAGCAACCATCAAAATTATAGGATGTTGAATTAAAGTTGGAAGGGGCCTTAGCGTTCATCTAGACGAGCACCTTCACTTTATAGTGTGGAAAGTGAGAGCTTAGTGACTTGACTAGGATCAACGAGCTTATTTAGTTTTTTGGTTTTTTAATTTTAAAACGAAGTTAATTTGATTCTGCATCCCGGACTTTCTATTGTATATCATTGGCTCTGGCCCAGTACTCTAATTTTACAAATGAAGGAACCAGAGAGCAGAAGTGATCTTTCCAAAGTCATTGGTTAAGTTTTAACAATACAACTGATTTAGAACTCTGGTGTCTTAAACTCTCTGTTGAGGGTATAAGGAGGCAAGTCACAGAAAGCTTTCTCCCCTATTTGTGAGGAATGAAATTCTCACTTCTCTGGAATGTAATTGCCCATAGCCAAGTAGCAATATTCACACTCCTAGAAACCTTTCTAAAAGGTGACCCTAAGGCTGGAGACGCAAGGTCAGAGTTGCTGCATAGCAGAATACGGAAACTGCCTTAATTATAAACAAATGAACCCATGCTCTACTATTCATTGTTAGCAGGAGCCACACATGGAGACTTTAAGATCTTCTTTCTTAGCTGTAGAACGCTTCTCCTAAATCTCTTTTTTGACTGGTGAAAGTTCCCTGAAATAAGGACCTGTTTTCTAGGGTTCTACATAACCTGAAACTTGTGAAAAAGATGAATTCACAGTCCTCTCAATTCCTACTTTTGCCCCAGTCCAACTTGAGAGAGCCCCTAAGTTATCTCATCTTGACCTAAAGTCATAGAATGTCAACTGGAAGCAACTTTAGAAGACTGCCTGGCAGAGTTAGACTCACCAGAGAGATAATCCAGTCCTATCCTGTCCATGTTTTTCTTGGCCCTAGCCGCTGTCCACTTTTCCTGGAACCGTTTCTGAAGATGGACATTCAGGATAGAGGGTGTGAACTTGGGAAAGTCTTTTTTGCCTCTGGGTCTCCATTTCTTCATTTATAAATGAAGGCTTTGTGTTAAACTAGACAGTCCTTTGTAGCAATGACATTCTATACTCCAAGACTAATAATAATTCCCTAACTTCCAATATCTTATGTCCTAAGGTCCCCTCCAGCTCTGACACATGCATTCTGCACTCAGAGGTCCCTTCTAGCTCTAATAGAATTCAGATTAGTAAACATGGTGGATGAGGGGAGTGGGGAAAGAGTGGAACTGCAACAAAAGCAGCCCCAGGGGCTTTGTTGCAAGGCTCTGACCATACCAGTCACTTCTGCCCTGGAAAGTGGGGGAGGCTACTGCTTCTCTGTGCCCCCACCATGCTTGGAGAGAAAAGCAAGGGGAGCAAATGCTGGCAGGCCTGAGGCCTGGGATAGAAGGCAGCTGCCCACACTGACCGCACCCTGACAGAACCAGTTTAAACCAGCTGCACTGATTGAGGAGGAGCATCAGAGACCAGCTCCCTCTAGTGCTCAAGTGAGGCCTTGAAGGTTACTCGATGCAGAGCAGGAGGAGGGCGGGGACAGGCTCGGGCCTGGTCTTCTGCAGGAATGCGGCCTGCAGGTGGGCCATGAGGCGTGGCTTGATTGGCTTCAGAAGGGAGCCTGGCTGGCACCATGGGGATCCAGAGGCCTTCTTCCCTCCTCTTCCCTGTCTTCCCCACTCTCCATCTTGTCCTTACTTCCAGATTCAAAACCAGTATTGGGGCGTGACAAAGACTATCCAGTCCAATCCTAGCATTTTGTAGATGTAGAAACTGAGGTCCAGAAAAAGAAAATGACTTTCTCTATCAGCAAGGCCAATTTTCCAGGCTTTTTGGCTGAGAGGCCCTAAAATAAAGAGGGACTTATTTTTAGCAGGTGATATCTGCTCTGAATCCCAATGTTTGCTTTGCTCTATGATTCTAGACAAGTCGTATTTCCCCTTTGTAGTTTCTCTCACAGTGAAACCCGATTCACAACCTTAACTTCTCTCACAAGCACACATGTGTTCTGAGGAGTAGCAAACAGGGTTATTGGGGAAGTTATTAGCTTGAATACTAAGAAATAATAATGCCCAAATTAAAATGGGCTGCCACAAGAGGTAGTGAACTCCCTGTCAGTGAAGATCCTCAAGGGCACACTGGATCCTTCGTTTTGGGGATCTCTTAGTAAAGATTCCTGCTCAGGTCTGAGAGAAAGTGTGGTGGCCTCAATCCAACATTTAGCCTTAAAGATCCTGATTCTGGGTCCCCCATCTGATATTTAGTGCCCATGTGACTTTTATTAACTTACTTCCTGTCTCTGAATCTGTTTCCTCATCTGTCAAATGAAAGCTTTGGTTTTCACCAGCTCTAAGATCCCTTCCAGCTCTAATCAGACTTCTGAGGTTCTTCCAGGGATTCTTTTTTCTATGCAATTTTAGGTCTCCAGTTCCCAGCAGGAGCTTAGCTCATTGCCACCTTGCTTCCATCCCAGAGTACACACAGAGTGTGGAAGCTGCAGAAATATTCAGTTCAAAGTTGTTTTCAGGTACCTGGTATTCTTTTTGATAGAAAGAGCCAGAGATAGTATCACAACCAGACAACATTCCTGGATATAGACAATGGATAGAAGACTTAGGATAGGAAGGAAAAGCAGAAAACTCCAGAATCTCTCTCTCCCAAAATATTCATGCATTTCATTCATTTAAGAAATGCCTACCTTGTGAAAGTTCTGGCAATAAAGGACTCTTAAAAAAAAAAAAGTTATCCTAGTAGAACCAGAGATTAGACTGTTCCTACCTAGCAAATTGGGAAGATTGGAGAATGGACCTGGAAACAGATTATCTCTTGCTTCAAAACCATTCTAATTAAGTGTAAAGAGCCTTGGGGTACAATAGTAAGAAGCTTAGATTTGGAAACTGGAAGCTGATTTCTTTTTTTAAATTAATTTTTTTTGGGGGGGTCATATTATAAGTTCTAAACCATTTCCTTCTCTCTCCAAGCCTGTTTTCAAAATCTTGGACCTATAATCCATTCTCTATCTGTATGTTATTGTTCAGTTGTGTCAGGCTTTTCATGACCCCATTTCAGGTTTTCTTGGCAGAAATATTGGAAGAGTTTGCCATTTCCTTCTCCGGCTTATTTTATAGATGAGGAAACTGAGGCAAACAGGATTAAGTGATTTGCCCAGGGTCACATAACTAGGAAGTATCTGAGGCTACATTTGAACTCAGGAAGATGAGTCTCCCTGACTTGAGGCCAAATACTCTACCTACTGTGTCACTTACCTGCCTCTCTACCTGTTTTACTTTAGGCAAATCATTTAAATTCTCTGGATTGGTCTCTTTAATGGCTAAATGAAATCCAATCCGGACTAGATGACCTCTATGGTCCCCTCTGTGTCTTAATCTATTTTCCTCTGACTCATTGACCAGGTTCACCAGAGAATGATGAATTTTTTTCATCATCTCATAAATACTTTTTATGTAGGCATGGAAAGCTCTATAGTTTTTATTGGTGGAAAGTCCTCTCATACCAATGAAATAAAATACCCATGAAATACTGAAGTAGAATTGTAAGATTTAGAAGAGACTTCAAAGTACATTTAATCCAATCCCCTCATTTTAAAATGTGAGTAAAGGACTTGCCTGAGTTAACCCAAATAGTAATCCTCGGACTAGGTTCAGAAGTTGGGTTCTCTGCTTGATTGAAAAGTATTACTTTTTAAAATACCATTAAAGGAATTTTAAATTAAAAGAAGAAAGGAGAGAGGAAAAATTTGCTTGTATGTATCTACCAACCTGTGTACCATAAGGACTAGGTACAATGTAAGAAGAACAGCAGTAAAAGCTACCCAGAAAGTCACAGGAGACAAAAAATCCAAATAAACCTATGGCCTCATTTATCTTGTTTGTCCTTCGTACTCAAAGAGGACCAATAAGATCATGATGTTGGGGGGTCAAAGTACAGTGTGTCCAACTATGGTTGATCAGTTCCATATGAGCTCAGAAGGCTCTGCCACAGGTTGGGCACAAATAGTCCATATGAATATTTAGAATGGAGGGAAATGTCTCTAAATTTGTGTATCTCATATTTCCTTTGTGTTCCTTTATTTCTGCTTTGCTTGTAGAACTCAGTGCCTTCTCTGGCATCATGCTGTGCATTTTGCGCCAGTGTTTCCCAAGTCTCATAAGCTATACTAAAGTTCAGAGAGACTTTGAAAAAGTGCTTTTTTTTTTTTTTTTTTATTACATAAGCACTTTACTTGTGCTAGCTTTCTGTAAAAGAGTCTTTTAGATAAACATTCATATGGTGTTTGGGCTACATAGCCAGTCCATAAGAGTTAAATTCTCTGCAATTCAATTCCAGAAAGTATCTCAGTGTCCTGTACCTTATCTTGCCAGATGATCTTCAGAATCTTCTTAAGACAATTCAAATGAAAGCAGTTCAATTTTCTGGCATGGCATTGCAATACTGTCCAAGTTTCACAGGCAACAACAATGAGGTCAGTACAAGGGCTCTATAGACCTTCCATTTGGTGTGCAGCCTAATACCACTTCTCTCCCACACATTCTTTTGGAGCCTCCCAATTGCTGAGCTACCTCTGCTAAAGCCTATTTCAACCTCATTATCTCTGTGGACATCCTTACAAAATATACTGACAAGGCAAGTGAATCCACAGCATTCAAAATTTCTCCATTTTCTGTTTTATGGTTTTAGATATGGATAGTATAGTGCTGACTGATGGAGAACCTGTTTTCTTGGTATTAATTATCAGGCCAAAATTAGTACAAGTGGCAGAGAATCCATCCATATTCTGTTGCATCTTAGCCTCAGGAAAAAGTCACACATTCCCTCCATTTTAGTCTTGGCATTTAGCCTTTTGAATTTTAAATTTCCCTTAAGTGTAGTAACTGACCTTTAGGTCATGTTTATCCTCATTGAAGGTGTCTGATAACATTGCAGAAGCATCATGCTAAAAAGCATGGGAACAAGCACACAGCCCTGCTTCACTCCACTGGTAACTGGGAAAATGTGACAGCATCATCCTTTATCCATTATCTGTGAAAGTATACCATCAAGAAACTGGCATACAATACTAATGAACTTCTCTGGGCAACCAAATTTTACCATGATCTTCTACAAGCCTCTAAACTGATAGTATCGAAGGCCTTGATCAGATCATTGAATGTTATAAACAGACCTTTGATATCCTTCTAGCATTTCTCCTGGAATTGTTGGGCAGCAAACCCTGGTTCTCAGGTAAATACTATCTTCTAGATAAAGGATCAACCTATTAAGGAGGAGGATTCTGGTAAGAATCTTTCCAGCAATGACTGAGAGAAAGAGACCTACCTTATGATTGTTATAGGTCAACCATCTTTTATAGAGATGGGCAATAAAAACATCCTTGAACTTCCTCTTGCCATTCAACTTAGAAGGTATCAGTTAGTTTCTGTATGAGCATATGTCTACTTTATGGATCTCTGCTGGGATGGAATCAGCACCAGGTACTTTGAAAGGATGACACATGAAAGGACACTTAATAATATTCAAAACTTCTTCTTCAGTTGAAGTTTGGCTAGAGAGAAATTAACTTCAATCTGGGTATATGGTCAATGACTTTAGCATTAATTGATAATAATCTTGGAAATCATCTATGGAAGTGCTCAGTCCATCTCTCCAGAATCATATATCCTCATTACTAATCAAAATGACTCCATCAGCACTGAGTAATTGAGGTACATCATGGGTCTTTTACCCATTAAAAAAACTTCAGGGAATTGTATAAGCACTTTGGGTTTTTGGTATTGGTATGAAATTGAATTTCATCGGCTCTCTTCTTGACCCCCAAATCTTGCCTCTAAGCTTCACTCACACTTTAATTTTGATGGAGTAAAATGCTGATGGGCAAATTGTCCTGCTGATAAATCCTGTGAAGTTGTTTTTTTTTTTTTTCTCATCAGCTTCTGAATTTCCCCACTATTTTCATCAGTCCTGATGTTATTGAGTGTTCTGGCCCAGAATAGCAAAGGGAGTTTTGTCAACAAATCTCTGAATGCTTCCCACTCCTCTGTTACTATGTGCTAGTTCAGCTTTCCCTTCAGGTCAGCAACAAATTGTCCTCCATGGAGAAGGATTCTAATCTGTTGATTTTGAGTCTTCTGAGAGTCATCTTGACTTAGGGCCTCTTTTCCTATCAATCCAAATGTTTAGCTTGGAGAGAATAAGCCTATGATTGGTCCAGTACTCTCACATTCTGTCCATCTCTATCCCTTACACAACATCAAGCTATTAATGCCAGTGATTGTGATCAAAGTACATTCATACAATTTTATTGAACTTAAGTAAATGAAAGACTGTGTTGGAGATGAGAAGGTCATAAGAGGCACAAGTCCAGTAGGGAGAGACCACTGTTGTTATGTTTCTTCCCTGCCATGTCTGAAAGTCTGTCCCTGCTTTGCTGTTAAAGTCACTCAGAATTACAAGCTTTTCCACTTTGGACACATTGATTAAGAAGGTCTCCAGGTCTTCATAAAAGTTTTCTTTTAACTCATCAGGGTTCAATATATATATATATTTTTGGATATATGTATTAATTATGGTGGAACGATACTCTCCTTCAAATGGCAGTCACATTGTTATGAGACTATCACTTAGTCCTTTTGGGAGGAATATAAGTTTGCTGTCTAGATTAGATATGATTATGAAACCTATGCTAGCTTCATAATGCTCCTCCTCACAACAGCTATCCAGAAAAAAATGTTCATCCAACTCCAACTTCAGAAAGCTGGGCTTCATTTGCCAGCCTTATTTCACTCAGAGCTATTAATTGGATGCAGTACTGCTGAGTTCCCTCACAACAAAAGCTGTTCATTTTTCAGGCCTATTGGATTTTGTTTTTTTCCACAAATGTGTACACATTCCATATACCAATCTTAAGGTGAAATACCTTTGCAAAAAAATTTGTACTTTTTTTTTTTTTTTTTTTTTGCATTTCAATCACAAGGTGGGATTCCTGCCTTCTGCAGACCAGGATTGACTGAAGCAGAGACAATTTTTAGGATATCTTTTCTAGCTCCTTCTTCATGCCAGGAGTGAAAAGTAGAGTCTTTTAAAAAGGCTGCTTTGCAATTTGGAAATTTGAACAAATAGGTATAACAGCTCTTTTCTGGTGGCAAAGAATTAGAAATTGAGGGAATGACTGAAAAATTTATAGCATATGATTGTGATGAAATACTATTGTGATAAGAGAAATGATGAGCTATATGCTTTCAGAAAAACCTGAAAGACTTACATGAACTGATACTGAGTGAAAAGCATAAAACCAGGAGACCATTGTACATAGTAACAACAAAAAACAATCAGTTGTGAATGACTTAGCTATTTTCAGCAATACAATGTAGATCAAAGCATAGTATTTTCACCTTTTTTTCTTCTTATTGTTTGCTTGGGTTTTTTTCTTTTTTTTCTTGTCTTTTTCCCTTTTGATCTAATGGCATTTTTTGCTCATCTGAATATGGAAATATGTTTGAAAGAACTGCAAACATTTAATCTATATCAGATTGCTTGCTTTCTTAGGAAGTGGGGAGAAGAGAGGGAGAAAAATTTGGAACACAAGATCTTGCAAAGGTAAATGCTGAAAACTATCTTTGCATGCATTTATACAAATTTGCATGAATGTTGAAAATTGTTTTTACATGTAATTGAGGAAAATAAAATACTAAATGAAAAAAAATTTTAAAGGCTGCTTGACACCCAAGGGGCTGGTGAATCCCACTGCTACTTTAGTACAGTATGAAGACAACCCTTTGGCTTGAGTATCCTGTTTGCAGGATTGTGATTACAACTCCCAGTGAATTCACACTTGCTGTTTTGTCACTAGCCTGTTGCAATAGGACTTCACAGTAGGTAAAATAGTAAGAGAGTAAAATAACAAAATAATAAAATAGTGGATGATGTGAATCTAAGTGGATTTAAGTGAGGCAGAGTTGCACAAGGTCAACAGCCTCCCTCTCTCTTCCAATATCATCCACAGTAGAAAGACAAAAATCAAATCTGTCAGTGTCCCAGGATGGTCAGGGAAAATCTTCATATGCTTGGGATAAATATCCCCCTGATTCAAAAGCAGTCTTGTTGGTTGCCCTCAACCTGATTTGGCTGTCTGCAAGATAGTTTTACCAGGGTATACCTATTGCTATCTACGTAGCTTCTTGGAGCCACAAGTGAGTGCTGAGTGACAGGCTGACCATAGGTGGTGGATGAATAGCCCTGAAAACAGTTTGGCTACCCCTTATGCAAGAAGTTCTAGTTTTCCCTGAACATTCCATACACCCTCACTTTGTCTATACATAAATGCAAAAACTACAAATCCTAAGACATGGAGGCAAATTTGATATCTATATCATTGAGATTTCATGAGATGGCTCTCATAACTAGAATATGAATCTGGAAGAGTAAAAGAGAAATTCAAGAGAAATGTACAAGCAAAATGAAGTGAGGAGAATGAGCAATGCAGAGTATGTATTGCATTTTTAATAATAATTTAATTGTTAACATTATTTAGTGACTACTGTCACTAATGTCAGATACTGTGTTAAGGAATTTACAAATATTATTTTATTTGATCTTTACAATAACTGTGGGGAGTAAGGACTTTTATTATCCCCAATGTACATATGAGGAAACTGAGGCAAATAGAGATTAAGCGATTTTGCTTACATAGCTAGTAAGTGTGGCTGTATTTGAAATCAGGTCTTCCTGATTATAAGCCTATTGATTACACCATCTAAGAAAATTCAGAAACCAGAAGGGAGAATTGGAAGTGGAACAAATTTGGATGAAGATCAATGGAGACAGACAGAAACAGAAACAATATTGTCTTTGGAGTATAATACAGACCACCTGGATAAAAAGAGGAAAAAGATAAGGACTTCATGAAACAAAGTACAAGTCTAGCACAAAAACATGATATAGAAATAATAAGTTACGGGGCAGCTAAGTAGCACAGTGGGGATAGAGCACCAGCCCTGAATTCAGGAGGACCTGAGTTCAAATGTGATCTCAGACACTTACCACTTCCTGGCTGTGTGACCTTGGGCAAGTCACTTAACCCCAATTGCCTCAACAAAAAGAGAGAGAGAGAGAGAGAGAGAGAGAGAGGGAGGGAGGGAGGGAGGAAGGAAGGAAGGAAGGAAGGAAGGAAGGAAGGAAGGAAGGAAGGAAGGAAGGAAGGAAGGAAGGAAGGAAAGAAAGAAAAAAAGAGTTATTTCAATCATTTCCTTTTGTTAGAGCATGACCACCAATAATTTCTTGATATACCTGTTTGGGACCTGGTCCTGACCAATAAGGAGGAATTAGATCTGGGATGAACTTCAAAGGAAAATGACCACTCCATCTTAGAATTTGTAATATAGGAGAGGAAATGAGTCACATTATGGTCTGACACATTGGGGAGAGCAAATTTCAGAGAAAAGATAGATTTCTACTTATAATTTTAGCAAGAAAAAGAAATTGTTTAAAGAAACATATGTGGATACACAAGGAACTTAGCTTTTTCAAAAAGATATATATAGCTATATAAATAAAATGATTAAAATGTCCATACTCTTTGATCCAAGATTCTATTCCTGGGTTTATCCCCCAAAGAAGTCATCATATAAGAAATGAAAGTTCTCATATATCCTAAAATATTTATAGCAGCACTTTTTATAATAACTAATAATTGCAAACAAAATCAATTGTTGTTCAGGCACTTTTCAGCAATTTTCAACTATGTGTGATCGAATTTGCCTATCAAAATAAATGCCATCATTTGAGGAATGGCTCAAAAAATGTGATGAAGTATGGAAAGATGAACTGATGCAGAATGAAGTAAGCTGAACCAAGAAAACAATACATACACTAACTATAACAATGTAAATGGAAAGAACAACTACCCAACAAAAATTTAAAAGTGAAAATAACAAAATTATAAAGATCAAACCAGATTAGAATGAAGAGATATGAGAAGATACCTCTAATCTATGCCCTTTGTGGAAGTCCAAAGGTGCTATAAAATTTTGGGATTTTTTCAACAGATTCATCAATTGTGTTCATTTTTTTCCTCTCTAAAAAGTACTATTTGTCATATGGGATGATTCTTTGGCAAGGATGGATGGGATAAGGATACTGGCAATAACTTTGGGAATAGAAGAAATAGAGAATAGATATAAAAACACAAACAAAAGAAAAGACATACAGATGTTCACAAGGGAAGGTAATGGGAGGATGAATACAAATTTATATAACATCATATAATCTCAGGAATCTTAAAACCCAGAATGAGCTGAGGTTTATGAGGAAAACTAAGAGCAAAAAAAAGTGTTGTTTTGTTTTTCTAGCTCTATTGGGTGAGAGAGGAGGTTGGTAGAAGGCATAAGAAAAGGGATGACAGAAAGGAGTAGTACAAAGAAGGTGGAGCAATATAGAAGACTTTAGAAAGTTTCTAAAAGGACTCAGAGTTGACAGACCTTTTTGAAATTCCTCAGCAGCCAATCAAAGAGCTTCTTCTTCATCATATGGTTAGCCAGATTAGCTAGAGCCAACTACCCATAACATACCCAGTTAGCTACAGAATGTCTACTAATGTTCCACAATTTCTACAAGACACTTCCATCCCTCGTCATCCCAACTCTTCTGGGAAGCAGGCTCCCTCAACTTCTCTATTGGAAAGCTGCCAATCTGAGTGTTCCATACATGTTCCAGGCCTAGGTTGCAGAAATCAATCCAGACTTAGTCCTCTATTCTTACTGCTTGTACGAGAATTATGAAGAGCTAGAGTTTCTACTCCATTTCATGGCCCTGTGCGTTACTTTTCCTCAGCCTCCACTTCTGCATAGATTCAGAATTCCTTTGTTGGATTATTGTTGGATGAATAAGGAACACATCCTTATTCTAGGGGCAACTAGATGGCACACTGGGCTTAGAGTTATAGGCCTGAGGTCAAAATCAGCTTCAGACAACTGTGTAATCCTAGACAAAGTCATTTAATCTCCATCTGACTTAGTTTCCTTATCCATAAAAGGAGGTTTGTAATAGCACTTACATCTCAGAATTGTGAGAAATCAAATAATCAACTCTTTAATTAATAGAGCTAAATGAACTCAAAGTACTGAAAACTGGAGGGTCTGATTGTTGATCCACTCTCAGTAGTCTTCGAAAGATTCCAAAGAACAGGAAAGACATTATAAAATTGAACAGTGGCAGATATCCTACCTCATCAAGAAAGAGAGATAGTGTAATATGTATTCTGCAGGCCAGTGAGCTTGACTTGATTCTAGAAAAGGAAGCAGCATAGCTTCAGGAAAAGAAATGTCAGACTCATTTTCTTTTTTAATAAGATTGTAAAATTAAATTATTATTAAATTCATAATAAATTATAAATAAATAAATAAGAAATTATTGTTAAATTAAAGATTGAGACAGTGTTACAGATCTAGTTTATGCAGATTTTAATAAACCATTAGACAAAGTCTCTCATTCTAATCTTGTGAGAAAAATTGGAGAAATATGGTCAAGAAAATAGTATAGTTAGGTAGTTTAGGAATTGGCTAAGTAGCCAGACACAAAAAGTAATGAAATGAGCCAAATTCCATGTCAGTTTCAAAGTCTCTAATGGAATGCCCTAAGACTTGTGCTTTTCTTTGTATTGTTAAACATTTCTAATTTTGACTTAGATGGCATACTTACCAATTTGTAGAATACAGAAAGCTGGTTGTAATAGCTAATAAATTAGATGTTCAAGAATCCTAAAAAGATTTTGACAGATTGAATGATGGACTGAAACTAATTAAGTAAAGGTAATATTATGGAGGGAAAGTCCTACATTTGGGTTCAAAAAAATCAACTTCACAAAGACAAGATGGGATAAATATGACTAAATAATGGTTGATCTGAAAAAATGAAGGAAGGCAGTACTGCTTTGTAGACTACTGTAATTCACATTGTAGTTCTAGCCAAGAAAAACTAACATCATTCTAAATTGCATTTTAAAAAGCAGTGTCCAGCATGAAAGAGGCCACCATCTCATCATACTCAGCCCTGGTCAGACTATGTAACATATTTATTTTTAGCTGTTATATTTTTGGAAAGATATAGGTAATCTAGACAGCACCTAAAAGAGAGTGACCAGGATAATGAAGGACTTTGAGATTATGACATGAGGCTCAGCTGAAAGCAACCTGAAAGAAAAGACATAAGATCTGTTTTCAAGTATCTGAAGAGCCGTCACTTGGAAAAGGGATTAGGCTCATACCTCCCATAAGGTAGCACTTGAAGCAATGGATCAAAGATGCAGAGGAATTAGATTTAGACTTGATGTAAGAAAAAATACTTTAATAATTATGGAATAGACTACCTGGGGGAAATTGTAAGTTCTTCCTCACCAGAGATCCTTAAGCAAAGGCTGGCACATTATAAAGGAGATTCTTGTTCTAGAACAGGTTATTAGCCTCTGAAATCCTTTCTATCTCTGAAATATTGTAATTCTGTGACTATGAATCCATTCTCTTTCTCCTGTGAAATGTCAGGGCGTGAAGGGCCTTTAGAGATCAACTGTTCCAAATTCCTCATTTTATAGAGGAAGAAACTGAAGTCTAGGAAAGACACATGGCTCATTTGGGGAGTAAGAAGGTAGGATAGGTAGAATAGATAACTGGTTGTCTGGCCAGGGCTTTCTGTCACACCATGTCTGATAATATCTGTTGATAGGGACAAAAGAGAGGACCCATGATATAAGAACCCCCAAAACCATTTTGTTCCATTACTTACATAGCACTAGGGGAACAGCCAGAAAATAAATTGTCCCTGTGTTTAAAATCCTGGGGATGGGTGGCAGTGTTTATGATTCCTGTTGCTGGGGAGCCTGGGTTGGTGGATCACTTGAGTTTAGGAGTTCTGAGCTGCAGAAAGCCAATGTTGGGCATCTACTTTATCTGCCCAGATGGTGAGATATTAGGAGTGGGAGGTCAGAAAACTAACTGAAGAAATGGCAAATAAACCCAAGCTTGGAAATGGAACAAGTCAAAACTTCAATGCCAATCAGCAATAGGATTGAGCCTATTACCATTGCTTCTCTAGCCTAGGCAAGATAGAAGAATTGTTGAGTTATTTCAGTTGTGTCCAACTCTGTGATTTTTGGGGGGAGAGTGGGGAGGTTTGACAGAGATACTGCGCTGGTTTACCATTTCCTTCCCCAGCTTTTTTTTTTTTTCCTTCCTCATTTTACAGATGAGAAAACTGAGACAAACGAGGGTAAGTGGCTTGCCAAGAGTCACACAGCTAGTAATTGCCTGAAGCTGCATTTGAACTCATGAAGATGAGTCTTTCTGATTCCAGGCCCTGCACTTTGTGCACTATGATACTATCTAGCTGTCCAAAGACAGCTGTCTTTGGACAGGAAAATATAGTCTCAAAAAAAAGCAAAACCAAGAAAACAAAATCCCTGTATTTAATCATTCATTCTGCAGACTCAACTAAAGCTCTGACTTGATAGCTCACTCCCCCAATCATAGCAGCCAAAGAGAAAGCCTACTAAAAAATATACAGGTTTGTGGCAGCCCTTTTTATAGTGACAAGAAACTGGAAACTGAGTGGATACCCATCAGTTGGGGAATGGCTGAATAAGTTATGGTATATGAATGTTATGGAATATTATTGTTCTATAAGAAACCACCAGCAGGATAATTTCAGAAAGGTCTGGAGAGACTTACACGAACTGATACTGAGTGAAATGAACAGAATCAGGAGATTATTGTCCATGGCAACAACAAAATTATACCACGATCAATTCTGATGGACATGGCTCTTCTCAACAAAGGGATGATTCAGGCCAGTTTCAATGGTCTTGTGATGAAGAGAGTCATCTACAACTAGAGAGAGGACTGTGGGAACTGGTCACAACATAACATTTTCATTCTTTTTGTTGTTGTTTGCTTGCATGTTATTTTCTTGTTCATTTTTAAAAATCCTTTTTGGTTATGGGCCAGAACTCTTGTACTTGAAACAAGAATTCTTACAAGGTGTTAAGTCAGTGGAATTGATAAAACAATGATTATCTAGTTTAGCATGGTAATTAATAGTTCTCTAGTTCAATATGAGTGATTTAATCTTACAACAAATAATGATTTCCTAATGATATAATGATTGGTTTATACTCAGTGTAAAGCATATAAGCTGGAACAAACTCAGCTAGAGTCAGAGCCAGATTCATTCACTTCATCTCATACCCCCTTAGTGGCTAGGCCTCCTGCACTTCCCCCACTGAGATCAAGGTGGATCTGAAAGGCTCTCCAGAAAGCTTTCAGAAATCCCAGGCAAGGAAATTAGATTGTGAAGGAGATAATAAAGAATTTGGACTTTAACACCTGACTATTCTTGTGGTGATTAACCTGCTGAAAGGAAGGTCTCCAGAGACCTACAGAAAACAAACCAAGAACATTACACTTTTTGACTTGATTTTTCTTGTGCAGCAAGAAAATTGTATAAATAAGTATACATATATTGTATTTAACATATATTTTTCCATGTTTAATAGATATTGGATTACTTGCCATCTAGGGGAAGGGTTTAAGAAGGGGAAGGGAAATTGGAACACAAGGTTTTGCAAATTTGTTTGCAAATTTGAATGTTGAAAAATTATTCTTGCAGGTTTTTAAAATAAAAAGCTTTATTAAAAAATTAAAAAAATTAAAAGATATAGAGATAGGGAGTAAACATTAACCCAGGAAGAACCCAAACTCTGTCAATACCAGAGAGCAAATGAAGTTTTTGGATAGTGAAGAAATGCCAGCATGGCAGAACGGAGAGTGAATTGATGTTAGAGTCAGAAAGATATAAGTTCAAATCCTGCCTCTGATATATTCTGACCTGGCATCAGAGGCAAAACAGCTCTCCAATACTACATGTTGAAGAATAGTTGCTGGTATATACATCAATAGAGAGAATTTCCTTGCTAGTAGTTCTTTTTTTTTTTTTTAATTTTTTATTTAATAATTACTTTATATTGACACTCTTTTCTGTTCCGATTTTTTTTCCCCTCCCTCCATCCACCCCCTCCCCTAGATGGCAAGCAGTCCTTTATATGTTGGATATGTTGCAGTATATCCTAGATACAATATATGTTTGCAGAACCGAACAGTTCTCTTGTTGCATAGGGAGAATTGGATTCAGAAGGTATAAATAACCCGGGAAGAAAAACAAAAATGCAGATAGTTCACATTCGTTTCCCAGTGTTCTTTCTTTGGGTGTAGCTGCTTTTGTCCGTCATTTATCAATTGAAACTCAGGTCTCTTTGTCAAAGAAATCTACTTCCATCAAAATATGTCCTCATACAATATCGTTGTCGAAGTGTATAATG
This sequence comes from Antechinus flavipes, assembly GCF_016432865.1. Lineage (NCBI taxonomy): Eukaryota > Metazoa > Chordata > Mammalia > Dasyuromorphia > Dasyuridae > Antechinus > Antechinus flavipes. The sequence continues at coordinate 237,109,235 of NC_067399.1, read as the reverse complement.
ATCTCCTGGTTCTGCTCATTTCACTTAGCATCAGTTCATGTAAGTCTCGCCAGTCCTCTCTGTATTCATCCTGCTGGTCATTTCTTACAGAACAATAATATTCCATAACATTCATATACCACAATTTACCCAGCCATTCTCCAATTGATGGGCATCCATTCATTTTCCAGTTTCTGGCCACTACAAACAGGGCTGCTACAAACATTTTGGCACATACAGGTCCCTTTCCCTTCTTTAGTATTTCTTTGGGATATAAGCCCAATAGAAACACTGCTGGATCAAAGGGTATGCACAATTTGATAATTTTTTGGGCATAATTCCAGATTGCTCTCCAGAATGGTTGGATTCGTTCACAACTCCACCAACAATGCATTAGTGTCCCAGTTTTCCCGCATCCCCTCCAACATTCATCATTATTTTTTCCTGTCATCTTAGCCAATCTGACAGGTGTGTAGTGGTATCTCAGAGTTGTCTTAATTTGCATTTCTCTGATCAATAATGATTTGGAACATTCTTTCATATGAGTGGTAATAGTTTCAATTTCATCCTCTGAAAATTGTCTATTTGCTAGTAGTTCTTTATATAAATGATATTACAAATATGTGTATCAGAAAAAGAAAAGAAGACAAAATGCCATTAAAAATATTTCTTCATCCCCAAACTCCAGCTTTTGGAGTTCACAAAAATTGCTGGGAAAACTGGAAAATAATGTCAGAAACTCAGCATAAATCTATATCTCATACCCCATACCAAAATAAAGTCAAAATAGGTACATGATTTAGGCTTAAAAGGTTATACTGTACACAAATTAGGAGAGTAAGAGATAGTTTGCCTATCAGAACTTTGGAAAAGGGAGGAATTTATGGTCAAAGAACTAAAGAACATTATGGACATCTTTGATTTCATTAAATTAAAAAGGTTTTGTCCAAATTATTCAATGCAACCAAGATTAAAAAGAAAGCAGAAATCTGAGGGGGTGGGGGAGGACTTGACAGCCAGTGTTTCTGATAAAGCCCTCATTTCTAAAATATGTAAAGCACTGAGTCAAATTTATAAGAATACAAGTTATTACCCAATTGATAAATGGTCAAAAAATATGAACACACAGTTTTCAAGTGGAGAAATTAAAACCATCTATAGCTATATGAAAAAATGCTCTAACTTACATGAACTGATGCTAAGTGAAGTGAGTAGAACCAAGAAAACATGGTACACAGCAACAAGATTATGCGATGCTTAATTATGATGGACATTGCTCTTTTCAACAATGAGGTAATTCAGGCCAATTCTAAAAGACTTGTGATAGAGAGAGCTATCTGCATCCAGAAAGAGGACTATAGGGACTGAATGTGGAACACAAAATAGTGTTTTCACTTTTTTTGTTGTTGTATGCTTGCTTTTTATTTTCTTTCTCTTTTTTTCCTTTTTTGATCTGATTTTTTTGTGCAGCATGAGAATTTTGGAACTATGTATAGAAGAACTGTACATGCTTAAGATATATTGGATTACTTGCTGTCTAGGGGAGGGGATGGGGAAAGGAAGGGAATTTGGAACACAAGATTTTGCAAGGGTGAATATTGAAAACTATCTATGCATGTGTTTTGAAAATAAAAAGCTTTATATAAAAAAAGAAAAAATGCTCTACATTAGTATTGTTTAGAGAAATGAAAATTAAAATAGTTCTGAGGTAACAGCTCATACCTTTCAGATTCACTAAGATAATAGTAAAAGATAATAAATATTGATGGGGATATGGGAAAATTGGAACACTCTGGTCAGTGGAGTTGTGAAATGATCCAACTCTTCTGAAGAGCAATTTGTAGCACAAAGAGCTATAAAACTGTGCATACATACCCTTTGATTCAGCAATGCTGGGTCTATATCCCAAAAGAAATCATAAAAGAGGGAAAAGGACTGACATGTACAAAAATATTTGTAGCAGCTCTTTTTTGTGGTGGCAAAAAAGTTGGAAAATAAGTAGATGCCCATCAATTGGGGAATAACTGGAATAAGTTATGGCATATGAAAGTAATGGAATATTATTATTTTATAAAAATGATGGAATAGGATGATTTCAGAAAGGTCTGAATTCTCAGATGAAGAAATTGAAACTATTTATAGACATATGAAAATATGCTCCAAAGCATTATTAATCAGAGAAATGCAAATTAAGACAACTCTGAGATACCACTACACACCTGTCAGATTGGCTAGAATGACAGGGAAAGATAATGTGGAATGTTGGAGGGGATGTAGGAAAACAGGGACACTGATACATTGTTGGTGGAATTGTGAACACATCCAGCCATTCTGGAGAGCAATTTGGAACTATGCTCAAAAAGTTATCAAACTGTGCATACCCTTTGATCCAGCAGTGTTTCTACTGGGCTTATACTCCAAAGAGATACTAAAGAAGGGAAAGGGACCTGTAGATGCCAAAATGTTTGTGGCAGCCCTGTTTGTAGTGGCTAGAAGCTGGAAAATGAATGGATGCCCATCAATTGGAGAAAGGTTGGGTAAATTGTGGTATATGAACATTATGGAATATTATTGTTCTGTAAGGAATGACCAGTAGGATGAATACAGAGAGGACTGGCAAGACTTACATGAACTGATGCTAAGTGAAATGAGCAGAACCAGGAGATCATTATATACCTCAACAACGATACTGTTTGAGGATGTATTCTGATGGAAGTGGATCTCTTCGATAAAGAGAGCTAATTCAGTTTCAGTTGATCAAGGATGGACAGAAGCAGCTACACCCAAAGAAAGAACACTGGGAAACGAATATAAACTGCTTGCATTTTTGTTTTTCTTCCCGGGTTATTTATACCTTCTGAATCCAATTCTCCCTGTGCAACAAGAAAACTGTTCAGTTCTGCACACATATATTGTATCTAGGATATACTGTAACCTATTTAACATGTAAAGGACTGCTTGCCATCTGGGGGAGGAGTTGGAGGGAGGGAGGGGAAAAATCGGAACAGAAGTGATTCTTCTGTGCAAGGGATAATGTTGTAAAAAATTACCCTGGCATGGGTCCTATCAATAAAAAGTTATTTAAAAAAAAAAAAGAAAGAAAGAAAGAAAGAAAGGTCTGGAAAGATTTACATGAACTGCTATTGAGTGAAACAAACAGAATCAGGAAAACATTGTATACAGCAACAAGATTGTGTGATGATCACCTATGACAGACTTGGTTCTTCTCTGAGGTTCAGTGATCTAAGTTCCAATAAACTTTGAATGGAAAATGCCATCTGCACCCAGAAAAAGAACTATGAAAACTATATGTAAAACAACACATGCTATGTTCACATTTTTTTTCTTTTTCTTCTGTTATCTTTTTTTTCTCTCATAGTTTTTCCCTTTTCTTCTGATTGTTCTCTCTCAACATGATTCATAAGGAAATATGTGAAAAAAATGAATGTACATGTATAACCAAAAAGATTGTTTTTACATATAACTTAGGAAAATAAAGATAGAAAAAAGGAGGAGTATAGAAGATTCTTCCACAGAGGAGAGTCCTTGCATCTGCCCACTTCTCCTCCTGCTCTCAGCCCCTGCCCTAAGTTAATTTCAGCCTTTCTCACTTGGAAGTTACAATAGCTTCCTAATTGGGCTCCCATCTCCCAGACTCTCCCTTTACCAAGCCATCTTTCAGTTCAATAGCCTATGGCCACCTTTGTACATTCATACAGGCCTGTTGATGGTATTTGCAAAGTTTTTTCTTCAAATCACCTCCCAACTTTTTTTTCTTAAATGATGAGATTGTTGCCATCTTCTCCAAGAAATCTTTCCTGAACCCACATGTGCAAAAATGTTTGTAGCAGCCCTTCTTGTTTTTTTTTTTTAATAATAACTTTTTATTGACAGAACCCATGCCAGGGTAATTTTTTACAACATTATCCCTTGCACTCACTTCTGTTCCGATTTTTCCCCTCTCTCCCTCCCACCCCCTCCCCTAGGTGGCAAGCAGTCCTATATATGTTAAATACATCGCAGTATATCCTAGATACAATATATGTGTGCAGAACCGAACAGATCTCTTGTTGCACAGAGAGAATTAGATTCAGAAGATAGAAATAACCCAGGAAGAAAAACAAAAATGCAAACAGTTTGCATTCATTTCCCAGTGCTCTTTCTGTGGGTGTAGCTGCTTCTGTCCATCCTTGATCAGCTGAAACTGAATTAGCTCTCTTTATCGAAGAAATCCACTTCCATCAGAATACATCCTCATACAGTATCGTTGTTGAAGTGTATAATGATCTCCTGGTTCTGCTCATTTCACTTAGCATCAGTTCATGTAAGTCTTGCCAGTCCTCTCTGTATTCATCCTGCTGGTCATTTCTTACAGAACAATAATATTCCATAACATTCATATACCACAATTTACCCAGCCATTCTCCAATTGATGGGCATCCATTCATTTTCCAGTTTTTAGCCACTACAAACAGGGCTGCTACAAACATTTTGGCACATACAGGTCCCTTTCCCTTCTTTAGTATTTCTTTGGGATATAAGCCCAATAGAAACACTGCTGGATCAAAGGGTATGCACAGTTTGATAACTTTTGGGGCATAATTCCAGATTGCTCTCCAGAATGGTTGGATTTGTTCACAACTCCACCAACAATGCATCAGTGTCCCAGTTTTTCCACATCCCCTCCGACATTCATCATTATTTTTTCCTATTATCTTAGCCAATCTGACAGGTATGTAGTGGTATCTCAGATTTGTCTTAATTTGCATTTCTCTGATCAATAGTGATTTGGAACACTCTTTCATATGAGTGGTAATAGTTTTAATTTCATCATCTGAAAATTGTCTGTTCATATCCTTTGACCATTTATCAATTGGAGAATGGCTTGATTTCTTTAAATTAGAGTCAATTCTCTCTATATTTTGGAAATGAGGCCTTTATCAGAACCTTTAACTGTTTTCCCAGTTTGTTGCTTCCCTTCTAATCTTGTTTGCATTAGTTTTGTTTACACAAAGGCTTTTTAATTTGATGTAATCAAAAATTTCTATTTTGTGATCAGTAATGATCTAGTTCATCTTTGGTCACAAATTTCTTCCTCCTCCACAAGTCTGAGAGATAAACTATCCTATGTTCTTCTAATTTATAGACATGTAATGGAGGAGCCTACCTTGTCACTTCAGAGTATGTACTCATATTTTGTGACTGTTTCCTGTCCATTTACTGAGTGGTGAAGAAAAACATTTCTACTGATAGCTGAGCTGGAAATGAGTGTGCATGCAAAAGGCCTTCACCAGCTGACTTAATCTCCCTTTTCCCTGGTGGCAAACAAGGTCAAGGATGATTGGCAACAAAACAACCTTGTAAGTTTCAAAAGGTCATTAAAGCCAGCAAAGAGTTTGTTTTCTTTCTCATTTTTTTCTTTTTGATCTGATTTTTCTTGTGCAGCAAGATTATTATATAAATATGTATACATATATTGTGTTTAACATATATTAGATTGCTTCCCTTGGGGGGAGAGGGAATGAGAGGAAAGAGGGGAAAATTTAAAGCACAAGATTTTATAAGGGTCAATGTTGAAAAATTATCCATGCATATGTTTTGAAAATAAAAAGCTTTAATTAAAAGAAAATAAAGCCAGCAGAATTTACCAATATCAAGAGCTGTTTCAGCCCCAAGGAGAAGAAGTCTGACAGTAGATCTCAAGTGGCTAAAAGCCCATGTACCAGGCAGTGGAGTAACTAATCCTTTGGCCATGCTGGACCACAAGTAAACTTAGTGGTGGGAGAGATATTTGCAACAACCTCTTTACATTTGAATCCTCTCTCCCACAGATAACGGTAGTAGAGGGAATAGTATGCTCCCATTTTGGGAAGATGTGTTCATACTTCTAGTCTTTCTGTATCTTCTTGGTAAATATCCGTTTGCAAGAAAAAAAACAAAAAAACCCTTAATTCATTATGTATGATATAAATGAGGTATAATCTGGTTGAATTGATAGTGGAACACTAATCAGTGGTAGTGATGATGGTAAAGAAATACTATCACTGGGAATTTTATTTTGGAAAGAATATATCAGAATGAGAACTGCAGCTAAAAGCTTGACAAGAATCACCCTAATCTCTTGGAGTTACCTCTTGAACCCTGTGAAAGAAATGTAGCTGCTCTCTGACATCCAACTTGTCTATGCAAGTGGAAATTGGGATTAGGATCCTCAGAATCTTATAATTAATTAATAATTAGAATGAGTTTCATTTTAATAAGTGTCCAGCAAATTTTAAAATGTCACAGTTTCTTCCACTGCAAAATGAAATGGGAATTGAAGGAGATGAACTCTAAAAATCCTTTCCATTCTTAAGTAAGTAATGGCAATAACAAAAGAAGTGTGTGTATCAGGTGGTGGCTAAAACAAGTATGCCAACATATACAATGCAAATTAGATTGTGATAATCCTATAAGAGAAATATAAAGTACTAAGAGAGCAGATGAGAGAGAAAATGCTTCCAGTTGAGAATAAATGAAGTTTTCACAGAGGAGGGGTCATTGAAGCCAGTCCAGTAAAACCAATCATATGTTCATTAGTCAGTTCACTTTCTCCATTTCTAAATGAGGCTGTATCTAAAATCCTATTCAAAGAATTATCAATGAGTTGAGCTATTTAGAACACAGTTCAGTGTCGTAATGGGAAGAGCAGAAATTAAAGTCGTCCAGAAACTACATCAAATCATCAGGCCTTTATTTGTCTCTTATTCTCTCCTTGTTTCACATCTTTGTGTCTCTTCCCTATTTGACTGTAAATGCAAAGTCTGTTTGGCACCATTTGTAATGTTAGTTTGCACATTGAAGGTAAAGAACAAACACAATTTAGATAGAACTATTGATGGAATGTGTAACAGTTTTGGTGATGACACATAGCTGGGAGGAGTGAGTGATTAAGATACTGGATGACAGAATAGGGAGATATGACTGAACAATAGTTTATGTGAAAGAAACTTGGGAGGTTGAATTTACTATGCATTAAAAATGAATCATCAGTATTACAAGGCAGGCAAAAAAACTAATGTGATCTCAATATGAAGTAATAGATTCTAGTGTCTAGGAGGAGGAATGAAATAGTCATATTGTCTTCTGATCTAGCCAGAACTCATCTGGAGTATTGAGTTCAGCTACAGGCACCATGTTTGAAGAAATGTGAGAAGTTCCAGCCAAGATGGCTATCTGAACAAAGAAAGAATGTCCAGCCCCCACATAAGAGCTACTTAAGCAAAAGTTCACACCAGAACAAATAATGATAAAGCAATCTGATGAGACAATAATAGTAAGTAACTACTTATACTCCAGATATAACTGAAGCGACATCAAAAGTCTTCCAGAAGCCCATAGGAAATAGGAAAGATGGCCACCAGTCAAGCCAATGCCAGCAAAGGCAAACAATCCTCCCCAAAAGACCAGAGATCAGCCAGAGCCAAGTATAGTCTGCAGGGCTCTGTGTCCAGAACAAGCAAGAGCAGAAGGGCTCCCAGGAGAAAATCAAGACATCAACAAGCAAAAAGCTAGAGTCAGGAAGGAAGCTAGGTGGCGCCATAGTGCATAGAATGGGGACCTAAAGTCAGAAAGACTCCTTCCTGAGGATAGATATCCTCACCAGCTATCTGTGTGATCCTGGGCAAGTCACTTAAAACCCTGTTTGCCTCAGTTCCCTCATTTAAAAAAAAAAAAAAAACTGCAGATGGCAATGGCAAACTGCTCCATTATCTTTGCCAAGAAACCCTCCGATGGGGGCAAGAAGAGTCAAACAGAACCAATAATAACAAAAGAATGGGGCAAGGGGAAGGAGGAAGACTCATCACTTGAGGAATAGCTGAACAAACTGCCACATTTGAATGTTGTAGAATATTATTATGTCACAAAAATGGTGGAAAGATGATTTCAGAGAATTGTGAGTAAAATTGCTTTCTGTAGCATGAAATGAGCAGAACCAGAAATGTACTCTATCCAAAGACAAAAACATTGTAAAGAAAATTAGCTTTTAGAGACTTAAGCACTCATCAATGAAATGATAAATCATATCTCCATGATGAAGCATGTTATACCCACCTTCTTACCAGGGAAGTGATGGATTTAACATAGACAAAAAGATACTGTTTTTGATTGTGGCCATTGTCTGGATTCATTTTGCTTGACTATGCAAGGACTTTATTACAAGGACTTTTTTATTCCTCTAGATTTTTAATTAGGGAGATGGATGAGGAGAGACATTAGCAAAAGTGATCTCAAAAAGACTAAGTTATTTAAACATGTTTTTAAAAGGCATAGAAAAAATGATAAATGCTGGAGGGAATGTGGGAAGACTGGGAAAATAATACATTGTTGATAGAGTTGTGAATTGATCCAACCATTCTGGACTATCAAACTGCATACCCTTTAACCCAGTAGTGTCTCAAATGAGTCTGTATCCCAAAGAGATCATTAATAAAGGGAAAAGGACCTATATGTGCAAAAATGTTTGTAGCAGCCCTTTTTGTAGTGTCTAGAAACTGGAAATGGAGTGGATATCCATCAGCTGGAGAATGGCTAAGCAAGTTATGATATATGAATGTTATGGAATATTATTGTTCTAGAAGAAAAGATCAGCAGGATTATTTCAGAGAGGCCTGGAGAGACTTACATGAACTGATGTTGAGTGAAATGAGTAGACTCAAGAGAACATTGTATACAACAACAAGATTATGTGATGATCAACTCTGATGGATGTGGCTCTTTTCAACAATGAGGTGATTCCAATAGATTTGTGAGAGAGCTGCACTCAGAGAGAGAACTGTGGGAACTGAATGTAGATCACAACATAGTATTTTCACCCTGTTTTGTTATTGTTTTTTTCTTTTCTCATTTTTTTTCTTTTTGGATCTTATTTTTATGGTGCAGCAGGATAAATATGGAAATATGTATAGAAGAATTGCACATGTTTAACATATATTGGATTACTTGCTATGTAGGGGAGAAGGTGGGGGAAGAGAGGGAGAAAAATTTGGAACACAAGGTTATGCACTGGTGAATGTTGAAAACTATCTTTGTATACATTTTGAAAATAAAAAGCTATTAATAAAAAGGCACGAAGAGAACAGAAGAAAATTCAGAAAGAAGCACAAATTAGCAAGACAGATTTAAATTAATGGGTAAAATGTGTTAAATGCTTTTCTTTGATTACATGATTTTGTGCATATTCAGATCACCTGAGATGATATGAACCATCTTATATAGGAGATTGCATGAACCTGCTTCTGGGAGAAGACATCCTGCATTCCTCTACCCCATGGTTGGAACAACTTCTTTATATTAACTGTGTAACCAAAACAGACTTCATCTTTAAAATTATTAGCCTGTGATTTCAGAAAAACCTGGAAAGACATCAACTGATGCTAAGTGAAGTGAGTAGAGCCAAGAGAACAGTGTACACAGCAACAAGATTATGTGGTGATCAAATGTAATGGACTTGGCTCTTTTCAACAATGAGGTGATTCAAGACAATTACAATAGATTTGGGATAGACTGTGTCATCCACATCCAGAGAGAGAACTATGGAGACTGAATGTGCATTAAGGCATACTATTTTCACTTTTTTATGTTGTTGTTTGCTTGGTTTTTCTTTCTTTCTCATGTTTTTTCCCCTTTTGATCTGATTTTTCTTGAACAGTATAATAAATGTGGAAATATGTTTAGAAGAATTGCATATGTTTAACCTATATCAGATTGCTTACTGTCTTGGTGAGGGGAAAGGGGAAATAGAAGAAGAGAAATTTGGAACACAAAGTTCTGCAAAGGTGAATGTTGAAAATTATCTTTGCAAGAATTTGGAAAAATAAAATACTATGAAAATAAAATAAAATAAAATTACTAGCATGAAACAGTCTCTTTCCAGTAGAGGACAGGGGCTATATATCTTATTCATTCACAGACTGAGGGCAGTATTAAGCTGTGATGGGAATGACTGCCCCTTTCCCAACATCCCATTCCCAGCTTCCACCTTTTAGGCCCTGTGACTTAAGAACCAGGTTTAGGGTTTTGGTCTGTTTTGTTTGTTCTCTTCAGTTGTAGGTGCAGCCAATGTAGTCTCTAGATCTTAAAGCTGGAGCCATGGCAACCATGGAGCTAACATTCCAGGCTGGGTATTGTTCCAGCCTAGCAGGGAAGCCCTAAGAAGCCAGAATGCCACAACACAAGCCCGTGGAGCTTTGGTGTTGGAATTTGATAGGATTGTGGTATGCAAGAACTGAATTAGGCTGTTCACTTAATCCTCCTCCCCTACTTGGAGATTTGATCTAAAATGGGACTATGCCTCCCCCAGGTGTTGGAAGGAATATCTGTATACTTGTTCTTGCTATACCTCTGACTGTTAATTGGTTAATTGAAAGGAAGATTGAAGAGACTTCTCAGGAGAGAGCACAATCAAACAAATAGTAGAGGTCAAATACCCCCAAACTCCCGTAAAAGTACTGAAGAACTGTGATAAATACATGCTGGCAAATGTTTAACAACTAACTCTCTGAAAAGAAATGGATCCATAAAAATTTAGTTTAGTACGCATTATTAAAAATTTTCCTTAAGTTTAGGCAACAAAATAAATAATAAATCAAGCTTTGAGTTATATAGCATGTCTCAGTTTCTAAGGTATAAATGCTCATACTGCAGTTTTAACAGTTAGCTCTCCAGGACTGGTGTAAGCTGGTTCTAGCTTGGGTGAAATATAAAAGGCCTGGCCATCCAACAGTGAGAGTTAGGGTAATTGCTGTTATATTTTTAAAAGCAAGTGGCTATGAAAAGGAGATTCACAGTTTCATATAATCTTTTTTTTTAACTGCTGTATATATAGAAATGCTTTCTTTTGTTGTCTAGTTTCAAAATAAAACACAAAATTATTTTTTTAGAAAAGAACTATGTTGATAAAGTAAATCAGGTGTCCAAGAGGGTAACCAGTTTGGTAAAGAGTCTTTATGTCATATAGGGAACTAAGAAGGTAAAGATAGGAGTTGGTGGGTAGAGAAGGTTGATTTCAAATATCTAAAAGATTTTCAAGTAAAGAGAGATGAAAACTGTTTTGTATGGCCCCTGTAGACAGAACTAAAATCAATATGTGGAGCTCACAGGCAAATTTTGCTTTGGGATAAAGAAAATTTTTCTTTTAAATGAGAATGGAAAGCAAATTTAATATATCACTACATAAGATAGTGAACTTTCTGGTTTCTGGATATGTTCAAGTAAAATGTAGGTGAATGAACACCAATGTGAGGTGCTCCTGATGGACTCCAGCTTTGGAAGAAAACTTAGACTAGTACATATGTAAGGTTTCTTTCCATGTGAGACTATGATTCTAAGCACATTTAAAATATTTTCAATCTCTGACTTACTGATCTTTGCTTTTCCTTTATATCAAACTAAGAATAAATTTTGGCATATAAAATATTTTTTCAGAAAGTCAAATATACATTAAAAAAACACACCACATGAAACATTTCTATTTTTCTTATTACTGGTTTAAAGAGGACTGCTAACACTTAAGACTTTTGATTTAGTGGGCATTGAGAGTAAAAATCAATGACATCATTTTGGCAGCAACTGCCATCTGGTGAGCCATTTAGAATACTTTTTGCAGTCTGAGTGAGCAGTAGCCATTTTCCTCATTCCACAAGGGACTAGGACGACACACAGAATGACCTCTATCAAGGATATACTTGGAATTCCCTCAGTAACTCAAGGGGTAGAACTACTTGCTTCTTTTAACCCTAAAGGGTATCATTTCTAGTAAGTGTTTCAATTAGTCTTATCTGTTTCTGAGAGATCCCAGTTCTGTTTGAAATAGCTCATGAAGAATTAGACCAGTAATCAGAAAGTTTTCACTTCAGTTAAGGTCATAAATAACAATAGTCAGCAAGGACTATCTAGATATACAGAATCAAAGGATGACATGGAAAGCTTTACAATTCATATTTTAAATATTTTATTTTAAACAAATGTAATTGATTATGACATTTGAGATTATGCTGGACAGAAACCTTTTTTGTCTTTCCCTCCTCTTTCTAGATCCTTCCAGGGACAATATTAATCTTCATCTAGTTCAAGGCCTCATTTTGCAGATGTTGCTCAGAAACTCAAGAAAAGTTTTTCTTGCCCAGTAAGCAAGGCAATGATTAGAATTAGGACTTGAACTCAAATCTTCTGACCTAAATTCTATTTGGTCCATTTCAATATAACAAAAATTAAATACATGACTACTATGTGAAGGCACTGCTCTTGGCACTGTGGATACAAAGACATTATCTCTGCTTCCTAAGCTAATGGGAAGGCTATGAATACAAATATTTAGAATTCTTGGGAGAGTTAGACAAATGCAATGTAGAAATCCTGGCAAATTACTAGGAGAAACATGAGAGCCTGTATATATATGCTAGAGGGGAGAGATGATGTTGATCAGAGAAGATTTCATGGAGAAAGTGACACCTGATTTGGGCCTTGAGATATAGAAAATATTTTGACATAAAGAGTGGGGAAAGTCTCTTTCAAGAATGATAGATGCCATGAGAAAAGGCATGGAGATAGGAAAGGACAGGTTGAAAATGAGGAATGAAGGAAAAGTAATGTGACATATTGAAGGACCCAAAATTGACCATAAAGAGTCAAACTCAGACTCTTATTTATTATTTATTTTTTTTTTTTTAGTAAGAATTGGATAGTCAGTGAATATTTTGAATAATGGTATTATTCAACAAATAAACATTTATTAAGTATCTACGCTGTGCCAAACTTTATACTAAGTGCATGCTGGAGATAAAAAGACAAAACTTCCCACAAAATTTAAATGATTACTGCTCCCAAGAAGCTTACATTCTAATGGGAGAAGAAAACATGTACTATACAAAATACACAGGTAAGATTTTTGGACAATGCCAACGTGAGAATTTGTCACTGAGATCTATATCTATATATATAATCATTTATGTATTACAAGTTTTTTTTTAATTTATAGAGATTGCGAGAGATAGGAGGAAGAGAAAATAAATCCTTGCTAATTGAAAAAGAGTGAAATGAAAGGCTTAGATAGCTCAAATCAATTAATCAATAATACAAACCAAATGCTAAGAAATCTTCCGACAATCCTACCTTAATATATAAATAAGCCATTAATTAATTTGAGAGGAATATAAGGTTTTTAGCCATTGGATGAAGACAAATGATATCTCACAAGAAAGGCTGAAAAAGTCAGATATTCCTGTGGGTCCAAGTATAAAAATAGCAGACTATGAAGTGGTAGGCAAATCCAAGAGCTTGGAATTATAGAATTGGATAAAAGCTCCTGAAAGGAAAGCATTTTTTTTAAGGGAGAACACAATTTCTCTCTTTCTCTACTATTAACCACATCATAGGAAAAAATGAACCAGTTGCATACAGTGTGTCCAGCTAGGATCAGAGGGACTGGATCAGGAAGATATCACACATTCCTCTGGGAGCAAAGTAAGAAAAGTTACCTGAAAAAATAGGTAGCCTCAAGGAATATGACCTTTTCCATCAAAAATAATACTACATGTGGATTCAAGAAAGGAATTCTAAGTTATAAATACCAGAAATTGAGTTACTTACCTTTTTGTCACATGCTCCCTCCTATCTTACTACCATTGTACTCTAAATTTGTTACCATGTTCCTTTTGGACATGTATGCATGTATGTATTTGTATGAGAGCATGCCCCAGATTTAAAAAGAAATATTTTGTTCCAACTGTGTTTTCTCTACCACCTTAATAGATTTCTTTGCTAAAGCTACTTAAACCTACTGGCTGGTGATTGATAGGAAATTCATTAATAAATGACTGTACTAGAAACCTAAACTCTCAGAATTGCCCTTAGAAATTTAAAAGAGAAAAGATATCACTCCTTGCAGAACTCAAATCACCAGTGTGAATGTGAGTCATGCAAGTGGGCTCAGGAGGGATATATAAACAAAATAAACACAAAGTAGTTTAAGGAGAAAAGTACTAGTAGTGAGGAAGTATCAGAAAAGGCTTCATATGGAAGATAATGCTTAATAAGCTAAGCAGATATTCTTTTTTTTTTTTTTTTTTGAGGGAATGCATTCTAAGCAGAAGTGACAGTTATTGTAAGGAAATACTTGGGAGGTGGAATGTTGTGTGTGAGGAACAATAAGTCAGTTTGCTTAGTCCATTGGGTATATGAAGAGAAGTGGTGTCTAAAAAGGTTAAAAAGGAAGGCTTGGAATTAGGTTGTAAAGGGTTTTAAATGTCATAAAACAAAGGAATTTGTACAGGGTCCTAGAGCCAATAGGGGGCTATTGAAGAGCCAATAGGGAGCTATTGAAGTTTACTCAGCAGGGTAATAATATGGTCAGAAATATGCTATATGATCCAAAGGTCTTTTAGGAAGATTATCACAAAGCTATTATTTTTCACAGTATAATAGATTATCTAGTTCAACCCTTTTAATTAATCTTATTATTATTATTATTATAGCTTTTTATTGACAAAACATATGCATGGGTAATTTTTCAACACTGACTCTTGCAAAACCTTCTGTTTCAACTTTTACCCTCCTTCCCTCCTCCCCCTCTCCTAGATGGCAGGCAATCCCATACATGTTAAATATGTTAAAGTATATGTTATCATTTAAACTTTTAAAAATAAGTTTTAGTGCTACCTTTTGTTTGTGCTAAATAGTTATAGTTATTCCCACATATACTCTACCCTACCACCAAATGATCCTTCCTTTGTAACTAAGTAAGTAAAACCAACTAATAAAGGCACTTTCTTTGATAGTGTATACAACATTCTGCAACGATATTCTCTGGCCTCTTCTTAGTGCCCAAATTGGTCATCATAATGATTTGACATTTACATTTTATTGTTCTTTTTTGTACATTATTTTAATTATTATGCAGATTATCCCTTGGTACTGTTTAATCTGCATGATTTGATTTGCCTTTCCATATTTCTCTGAATTATCATAATCATCATTTCTTATAGTGCAACAATATTCTATTATGTTTGTATACCATTTTATTTAGCTATTTTTCCAATCAGTGGGCAAGTACCTACTTTATTTCCAGATTTATTTATATTTTCACAGCCACAATGTATACTGCTATGGATATTGTAATCTGTATGTTTTCTGTCCTTTACCTCTTTGGAACATATACTCAGTAGTAGAGGTTTGGGGTCAATCAATTTACACTGCAAATATAAAAATCAAGATTAAATAGATCCTGCTCTGGAAGGCAAGGACATTTTATCTAGGAAGACAGAGTTTGGGAGCTTGAAGGGATCCTAAGAATCATCTTATAGTACATCTTCTCACAGATGAGGAACTGAGACTCAGAGAAGGGTAGTGAATTACCTAATGTGGCTTAGCTGGTTATTGACAGTGTTAGTAAAGCTAGGACTAAACTCAGGTCTCCAAATTCTCAGCTGAGGGGCATTAATAGAACAATGTTTTGTTTTTGTTTTGCATAATTACATTTTTTTTCCCTTCCAGTTATAGCTCCTTTATTTTATGCATAAAGAAACTGAGATTCCCTGATAGGGAATGACATTCTTTCTCTTTACCTACAAGGTCACACAGATAGTAAGTAGCAGAATCAGAACTCAGGTAGGTGTCTTTGCTTAAAAAAAAAATCTAATATGGATATTTTGGGGGGGAACTAGAGATTAACAATTGTAAAGTACTTGGAGAAGTAAACAGATTGTCAAAAGATTCTGTTTCCCCTGGTAACCAAGCAGTTGTAGCAAAGGACAACAGGGATATTTGAATCATTGTCAAGAGCTAATCTGGTCCATTCAGAGGTTCCCTGCTTGGCTTCCCTCCTGGGTTCCTTTCTTGACATTTTGGCATGGGTCATTTCTCCCTTTACCAAACACTTCCTAACATATTCTCCCTGCCTCTTCCTGAAGTCTTAGCTGCTATTGGTGTATGCATCTATCTTGGCATTTGTATCCATAAGGATATAGGTGCCAGGACAGTCTAGATGTAGGGGGGGAAGATGCAAGGCTTCTGGCCAAAGAGTTGTATTGCAATTAAATTTGCAGTGGGTTATATATAGCTTTTGGTGCAGGCTGTCCTCCACTTCTCCAATGTATTCCTCCTTCCTTAGTTCTACCTCTTAAAATCCCTAGCTTCCTGGAAAACTCATCTCATATGCTTTTCCTGATGCTTATTTCCTCCATATTACAGTATATACTTATCTGTTTACAATGTTCCATTCTCCGTAGAATATAAGCTTCATGAAGGCAACAATTGTATCTCACTTTGTCCTTATATCTGCAGAGCCCAGCCTCATACCCAGTAGGCATTTACTACTTATTGGATTGGATTGGGTTGCGTTGTTGGAATTGTCATGGACAAGAGGTTTTGGTTGTGGTTTTGTTGTTGTTTTTACTTCATGTGTTTTTAGAATCATAGAATTTAGACTAACTAGAAAAGATATGAAAGTCCATCTAGTTTATCTTTCTTTTCAGTCATTTTTCAGTTGTGTCCAACTCTTCATGACCCATTTGGGATTTTTTTAAAAAGAAATACTGGGATGGGTTTGCCATTTACAAAAGAGGGTTAAGTGACTTGCCCAGGTCATATAGCTAGTCTGAGTCTGACATCAGATTTGAACTCTTCTGGTCCACCTTTCTTACTTAGCAGATAAGAAAAATTGCCCAAGGCCATGTAGGTAGGATCATGGGCAGAAAGAAACCAGAAAGGGCAGTAGGAGTCATTTAGACTAATTCTTTTCTTTTTTTTTTAACTGAGGCAATTAGGGTTAAATGACTTGCCCAGGGTCACACAGCCAGGACGTGTTAAGTGTCTGAGGTCAGATTCTCTTGACTTCAGGGCTGATGTTCTATCCACTGTACTACCTAGCTGCTCCTAGTCCTTTTATTTTCACAAGAGGAAACTGAGGCTAGTAACTGGAGGAGTCAGGTGTTAAACAAGAGCATCTATGCTATTATATGACTAGATTAATTGAGCTCAGAATCACAGAACTGATAAGTTAGTAACAAGGTCTTGGGAAAAGAATCCAGTAGTTACTGAAAGTCTTACATATTCACAAAATTCCTTCTTCAGGAACCTGATCCTTGCTCACCAGGGAAGTTTGACTATCTCCCCACTGTCGTGGGCCACTGCTTTATTTGTACTCCCGTAGTTGAGGTAGTTACATTTGAGCTACTATGCTTTTCCATCCTTTTGAGAGAGAGTCACCAAGTTAATGATTTAGAGCCTGAATAGCTCAAAAGAAAGAATTTTCAACTGAGTCAACTAAGATATATTTTTAAGGC
Organism: Antechinus flavipes; assembly: GCF_016432865.1. Taxonomy (NCBI): domain Eukaryota; kingdom Metazoa; phylum Chordata; class Mammalia; order Dasyuromorphia; family Dasyuridae; genus Antechinus; species Antechinus flavipes. The sequence goes on along the minus strand of NC_067399.1, from coordinate 237,091,935 downwards.
AGCTGCTAAAGGCATTTGGGAGTGCTAAAGGAAACCTGAAATTCAAGTCAGTACATACCATAGATGTAGATTGAGCACGTGCTACAGCCAAACATGTGAACAAAACAGAAAGTCTTTTATGTTATATAAGAACAGTATTGCTGTTAAGTGCCTTATAAGCTGCTCTGAGATCAGGCCTTAGTCACGCTGACAAGAAACAAGGACCATTTCCTTATGATTTCAGGCAGTGGCGAGGGATTGAATAGAGATGGAATGCTGTCCTGATACAATCTGGTAGTTGTATTTTGAGTGACGTTCTGACATTTGTTATCGCAGGTGACTGAGTGACCAACCTCAGTTCCCCCTAGAAACTGATCCAGGTGTCCTTCCTAGTCAGGATATGTTGTTTGCACCACCTGTGGGGGAGGGCACAAGGGTAGGAGTTGTTTCAAAGTCAAAGTCGTCCTCAGGCACAGGCAGCATGGTTCTGGCAGGCAGAGTCTTAATTAATACAGGGCTAATGGGGCTTTGCCCAAAATACCAACATCAAGGGATGCTCTTTTCTCCACAAGGCATGCTTCCTCTCAATTGTGATTACTGGTCTCATGACTTAGTTCCCAGTCCACTACTGGCCCCCAGGATGCTGCAATTATGCCAGATGTCTTATGACCTTGGTACTCTTCACTACCATAAGTCTGTGTCAGCCAGACTTCCAAGGAAAAGCACTGGCACCCTTGCACCTGTGGTTGGGGTTGGACTGTTCTCTGCACTCTTGCTGCCCTCTCTTCAAATTGACCTCATTGCTATGCTCACTGTTTTTAAATCTAGGTAAGAGAATTTCTAGTTATGGCTCTTTTGTTAGGAGTGAAACTGACCAGCAAAAAGGAAAGAAGACCTGACTTGTTTAGAAGTCCTGGGTGTAAGTAACTTAGTTATTTACTATCTATAAGCCTTTGAATAGTCACCTAACCAAGGGGAATGATTAAAGAACAATTCCAAGGCCAATTTGGCTAGATCACAGAGGATGTAAATAACAGGGGGGAACTGGGTTTGAGGGCTAGGCCTTGTTAACCTGTTCTGCCTGATGAGAACTCCCCACAGAGGATTTAAGAACATGTGCAGGTATTATGTGACTAGTTCTTCTCCAATTGCTATGTGGTAAGTTGGGAGACTCTTCACAGTATGATAAGGGGACAGGAAGTAGTCACAGAATTCTTGAGTTAGCTCCAAAAACCCATGTTAACTGGGGGGATTATGTCAAGCCAAGCATGTTGCATATACTTATAAGGACTGGTCTGTCATTGGCCAGTCCTCCATTATATATAATAAAGTTGAAAAGGAAGGTCTGAAGTCTTCTGTCTAAAATGACAACCTGAACAGAAATAGACTACCCAGCTCCCAAATACCTACTCCAGCAAAAACCTTAAATTTGCACCAGGACAAATAATGATCAAGAAATTCATGGAGAAGCAAAAATAAGTAACTTCTTCAACCCCAGAACTGTACAAAAAAATCTCTAGAAAGTCACTTCAGTTCTTTAAACCTTTTTCCTTTTCTGTAAAATAGAAACAATAATACTTTTTCTCAAGGAATTTCAGTCAACTTTGTAAAATGTAACGCTCTATAGAAACACTATCATTTCTAATATACTCCAGTAATTCAAGTAACTCAATAGAATATGTTAAACTATTGAAACAAGATTATTTTCCTTTTTAGGGAAGAAAAGTTAGCCTATATGAGCAGAGATCTATGAATCTTCATTTCTCTGTTGATTTGCAATAATTATACCTAACAAGTTATATTCACAGAACTTCATTCCATCTTTTCAGCCTATAAGCTGCTCACACCAAATGAGTGAAGTAGTGATATATAGGATAGTGGTAACTCAGTAACTGAATGTATGAAATTATACAAGACACCTTGATCTTCTGTGCCTGTTTTCTTCTTCTTCTTCTTCTTCTTCTTCTTATTAAAGCTTTTTATTTTTAAAACATAGGCATGGATAATTTTTCAACACTGACCCTTGCAAAGCCTTGTGTTCCAAATTTCCTCCCCCTTCTCCTCATCTCTTCCCCTAGATAGCAAGTAATCCAATATCTTAAACATGTTAAAAAATATATGTTTAATCCAATATATGTATCAATATTTATACATTTATCATTGTGCCTGTTTTCTTCTCTGCAAAATGACTGGATGATCTCTGAGGTCCTGCAGAAGGTCACAATAGATGGTAGAAGAACTCTGGGTGAAGTATAAAACTCCTCAGTCCAGCCAGGATACCTGCTGATGTGTCTGGTTTGGCTCCCTATGCTCCCTAAGGGTGTCTCAGCCTTCCTGAGGTCAGGGGGCATGACAACCTGTGATGTAATTATAGCAGAGTTATACTAAGTGGCAAAGAGACATCTGCACACAATAGCAAGTTGTTTATGTGGTCCTACATGTGCAGTATATAGTTAGCACATGTATAGTGTGCTATAGTCATGTAAGAGTATTGGGATATAGTGAGAGAATTTTGAATAAATGAATTCCTGTTTGACCATCCTCAGTTAAGTTCTGTCTCTTCACTCCTCCCCCCATATTTGGGCTGGTACCAAAATTCTCCAGTGAGCAAGTCTGGACAAGGTCCCTTGTAACTATAAAGTTCTATGAATTGTATTGGACAGATAAGAACACTCAATGATGAATAGATGGAAGAAATTAATGGGGATAAAATAAGTGAATTTGATTATTAAAAATGGTGTTTTATACAATAAAAAAAGCAAGATAGCCAAAATAAAAATAAACAATCCTAAAGTCCAATAACAGGAAAATAATTATGTAAATTGTGGTTTGTCAATGTATAGATTGTCATTATAGCCAATAAATATGAGGAAAACAGAAAAATGGAGTGTATGTTAGCCAGGAGGAAAAGTGAATGACAATGAATGAACAAAAAAGGAATGTCTGAAGAATTAAGTTACCTTACATATTGAAATTAATTGGTTTAAATGCAAATTCTTGCTGAACAACTTTAATTGGTTATATTGATGTTCAGCATTATTTACAAATAGTTTGTTTATATATTTTGGGTTTTTAATATCCCCTAAGATTTCTTCTATATCTCTTCTATTTCATTCTCCCAAATAGCTAATACATTTAATGAATAATTTTTTTTAAAAAGATGAAGATAAAGAAGAGAAAATACTAACAAAATTGATAAATAAATTGAAAAAAATTTCTGACAATAAATGCATTGCTCTGTATCAGTGGACTGGCTCCCTCCCAACGCTACAAAAGGCCCAAGATCATTATTTGTCATTTTTCAATATTCATTTTTTTGTGATTATTTTTCTATTTCCATTATTGTAGTTATTGTGTATACTATCTTCTTGGTTCTGCTTTGCTTTCATCAGTTCATGTCAGTCTTTGTTTTTTCAATTAATTAATGAGCATTTATTAAATAAATGATATTTTGAGAAGTGTAGATATACTTTTGAAAATGTGAGAATATTACCCAGGATCTAGCAGCGTTCAAATTAAAAGATCGAAGGGCCTGGAATATGATATTCTGAAAGGCTAAGGAATTTGGTATGCAACCAAAAATAACTTATCCAGCCAGAATGAGCATCTTTTTCCAGGGAAGAAGATGGTCATTCAACGAAATAAGCGAATTTCACCTATTTTTGATGAAAAAATCAGAATTTAACAAAAAGTTTGATCTACAAATATAGAACTCAAGAGAAACCTAAAAAAATAAAAAAAGAAATCTTGGGAACTATATTTCAGCTATAAAAATGTATAAAGAATACATGTATACCTTGTTCTAGAAACTAGAGGTGGAAAGGACATTGTACCAGAAAAAGAGTAAAGTGGGGGTACTACATCTCACAAAGAGGCAAAGGAAACCTATTATATTTGAGAGAAAGAATGAAGGGGGATGAATATAGTGGGTATCTTACTGCCATCAGAATTGGCTTTAAGAGAAAAATTTTAGACATATTCAATTTATGGTGAAACTTCTCCCACCTCATTGAAAAGTTAGAAGGGAAAAGTGAAAAGGGAAGGAATAAGCTAAGCAGAAGGGAATAGGAAACTGGGAGGGAAAGGAGTAAGATAGAGGAAGGAACTGTAAGGCGGGGGCAGGGATACTAAAAAGGGAGGGCTGTGAGAAGCAAGTGGTGCTCACAAGTTTAATACTGGGAAAGGGGGTAAAGGGGAAAGAAGGGAGAAAAGCATAAACAGGGGTTAACAAGATGGCAAGTAATATAGAATTGGTAATTTTAACCATAAATGTGAACAGGGTAAACTCTCCCATAAAGAGGAAGCGGTTAGCAGAATGGATTAAAAGCCAGAATCCTACAATATGTTGTTTACAAGAAACACACCTGAAGCAGGGAGATACATGCAGGTTAAAGGTAAAAGGTTGGAGCAAAATCTACTATGCTTCAGGTGAAGTCAGAAAAGCAGGGGTAGCCATCCTGATCTCAGATCAAGCTAAAGCAAAAATTGATCTAATTAAAAGAGATAAGGAAAGGAACTATATCTTGCTACAGGGTAGCATGGATAATGAAGCACTATCTATATTAAACATATATGCACCAAGTGGTGTAGCATCTAAATTCTTAAAAGAGAAATTAAGAGAGCCGCAAGAAGAAATAGATAGCAAAACTATAATAGTGGGAAATCTCAACTTTGCACTCTCAGAATTAGATAAATCAAACCACAAAATAAATAAGAAAGAAGTCAAAGAGGTAAATAGAATACTAAAAAAGTTAGATATGATAGATCTCTGGAGAAAACAAAATGGAGACAGAAAGGAGTATACTTTCTTTTCAGTAGTTCATGGAACCTATACAAAAATTGACCATATATTAGGACATAAAAACCTCAAACTCAAATGCAGTAAAGCAGAAATAGTAAATGCATCCTTTTCAGACCACGATGCAATGAAAATTACATTCAACAAAAAGCCAGGGGAAAGTAGACCAAAAAATAATTGGAAACTAAATAATCTCATACTAAAGAATGATTGGGTGAAACAGCAAATCATAGACATAATTAATAACTTCACCCAAGAAAACGGCAATAATGAGACATCATACCAAAATGTGTGGGATGCAGCCAAAGCGGTAATAAAGGAAAATTTCATATCTCTAGAGTCCTACTTGCATAAAATAGAGAAAGAGAAGGTCAATGAATTGGGCTTGCAACTAAAAATGCTAGAAAAGGAACAAATTAAAAACCTCCAGTCAAACACTAAACTTGAAATTCTAAAAATAAAAGGAGAGATCAATAAAATTGAAAGTAAAAAAAAAAAAACTATAGAATTAATTAATAAAACTGAGTTGGTTCTATGAAAAAAAAACAACAAAATAGACAAACCCTTAGTAAATCTGATTAAAAAAAGGAAAGAGGAAAATCAAATTGTTAGTTTTAAAAATGAAAAGGAAGAACTCGCCACTAAAGAAGAGGAAATTAGAGCAATAATTAGGAATTACTTTACCCAAATTTATGCCAATAAATTCAACAACTTAAATGAAATGGAAGAATACCTTCAAAAATATAGCTTGCCCAGATTAACAGAGGAAGAAGTAAATATCTTAAACAGTCCCATCTTAGAAAAAGAAATAGAACAAGCTATTAACAAACTCCCTAAGAAAAAATCCCCAGGACCAGATGGATTTACATGTGAATTCTACCAAACATTTAAAGAATAATTAACTCCAATGCTATATAAACTATTTGAAAATATAGGGATTGAAGGAGTCCTACCAAACTCCTTTTATGACACAGACATGGTACTGATATCTAAACCAGGTAGGCTGAAAACAGAGAAAGAAAATTATAGTCCAATCTTCCTAATGAATATTGATACTAAAATCTTAAAGTAAAATATTAGCAAAAAGATTACAGAAAATCATCCCGAGGATAATACACTATGACCAAGTAGGATTTATACCAGGAATGCAGGGCTGGTTCAATATTAGGAAAACTATTAGCATAATTGACTATATCAATAACCAAACTAACAATAACCATATGATCATCTCAATAGATGCAGAAAAAGCATTTGATAAAATCCAACATCCATTCCTAATAAAAACACTTGAGAGTATAGGAATAAATGGATTTTTCCTTAAAATAGTCAGGAGCATATATTTAAAACCATCAATAAGTATCATATGCAATGGGGAAAAACTGGAACCTTTCCCAGTAAGATCTGGAGTGAAGCAAAGTTGCCCACTATCACCATTATTATTCAATATTGTATTAGAAACGCTAGCCTCGGCAATAAGAGTCAAGAAAGGGATTAAAGGAATTAGAGTAGGCAATGAAGAAACCAAACTATCACTCTTTACAGATGATATGATGATATACTTAGAGAACTCCAGATATTCTACTAAAAAGCTATTAGAAATAATTCATAACTTTAGCAAAGTAGTAGGATAAAAAATAAATCCCCATAAATCCTCAGCATTTTTATATATCACCAACAAAATCCAACAAGAGATACAAAGAGAAATTCCATTCAAAATAACTGTTGATAGCATAAAATATTTGGGAATCTATCTACCAAAGGAAAGTCAGGAATTATATGGGCAAAATTACAAAAAACTTTCCACACAAATAAAGTCAGACTTAAATAATTGGAAAAATATTAAGTGCTCTTGGATAGGCCGAGCAAATATAATAAAGATGACAATACTCCCTAAACTAATCTATTTATTTAGTGCTATACCAATCAGACTTCCAAGAAAATATTTTAATGATCTAGAAAAAATAACAACAAAATTCATATGGAAGAACAAAAGATCGAGAATCTCAAGAGAATTAATGAAAAAAAAAATCAAATGAAGTTGGCCTAGTGGTACCTGATCTAAAACTATATTATAAAGCAGCAGTCACCAAAACCATTTGGTATTGGCTAAGAAATACATTAGTTGATCAGTGGAATAGGTTAGGTTCACAAGACAAAATAGTCAACTATAGAAATCTAATGTTTGACAAACCCAAAGATCCTAACTTTTGGGATAAGAATTCATCATTTGACAAAAACTGCTGGGATAACTGGAAATTAGTATGGCAGAAATTAGGCATGGACCCACACTTAACACCGTATACCAAGATAAGATCAAAATGGGTCCATGATTTAGATTATAAAAAACGAGATTATAAATAAATTAGAAGAACATAGGATACTTTATCTCTCAGACTTGTGGAGGAAGAAGAAATTTGTGACCAAAGATGAACTAGAGACCATTATTGATCACAAAATAGAAAATTTTGATTACATCAAATTAAAAAGCCTTTGTACAAACAAAACTAATGCAAACAAGATTAGAAGGAAAGCAACAAACTGGGAAAACATCTTTATAGGTAAAGGTTCTGATAAAGGCCTCATTTCCAAAATATATAGAGAACTGACTCAAATTTATAAGAAATCAAGCCATTCTCCAATTGATAAATGGTCAAAGGATATGAACAATTTTCAGATGATGAAATTGAAACTATTACCACTCAATTTCTTTGACAAAGAGACCTAACTCAGTTTCAATTGATAAATGATGGACAGAAGCAGCTACACCCAAAGAAAGAACACTGGGAAATGAATGTGAACTATCTGCATTTTTGTTTTTCTTCCCGGGTTATTTTTACCTTCTGAATCCAATTCTCCCTGTGCAACAAGAGAACTGTTCAGTTCTGCAAACATATATTGTATCTAGAATATACTGTAACATATCTAACATATATAGGACTGCTTGCCATCTAGGGGAGGAAGTGGAGGGAGGGAGGGGAAAAATCGGAACAGAAATGAGTGCAAGGGATAATGTTGTAAAAAAATTACCCTGGCATGGATTCTGTCAATATAAAGTTATTATTAAATAAAATAAAATAAAATATTAAAAAAAGAAACTATATGAAAGAGTGTTCCAAATCACTATTGATTAGAGAAATGCAAATTAAGACAACTCTGAGATACCACTACACACCTGTCAGATTGGCTAAGATGACAGGAAAAAATAATAATGAATGTTGGAGGGGATGTGTGAAATCAAGGACACTGATGCATTGTTAGTGGAGTTGTGAACAAATCCAATCATTCTGGAGAGCAATCTGGAATTATGCCCCAAAAGTTATCAAACTGTGCATACCCTTTGATCCAGCAGTGTTACTTCTGGGCTTATATCCCAAAGAAATACTAAAGAAGGGAAAGGGACCTGTATGTGCCAAAATGTTTGTGACAGCCCTGTTTGTAGTGGCTAAAAACTGGAAAATGAATGGATGCCCATCAATTGGAGAATGGCTGGGTAAATTGTGGTATATGAATGTTATGGAATATTATTGTTCTGTAAGAAATGACCAGCAGGATGAATACAGAGAGGCTTGGAGAGACTTACATGAACTGATGCTAAGTGAAATGAGCAGAACCAGGAGATCATTATATACTTCAACAACATGAAGATGTATTCTGATGGAAATGGATTTCTTTGACAAAGACACCTAACTCAGTTTCAATTGATCAATGATGGACAGAAGCAGCTACACCTAAGGAAAGAACACTGGGAAATGAATGTAAACTGTTTGCATTTTTGTTTTTTTTTCCTGGGTTATTTCTACCTATGAATCCAATTCTTCCTGTGCAACAAGAGATCTGTTCGGTTCTGCACACATATATTGTATCTAGGGTATACTGCAACATATTTAACATATATAGGACTGCTTGCCATCTAGGGGAGAGGGTGGAGGGAAGGAGGGGAAAAATTGGAACAGAAGTGAGTGCAAGGGATAATGTTGTAAAAAATTACCTTGGCATGGGTTCTGTCAATAAAAAGTTATTATATTAAAAAATAAATAAATAAATAAAGTGTGAGAATATCCCTTCTTTCAAAGAATTACATTCTCCAAGGAAACTATATGTATAAAGATAAGTAGATACAGGTAATATTCTAGATGAATGAAAGGTATTTGAATGGTTTAGCAGAAAGAAAACTGACACAAGAATTAGAAAAATCTGATATTAAGTCTTGCCTCTGGCACATATTGGCTTTGTGACCATGGATAAATCACTTAATCTCTTAGTACTCATATAACTTTCTTGTGTGTGTTTTTTTTAATTCTTTTTTTTAATAAAGAAAAATTGTTCCATCTGCCTATCTCACTCATTCTATATTCAACTGTGAAAAAAAAGAAAAAACAATGGCCCTGTTTTTATATGTACAGTCAAGTGAAACAAATTCCCAAATTGGCCATGTTCAAAAAAATACACCTCAATCTATACTCTAAGTTCACCACTTTTCTATCAGGAGGTGAGCTGTGTGTTTTGTCTCGAGTCTTTCAGAATTATCATCGATCATTGCCATTATACAGAATTCCTAAGTCTTTCATAACGGTGTTGGTTTTTTTTTTTAACTCTACATTTTTGTTGTTAATGAATAAATTGTTTTGATTCTGCTCACTTCACTTTGCAACAGTTCAAACAAATCATAGCAACCAGTGTGAAGAAGGCACTAGTATGAAGTCAAGAAGCTCTGAGTGCAAATACACCCTCAGGCACTTAATAGCTGTGTGACCCTGGGCAAGTCACTTACCCTGTTTGCCTCACTTTTTTCAACTATACAAAGGAGGATAATAATCATCCCTACTTCCCCAAAATGTGAGGAATAATGCATACATGTTAGCTATTATTAAGCCTTCTTCAGGTTTCTTTGAATCCATCCCTTTCCCTAACTCACTTGCATGTCTGATATCACCTCCTTGATATCATTATCCTCTTGGAGAACAAAGAACAAGCAACCATATAGCACAACAGTATTCTGTCACATTCATATATCATAACTTGGTCAATCATTTTACAATTCATAGTTATCCCCTCAGTTTCCAATTTTGTCACCACAAAAATAAAGGCTGCTATCAATATTTTTGAACAGCTCAGATGAAAGTAAGATTTGCTATGCAACCTTTGTAATCTTTCCTTCTTATTTGTATTGACTTCTACTTATAATCTCAATTATATGAAATAATTTTCTCCACTATTTCTCTCCTAGTATGTTCCTCTAACCCTCCCTTTCCATTCTTTTTTTAAGGTCATCACAATGTAATTGAACCACTTCAAGGGCCTTTTTTTCCACTAGACTCTCTCTGTAATTACTGATGATAATTAGGGTTCCAAGTGAACACATGTTGGTGGAGTTGTGAATACATCCAGCCATTCTGGAGAGTGATTTGGAACTATGCTCAAAAAGTTATCAAACTGTGCATACCCTTTCATCCAGCAGTGTTACTACTGGGCTTATATCCTAAAGAGATTTTAAAGAAGGGAAAGGGACCTGTATGTGCAAGAATGTTTATGGCAGCCCTGTTTATAGTGACCAGAAACTGGAAACTGAGTGGATGCCCATCAGTTGGAGAATGGCTGAATAAATTGTGGCATATGAATATTATGGAATATTATTGTTCTGTAAGAAATGACCAGCAAGGTGATTTCAGAAAGGCCTGGAGGTACATACATGAACTGATGCTGAGTGAAATGAGCAGGACCAGGAGATCATTATATACTTCAACAACAATGCTATATGATGATCAATTCTGATGGACGTGACCCTCTTCAACAATGAGATGAACCATAGAGTTCCAATAGAGCAGTAATGATTTGAACCAGCTACACCCAGTGAAAGAACTCTGGGAAATGAATATGAACCACTACATAGAATTCCCAATCCCTTTATTTTTGTCTACCTGCATTTTTGATTTCCTTCACAGGCTAATTGTACACTATTTCAAAGTCCGATTCTTTTTGTACAGCAAATGTATACATATATTGTACTTAATTTATACTTTAACATATTTAACATATATTGATCAACCTGCCATCTGGGGGAGGGGGTGGGGGGAAGGAGTAGAAAAGTTGGAACAAAAGGTTTTGCAACTGTCAATGCTGAAAAATTACCCATGTATATATCTTGTAAATAAAAAGCTATTAAAAAATTAATTAATTAACCAATGGTACACTCAAAAAAAAAAAAAAGCTGGATTTTGGCTATAATATTTCCTGGAATTTTCATTTTGAAATTTCTTTCAGCAAATGATTGTTGAATTCTACTCCTCACTCCCCATTTTCTCTTTGATTTGTAGTTCTAAGAAATTTGGTATTATTTTATTTTATTATTTCTAAAAATAATACATATAGTTACTTTTTAGGAGAATGACCTTCAGATAGTCCAGTGATTCTTAAGTTATTTCTCTTCAATCTATTATTCCGATCAGTTGTTCTTGCTGTGAAAGACCTTGCATTTTCTTCTACGTTTTCAGTCTTTTGATTTTGTTCGAATATTTTTGTTTTCTTATAGAGACATTAGTTTCTATTTAATTCACTCTAAATTTCAGGGTGTTTTCAGGTTGTTTAAAGTTTTGTACCTCTCATGCCAATCTATTAATTCCATTTCCATTTTTTCTTTTGTAGCTCTCCTTTCTTTTCCAACTTTTTCTATTGATACTCTCATTTAAAAAAAAAAATCTTAGCCCTTAAAAAACCCCAAAACTCTTGATTCATTTCCTCTAGAAATTCTAATTCAATTTGTGCAAGAAATGTTTTTCTTTATGGCTTTCTTGTCCTCTGGACTTTTGTCTTGATTATCCTGTCATCATAATAATTTTTTTATGATCTAATTCTGTTTGCTCATTCTTCAAGCCTGTTTCCTAACTTTGGACTTCATATTGGGACCAAGCCCTACATATTTCTGGAGGATATGTCTCAACTGAGCTTGTATCCTTTTGAGTTCTTTTTTTTTCTTGTGGGTACTAAATATTCATTTATACCAGACCTCAGAGATAGCTAAAGGTAAGGATTTACAAGCTTTCAAGTGTGCTCCCAAATTTTTCTGATCCAGAATAAAGTCTGACTGCTGCCTGCCTGGTGTGATCTTTGCAAATTCTTAATGAGGTTATGGATCTGAGCAACATACCTGTAAGTTTGCTCCACTTGGAGTTACAGGAGACTGTTTCTGGAATCAGCTGCTATTACTCAATTGGAACTCTCTGATAGTTCAGAATGACACACCTATAGACTACCCATTTGTCTTAGATTCCTGCCCTAATAATTCTGTCTCAGACTTCAGGTAAGGATGGAATCTGTGCTACTGAGGTTGAAAGTATACAACCTGCTGCTTGCTTCTGTACTTGCTCCTGGCTCAGTAGACTACATAGAGCTATGACTATTCTTTGCCTTGAACCTCTATCTCTTGACACTAGACCCTTGTTCAGGTAATCTTGGATCACTGATTATAAGATGTGTGACAGAACTACTAATTGGCACTTATTTCTGCTCAAGATTATTCTCTTCTGTGTAGGCTGGGACCACTTTTCCCCTGATACATATTTCCCATTCCCATCCCCCCTCCCCCACACTGTGCTGGAATGCTACATGCAGTGATTCTTGGCTAGACCCCATCCCCATCACTCAAAAATTTCTCCATATGTCTCCTTTTGCTGACCTGGGCTGGAAAAATGACTTATTGTTATTTATTCTTGGATTTCCTGAATAGGGTTTGGTCTTCCATGTTTTTTGATCTGCGTGTAGGTATTGTAAGGGAGAGCTGGACTGTATTGCTATTGTGCTATTATGCCATCTTGGCTCCACCTTTTTCTATTCTTCTCTGTATTCATCATTGTTTCTACAAAATTTTAACATTACATTACATTCATGTGCCACAATTTGTCTAACCATTCTCTCAACCAATGAGCATTTACTTTGATTTCAGTTCTTTGCTTCTACCAAAAAATGTTGCCATAAACATTTTGTGTGTCTGAGACTTTTTTTTCAGTGACTAACTTGGGTTCTATGCCTAGTAATGGAGTACCTCAATCAAAGATAATGAACATTTTAGAGTATCTCTCTCTCTCTCTCTTTTTGTGCATAATTTCAACCTGTACTAATAGTGGTAGTAATTCATGGATTCATTAGCATTTCATTACTGTGTCAATCTTTCCACATCTCTTTCAGCACAAATTATTTTTGTCTTTGTCATCTTAATAAGCATTTATTCAGCATTCACTATATACTAGACATTGAGCTAAGCAGCAGACATATAAAGGAAGGTATGACCTCTGCCTTCAAAGAACTCACATTCTGATTGGGGAATGGAACATTAAAACTACTATGTATTTAAAAGATAAGTAATGTAAATGGAGAGCAGCACACAGTGGATAGAATGTTGGGCCTGGCGAGAGGAAGACTCATCTTCCTGAATTTTAGTCAGTCCCCAGATATTTTCTAGCCTATGTGACCACAGTCAAGTCACTTAATTGTTCTGGGCCCTGGGTGCCTAATACATCAAATGGAACATTGGAATAGATTATCTCTAAGATCAGATTCAGACATTAGCTGTGTGAATGAGCAAGTAACTCTACCTCAGTTCCTCACCTATAAAATGGGCTAGAGAAAGAAATGGCAAACCACTCCAGTACCTTTGCCAAGAAAATCCCAAATGGAGTCCAAAAAGTCAGACACAATTGAAAATGACTGAACAATAGTGAAAAGGAATGGAAATTATAAAAAGAAGGCACTGGCAGGGGATGGGGAGAAGGAAGTAAGATAGGGAGTGGGAAAGGCTTCTTGTAGAAGGTAGGATTTGAGCAGAGTTTTGAAGGAAGCCAAAAATACTAGGAACCCAAAATGAAGAAGAAAAAAATCCTAAGCATGGAGGATAGCCATTGAAGGGCACAGAATCTATAGTGGTAGTGTTGTATGTGATTTACATCGAAGCCAGAATAGCTGGATATTCAGAGGGAAGTATCAGAGTATGCTTTATAGTATAAGTACACAGAGGATGTATGGTAAAACCTCAAACTGCTTTGATTTGCATTTCTCACTACTAGTGATTTGGAACATTCTTTCACATGGTTGATAGTAGAACTTCCTTTCAGAACTCTTTGTTTGTATTCTTTAACCATGCATCTATTGGGGAATGGCTTTTTGTCTTTTATAGTTCTATTAGTTTTCTACACATAGTTGAGTTATCAAACCCTTAACCAAGAAATCTGATTTTAAAAAATGTAGATTTTCCCCCATGCAATCCTTTTTCTTCTTATCCTAAATGCAAATAGTAAATTTAAAATAAATTACATATTTTAAAACTAAAAAAAAAATTGAGCAAAACATCTTTGAAGCAAATGTCTCTGAATAGCTATAAGAAGCAACATTGTGTGATGATCAACTGAGAATTACTTAGCTCTTCTCAGCAATACAATGATCCAAGACAATTTCCAAAGGACTCATGATGGAAAATACCATTCACATCCAGAGAAAGAACTGATGGAGTTTGAATGCAGATTGAAAAATACTGTTTTTTACTTTCTTTACTAATTTTTTTTGGAGAGGTTCTTTCCTTTTGGTCTATTTCTTTCATAACATGACTGATATGGTTACATTTATATGATTGTACATATATAAACTATATCAAATTGCTTACTTTTTTTTTTTTGCTGAGGCAATTGGGATTAAGTGACTTGCCCAGAATCACACAGCCAGGAAGTGTCAAGTGTTTGATTTGAACTCAGGTCCTCCTGACTTCAGAACTGGTGCTCTATCCACTACGCCGCCTAGCTGCCCCTAAAAAGCTTACCGTTTTAGGAAAAGGGAGGAGAGGAAAAGAAAAATTTGGAACTTAAAAAACATTTTAAAGGTTAAAAATTGTCATTACATTTAATTGGAAAAATAAAATAGTATTAAAAAAAAAAGTTATAAAGAACTGCTACAAACAATTAAGATTAACCAGTAGACCAATGATCAGAAAATACATAAGGTCATAGAACTAGAGATAGAAAAGACCTCAAAAGCTATCTGGTCCAATTCCTTCATTTGTAAAAATGAGAAAAGTGAAGCCCAGGGAGCTTAAGCGATTTGCTCAAATCACACAAGCAATAAATTTCAGAATGGGAATTGATCCATGTCTTCTGATGCAAAAGTAAGTACTCTTTTTTTCTTTTCTTTTCTTTCTTTTTTTTCCTGAGGCAATTGGGGTTAAGTGACTTGCCCAGGGTCACACAGCTAGGAAGTGTTAAGTGTCTGAGGTCACATTTGAACTCAGGTCTTCCTGACGTCAGGGCTGGTGCTCTAACCACATGCCACCTAGCTGCCCTTAAGATTCTGTTTTTCAATCCACCTAGCTATTCGTTTCCATTTTATGGAAGAGTTCATTCCAGGAATAAATACTCTTTACTCTGCACGGTGGTGCCTCCCATACCAATTTTCTCAAAGGAAGAAATGCAAACATCAATCCCCAAACTATACAAACTCTTTGAAACTCAGAGAGATTTTACTTATCAGATTAATAAAGAATTAAACACAATAAAATGCAATGAGAAGTAAGGCAGTGAGGTATCACCCTTGTTCTAGCTCTTATCACCCAGGCTTGTACTATTGCAATATCTTCCAAATTGGCCCTCATGCATCAAGTCTTTCTCCTATTTACGTAGCTGCCAAAGTGATTTTCCTGAAGCACTGATCTAACTATGCCATTCCATTAATTAATAGATTCCATTGACTCCCTATTACCTACAGAATCAAAAATTAAGATGCTCTGGCATTGATAGATCTTCCTAAAATGACACTTTCCTACCTTTTTGTCCTGCACATACTCTGTGATCTAGCTATACTGGCGGAACATAGAATGCTCCCTTTTCTCACCTACACCTTCTACCTTTCCTACCATCAATTCAAATCACATTTTCTTTGAGAGGCATTTCCCAATCCATTACTTCTCCTCATCCCTTGCCTGTGCCCCCCTTCCATTTACACTATAAATATACAGCTCTAATCTTGAATAAATTATTTTTGCATATTGTGTTCTCCATTATGATGTGAAATCTTATGCAGAAAAAGCATTGACACAATCCAACAATCATTACTATTAAAACACCAGAAAGGATAAGAATAAATGTAGTTTTCCTTAAAATGATCAGTGGCGTTTATCTAAAACCATCAGCAAGCATCATATGTAATGGGAATAAACTAGAATCATTCCCAATAAAATCAGAGATAAAACAAGGTTGCCTACTTTCACCATTACTATTCAACATTGCATTAGAAATGTTAACTTTAGAAATAAGAGAAGTAAAAGAAATTAAAGAAATTAGAGTAGGCAATGAAGAAACCAAATTATCACTTTTTGCAGATGATATAATGGTATACTTAGAAAATCCTAAAGAATCAACTAAAAAACTACTAGAAACAATTAACTTCAACAAAGTTTCAGGATACAAAATAAATACTCATAAATCATCAGGATTTCTATATTTTGCCAACAAAGTCCAACAGCAAGAGGTACAAAGAGAAATTCTATTTAAAATAGCTATAGATAATATAAAATATTTTGAAATCTATCTTCCAAGGCAAAGTCAGGAACTATATGAACACAATTACAAAACACTTTCTACACAGGTAAAGTCAGATATAAATTGGAAGAATATCAAGTACTCATGGGTAGGCTGAGCTAATATAATAAAAATTACAATTCTTCCTAAATTAATCTACTTATTCAGTACCATATCAATCAAACTGCCAAGAAAGTACTTTATAGAGCTAGAAAAAAATGATAAAGTTCATCTGGAAGAATAAAAGATGAAAAACTTCAATGGAATTAATTTTAAAAATGCAAATGAAAATGGCCTAGCTATAAAAGATCTAGAATTGTATTATAAAGCAGCAATCATCAAAACTATTTGATACTAGCTAAGAAATAGAGGAGTATATCAGTGGAATAGGTTAGGTCCAAAAGACACAACAATCAATGATTATAATAATCGAGTGTTTGATAAACCCAAAGACGACAGCTTCTGGGATAAAGACTCAGTATTTGACAAAAATTGCTGGGAAAATTGGAAAACAGGATAGCAGAAACTAGGCATTGAGCAACATCTGTGAAGACCTCACACTTTCTCATCTAGGTGTTCTGAAAACTTTTCTTTTTTCTATAACTTGCAGGATTCTTTAAGGTCAATTGTATTATGTTTTTTATATATAATGTTTTTTTGCAAATTGACTCGAAGCATTATCATTATAATATTCACATATTTGATCTCCTACAAGCTTCCAATTGTCTAAACCTATCTCTTCTTCATTGAAGAACCAAGGGGATGTATGTTCTAATATACCCAGGAATTCATCAATCTGCTCCTAAGTCACAAATAAGCCCTGCTCTTTATCAGTCTGAGTATGCTTCCTGCTGATTTCTTTTGGGGTGGGGTTAGGGGTGGGGATGGAGCTGGGATTGGGGGTGAATCTTTTCCCAATATCTGCCCCATTTCAGCCAGAAAAGGTTACTAGTTAAGCCCTTAACAAAGTAAGTTCCTTGTTTGTCTATTGAAAATACTCACCTAATTTCCTGGTCATCGGAGACTTCTTCAATGAAAGTAGTCCTTGGCCCCATGTTGGGCACCAAATGTGAAGACCTCATTAGCACCCTGGATACTTTAGAATCAGCTGGAATCAGGATCAGCAAAAGTCCTTAATCTTTATTCTTTGGGGACGTGAACAGAATGGCGATATGAAGTAAAAGCAATCACGACACAAATCCGCATGGCTTTCTCACTCCACCCCTGGCTCATCTTACTCCACCCAATCTCCTATAGAACTGATCAAGCTTGCACAGAGTACTGGGCAGGGCCATTCTTTCTTCAAGCATATACTAATAAGAGTATTGTCCAATTGGTAATTTGCCTTAAGTGCTCTGACCTCAGTGCATCTGCTCAGAGTTTTCAGCCCATTACAAACCTATATGTAACAGCCTATACCAAGATAAGGTAGAAATGTGTTCATGATTTAGATATAAAGGATGAATCTATAAGCAAATTAGAAGAATAAAGGATAGTTTACCTCTCAGATCTGTGGAGAAGGAAGAAATTTATGACCAAAGAAGAACAAGAGTACAGTATGAAGTGCAAAATGGATAATTTTGATTATATTAAATCAAAAAAAGGTTTTGTAGAAACAAAACCAATGTAAACAAGATTAGAAGGGAAGCAAAAAACTGGGGAAAAAATCTTTACATCCAAGCTTTCTGATAAAGCCTCATTTCTAAAATATATAGAGAATTGACTCAAATGTCTAAGAATATAAGCCATTCTCCAATTGATAAATGGTCAAAGGATATGAACAGACAATTTTCAGATGAAGAAATTAAAACCATTTCTATTTATATGAAAAAATGTTCTAAATCACTATTGATCAGAAAAATGCAAATTAAGATAACTCTAAGGTACCACTACACACCTCTCAGATTGCCTAAGATGACAGGAAAAGGCAAAGATGAATGTTGGACAGGATGTGGAAAAATTGGGACACTAATACATTGTTGGTGGAATTGTGAATTGATCCAACCATTCTGGTGAGCAATTTCGAATTGTGTCCCAAAAGTTAGCAAACTGTGCATACCCTTTAATCCAGCAGTGTTTCTCCTGGGCCTGTTTCCAAAAGAGATCATAAAAAAAAGAAAAAGGCCCCACATGTGCAAAAATGTTTATAGCAGTCATTTTTTTGTAGTGGCAAGAAACTGGAAACTGAATGGATGCCCATCAGTTGGAGAATGGCTGAATAAGTTATGGTATATGCATATGATAGAATATTATTGTTCTATAAGAAACAATCAGCAGGATGATTTCAGAGAGGCCTAGAGAGACTTACATGAACTGATGCTAAGTGAAGTGAGCAGAACCAAGAAATCATTGTACCTGGCAACAGCAAGATTATGTGATGGTCAATTCTGATGGACATGACTCTCTTCAATAATGAGATGATTCAGACCAATTCCAAAAAACTTGTGATCAAGAGAATCACCTACAACCAGAGAAAGGACTGTGGGAACTGAACATAGATCACAACATAGTTTTTTCACCTTTTTTGTTGTTTGCATTTTGTTTTCATTCTCATTTTTTTCCCTTTTTGATCTAACTTTTCCTATGCAGCATGATAATTGTGGAAATATGTATAGAAGAATTGTACATGTTTAACATATATTGGATTACTTGCTATCTAGGAGAGGGGGTAAGGGGAAGGAGGGAGAAAATTTTGGAACACAAGATTTTGCAAGGGTGAATATTGAAAACTATCTCTTCATGTATTTTGAAAATTAAAGTTATTATTAAAAAAATGTGAAATCTCTGAAGGTAGGAACTATGATTTTTGTCTTTCTTTGTATCCCCAGTACTTAGCACATGCCTGGCACATAATAGTAAGTGCTTAGTAAATGCTTGTTGACTATGACATATTGCTTGTAACCCATCATTTATTTATTTAATAGCTTAGTGGGGCAGTAGATAGAGCACTGACTCCAGAATCAAGAAGGCCTGAGTTCAAAGCCAGCCTTAGATACCTACTAGCTGTGTACTCTTACTCCTTACCTCAGTTTCTTTGTCTGTTAAATGTAAATAATAATACCTTTCTCCCAAGATTGTTGCAAGAACCAAATGAGATACTTGTAAATGTTTTGCACATATATCATAATGTTCAAAGTATTATATAAATGCTAGTTATTATTATCATACTTATCATTGTCATT
Source organism: Antechinus flavipes (assembly GCF_016432865.1). Classification (NCBI taxonomy): domain Eukaryota; kingdom Metazoa; phylum Chordata; class Mammalia; order Dasyuromorphia; family Dasyuridae; genus Antechinus; species Antechinus flavipes. The sequence continues at coordinate 237,072,424 of NC_067399.1, read as the reverse complement.
ATTTGTAAAGTCTGGGCTAGCTCCCTGGAGGCCTCGGGATCAGCCAGAGTCAGAATAAGTAAAAGTCCTTGGTCTATAGGGGGAGAAGTGAAGGAGACAGACAAACTGCCACAAAGCTCACCACCAACTTCTCTCCTCCTCGTCCTATCGCAAAGTGAGTCTTGCTTGTCTCACCCCACCCTCTAATCCTTGCCTACAATTATCTGTATACACCAAACATTGAGCCAACACCAAACAATGAGAAGGGCCATTTTTCCAAACATATGCTAATAGAGTTATTGGCGAATAGATAATTAGCCTTAAGTGCTCAGTTGTCTGATTCAAGCACACCTTTTAAGAGTTTCAGCCCTTTACATCTCCCACTTTCTTTTGTTTTAGAACACAGGTGGTCCCACCATCCCTGACTTCTCAGGAAAGGAGGTGAAAACACCAAAGGGAAGTGGGGAGTCAAGCCAGATATTGTTAGCAGGTTTCAGGGTTAAGGGTCTTACTAGAAATAGATATGCACAAACCCATCAGCATGGGAGGTATTACACAAGCACTTAGCAATAATGCACAGGTTATTAGTGATGACCCTCCCCGCAGCCGGTGCAAGCTCAATGTGGTGTAACAAACATGAATTGTACATGCAAGTAGTGATATAACAAACAATATGAATCAACATGGTGTTGTAAAAGATTTCCAGAAGTCCTAGAAGGAGGGTATATAAACAACAGTCACACATATGCCTTCTTCAGCAGCCAAGAGATAGTCCAGAACCAATCTATTGTCTATTACTTCACATGTCAGGGAATCCAGTGATCACTGCAAGTTTTTGAAGTCCTGCAACAGTCTTTTTATGTGTTAGGGAATCCAATGATTCCTGAGAGTTTTGAAGTCCAACAATTTTTGATGTCCATGAGTCAAACACCATAACTGCCATGCTCTTTCAATGGGGGGCACAGTCAGCGATGGAATCACCCGATGTTTATTGGGTCTTCTCCTTTGTTTCAAGGGTCTGCTCCGTCTCTCTGCAATAGACAAGGTGAATATGGTTCGTTGGCACCCATCTGATTCCTTCTCCATCTGTAGAGATACAAGCAAACCCTCTCCCCAAGCAGTTAACCTATCTGGTCCCTTCCATTCACCACTTTCTGGGTCTCTCCACATCACCTGGAGATTATCTAAAGAAGTGGAGCTGCTCGCACTGGACACTGCCCTTCCAATGGGTTCTAAAACCTGTCTGCTGGAGCCAGTGCATTTTTATCCAAAAATCAAGAAGTTAATAGTATAAAGCGCTAGATTTAGAAGTTCTCTAGAGTTACCTGTGGCTCCCCCTTTCTTTTGTTTTTGGAGTAGTGTCTCTGTTTCTCCTCTCTACTATTGCCTGTCCTTGAGGATTAAAAGGTATGCCAGTAATGTGTAAAATGTTATACTGTGCACAAAAGTGTGTAAAATGTTATACTGTGCACAAAAGTGTGTAAAATGTTTAGAAGTATATGCAGGTCCATTGTCTGTTTTTATTGCTTGTGGCACCCCTATAATTGCAAATGCTTATGTGAGGAATTCAGTGACCACTCAGGCTGTCTCTTTTGCTGCTGGTGTTGCAAAAGTGAATCCTGAAAAGGTGTCTACCACAACATGAATAAAAGACAGACGACCAAAAGATTTATAATGGGTCACATCCATTTGCCAAATTTCATTGGGTCTCAAACCATGAGGGTTCTTCCCTGAAGGCAGTGTAGGAGTGTGGAAAAGAAGGCAAGTTGTACAGGCTTTCACTATGCTCTTAGCTTCCTCTCTTGTTATTCCAAATTGTAAATGTAAAGCTCAAGAAGTCTGCTGATATTTAGAATGAGATTCTTGTACTTCCTGAAAAAAAGACATATTGGCCAACTTGATTAGAAGTCTATAATGCCTTTGAATTATCATCAAAATAAGACCTGGAAGTCTACTATAAGAGTGGACATGCAAGATATAAATATTACCTGGATGCTTTCTCACTTATTCTTGAAGTTCCTTAAAATGCAGATATATATTGGAAGCTGAAAATTTTATTTGGACTGTGGCAATTCTTTGTACCAGATATTATCAGATATTATATTTATATCTCCTGGATAATAAGTAAGAGCTAGAATAATTGCATATGATTCATTCTGCTGTGTGGACTGAAAAGGAGTTCTTACTACTCTTATAGTTAAGCCACAAGAGTATACAGCACAAATGTTTTGTTTGGATGCATCTGTAAAGATAGTTGGCCCTTTAAGAGGAACTTTAGAAACCTTTTCTTCAAGAATCCATTGCTAATTATGTAATAGTCTGGTTAACTTTAATGGAGACCTGTGTGTAAAATTTGGAGCCATAGCTAATAAAACTTGCCACTCTGGAATGGTTTCACAGCATACATTAATTTGTGCATTAGTATGAAAGGTGTACATCTTGCCAGATCTTATCCCAGATAATTGTACTGCTCACTTAATGGCCTTTAGTAAAATTCTAGCCACAAGCACTGGGTAATGAGTAAGGCTTTGTTCTGGTTGTGCTGGGAGGTTCGCTCACTCTATCACACTGTCTCCTTGATGAAGGACTGCTGTGGGTGCCTCTTGTGTAGCAAAAACTGATATTTCCAAGGGTTTTTGAGTGACTGTATTGGATAAAGCCAGTTCAACTTCTATCAAAGCCTTTTGAGCTTCTTTTGTAAGCTGGTGTGGTGAGTTTAAAGCACTGTCTCCCCTTAATGTGTCGTATAATGGTTAAAATTGATAGGTAGTCAAGCTAAACACTGGACGTATCCATTGGATATCTCCTATAAATTTATGAAAATCATTTAAGGTGTTTAGCTTCTCTGTTCTTAAGGGCAATTTTTGTACTATAAGCACCTTAGGGTATACTTCATATCCTAAATATTGAAAAGGAGCATGTCTTTGAATTTTTTCTGGAGCTATGTATAATTTGTAGTTCCTTAGTGTTTCTATGGTCTTTTATAGACATGCTTCTAAAATTTGTTCCTCAAGTGCACACCCCAATATATCAATCACATAATGTAATAACATAACTTTTGGAAACACTTTTTTTATGGGAGTAAGAGCAGTAGCAACATACATTTGACACATAGTAGGGCTGTTTTTCATTCTCTGTGGCAAAACTGTCCATTCATATCTTTTATAAGGCTCAGCTAAGTTACCGCTGGGCACCGAAAAGGCAAATCTTTTTGTATCCTCCTTATCTAGAGGGATAGAATAGAAATAATCCTTAATGTCTATAACCCAAAGAGGCCATTCTTTAGGCAACTGAGTAGGAGATGGAAGTCCAAGCTAAAGAGTTCCCATAGTTGCCATCTGTTCATTTACTTTTCTTAAATCAGTCAACATCCTCCATTTTTAGATTTCTTTCTTACAACAAATACAGGGGAATTCCAAGGACTTAGAGAAGGTTATAAGTGTCCTGGTCAAGTTGTTCCTGTACCATATCTAATAAGGCCTGAATTTTATTGCTAGCTAAGGGCCACTGTTCTATCTACGTTGGTGTATCAGTTTTCCATTGGATAGGAACAGGGGAAAGTGTTGGCAGGCCTGCAACAGCAGCCCTGCCTAAAAAAACCGAAGTACTCATTTTTAATCCTAATTGTAAAATGTCTCTTCCCCACAGATTTATGGGGATTATTTCAACTATAAAAGAAGTAAAAACTCCTGTTTCACCTTCAAAAGTCCATCTCAAATGGGGAGCACTAACTTCAACTGCTATTGATCCTCCTACGCCAGACATGTAGGTGTCTGCCTTAATCTTTGGCCAGTGACTGGGCCAGTTGGCACCTCTAATGACTGTACAATCTGCACTGGTATCTATCAATCCTTCTAATGGTAGGCCATTTATATAGATAGTGAGCATCGGCCAGTCAGTTGTCACAGCTGCTGTCCAGTACATTCCTGGATTTTGTTGCTTGGAGTCAGAATCTGGGTAACTATCACCAGATTGCCTATTAGGAGTCTGTATCAGTAAATCTGATGCTACTACTTCTCCTAGTTCATAAGTCACACATTGTCCACCTGTATTAGTGACTAGGATATTATCTACACATTCTCCAATTTCCCACATCAGTGTATAGATGAACACTGTTTTGTAAGTACTCTCAGGAGGTGAAATGGTCAAGCCTACTGTGCCTGGAGGTAAGAGATCCATAGGCTGGAGAGGAACAGATTTCACCTCTCCAGGGGGAATCTCAGTTGTCCCACCTCTATTCTCCCGAATTATAATCCCTTTCTCCCATCAGGTTGCTTTCTGGCTAATTGGTCATATCTGGGTACTGGACTTCTAGGCACTCTCTGGGTATAGCATTGGCTGTCATTATGCCCCAAGTATTTTTTGCCTTGGGCCCTGGAGCTGGGCCCCCTATTACGTTTCCCTGAATCAGTATACATTCTGATGCCCAATGGAAGCCTCTGTTGCATTTTGGACATGGGGTTTGGGGTCTTGTTCTCCCATCCTGTTTTCACATTCTGTCTCTATGCCAACATTGAGCTTTCAGATGCCCTACTTTACCACATTGAAAGCATTGATGAGTCTCTTTGGAAGTCCCTTGCCAAAAGGGACCCTGTCTTCCCATGTTAGGATCTTGAGAAGTCTGCATCATAGCCGGGGTATAAAAGGCATTTGTGCCCACTGTGGCACAGCATCTTATGATCTCCTCTAAAGGAGCATCTTTGCGTAGTCCTAGTATAATTCTTCTGCAAACCTCATTAGCATTTTCTTTAGCAAGTTGCCTTATCAAAATGTCTGTTGCTGCATTTTCACCATTAATTCATATGATAGCTGTCTGCAAATGTCCCACAAAGTCGGCAAAGGGTTCATTTGGCCCTTGTGCTATTTTTGTGAAGGCCTCACCCTTGTCGATTTTACTGGGGAAAATTCCATGCTTTGATAGCAACAGCAGCAATTTGCTCATATGCTGCTATGAGGTAATTAATCTGTACTGAAATGTCTGCATAATAACCTACACCTGTTAGTTGGTCACAGGTGATTGGAGTATTAACTCCAGTTTGACTATTTCATTGGGCTTGTATCCTACAGAGTTCACTATATTCAGAAAGCCACAACAAGTTTTGTCCAGATTCTAAGCATGTCCTTGCTATAGATTTCCAGTCCCTAGGGGTTAAAATTTCATAAGACAAATTCTGTAATAATAGCCTAACATAAGCTGATGTAGCCCCATAAAGAGTGCAAGCCTTTTTCATGTCTTTGAGGATTTCTATATCAAAAGGAGTATAGCTTCTCCTTTCTTGACCTGAAGAGTTAAGCTGTTCAATCACAGGATACATTTCTATTCTCAAATCAGCTGTATTTTGCCCTTTATCTTTGGCTTTAAGTAGTGCCTTTTGCAATCTAGTTATAGGAGGGGTGATTGCTGGGGAGAAGATGCTGGTGATATCACTGCCCCTCCCACACCTCCTCTTCCCTCCACCCAGAAAGGTGAAGTTGATGGGGGTATGTCAAGAGCCTGCTCAGGTGTAGGGGGAGTTGAAGCTGGGCTGTGAAAGTGAGAATCACATTCTTTAAGTTCCCCATGCCCTCTGGCTATATTTCCCTTACCCTTTCCAGTTTCTTCCTCTTTTTCCTCACACTTCCTTATCTGACTGTTCTTAAATTTTTTCTTTTTTCTAGAACTTGCAGGATTCTTTAAGGCCAATTGTATTAAGTTGTACATATAGAATGTTTTCTTGGAAACTGAATCAGGACCATTATGATTGTCATATTCACATAGTTGATCTCCTACTAGTTTCCAATTATCTGCCTTTATTTTTTCTTCCTTGAAGAACCAAGGGGATGTGCATTCTAATGTATTCATGACTCCATCAATCTGCTCCCAAGTTACAATCAAACTCCATCTCTATATCAGTTTGAGTATGCTTCCTGTACTTCTCCCTCAGGATGGGGTTGGGGGTGTGGGTGTGGGAGAATCTTTTCCTAATATCTGCCCCATTTCAGCTAGAAAAGGTTACTAGTTTAGCCCTTAACAAAATAAGCTCCCTGTTTGTCTGTTAAAATACTCACCCTATTTCCTGTCATCAGAAACTTTTTCAGTGAAATTAGGGACCTTAGTCCACGTTTGGTACATTGGGTGCCAAAATATAAAGTTCCAGCTAGCTCCCTGGAGGCCTCGGGATCAGCCAGAGTCAAGATAAGTAAAAGTCCTTGATCTTTAGAAGGAGAAGTGAAGGAGACAGACAAACTTCCACAGGGCTCACTACCAACTTCTCTTCTCCTTGTCCTGCTGCAAAGTGAGCCTGGCTTATCTCAACCTGCCCTCTAATCCTCACCTCCAATTATCTGTATACACCAAATACTGAGCCAGAACCGAACAGTGAGAAGGGCCATTTTTCCAAACATACTAATAGAGTCGTTGTTGAATAGGTAATTAGTCTTAAGTCTGATTCAAGCACACCTTTTAAGAGTTTCAGCTCTTTATAGTTATTATTATTAAAGACAAGTCTTAGAGAAAAGTTAAGGGAGTTGTCAGAAGTCCCATAGTTATTAGATGTCAAAAGCAGGGTTTGAACTCATTTTCATGACTTTATGTCCAATACTTTTCCTGTAACAATTTCACTATCTTATAAGCAATATCAATAAGAGCTACAAAACTGATAATACCTTTTCACTTAGTGAAGCCATTACTAGAACTATATCTTAAGAATTATATTAAAAGAATAAACTGTTTTAAAAAATGTCATAGCAGTAAACTAATCCAACCATTTTGGACAGCAATCTGGAATTATGCCCAAAGAGTTATTAAACTGCCTTTGGCAAGCCCTTTGGCCCAGCAGCTCCACTATTAGGCCTGTTTCCAAAGATAATTAGGGGAAAAGGATAAGAATCTATATGTTCTAAAATATTTTGGTGGCAAAGAATTGGAAAGTGTGAGGACATTCATCAATTAGGGAATGGCTAAACAAGTTGTAGTATATAATCATGATGGAATATTACTGAGCTGTAAGAAATGATGAACTTGTTGACTTTTTTTTTTTAAACATGGAAAGACTTGCATGAAATAATGAAGAGCAAAGTGAATAGAACTGAGAGAATATTGTATATAGTTATAGCAATATTGTTTTAAGAACAACTGAAGGAAAATGAAATCTGACTCTAGAGAAAGAACTAATAGAAAGAATGGTTTTACATACATACATACAAACTTTCATACATACACCTATTTGTCCCTAACGGTAGCCATCTCTAGGATGGGAAAGTGTTGTGCCACAGTTCCTTTTTAATGTCTTCACCCAGTTTCCCTAATTGTCATTCAGTTAATCTGCCTCAGGTTATAACCATTCCCTCTTAATGTTTGATGAGATAAAGGTCTTATATCTTTAGGCTATAATCATTCCTTCTTAATGTTTGACAGGATAAAGGTCTATCCATTTTAGACATTATTAGAATATCAGGACCCTCTCCAGTACCTCCCTCCATTATGTCATCCTCATCCTAGGTTCTTCCCCACATTAGGTCATCCCCATCCAGGTATTTCCCCCATATGTCATTGTTCTTGTTACCTTATAAAAGAATCTTGTTATCTGACATTTGGGGCTGGATTCTTTGAGATGATAGTCTCCTTCAGCCCTGGGACCAAATATGGATCATTTGGTCCCAGTAAATCTCTCCATTTAATAAACCATTAAATCGTTCTCTAATTTCTATCCTGCCTTAGTTTCTCTGGCATTACAAAAGGTAGGGGAGGAAAAATATAAAAACTGCACAGCAGAAAATAAAAGAAAATGTGAGAAAGCATGTAAAGCAGAGTAGCTTTGAAAATGATGAGTACTACTTATTGTATGGTTTTGGAGAAAAAAGTAAATAATGTGAAATGTAAATTCATGATTTTATAGTGAATCCTCTTTTTAGGTTGTACCGTGTATATGGAAATGTTCTCTTTTTGTCTTTGTATTTAAGTTCAAAATAAATTTTAAAAATGTTTAAGTCTTAGCAACTTTATTTATAATAACCAGAAAACAAAACTCCAAACTATAAACAATGCTTTTATTAAAAAATGGGGAATGGCCAAATAATGATATATCACTGTAGAGCTAGTGAAATGACTAGACATGTGATTTTATTAGCATAGGGAACTCTCAGAAGAGACAATTAGTTCCCTCTGATGATGCAGATATGTTCTCTTTTTCTCTGCAACTAGTTGTATAGAGTTCCCTTAGGCATTGGGAGGTTAAGTAACCAACACAGTCAGTATATGTCTGTGATAGGGCCTGAAGGCAATTCCTTGTGGCTAGCTCTTGAGCCACTCTGATATGATGTATTGTATTCCATCAATGTAATGGAATATTGACATGCCATAAAAGTGACAAAGATTTGTGTAAAGTAATATAAAAAAGTCAGAACCTAAACATATATATTCTTACAATATTTTTTAAAAATCAAAAGAAACTCTGACAGCACATGAAAGACAGAAGGAAACAGAAGCAAGGAAGTTATTACTTGATACTCTGGCCTGTCATTTCATCATAATAGGTCCTCTGTCCCCCTCAGTGGAGGTAGAATCTAAGCCATCTATATCTGCTCATTTTATGGAACGCTGATTCTTGTCCTTCCAGTAATCTTCCACAATGAGCTGGCTCCTTTCTCTAGATCTCTGGACATTGCATACATAGCAACAGACCACAAGAACTGTGGTCACTCTTAAAAAAACTGATTTATCTTTTTTCCTCCTGCTATCCACTTCTCTGACATCCTTTCCTTTGCTGTTTTTCTCCTTTATGTATTATAGAATATTTATAATAAAAACAGTTTATTTATTATACCCAGACTGCACCTATCTATTTCCCTTTGGTAAAAGGTATAGATATTAGTGTTATAGGATTTGCTGATGATGTAAAACTAGAGGAATATCTAACATGTTGAGTGATAGACTCCAAAAAGAATATTTACAGGCTGAATCTACTAAGATGAAATTCAACAGGAAGAAATGTAAAGTCTGGCACCTGGAGACAAAAGAAAAAAAAATCATTGTCACAAGATGGGGAAGAAATGGAAAAGTAGTAGCTTAGAAAAGGATTTGGGAATCTTAGTGAACTACAAACTCAATGAATTGGTAGTGCAAAGTGACAACCAAAAAAAGCTAAAGCAATCTTAGGCTGCAGTAGGAGTGCCTTAGCTTCCAGGAATACAGAGGTAATAACCATACTGTACTGTCAACATCAGAATTCATTTGAAGTATTGTGTTGAGTTCTGAGGTCCGTGTAAGAAAGGCTTTCTATAAAGTGAAGAATATCCAAAGGAGGGCATTCAGAATTCAATCACTGTCAGTCAACAAGCATTTATTAAAGTAATTTCTATGTGCCAGGCACTGGACAAAAGAACGCACTAGCGATTCTAAGAAAGGGGTGAGGAGTGGGAAGAACAGTTCAAAGAACTCCATCTAATGGGTAAGATAATATGCAATAGCCATGTACAAAGTGTGTATAATAGTGATAAATTTGTATCTAAAAGATATATTTATATTTGTATCTAAGAGAAGAATTGGAATTTAAGGAGCACTAGGATAGGCTTTGTGCAATTGGGATATTAACTGAGACTTGAGGGAAGCTAGAGAAACCAAGAGGATTGCATGAAGAGGAGGAATTCTAACCATGAGAGACAACCATTGAAAATACCTAGAGTCAGGAGATGGAGTGCTGTTTTTTTAGGGAGGACAAGAAGTCATTGACCCTACAGGAGTATGTGGAGGGAAAAGTGAGATATTATTAGATTTAAAAGGTAGAAAGGAAAAAAAAGAAAGGTAGGAAGAGCCGTATTATGAAAGGCTTTAAAAATCAAACAGAATTTTGATCCTGAAAGTAAAAAGGAGCTACTTAAGTTTATTGAATGGGAATGGGGTGGAGGTAAAAGTTGAGGGGGGAGAGGGTGGAGCACCTTGAGTTCACATAAGAATTGGTTGAAGGAAGTAGGTGTGTTTCCAGCCTAGAGGAAAATCCGGACAACTTAACATCTCAGCATAAATGTTAGAAAATACCACAAGGAGAAAACAGATTTGCTTTCTACACTAAGTAGCAGAAACAGAAGCAATGGACAGAATTTTAAAGAAGCAAATTTAGCCTTGAGGACAGGAAAGACTTCCTATCAATTACAGATATCCAAAAGTAGAATGACTTGCCTTAGGAGGGGTAGGTTTCCCCTTCTTTGAAGGTCTTTGAACAGGAGCCAGAAGACTACTTGTTAGTCACTGACAGATACTGCACACTTAGGAGTATGGATTCCTTCATGATTGGATTAGATTAGATGCCACTGAGATCCCTTCCAACTCTCAAATTTTGTGATTTTTGTGGATGGTCCTCAACTATGGTATAGGTCACAAAGCCATGCATATTAACTAGAAGAATAATGGTTTTAAAAAGATGGGAGGGACCTCTGCTTATTCTAAATGTCATAGAAACATAACATTTTAAATAGTTTTAACAAACTAATTTCTAATTTCATATATATGTATATATATATATATATACATATGTGTGTATATATATATAAATCCACTGTAGTTTATTTTCAATTTAGTTTTAATTCAATTTAATTTAAATGAGATTAAGCATCTACCATGTTCAAAGTGCTATGGAAATAAAGATAGAAATAAAAGTCTTTCCCCTAAAGAACCTTATAGGCTATTTTTGTACATATACACCAAAGAAAAAAGCATGCAAAATAATTTGAGAAAGCATTAACTTCAAGGAATAGTGCAGATTTAGGGAAGGGGAAATGGTATATTTTCAAAGTTACTTTAAACAAAATTATTTCTTTAAAATCCTTTAAATATGATGATTGTGGAACTTGAAATCCTATCACCTAAGGAGGCATAAATAATTACAGGAACTGAGAATGTTTTGGTTTACAAAAAACTTTGGAAAACAGAGCTAATCTTCAAATATTTAAGATGTTATCATGTAGTAGAGCTACTAGATTCATTCTGGATGGCTCAAAGATTTGGGTCAAAGTTACAAGGCAGCAGATTTTGATTTAAGAGGTAGAGTGCTAGGCTTGGAGTCAGGAAGATTTGAATTAAAATGTGACCTCAGACATTAGCTGTGGGATCCTGGGCAAGTCACTTATTCTTTGCTTCAAGTTTTTTTAATCTGTAAAAGTGAGGCTAAGAGTAGTACTTACATCCCAGGCCTATTATGAGGATTGGATCATTGTAAAGTGTTTAATATAACTCCTGGCTCATAATAAGAACTATATAAATGTTAGTTATGACAATAATGATGGTGGTGATGACAATAATGAAACACTCTACTTATAGAATAATACCCAGCTACTTATTACAAGCTCCCTTTCAGTTGGAAGATTTTAAGCAGAGGCTAAACATCATATTGGAGCAGTGAGGTGGCAAAGTGTACCACTTTGCCTTCCTTAATTTAAATCTGTTCTGAGACTACTAGCTGTGTGACCTTGGGCAAGTCACTTAATTCTATTTCCTCAATCTGTAAAATGAGCTGGAGAAGGAATGGCAAACCACTCCAGTATCTTTGTCAAGGAAACCCCAAATGGGATCAGAGTCAGACATGATTGAAAAAAAAAAGGCTGAAGAACAAATGCCATTTCTTTACTGTTGCAGATGAGATTCAGTTTCAGTGAAGGATTAGATAATTTGAATTAAGATTGCTCATGACTTTCAGATACTATTAAGTGGCCAACATTCTTTCCACATTTTCTATGATTATCTTCTTCAGGTCAACAGATAGAACACATAACATATCACTATCCATCTTATACATTGATCCTGTAGATAAGAATCAAGCTATCACCAACTGAATTATGGAACAGCCAGAAAGGAATTCAGACCATTTCACTACCAGAAATCTATTCTAATTTAATGAATTGTTAATTACTACTTCATAATTATTAATTATGCCACTAGTTGTCTCTTCATTAACTGGAAAGTTTTAAAGTTTCATCACTTAAGAGAATTCAGTTTTACCAATCATAGGATAACAAAGTATTCAAGTAGGCAATTAATTTAATCATTGATAAGGAAGTCCTTTTGACAGTGCCTCTAAATTAACTGATAAACAAACAAAAAAAGACTACATACAGCTCAGTGTTATGTTCCTGAGTTTTACATTGCATTTTTATAATACTATCTGTAATACCTGGTCATTTATTATTTTTTATCTCTCTGACTTTGGGCAGATAATTTCATTACTGAGCTTCTTCTGTAAAAGATATAGCAGTACTCACAAGACCAGTTATGGGGGAAAAGTACTTTGCACTCTAAGCTATCATTAGTGGTACAAAACCAGACATTGAACATACAATTGATGCTCAATTTGTGTTTGTGGCATTTCTTGCTACAGAAGTTTAGAATAGAAAAGAATTAGTTTATAGAAGGCAACAACCTCATAGGATTACTGAAAATGAGAACATATGTTGTGCTTTCAAATCTAAATGTGCTAATTAAAAGTGAACTCATCAGAACCTTAATACTAGAAGAATTACATTTATCGTTAATGCAACAACTTTATTATATTTGGAGCAACAAATAGTGCATTAGACCTAGAGCCAGAAAACCAGAGTTCAAATCCACTCTTATTCATTTAAGAGCTATGAGATCCTGTGTAAGTCACTTAACCTGTCTGCCTTAGTTGTCTCAACTACAAAGTGAGGATCATAGCATCTATTTCACAGGGTTGTTGTGAAAATCAAATGAGGTATCTGTTTAGTGCTTGGCTCAAGATAGGTGCTTAATAAATGCTTATTCCATTTTTTCCCTTTTGTTAATAATTTTATCCTATCTCCTATCTTTACTTATTTTGCCTAATGTATAAAAGTACACTTTATCAGTTTGGTCCTTCAACACATTTTGTTCCTTTAACATTAAATCACATTTCATCTATCTTTGTATTTTTGGACCTAACCAGGTACCTGGCTCTTGATAAACACTTCATTTGCTATAGATTTTTCCCCTTTTATGGAAATTTATCTTGTTTTGTTTCAGATCTTTTATTCTAGAATAGGGGTGGGGACCTTGAGACCCATACAGTTGTATGAGGTTGCTAAAGCAAAGTAGGAAGATGAGCTGAAAGCTAGGCATACCTCTCACTGCTTGAGTTCATTCTAAGTTTTTAATTTTGTATGCCCCATGAATGATGTTAAAAATATCCAAATGGTCCTTGACAAAAAAAAAAAAAAAAAAAAAAAAAAAATCCCATTCCTGCCCTAGAACTTGGAATATTAAAGTTACCAGAAGTATTTGGTTGCAACAATTTTAATGTCTGAATTCCCTGAAGAGTTGGTCATATTAAAGGTAAAAAAATCAAAATTCTTCTAAAAAGGAATGAAATGTACAAACTGAAGCCCTGAAAAGGCACTAACACTCAACATATGAAATTACTTTTTAAAAAATTATCTGCTGAGTGAAAATGAGCAGGACCAGGAGATCATTATATACTTCAACAATACTATATGATGATTAATTCTGATGGTCCTAGCCCTCTTCAACATTGAGATGAACCAAATCAGTTCCAAGAAAGCAGTAATGAACTGAACCAGCTACACCCAGCGAAAGAACTCTGGGAGATGATTATGAATCACTACAAAGAATTCCCAATCCCTCCATTTTTGATTTCCTTCATAGGCTAATTGTACACTATTTCAAAGTCCGATTCTTTTTTTACAGCAAAATAACTATTTGGACATGTATACATATATTGTATTTAACTTATACTTCAACATATTTAATATATATTGGTCAACCTGCCATCTGGGGGAAGGAGAGGAAAAGTTGGAACAAAAGGTTTTGCAATTGTCAATGCTGAAAAAATACCCATGCATACATCTTATAAATAAAAAGCTGTAATTAAAAAAAAGAAAAGAAAAAATTATCAATGAAGTAATTCTATAATAGTCTCAAGACTGTTCACTTTGGGAAGGTCAGACAGAGCTGGGAAAAAAAGTATTCCTATAGTCTGACAGCAGAGATGAGGCACGCTATTATTGCCATCATTATTCATAATCTTGAAAGCTTCTCCCCATTTTTCTAGAGATATGACAAATTTTATGGCAGAAATATCTGTACATATTTTTCTTTATAGTAAACTCATCTGAAATAGATGTGGGAATACCAGCTGATATGTTCTAACACTATTAAATTTTAAGAACAGATGTATTCAGTAAAAAATCATTCTCCATACTTAGAAACTGTGGATGGGTTTAACTATTCTATAAAGTATTGGAATAGTTCTACTTGTTCAGTGAAGAAGAGAACCATCTACATATACCCAGAGAGAGAATAGTGGGAACTTAGTATGGACCACAATATAGCATTCTCATTCTCTCTGTTGTCTTCTTGCATTATTTTTAGTTTTTCTTTTCCTTCCTTCTGTATCTGATTTTTCTTGCATAGCAAGATAACTGTACAAATATGTATACATATATTGGATTTAACGTATTTAACATGTATTGGACTACCTGCCAGCTAGGGGAGGAGGAGAAAATTTGTAACAAAAGGTTTTGCAACGATCAATGTTGAAAAATTATCCATGCATGTTTTGTAAAATAAAAAGCTTTAATAAAAAAAAATAAAATTATGGCAGAAAACTAACATATATATATAGGAATTATGTCAAAGTAGCTCATTAAATATTCATCCATTCCCTTTGATCTAAGGATTCTATAAACATTTACCTGAAGCTCCAAAGGAGAAAGTTCCCAATGTAAAGCTTAATATTCATAGCTGCCTTTTTTTGTGGTAGCAAATAACTGGAAACAAAAAAAGATATCCATCAATGGACACTGGAGAATAACTTAAGGGAAAAAAAAACCCTATTATACATGACTATAATGGAATCTCAAGGTATCATAATAGGAAGAATTCAGAGAAGCATAAAACAAAGCAGATAACAAGGGAAAATGCACATACAGGGCAGCTAGGTGGAATAGTGAATTAAGTAATGGTCCTGAACTCAGAGAACCAGAGTTCAAATCTAGCCTTAGTCATTTACTAGCTTTGTAACTATGGTTAAGTCATTTAACCCCACAAACCTGAGGGTGAGGGGGTAAGAAATACCTAACAAAAGACAATAAAAGTGAACACTGACTAAGCTTGGCTATGGAGAAAATATACTTCCCTTCTTTGCAGACAAGGGATATACCATGGGTATGAAATATTTCTTACAGAATATTATCAGAAAGTGTTCATGTTGGTTTTGCTAAACAGCTTCTTTTTAGAAAAAGTTTTTGTTATAAAGGAAGGCTCATTGACTTAAGGTATGGGGAGGAATATTATTCAGAAAAAAAGATTATACAAGAAAAAAATAATAATTAAGACGGAAACTTTACATAAAAACTTTACACTAACCATTTTGATTCAGTGACAAATTTATATAAACAAATATTCTTAATATGCCTTTTTATTGTTGTTTATAAAAAATACCACTAAAACTAATTTGATTTTTCAAAAATCAAAGTTCATTTAGTGAAATATCAATGTACATTTTATATTAAAGTTGTAGTAAAAATACTGATATTTAATAGTTTATACAAGTCTCATTCATGTAAAAATCACATAGCATGTAAAATTTAATTAGAAAAATTCATAATATTCACAAAAGTACATTATTTTTGTTGACAGCTCATGAGAACATTTGTCCTAACTCTTAAGATCCAGAACATAAATTTCACAGTTCAGTTTATCTTTTTTATTATCATAGGAGAAAAATAACTTCAGAAAACATATTTCATTCTAAATCCAGTGTGCTATGTATTAATAAGATGCACTTGAAGTAATCTCTGTTCAGACTACCAACGAATTGTGTAGTAAGAAATAATTTTTAAGATATCCTTAAAAATAAATCATTTTCCAATTGCTGTATCTTTAATTTACAGAAATCTGGTTGAAAAATCAAGTTTACCTATATACTTGAACAAGAAAATTAGTATTAAAAAAAATGTTGTGCTAGCAGCTTTAACTTTCCATTTCTGGAAATTTGGAATTGTTTTTTGATTACAATTAAATTTGGATTCTTTAAAAATTGTATAAAGTCCTGAATTTTTCTAAGAAAAAAGCTTGAAGATGTTAACTTTGTAAAAATAAAAAATTAAGAGGTAGTATGTGAAAGGCTAGTGTTTATATTTTAAAAGCTTAACTTGAAACCCTGCACCATTAACATATAAAATGATCGAACAATCTATGTGCTAATTTTTTATTATGATTCCATTCCAATGTTGCTTGAAAAATAACAGTGGAATATAAATGGAAGAACTCCAGTGAATTTAAAAAGAACTAGAGTATAAAACCTAGTATTACATAATGCTGTGCAGTCGGTATTAGTTTAGTGGTACTATAAACAAAATACATTTATGTATCTTGTGTTTTCAGTATTTTAGCAATACTTTCATTCTTCACATAATTTTACTATATATAAATCCTTCAAAATGGAGTCATTTAATCCTTCATTTTAAACAGCATATATTATAAAGGCATTCACACTAATTGTGTCATAAAGTTAATTAATAAATAATTAGTTAGGGGAATATGCCCATAGGTCATAAGTAAAAAGAAACATGCACTTTTTTATAATAGCTTTTAAGTTCTATATACAGTGTTCATGCACATGACAATTATAAATATAAAAAAAAATTAAGCAAAGAATGAAAGTTAGCAGCATTACTAGTTCTATTTGGAATGCTTGTGTTAAAGCAATAAATATCCTCTCATAAAATTAATGCAAATACACTGTTTGCCACACATAGTTTGTCCTAAAATGTAGGCAGCGTTCCATAATCCAGAAATCAATACCATTAAAAGAAAACCAAAAATTCTTTTTATAAAAAAGTGCACAAGTTTGTCCTATATGTATGTAGTTCTCTTTTCTTAATCCACGTGCATATTACACTCATAAAAATTCACATTAAAAGGCACAAATATATATCAATACCAACAGAAATAATCTTAAAATCTTAGAGATTCCCTCTAAGACACCACATGGAATGAGTTTGTCAGTAATATTACAAAGTAGGGTGTGAGTTACAACTTCACCACATTCAGGAATCATTTCTATATTTCATAAAGTAGGTTTGCAATTTTTGAAAGCTCTTGATTATTTTGATTTCTTTGAAAGTTAACACAGAACATTTTGTCATAATTAGCAAAATAAGCCTAATGCAAGAAATCAAAGCCATAAAATACTGTAAACCGAGAGAAGAGAACTGGTCCTAAACATACCATGAGGAGGCAGAATCAAACTTTC